>NC_071667.1:12232500-12857500 GCF_028554725.1 Zeugodacus cucurbitae
TCAAACACGTTCGCGGCAGTGCGTTTGTAATAAATGTTAAAAAGAACACAAATTTACATACATTTATTTTTTATGCACAGAAAAAGATAAGCAGAGCTCATTATTTTTCTCTGCGTCGTACTTCCGTAGTTTGTATGCAAAGGAGGTGGCGACTTATTTACGTACATATTTGCGAATATACGCGTGCGCGATAAGCTCATAAAAGCTTTAAAGCAATTAAATAAAGAAAATATGCACAAAGAATTGACATAATTTGTTTCTTAAATCATAAAAATAATAACAAGCTTAAATACGTTATATACATTTGCTGAGTTCAAGGACTATTACTATACATATTTAGAATTCTTAATTGTTTGGTAGAATTATTAAAAAAATGTTTGAAAAATGTGTGAAAGACGTGTTTAAATAATAATATATAATAGTCATAAACTATTTTAAATTCCAAGCACATGCTAACTGATTCTTTATATTTTTTCCAGCGTCTAACTTTGACAAGTGCAAACGCGACGCTAACTTTGACAAATGCCTAGTGGATGCTGTGAACAATGCGATATTGCTGCTCAAAGATGGTAAATTAATTTATTTACAATTTTCTTTAACTAAAAGCATTCACCTCCAATACTATTAATGTTTACAAAATTGTTTATTTTTAATTTAGGCAACAAGGAGTTCGGCATACCACCACTAGAACCACTCGCTGTTAAATCGCTAGTCATTGACTCCGGCAATGCACCTATTACGCTAAAGCAGACCATGAAAAATTTACTCGTGCATGACATGATCTCGACCAGCAAAGTACAACGCTATCGGTATGCCTAAATAGTTTTTAATATAATAAACATTTTGTACTATTCTATTTTTTTCGTCATATTTAGCACTGATCTGACTAATCATCTGATCATTTGCGACAGTAAAACCGATCGCATTGAAATGGTTGGTGATTATGAAATGTCAGGACGCATACTACTACTACCTATAACGGGTAATGGCAAAGCAAATATGACATTGATCAATACACGTATCGAACATCGGCTCATTGGTGAACCCTTCATGCGCGATGGCGTCAAATATATGCGTTTGAAGGAGTACCGTGTCGACTTGAATCCCAAACGTGTCTATCTACAATTCGATAATCTCTTCAATGATCGCTTACTGTCACAAACAATGAATCGATTCTTGAATGATAACTGGGAGACAGTATTCAATGAACTGAAGGTTGGCTATGCGCGTAGTTTTGGTAAAATTTTCCGTGATATCTCGAATAAGCTATTTGAGGAAATACCATTCGACTCGATATTCTTGAGTTCTTGAATAGGTGGCGCTCTAAAATAAGTGTGCAACTGAAATGTCTTTGAGCTGGGTATTTTGATTTTAGTATTTAATAAAGATTATATAGATATTATTATAAGAAGATGTGAGTGAGTACGTTAAATTGAATTATTCTTGAATTTATTATGTATAGCTATATGTAAGCGCGTAAATTAAGGCACACACATTGTAAATTTATATATAAAATATATGTATTTTACTATAAAAATATGTAAATAATAATAGTATCAGAGGTTTTATTTATATAATTTTGCAATGGACACTAGATTTTCTATAAAATAATTGATTGGTAAGTAGCTAAAGCAGTTTGCTGTAAATTGAGGTTATGCACTTGAGACTCCAAAAGTACATAAAAATATACATTAATTAATACAAATTGTAATTAATCTGCATGTCGCACTTTTATGTCAATAGCATTTCCATAATAAAATTACCACTTACGTTAGCTGAATTGTTTAACATAAAATCTTCAAGCTACGTGATGGGAAAGATTACCAGCAGCACTTTCTATTTTCACTCAGAAAACATTTATCAAACAATTTATACATTACTTTATGCTAGCATTGCTTCAACCTATGTATATCCTTTAACGAAAATGTAAAAATATTAACACTTTAAACACATAAAATTTGCAATTTTCACAATTTTTTTTAATATCACACACAAGTACGCCACATTTAAAAAGGAAGCTGTCAAACTACGGTTTTTACCGCCTAAAATACTTCCTTATGTCAATTTTTCCAATCAGCTGTGCAGAGTATAACACTTTGCGATAAATTCACCACTCGAATACAACGCTGTGCGGCGCACACCAAAACAAAGCAACCAACACAAACAAAAATCACACATATATACTTCCATGAAGTTCCAATTTGCTTTTGTTACCATTTTCTCACCTTTCGCTCACAAATCGCTGCTGTTAAATGATTCTTCTATTTCTTCTTCAGTTGGCTCGTTTCATTTGTGTGTTCGGATTACAGATTGTAGACGGAGTTAATTTCGTGTTTTAATGCTTGCAATTTGGTGAAATTTTGTGAAAAACTTGTGTGTAAATCAATATAATTGGAAATTATTAGCAAACATATCCCTTGGAGAAAACGTGCAAAACCAAATGTAAGTGAAAATGTGCTGAAGGAGTACTAGAAAAAGTAAAAAAGTGCTACTTAAAAATATAAAGGATTTAGCATTTATATCAATGTGAAAAAATATGAAAAAAAGTGTTATAAACCTGAAATATTTGCATTTAGCAATAACATAAAACGTCATTGGTGTGTAGTGAGACATATTGAAGATATAACAATCAGGAAAAATCGAAAAGAAAATCAATTTTCTGTCTATTCGTTAGTGCAAATAAAATCAAAGCAGCTTGTCTGTTTGAAAGCAATTAGTTCAGTTCGGGAGCGCAATAGTTGGAAACGGCTTAAAGAAAATTTTGTACATATCTGTGAGTCACTAAACAAAAAGTAATGTATTCCTTTGCAAAATATTTGCATAAAAAATGAAAAATTTGCTGACAGCGCCTTGCGGTAAATTCACCCGTAAAATCGCCGCACCTCCGGTATATTTGCACTAGTTTGCATGTGTGTTTCTATTTATCGGTATTGTTGTTACGCGCACGCCCGTTCAACATCGACCAGCCTTTGGAAGTCTTTCTGTACGGTCGTTTGTTTGCGGAGTACGTTTTCGGCAGTGTTAAACTTTGTAAAAAGAGTGTTCATTCCATTCTCGTCCGAAAATACGTAAATCTGCTGCAAGCTTATTGCAAGGAGTGGAACCGAAGAAGAAACTAAGAAGTGGGTGGGGGGTGCGTCGTTGAGGTCGTTCGACTGCGTCGACTGAATGTTTTGTTTGTGCGCGCAAAGCTGCGACGCTGCAAAAGATAATGAAGACAATAAGCGTCGCAAGTTGTGTGGACAAAAATAATTCATTGATATGAGTTATTTATAAACTGTCGCCGTGTTATCAGCAAGAAAAGTAACTAACTTGTATCTTCCTGTTTGTGTAAAATCAAAAAAAAAAAATAAATGTTTAACATTCTTGTATACTGTTAATTTTTACCTTTTTCCTTTAGGCCTGTTTTACACTCTCCCTCTTTGACATTTGCTTTTGCTCACTCACATTTTGTGTGTTTGTATGTACATATGTGTGTGTGTGTGACTGTGGTGGCAGCAGAATCATGGTGAAAATGTTTTGTGTTTATTTTTCTTTTGATGATTTTGATAAACAAAAGTAGTTTCACACAATGAAAATGTGTATTATTATCAGAAATTAATAAATATATGAAGGGTTTTAGTTGTCTTTCCAGAAAGGCTTTAAAGATTGGGTGTTTGGAATAAACATTAATTTTCGTAATACAATACTAATTTTTTTTTAATTTAGGCAGACATTATTACAGATTTTTAGAAAATCTTATTTGAGAGAGTATTGTGATATTGCACACACTCGTTTTTAAAGTCTTTTATGCACTTGACATTTGACGCTAAGTTTGCTGTAGTTATAATTTTGACATCTTCCGCAATTATTTAGCTTGTCCTGAATTTTTTGTGTGCGTTGCAAATAATATAGGAAGAAAAATATTAAGTGGTTGTTAATAATTAACAATAATATAACATTCTAGTGCGTATATCATGTTTTAAAAATTGCATTATGAAATCAAAATAAAACTATACATTTTGGATCTAACATTCGTTATACGTATTCCTAAAGACAATCAGACGGATTCGCATGTGCATTTCCGGGTAAGAATATTCACTATTTTTCACAAACGATGTGGAAATTAAATAAGGGTAGGGCACCCATATTGAAATTTAAACAAACACTGTTATTCGATTCTTATTGTATAAAAAGGCAAATTTTATTCCTCACTGAAATATATTATGTAAATATACCAATTAGAATTTTCACTCTGAAAACTTAAATACGAAAAGAAATGGTATATCTAAGTATGAAATAAGTTCGAATCTCATAATTTTCTCTTGTATATAAATACAAACATATATCAAAGCAAAGAAACTCTTAAAGCCAGCGCTATATGCCATAATGATTTCTTAAGCCATTACTGGAAATCCTTCAACCGTGAACCAAGCAAGCAAAGCTCGTAAAACCTGTACTAATTTCTGCTATTAGTGTTAGCGTTAATTTTACTTTCTAGTTTATGCATATTTTCAACAATTTATTGCTTGAGTTTTGCTCTTTTTAATTACCAGTCTTGGTCTATGCTTCTTTCTTCGTTATTGCATAAGTAAAATAAGCAAACAAGAAATAAATGAAATAATTTCTATAAAACAATTATTAACACATACATACATATGTAATTTTTTAATTGTATAATTTTTGCATTACTGTAAATAATAAATAATAAAAGTAGTTAAATTGCTTATATTTACGTAGTCGTAGCGCCGTATATTTAATTAATTAAAAAATTTGCCGCTTGCTACAATTAACTTCAAATTTAAACTTTTTTTCCATACGAAATGGAAATACAATTAGAAACTTGAAATATGTATTATTCCTGTTGTTGAGATATATGACATGAATTGTGTATACAATAGTTTCTACATTTAAAATTTATTATACATTCCTTGATGTTAGATGTGATTTGTCTATTGATAAATAAATGTCTACAAAGTATTTTCTTTTATATTATGCTATAAATTTTCTTTTTTTTCATCCTAATGAAATAATTTTTATAAATACATTGTTCCTGATTCTCTGTCAGCCAGTGTATCTCCGCAAATATAGTTAACAATTTGCTTACCTACATACGTGTATATGTATGTATGTATGTACAAGCCCTAATATGCATACACACATGTACGTGTTAACTCAAAAGTGCGGGTGAAGGTATGCTCTGATTTTTACGCGTAAGGCCAAATGTAAATGCACTTTCCATGTTACGCTCTATGTCGCCGAAAGGCCAAAACAAAGAGTGTAAATTCCAAAACCAGAGCTTAAGTCGAGGCAAAAGCTGAGTCGCAGTTATTGTACGTACGCGAAGAAAAACAAAAAGTTATTTAAACAAAGTGCTTATACATAGTTTGTATAAATATTTTTTTATATAAAAAAAATTACTCTATATAAACATTAACACACAAATAAACGCATATATTTAATTACGCTTTGTGTATGAGCATTTTCAGAATATATAAATAATAAATATTTACTTTTTTTAAATATTTATTTTCTTAATTTTCAATTTTTATGCTGAACGCGCAAATTCCAACGCAAGTCATACGTTTAAATCTGACATATTGTTATAACTTTTAACCCACAAATGAAGGTAAACGTAAATTCACAATGTCGCCAACAGTAACAACAACAACGTGTACGACGAGTAGCAAAGAATGTGTTCCCCCGATTTTAGTCGCTTAAGCTTATAGAAACACAAATGTAGATAATTCTTTGTTATTGCTATCTTTTTTATGTCTCTGCACCTTTCTTAACTTTTTTTGTGATCATGTTTGCTTTGATTTCTTTTGGTCTCATTTCTTGTTGGTTATTTATTTATTTTATTTTGTTTTTTTAGTAATTTCTCTTTTCTTTTTTGCTTGTTTTGGTATTGACACAAATAATTTGTGTTGCTTCTGTTGCTGCCTCTATATATGGAACGCGTACGCTTTATTGTTGTTTTTATAAATATTTGTTTTGCCGCGAACGCGTAAAGTTTGACTTAAGCTTTAACTCTAGCTATAGCTGGAGCTTGAGCTCGTTCTTGGTATGTGCTTCGAGTAAGCAGTTCGCAAAAGTGTGCATATGTATTTTGTGTTTGTGTGTGTTTGTGACGCGAAATGGGCCGGCCTGTCCAGTAAATGCTGTTTTATTTGCTTGCGTGCAGTTGCTATGTGTTGTGGTTTAGTGCCTTATTGTTGTTAGTTCTTCGTACGAGGGTGTAGTAATAAACTTCGCAATTCGGAATTAGTCTCGAGGCTTTCGGTTTCTTCCTTCCCTATCATATATCTATAATTAAGAATTAAACTTTGGTAGTGGTAGAAACTACAACTACTTCTTAAACCTTTAGTGGAAAAGTTGTAGTTATTCGTCCGGGCTCATCAGTTTTGGACTGTGTGAAGAATCTCAACTACTGACTGATTATCGATTTTTAATATCCTTCTCTCCCAGTCGAATTACATTATTTTATATCTCTGTTTAGCTATCTCTAGTATCGATATACTGCACTCTGAACAGTCTTAGTCGTTACTCCAAAACATAAAAAATCTACCAACCTGGTGAGCTCAAGTTCTTATATTAAGATACAATTTTTAAACAATGTCTCGGCAAAAAATATCGAACTTACAGATGGATAAAAAAATGGATCCGTTCTGGTTACTTACACCCGACTATCGTGGGATTTATACTATATTAGACTCGTTTGCTGTTACTTTTTAAATGAAAAAAACTTCTCGTACCACCCTAATATTGCCTTTAACATACCGCATTCACTTAACATAATTGCATTTTGATTAAATTTATTTATACTTTTTTTGTTACACCCAGTTGTCGTGTTCCTCTTCACCTCCCCTGCGTTGTGTGGAGCATGTGTCATTACTAAGCAGTTAAATATCTGCAAGTTTTTTACAATTCGTTTGTAATTACTAACTGCGGTGTTGTGGTGATACGAAATTCTAATATGTCAAGTGTGTGCCGAAACCGGATCTAAGCACGCAGCACCGGCTGCAGTTGCTTGTGGACCCATTAGCTGGCGGGGTGGAGGCGTTTTTGTTTATATTTAAGTGTTATTAAAGTGTCTGCGCACGTTCACAATTCGAAACAGAAATAGCGAAAGTTTCTGTGATTTTTCAATGACTAATCATTTGAATTCTTTGAAGAATTTCTTCGATACGCACATGCTTTATATCATTTAACAGGTTGCTAAGGCGGTTCACCAACACTTTTTAAGTGATTTATTTACTTTTTTCGTTTTCTTTCCGCGAAATGCATGGTGAGAATTTGAATTTTGATTGTTAATCCAAGTGAAAGTGTGTGACGTGTAATTCCATTAGAAGACGGAAATCTATTGGTTTTTTCTTTAATTTCTCTAGTGGCTACTCTAATTATACTTTAACTTAATAAAGTTTGGGTCAAAAGTCTTCAACAGTCAAATTTTAAACGAATCGTTCTTTGTAGAATGCCTCCGACAGATGGGTTCTTAAGCATCAGACCCGCTAATGACTTCCCGAAAATAAGGATTATATTTTTATACATATTACTCTTATGGAACGTACATAAGTTTTTTGGAGGAAACGTTGCTAGTGGGCCAGTATAAAGAACTTTGTTGTGTCGGGGGTTTCGTTGTCTTTATATTGGTTAAGGAAACGAAGTAAATGTCCCAAGTTGTAACAATTTTGTTATTTCGGCTGGAAGGCAATTCAGAAGTAGATACCTCTTTCCACAAATCACCTAATAAAGGGTTTTTCAAAAGCAACACTACAAAAATATACCGATAGAGTAAGGTTTCAGTAAGGTTTGTCATTTCATCATGGAAAGATATATGATCCAAAAACGAGTCGAAGTTATTAAAATTTACTACCGCGATTCGGAGTGGCCTCAACTTTAAGTGCGCTACGTCCTACGTAGCGATTAGGCTCATTTCTGGCTGAATGGCTTCGACAATAAGCAAAATATGCGTTATTGGTCAGACAGCAATCGTCAGGTACTCCATTAGTCACCACTGCATCCCGAAAAATTTACGGTTTGGTGCGGTTAATGGGCCGACCGAGTCATTGGGACGTACTTCTTCCATGACGATCAAGACCGGCACGTTACTGTGAATGGGAATCGCTACCACTAAATGATAATCGAATATTTTTGAATACCGATTTGGATGATATGGAGTTGGACAATATGTTGTTCCAACTAGCCAAACAGCCAATGGCACAACCAAGTTTGCTGAAACTTGTTACCAAGTTATCTCACGAAATGGCTCAGTCATTTGGCCGTTTCGGTCGTTGACGCTGTTAGACTATTTCCGGTGGGGTTACGTTAAGTCTTTTGTCTGTGCCAACAAGCCAGCGACGATTGATGAACTTCGTACGATAATCGAACGTGAAATTGCAGCAGTATTGGCCGATTTATGCTTGAAAACTGTGGAAAATTGGGTTCAGCCTCTGGACATCTGCAAGCGTGCCCGTGGTGGCCATGCAAAAGAAATCGAGTTCCATACATAATGGCATGTACTTTCACAGGAATAAAGAATTTCATTGATATTACAAACAGTTTTTATACTCTCGCAACAAAAGTTGCTAAGAGAGTATTATAGTTTTGTCCACATAACGGTTGTTTGTAACACCTAAAACTAAAAGAGTTAGATATAGGGTTATATATACCAAAGTGATCAGGGTGACGAGTAAAGCTCAAATCCGGATGTCTGTTCGTCCGTGCAAGCTGTAACTTGAGTAAAAATTGAGATATCTTAATGAAACTTGGAACACGTGTTCCTTGGCACCATAAGAAGGTTAAGTTCGAAGATGGGCGGAATCAGACCACTGGCACGCCCACAAAATGGCGATAACCAAAAACACATAATGAGCTATAACTAAGCCATAAATAGTATTATGAAAATAAAATTTGGAACATAGGATCGCATTAGGGAGGGGCACATTTGAATGTAATTTGTTTGGAAAAGCGGGCGTGACCCTGCCCCCAAACAGGTTTTTTGTATATATCTTACAAACCAATAAAGCTATATAAACCAAACTTTCTGCAGCCGTTTCTTTTAGCCGTTTCCTTATACAGTCCAAAAATGAAAGAAATGGGATAATAACCACGCCCACCTCCCATACAAAGGTTAGGTTGAAAATTACTAAAAGTGCGTTAAAATACTAACGAAAAACGTCAGAAACACCAAATTTTACATGAGAAATGGCAGAAGGAAGCTGCACCGAGATCTTTTTACAAAATGGAAAATGGGCGTGGCGTCGCCCATTTAAGGGTGAAAAACCATATCTCAAGAACTACTCGATAGATTTCAATGAAATTCGGTATATAACACGTTCTTGACACCCTGATGACCCGGGTGGAATATGGGCGAAATAGGTTCACAACTACGTCTACTTCCCATATAACTCAATTTTGAATTCTTTTGATTTGTTCACTTTATAATACATATGTATATACATTAGGAACAAATGACGATAGCGGAATAAAACATTACACAAATACTGTATTTGAGCTGTGACATCACTTGTGGAAAAATTGTCAAAATCGACCATGACTTTTCAAGGCCCCTGATATCAAACATGAAGAACTCAGTGCCTAAGGGTAATTTTTCACCGAAAATATAGGTAAATCTCTAAATAAATTGCGATATAACATTTGTATAAAATGTTCGGTTGCACCCGAACTTAGCCTTTCCTTACTTGTTTTTTTAATTTTTGTTTAAAAAAATTTATTTTTATTATTTACTTATTGAAAACCCCTTTATAAACCACCGGAGTATAGGCCATTTAATAGTCTCTTTTCTCTCTTTTAAAGACTTTCTTTGTCATATTAAAAGTTAGAGGAGTGTTCGTTTTTAAGGAATCGCTTGGATGATTATATTGCCAAAGAAGTAATTGACATTGAGAAGCCATTAGACGGATGCTGTGGGCTGTCATAGCCAAAAATTCTCCTGCCGACTTATTTATGGTACAGTAAACGAGCTTCAGATGTGGGTTTAAACAATGTCCAATTTGCTCAATTATGATAGTAATGAGATACTTGGCTGATCTATTTAAAGTGAATGGAACAGTTACTTTGGTGTGTAAATTGTATTCACTGTGACCGTTATTTTATTATTACTTGTCAATTACCGCTATTGTAATCTTGTGGCAGGTGGCGCCCATCAGCTGTTTCTCTGCAACAACAGCGACTGCCACTCATGCAACACTTCATGCCATTGCTTATGCCATCATTTATGCCATCAGTTTAGTCAGTCAGTAAGTCAACATACATACATACATATGTACATGTCTGTATTATAAAACATTAATTGCGTGAGATCAGCAAAAGTGTGAATTGCATGCGGCGGTGACATAACTCGCTGAATGCGCCGTTTTATTATCTAAATGGTGTATATTTGTATGTATCTTTAAATATAAATAATGCTCTTCCTCGCTTGCTTGTACACTTTGAATTTTTGCAAGCGTTGCATTATATCTATAATTTCTTTTTAATGGCAATAATTAAAGGTCAAGTTCATTTATACTACAACGACATTCTTCTACAATAATTTACAAAACAAATTGCTGATTACAAAAACTTGGCGTCTGCGTTGATTCGTAGACTTCATCGAAAATATAATATAATAATAACAATCATGGAAAGCCCAGTCGTGAATGTGTGGAAATATGCGATATTGTAAAATTATGCAAAAAATGTGGATATTTTATATTTATACATTTATACATACCTAGACATTACATGCATACTTCTGTTGTAAGTAACCTGCAGTGTGAATGAACTATTTGTAAACTACGGCAGAACTGGTTGGTTGTTCAAGCGCAACTACTCATACAGCTAACTGTTTTCTAAATGCCAATTATGTGATTTGTGTAAGGAATGAAATATTTAAATCTTTAGTTTCGGTCCTAAACGAAACCATAAGTCGCTAAAGTTTTTGTTGTATTATAATAGGTACAATTTATTTTTTCGAATCAGCATTTTTATACTCTCGCAACAAAGTTGTAACACCCAAAACTAAACGAGTTAGATGTAGGGTTATATATACCAAAGTGATCAGGGTGAAGAGTGGAGTTCAAATCCGAATGTCTGTCTGTCCGTCCGTCCGTCCGTCCGCCTGTGCAAGCTGTAACTTGAGTAAAAATTATTATATCTTAATGAAACTTGGCACACTTATTTCTTGGCACCATAGGAAGGTTGCTTTTGAAAATGAGCAAAATCGGACTAAGCCATAAATAAAGCTATGGAAATAAAATTTGGTATGAAGGATCGCACTATGAAGGGGCATATTTGGATGTAATTATTTTGGGGAGGTGGGCGTGGTCCCGCCCCCAAATACGTTTTTTTGTATATATATCGGAAACCAATAGAGCTATATAAACCAAACTTTCTGCAGTCGTGTTTTCTTTAGCCACTTCTTAATACAGTCCAAAAATGAAAGAAATCGGATCATAACCACGCCCACCTACCATACAAAGGTTAGGTTGAAAATTACTAAAAGTGGGTTAACTCACTAACGAAAAACTTCAGAAACACTAAATTTCACATAAGAAATGCCAGATGGAAGCTGCACTCAGATTTTCTTACAAAATGGAAAATGGGCGTGGCGTCGCGAACTTATGGGTCAAAAACCATATCTCAGGAACTACTCGACCGATTTCAATGAAACTTGGTTTGTAATAGTTTCCTTACATCCCAATGATATGTTGTGAAAATAGGCCAAGTCGCTTCACCAGCACGCCTACTTCCTATATACCAGAACTTTGAAGACAATTTACAATATATAAAGTAAGTACTAGTGAAGATATCGGTGCAGAACTTTGCACAAATACTATGTTAATAGTGTGGCAGCCCTATTCTAAAAATCGCCGAAATCGGACCATAGGTTTTTAAGGCCCCATATATCGAACACAAGGACCTCGGTGCTTCTAACCTAATATTATGGTTTCCAACTTTCAATGGTCTTTATACAATATATATGATTGTGTATTATATAATATAAATAAAGTTAAATAAATAAATTGCGAGAGTATAAAATGTTCGGTTACACCCGAACTTAGCCCTTCCTTACTTGTTTTAAATAGTTTTTTAAATAGTCGGATCTAGTCAGAAATTTTTGTTAACAAATCATATTTTTTGGAAAAATTCATAGTTAATTCGGAAAATATAGTTTTCAACTAAATATAAATTTTATCTATACTACTATTATAAAGAAGAAAGATTTGCATGTATGTTTGTAATGAATAAACTCAAAAACTACTGTGCCTATTTCAAAAATTATTTCACTATCGGAAATCTACATTCATCCCGAGTAACATATGTATGTAGAATACATTTTGTGCAAGCATCTAAACTTTCCGGAAATAATTCCCAGGTGAGGGTATCAAAAAGACTCCTTGATAGAGAATCTTAATCTGAAACTGAATATCGTCTTGCAAGTCATTCTCAAGCTCGCACTAGGGCGTCGAACTCTGAGCTTTCATAATCAGAGAGAAATACAACCGACACCTAAGACTAGAGGTCGTAATCAAGTTTTAGCTCATTGCAAATAAAATATTTTACATTTATTTTATTTACATATTTAATTCACATAAAGTTGTATGTACATGTACGTTAAAACATGTATTATGTGATTTTGTTTGTTGCAGTTTGTTATTGTTTGGCTCTTGACGCCTGTATTCCATGTCTTCGGTACTTGATTTATACAATTCACAAGTGTAATATGATATTATTTATCCATACGATATAGAGGGACTCTTTTGAAATTCTGCTTCGATAGCAAAATTTTAAATTTTGTATTATGTCTTGGTCGAAAAGTTCGATTTATTGAAGGAAATTTGTTTGAAATTTTACTTCTATTGCCAATTCAAGAGTTCGAGTTATGGAGAACTTCGAGTTAAGGAAGTTTGAGTTATGGAAGGAAATCGGTATTAAGTTTGATTTCTAAACGTTATTGCCAATTCAAGAGTTCGAGTTATGGAGAACTTCGAGTTAAGGAGGTTTGAGTTATGGAAGGAAATAAGTATGAAGTTTGATTTCTAAACGTTATTGCCAATTCAAGAGTTCGAGTTATGGAGATCTTCGAGTTATAGAAGTTTGAGTTATGGAAGTTCCACTGTAATTATAAATAATTATTGTGTTGACAACTACAGCTTCTGAACTCTTGGAAAACTCTGTCTTCTAGTTCGGAAACTATAGTTGTCAACATGTTACTGTTGGTTTTCAGACTAGTCAATTTTCAGTTCGGAAAGCAGTAGTTTCTTGGAAAACATGTGTCTTTTAGTTCGGAAACTATAGTTGTCAACATGTTACTGTTGGTTTTCAGACTAGTCAATTTTCAGTTCGGAAAGCAGTAGTTTCAGAATATTTTTCATTCATCAAAATCTAATCAGTATTTTCAATTTTCAGATGTAAGCTACATAAACGAAGAAGTGTGCACAAAAACTTATATATTTACATCGTTCTATAGAAGTGAATTTATTATCGTCATTACCGTTGTAAAAATTTTTTGTGTAGCTCATACATCTATGTATCTACATACATTTGCACACACATATCACAATCACATTGTTCTCTACTTTTCTATACAGTTTTTTTTTTTGAAATTTTGTATTATGTCTTGGTCGCAAAGTTCGATTTATTGAAGGAAATTTGTTTGAAATTTTACTTCTATAGCCAATTCAAGAGTTCGAGTTATGGAGATCTTCGAGTTATAGAAGTTTGAGTTATGGAAGTTCCACTGTAATTATAAATAATTATTGTGTTGACAACTACAGCTTCTGAACTCTTGGAAAACTCTGTCTTCTAGTTCGGAAACTATAGTTGTCAACATGTTACTGTTGGTTTTCAGACTAGTCAATTTTCAGTTCGGAAAGCAGTAGTTTCTTGGAAAACATGTGTCTTTTAGTTCGGAAACTATAGTTGTCAACATGTTACTGTTGGTTTTCAGACTAGTCAATTTTCAGTTCGGAAAGCAGTAGTTTCAGAATATTTTTCATTCATCAAAATCTAATCAGTATTTTCAATTTTCAGATGTAAGCTACATAAACGAAGAAGTGTGCACAAAAACTTATATATTTACATCGTTCTATAGAAGTGAATTTCTTATCGTCATTACCGTTGTAAAAATTCTTTGTGTAGCTCATACATCTATGTATCTACATACATTTGCGCACACATATTACAATCACATTGTTCTCCTCTCTTCTATACAGTTTTCTTTTTCACATGTAATTGACTGTCGAAGCTGTGGTTTCTGACAATTTTATAAACTCATCTGTTTGGCATGTGTGTCTTTCAGGGGTTTGGTTAAGGGGTCAAACCACACAATGAGTTGCACAGAAATTACATTTCATATCAATACTCGTATCTAAAAGTAAACTTAATTGGTTGAGGAAAAGTTGTGCACGCTTTCCGGTGATTGGGAAATCTATTAGAATTTATTTGAAAAGTAATAAAGATAGTAGACTTGTGCAAACAGGGGTGGTTGGATAATTAGCGCACGTTTGCGGGATTTTAATTGTGTATTTGCTGTAGTTAGAAATGAAAGTAAGTAAAGTTGTTTGTTAAGGACAAATTTACTGAACTCTTTTTAAGCATAAATCGGCCAATACTGTTACAATTTCACGTTCGGTATTCGTACGAAGTTCATCAATCGTCTCTGGCTTGTTGGTCTAGATAGAGGCAGCAAATTGTCTGGGCCATCTCGTGAGATAACACGTGAACCAAACTTGGTTTTCAATAAATCGATTGTGACATTCGCTGTGTGGCTTGTGGCGCCGTCCTGTTGGAATCACATTTTGTCCAAGTCCATATCGTCCAATTCTGGCCCAAAAATATACGGTTATCTTTCAGCGGTAGTGATTCCCATTCACAGTAACGTGCCGCACTTGATCATCACGCAAGAAGTACGGCCCAATGACGACGCCGGGCCATAAACCGCACTAAACCGTAATTTTTTCGGGATGCAGTGGTGACTAATGGAGTACGTGTGGATTGCTATTTTGCTTAGTGATGGAGGCATTCCACCTGAAATGAACCTCCTCGCTACGTAGGACATATCACTCTTAAAGTTGAGGTTACTGACTCCGAATTTCGGTAGTAAATTTTAATAATTACGACTCGTTTTTGGATCGTATATCTATACTGAAGAGGTCTACTTTCGTAGCGTCCTTTTTGATAAACTCTTTATAAGATAAAAACGTGTTAATAATAAGTAGGTCAGCACAGAATATGAATGGAACTCAATATTATTTGGATGGCTGCGAAGGGTAGTGGTCTTAAATAACGATCGAGCAATACTTAAAAATTAACTGAACTGAACTGGACGAGAACATTGGGGTTTCATACAATACCTTATGACTTTTCACGCACATGTATTTTCCTTTTAAGTTCTTCTTCTTTATCTTGTGTTTGATGTTGTTGCGCTTTTGGAATTTCGGTATTTTCACTGTAACTGTAACTGTAATTACTGTAATTTATAGCCGAGTGTAACATATTGCACATTGGGTTTTATTATTTTTTACTGTTTCTAGCAGTAATTACATAACAGTGGGGTCTACATATTCGGGATGAGTACGGATTATTCAGCTAAAGACTGGAAAATCAAATATTTTTCGCAAAATTAATTCAGTATATTTTCTGTAAATACAACAAAAAAGATAATATCTTTCCAATGTTGGCCGGGGGTTGAATCCAGTTTTCGATGACTCTCTCAAGCATTTCGACTGGTAACTGGCGAATGACACGAGTGATGTTTTGCTCCAAGGCTTGAATCGAAGCGGGATTGTCCGCATAGACTTAAGGCTTTACATATCCTCACATGAAAAGGACTAACGGTTTGATATCGCACGATGTTGGTGTCCAATCGACCCACCCAAAATGTGATCTACTCACTGAAGTGTTCTCTCAATAAATACATTGATTAATGCCATATGTGAGAAGTAGCGCCGCCTTGTTGAAACCAAATGTCGCCGACGATCACGAACTTCAATTTCAGGTATCAAGTAATCGGTTATCATGGCGCTACAACGGTCGCCATTGACGGGTCTCACCGGCATAATTTTTTAAGAAATAAGGACCGATGTTTCCACCGGCCCACAAACCACACCGTTATTTGTTCTGGATGAAATGGCTAGCACTTCGTCTCAAATTGCTTGTTTATATGTATACCGATTGAGCCATAAATGGGCCTCATCGCTGAGCAGAATTTGGCTCGAAACCGTCGGATCTTCTTGGAACTTTCCTAGAGCACATAGAGCGAAGCGATAGCGCTTAGGAATTTCCATATTATTTTAATTTCTGGATAACGGTATTTGTGTGACATTTCAAAGCCCAATGCCAGAATGATGATAAGTTATAAATTCAATGCAAAGATTCGTAATTTTTAATATTTCCGGTCGCACTAGGTCATGCATTACCTTATTTTCTCTTACATTGTTGCATCTTATAACAACTTTTCATGCGCCTGCTTTCAGCTTGTCGCTCACTTTGGTGGGTGCTTGCCTTTCTGCTTGTTGGTTGTATCAGCAATAGCCCACCGACTCATCGACCGACCTGCAACACGCTATACTTATGTTTATATGTATGTATGTCAATATTAGAAATTTGTACATACATACTTTGTGGATTCATTCGTGAATCGGGTAACTGCTACATTGTTGAATATTTTCCAGCCATTGTTTTGTCATCCTCATTATACACGCAGCACACCTTCAAACATCTCTATTGGACTCATACTTAGTGGCGCTGTGGTTAATCTGGTTATTGTTATTGCTGTTGTTATTGATACAGTTGCTCGTACCTGTGGGTGGAAAAGCGCCACTTAAATATGTATATTTGTATATATGTATGTATGTATGTACATTAGTTCACAAACCATCCCTGGTACTCTGCCTTGTCAGCTCAGCTCGTTCGTTGTTCGCAAAGACTTCGTGTTGTATGCGAGTTTGTTTTTTTTGCTACTATTTTCTTCTTTTCATTCAATTTTCTTTTCACTTTGCTTTGCCGGGAAAATTGCACTGCACAAATCGAATTAGTTGTGTGCTTGTTCTACAGTGTCGTTGGTGGCGTGAATGGCTGGAAGTCGGCAAGAAGTCAAGTCTTGGTGTGCGGTGTGTGCGCGAAAAATATGACAGTTGCGCGCATAAAGGCAACACGAAGTATAAATGAAAATAATAATAATAATCGTAATTCATTCATAGACCTTAGATGGTTTAATGTGGAAAATTGCATTGCGAATGCAAAATTAATGCAAAAGTGAAATTGTATCAGTTACATCGCATTGCAACATTTCACCGTTTCTTTAACTAACTATTGCACTGTGTTGTTGTTGCTATTGTTGTTGTGTGTAATGCAGGCAGCTAGTCGCCCGGCCTCAGCAAGAGTTGCCTCAGCACAGATGTAATTTCACTGTCTAGCCACACAGACAGCTGCTTGGCGGCGTCTCAACTGATTAGTGATAAAGAGTTGTTGATAAAAAATGTGATTAAAACTGTGCTTTCATATACAATACATTTGCCACGCCTTTGTAATTGGATTTGTTAACTTTTCTATTTCTTTTGTTCAACTTACAGTCGGTGCTATAACTGTGTAAATACGCAGAAAAAGGAAGCGGTGCTGGAGATTGAAAATCTTTGCTGTCAGTGTAGTAAAACGCATAGGAGCAATCAGCTAGCACACCACCCCCACCCCACACATACACGCGCATAGAGGATAAACGCCAACGAAAGTAGCTGACCTTCGTGTTCGCGTGATTTCGCACCGGTCTGCTGCAAGGGCACTCTCTATTGATTGCCCTTCGCATGTGCCGCATTCAGTGCAGCTTGCCGGTTGTGCCCAGCTAAGCGGCACGAGCGTCGTTAACACATCAGTATACCAATAC
This sequence comes from Zeugodacus cucurbitae, assembly GCF_028554725.1. Lineage (NCBI taxonomy): Eukaryota > Metazoa > Arthropoda > Insecta > Diptera > Tephritidae > Zeugodacus > Zeugodacus cucurbitae. Next base: position 12,250,367 of record NC_071667.1, read on the forward strand.
GATCGACCAGCAGGCAGCCAACCGAGTGCCATTGTCGCACATCATACACACTTATGTACATATGTATGTACTATATAAATGCATCTGTATCCATAGTTGCACAGTTTTACTTCCTCAATAGCAAATACAATACAATAAGTAGCAATAACTAAAACAAACTAATAGCGGCATATAGCTAGTGCAACAACAAACAAACAAACAACAACCACAAGATGTTCAATTTCATGAAAAAGGGCGTATCCTCGGTGAGCGGTGGCAGTGGCGGTGGCGGCGATGATGAAAAAGAACGTCGCAAACGTGAGAAGAAATTGCGTAAAGAGGCTAAAAATGCAGGCGTACTGTCGGGCAGTATGAGCACTGAGGAGCTACTGCGACTGGATGAGGTGCGTTTCTTAAACATTTTAAATCCTTTAAATAATTTTATACTTTTTTTTGTTTCCTAAGGTGCGTCGTTCGCTGAAAATACGCGGTCGCCGCAAAGAGAAGGAAAAACTACCCAGCGGCATAACAGCTGATTATAGTGCTGAATTTTTCGCCCAACTAGATATAGACCGTGCAGCGTTGAGCGCCGAATTGAGCGGCGAAGGTGATAGCATTTATGAATTGGATCGCGGCAACGAAGAAATTGTCGCATCTGTGACGACAACCATTGAGAGTCGTTATAATGGCGCTGGTGTGGGTGCTGCTGGTGCTGGTGGAACTTCTAGTGTCACGGCTATACATTCCATGCTGGCGGCCGCTGTGGCGAGTGGGAATGGAAAGGTAAAATGGATGCTTATGGGTGGTGAAGTGTTTGGGAGACAAGCTTTCTGAAGTGTTAATTGGTAATTAAAAAGGATGCAACAAAAGTATTGAGGTTAAACATATTAGTAGGTTATTATTAGTGTACGGATATTTTAAGTGAAAAATTACCCTCAGGAACTGAGTTCTTTATGTTCGATATCCATGGTCTTGAAAAGTTATAGTTATATAGATGACATTCAAAATTGAGTTATATGAGAAATATTCGTGGATGTGAACCGACTTCACCCATTTTTCCATCCATTCCATTTTTCGGTCCAGTAGTTTCTGAGTTATGGTTTTTAACTCATAAGAGGGACGCCATGCCCATTTTCCTTATGCAATCCTTTATACCAAATTTCACTTTAATAGCTTTACTTATGGCTTAGTTATGACACTTTATAGGTTTTCGGTTTTCGTCATTGGCGTGGCAATGGTCCGATTTCGATTCGATTTCATTTTAAATAGCAACCAAACCCCCCCCCCCCCCCCCTACGGTCCTAAGGAATATGTGTACCAAGTTTCATCAAGATATCTTAATTTTTACTCAAGTTATCTGTTGCTAGACGGACGGATTGTTGGACATGTGCATTTCAACTCGTCTCGTCATCCTGATCATTTTAATATATATAACCTATATCTAACTCGTTTAGTTTTATGACTTACAAACAACCGTTCTCTTAGCAACTTTTTTGCGAGAGTATAAAAATATAGTCTCATAGTGCCAAACAAAAAACTTATTTGTTATGAACTCATTCAATCCAAAAAACAAGTTTAAACTTAACTCAATATGCTCTTCTCTCCATTGCAGCATCGCTCACTACCGCCCGTGCCGCCGAAACCGCCAAAGCGTGGCATACTGAAAGGTTCACGCAGCAATATAGCCAATGTACATGAAGAGATAACGATCGCATCGCCCGAAGCACAGCTGCTTGTGATGCGCAACACAATGCAAAACGAGTTGCCCTTCGATGGTAGTCGCAGCAATAGCATAAGTGGCGCAGCTACCGGACGCAGCAGCATAGGTGCAGTCGGTGGCGCCGGCCATGCAGGCGTTAATCCTCACACGAGCAGCGGCACCGCCTTCACCTCGGTGGAAAGTTTGCGTAGCGATGAAGGTGGTAATGCGGGTATACAACGCGCTATGACATTACCAACGACGGCACGCTACGCACCACAACTGCCACAACATCATAGCGCCAATTTACGTGTGATGACCTCACCCTCACCGAGCGCTGACAGTCTCACAGATACGACAAATTCTTCCTTTGCCACACCACCATTTTCGTTGAGTCCCATCGGTGAATCGCAGGGTATCGATCGGTGGTCTCGTGTTCATGCATTCGAGGATGTGGAATTACCGTTGCCATCGATTAAATTGGTGCAATTACCGCCAGCGCGTGAACTCGTCATTAGACGGCAGAAATCGCCTCGCAATGATTTCGGTTTCAGCTTACGCAAAGCGATTTGTCTGGATCGCGCGGAATCGCTGACCTCGCCCACATTCAAACCGGTCATATTTGCTGAACCCGGTGCGGGTGGTGGTGCGACCGGTCTGCTGCCGGGTGATCGTTTGCTCAAAGTGAACGGTACGCCAGTAAGTGAGTTGTCCCGCGAGGTGATCATAGAGATGATACGTAACAGTGGTGATTCGGTTACAGTGGAGGTAAGTAAAAGAAATTCAAGTAAAAAAAAATATTTTACCCACATATTTTGAATTTGCGCAGGTACAACCCGTTTCGGAATTAGTGGAACTAAGTAAGCGCTGCATGCCACCACAAGGTATTGGCATTGTCGCCAATGCTGATGATGAAGTGGATCGCGCTGCGAGAAATGCGAATTGCAATACGCTTAAGAGGAGTGCTAGCAAGCGTTTTAAACAGCAGGTAAGAGTTTGTGTAACTTGAAATCTTGGTTTTAGGGTTACATACTCGCCGGTCTACCAAAATACTTTCAGTACAAATATATTTAAGGGTTGTGTGTTGAGGTCCTCCCTGAGGAAATATAATAATAATGAAGTCGACCCAAAACTATATGTACATGTTATGCCTAAGACAGACATATGGTTTCTGTACTACGATGTGTACTACAATAAAAGCTTAAGAAACCATATACCAGCATAGTGACACACAAAATTGATCCTGACTTAGTTATAACTTCAAGTAATCTTAAAATGTTATTGTCCATTATAACATATTACATATTATTATTATGTCAAAATGTCAGAAAACATATGATTGTTGCAGAAGAGCTTAAAGCTTTCGGTGTGTTCAATGCAATCCATTTAAGTACATTTCACAACACCACAAAATTTCAATGGTTTCTAGAACTCTATTGTAGTACGGAACACCATTTGCTTTCAAACAAAATTCGGAAAACCGGTGATACACATATGGTTTCTGAAGCATACTACAATATGTACTACATGTTTGTCTCGGGTATTAGAGTCAGATGTGGCGGATTGTTAGGGTACTCACAAAAGTCATGAATGAAAATGTACACTGTACAAGTTTAAAATTTATGATTTTACGACCCTTTTGACAACTTGTGAGTACCCCAAGTGTAACAAAATCTATTGCGAACATATTGGGTTCGTAAATTTTATTCCCATACGAATATAAGCATTTCTGGTATGGAACTCGGAACTCAACAACCTAGTTTGGCATTCGCTTAATATCGTTGAAAAAGGTTTCCATATATATCGGTTTTACTCCTAATAGTCTTACGTCTCTTTGGTTGGATATTTCGTTATGGTTCTGGCTGCTGATGTTGACGTTGGCTTCTTGGAGATATGTTTAGCTGCACCTCCTGTACTAGTACCGGGCTTTTCCTTTAGACTAAGCTTTGCTCCTGTCTTTGACTTTTCCATTCTAGAGATCGATATAAACTCTCTTCTCAGAACAACTGTTCACTTCCGGCTGTTTTGAACTCCGCTGGTGCTTTTGATGTTTCAGAATTCATGCGTTGGATTCACGAGTGTGGGGGAAAGCAGGTCCGCTTGCGCATAGCCCCCGCTACGGAAGTAAGTCTAGCTTATTACGGAGTGCGCCAGGTATCAATAGGCTCCGCTAGGTTGATCATTGGCACGGGTCGCATTACATCTTGATCCTGCCCTTATCACCTACCATGGTATAATTCCATCTTTGAATGCTGCGTTATTGTCCTTGGCTAGAAACCTCCCGACTGCAGCCTGGCGAGCTATTTCTAGTTCTCCTGCTACATTCACGACATTGTGGCATCTATTACCAGGCAATATCCTCGGGAGGCTTCAGCGGAGAATTTTCACTGTCCAATTTGTCTCCCCAAATTTTAATACAAATTCGAGTCTGATCCGGTTAAGGAAAGAAACAACTTTCTTGTGACCTTCAAATCTTGAAGGACTTCTTTACACCAAACTTATTACGAAGATTTAGATATTTTATAACGGAATCAGCAATCCTTAAAAAAATATTAAAGGAACTTTGTCTTCAGAGTTTTCGATAAATATGTCAAGGATGTAAAAATTTAAGATTTTCTTCAAAAATAAAAAAGTAAATAATTACGTATTTATTGCCCAATGTCAATTTTGTCTCTGCAAAGTGTCCAACTTATGTAGTTGTAATATTTAACATGTTTGCAATGACCTTGATCTGGCTCAGCGTTTCAGATGTTTATTGTCCTTTTAATGTCTTGAAAAAGCAAAAATGGAACAAGAGTACATGTTAATAAAATAAATTACGTTGTTTGAGGCAATATGTTTAACAAATTATTAATCAGTAAAATAAACCCATTGAAATCTAAGCTTTCGGATTAAAATGCTTGTAACAAGCTGTTATTATAAATATCTATTTACATATGTATGTACATTCGTAGATTTTTGAGTCTCAAACCATCGAAAGCGAACTTGTTCGCATGCCATCATACGCTATTGTGCTCACACACAATACACACATGTACCTCGTTTCTATAAATTCTCAAATAAATATGCTATGACATTTTTAAGGTGCTTTAAAATGTGTTATAACGGCACGTATACTTTGGCTAATGTCTCGAAAAATGTGCGAAACGACGAGTATTAACACGAAATGCACCGCAGGAGTTCGCACGCATGCATTAACAAAGTAATATTGTGGCACATAAATTACGGCTGACTGCTGACAGTGGCAACAACAACACGCATGTGAATTTGACATGAAAAAACAACAAAAAAAGCTGGCACACACCTCATAGCAGCTGACAATTTAACGCCTAAAAACGACATTTTCTAAGCGTTGCAAAAAAATATTATAAAATATTCGTTAAATAACTTTGGTTTAAAGCGAATTAAGAATCAGGCGTAGACAAATATTTATCAATTTGTGCACATGGAAGTGTGTACCGATGCATATGTACATATGTACATAAGTTTGGCTTGAATATTTGCATAGCCAATAATAAAAAGGCGTTGGAGGCAGGAGTGTTAAACTTAAATGAAAACAACAAAAAGTTGAATGCTTGAAGCGACAACAAGGCGATGTGTGAGTAACCATTAATTCCTTACATATTAATCGTAAATTCTACACTGAGGGTGCCTGCGATGTTGTTTCGACGCGAAGGCGTGGTGCGCTGGATTTTGTGTCATAGTGTGTAATTTTTTTTGGCTGTTTCTAAATACATAAACCTAAAATATCGTTAAGTAGTAGCCTAAGTATTTACTGTCAAATTAAATGTAAATAACAGTACACCCAACTTTAATGCAGCTAACAGTAAAAAAAAACAAGTAAGGAAGGGCTAAGTTCGGGTGTAACCGAACATTTTATACTCTTGCAATTTATTTATTTAACTTATTTATATTATATAATACACAATTTGACCCACATATTGTATTTGTGCAAAGTTCTGCACCGATATCTTCACTAGTGCTTACTTTATACGTTGTAAAGTAAACGATTAAGATCGTCTTCAAAGTTCTGGTATATAGGAAGCAGGCGTGGTTGTGAAGCGATTTGGCCTATTTTCACAACATACCATTGGGATGTAAGGAAACTATTACAAACCAAGTTTCATTGAAATCGGTCGAGTAGTTCTTGAGATATGGTTTTTGACTCATAAGTGGGCGACGCCACGCCCATTTTCCATTTTGTAAATAAAATCTCAGTGCAGCTTCCTTCTGCCATTTCTTATGTAAAATTTGGTGTTGCTGACGTTTCTCGTTAGTGAGTTAATGCACTTTTAGTAATTTTCAACCTAACCTTTGTATGGGAGGGGGGCGTGGTTATTATCCGATTTCTGTCATTTTTGGACTGTATAAGGAAATGGCTAAAAAACGACTGCAGAAAGTTTGGTTTATATAGCTCTATTGGTTTGCGAGATATATACAAAAAACCGTTTTGGGGTGAGGCAAGATATCTTAATTTTTACTCAAGTTACAGCTTGCACAGACGGACGGACGGACGGACGGACAGACAGACATTCGGATTTGAACTCCACTCTTCACCCTGATCACTTTGGTATATACATCCCTATATCTAACTCGTTTAGTTTTGGGTGTTACAAACAACCGTTATGTGAACAAAACTAAAAATTAAAATAATTAAAAATTAACTTCCATCTGCCAGCTGATATTCATTATGCAATTACTCATTTTGTTTTGACAATATTGATGACTACACTATATTTTGATATTGTTCTACTCATCAACATATCAATAACTCATTTATTTATTGATATGTTGGAAGACAAAGTATGAGAAAAAAATTTGAAGCCAAGCCTATAAATTCCAAAGCGTGAGTTTGAACTTTATTTTGCCTTATTGGAGGAGTATTTTGTGTGATATTTGCGAGTTTTATAATCTTTATATATTTTTATTGAATAAGTGAGTTCTGAGTTATAATGTAATTGAAATTATATAAACTAATTATATATTAATTTAAATTCTAATTAATTTACACTACGTATTTTGTTATTTTAATAAATTAATAATTTATTAGTTTTTATTATTTTAAATATTTATTAATTGTTTTTTTTTTATATTTATTTATTATTATTTTAAATATTTATTTAGTCAATTTAATTTTACTTTAGTTAATGAATTAATCAATACTAAAAATTAAAAAAATATAAATTGTCTTCATTTGCTTATTAGATTAATTAATTTAGATATGATATAATAAAAAAAATATTCAATTGCTTTTATTTATCCAAAATAACTAAATAATTGAATACTCGCAATATGGCAACGCTACTACAACCAACGTTTGTGCTATGCTCCACCAACGCAAACGCATTTCGCTCCAAACTCAATTGCAATCGTTATTGTTGTTTGTAAATACTGGTGCGACGACTGCCGTTTCCTACGCATTACGCGACGGCGCACAGTAGGCGATAATTGCAGTAATGCTAATTGAAACAATGTCGCGATTGTTGTTGCTTCTCTTCAGCTGCAATTGAGTTGTTCCGCTCGCAACTCCCAGCTCCCAGCCATGCATAGCGGCGCGAATGCAGAGAGTCGCTGCTCTCACTATCGCATGCATTTGTATATGTATTAATGAAATCACTACTCACACGATGTAGCTCCACAGTGGCATAGTGAGCGATCAGCGCTCCAACTCTAGTAACGCTTGTTATTGCGTGTGATTTTGTGTGTGTTTGCATGTGGTTGGGAGCCGCGCGGCTAAAACACCACTACCAACACACTACCGGTGCGCCGCCAACAAACAGCGCGCAACTCTGCCACACTCAACTGGGCGCAACTCAACACCGACATTTAGTTTGTTTGTTAACTTTGTTATGCGCGGTCGATATTCGTAAGCTCAAACCGATCGTGTTATAGTACTACATCATATACACACCAAAATCCGTTTTGATTTGTTTTGAAGTAAATGCCTTAAACTTCACTATAACTTTAATTGTATTCGACAATTAAGGGGCGTGTGCGTGTAATTTGTCAGCCCTGTATCGCGTTGTGGTGTTCTATTAATTCTTTAGTTATTTTTTATACAATTCTCACTTTGTGTTACATTCTGTATACATTTTTATGTATAATTGTGCTGCATTCAATTTTGTTATTTTTGTTTTTGTTACATCGTTGTCATCAGCGTGCAATCATCATCAATGGCCGGTGTTGCGTTTGATGGCCCTTTAATTGTCGTTATTGATTAACTATTTACATTTGTCGGCTTTATGTTCGTGTTGTAATTGATACTTTCAAAGTGTTTGCTGTTGTTATTATAATTAATACAATGTGAACATTATAATTAAAGCACTTGATTAAAGAACAGCGCTGTGTTCAAAGAACAGTGTTTATTGAGATTTTCGAATTAAATACATACGTCAAATACTTATTATAGTAATTACATATTTAATTGGTCTATGGGCGGCTAGCTTATGTGAATAAGTAAAAAATTCCATTCATGGATATTCTTTTGTTAAATGGAAAAATTAAAAAAAAAACGAATAAAATTTTAAACTGAAATAACTTATAATAATGACATAATTTAATTATAATTAATATGATTGATCACCTGATTGAGAGTTGTTGTTTTAACGATTATCCAGCGCTGCGGAATGGAAAGTATATAGTAGTCGTCGAGATCATCTAACAGGAGACCCAGGAAACGTGCTGTTTCGATAGGGACGGACCAAAGGGAAAGGGATGTTAGATGAGTTGGGTTCGTTGGGTGACTAGTGTCAAGGGGTGAATCATTGCATGCAGGACATATATTCTGTATGTCGGGGTTCAGTCTGTATAAGTAGGAGATTAATCTACTACAGTATCCAGAAGTTCCACGTGGCAACTCGAGCTCAGCGTCTGCTATCACGTTCGACGATCTAACCTGATTAAGAGTGAATTTAGTTAATAATGCTTTCAAAGCAGTTAATTAAATGTCACACATTTCTTTAAATACTCTTAGACATACATACATATTTCACTTTTATTCCAACTGTTTACTTTTCAATATTTGTAATAAGCATATAGTTTTTGTGAATTAAATTCGGATAAGGACGAATTGAACGAAATAAAGGAAACATTCATGTAAATAGTTTTGTTGAGATGACAGTCCTGGACATGATATGAATCAGGATTCGATTTGTAAAAGGATATCGTAGACTGAAGTGAGCTTCTGGTCGATGATTGGTTTTGTATCCAAATATGAGTGTAAAGTGTGATAGGTTAGGTTAAAAGGCTGTCCTTTGCAACAGATTTTCGCAAATTTTATTAGGCGACATTGGTTCCCAGTTGGACAGCTAAAGGTGTCAGTCCGTTGTGATCTCAGAAGACTCCTAAGTGTGGATCTCAAGGAAGACCCTAGCGCATTGAGTCTATCACAAATTTTATAAGGCTGCTAATGGTTTCCACTTGGACAGCTAAAGATGTCAGTCCGTTGTGATGTCGGCTAATGTCTAATTCAGCAAGTTCGAATGGTTCGCCTAAATTATGGTTATCGAGATGTTCCAACCTCAGTCTTGCGAACGCTGGACCGTGCAGCAGGAAACGACTTGGTGTTTCCACCTCGCTTTCTTCCATATAGCTATGGAAGTTTGCGTCCGGCAGGGTTCCTAACCTCATCGCATGTACATATGTATGTATGGTGCGGCAAGGTCAACCGTTTTAAGTGCACATAATTCCGCCGACATCTTGCGCTTTACTCTGTGAAAAAAGGATTCCACAAACGAGCAGATTTTAGTTGTTAACCAGTGCTAACTAAGCTCGTGAGGCGTTCAGTGATCCAGCGCTAGAGCGTAAGAGGACAATGGAGCCCTCAGCATGGTGAAATAGGACGACGGGTGTCCCTTAATTGAGCTCTTCCGCTCTGCAGTTCCCAGTTTTCCATTCAAAATGTCTTTCTATTTTTTTTCTTCTATATTTACTATAATTTTCATTGCAACTGTCAATGATTTTTTTCTGTATTAAATCTGTCGATCACAATCTCATCATATATGCCAAAAATCACAATTAAAGTTGGCAAAGCGCGCAAATATGTAAACAAAATACCACAAAGCTAAAAGAAAAACAAAAACTCCAACGAAAATCAAATCAATATTTAAATGTCAAACTTCTTGCATTTTTAAGTACGTGAACGCCGCCACGATCGTTTGATCTATCTGCGCTAGCACGATAGCGTTCAACTCAAGCGAATAGCGTAAATTGCTCAAATAGTCAGGCTTGTGGTCGCTTTCCTGATACATATTTGATATATGCATATGTATGAATACATACATATATCAACTACTGTAAATGGCATTTCAAATTTATTCAATAAATTAAATTTTCTGCAGGTATTGCTCGTTAAAGTCTATTATTTATGCAAATAGAAAATTTATTTTGAATCTTTTGCTTTTATTGTTTGGTATTTTCGTGTGCTGCAGTCAAATCTTCAAATTCGTTGCCAATTTATACGCGTCTGTGTTGTATTTGTGTTCATTCATTCATTAAATATGCATTAGTTTTCTAACTGATTTTTCGATTGTGTCATTTTATTGCCTTTTAATTGTCGATTTAATGTTGTTGTGTTTTTAATTATTAGTTGCAGCTGTTTAAGCGTAGAGCTCTGCATTCTTCATAGCTTGATGTTTTTTTAGTTTTGGAATATTTACATTTGCCCTCAACTTACTTATGAACATTGTTTGCATAATTCAAATGCATTTCCAAGTCCATTTCCATTTTGTGTTTTTATAATAAATTTTTTTATTATTAGCACTCATTGTCTTAGTTGACTTCATTCTTATGGCATTTTTTTGCGTCGAAATGTTTTAATTACTTTTGAAAATCGATTTCTTTAATATCGATAATTAATTAAAGGTAATTAGAAGTCTACGACAGGTATTATATGATCTCGGGGTGTGATTGAAACGGTTACTGAAGATTGTACCAAGTATTGAACTGATCTTTAAGCCTTTGCATGTGATTAGATTACAAATTTTGAGGTTATTTTACATAACATAATATACGTCTTCCTCATATATTTACTACGTTGCATAAAATCTTAGAAAACCTAAAAAAACATCATCTCATCCTCTAGAAAGAAATTGGGTCGAATGCTGACCAAAGTGTCGAAAAATTATCTAAACATCTATTGCAATATATCCATATTTACTAATTTTAAAATACACACATTTTGTACAAACAATGCTTGCACACCAACATAAAATAAACAATTGGAGTACAAAGTTTGTTTTTTCACTAAACAAGCTATTTGTAGAAATACATATGTCAATGTAGTGTAGATTTCTCTAAATACCCCAGTCGACCTAACCCAACCTAACCTGCGGCAGTCAGTACAGGCGATTAGTGAAAGTTCATAATGAGTTTTTCTTGTTTCAACAAAAAATGCCAGAAAATTTCAACATTTGTCTTTTTTATCTTTAGCCGCCTGTTGTTCAAAATGATTTATTTCAATACTATAAGAACTCACTGACGGCAGACGATTGCGACATGAGCACTTCAACTGATCTGCAATTAGAATGTAAAAGTAATCCACATCGCGGGTGCACTGAAGGGAACGCAAAATATTTATATTTCTACAGAATATTGATGAAGCATTTTTTTGTTCGAAAATATTTTTGAATTTTTGAATTTTTTTAATTATTTAAAATTAATTTAATTAATTTAATTTTCTTCTGTGATAAATATCATTTAAATAAATTTAATTTAATCACTTCAATAGTGATCACTGAACAGTGATGATCTTCTCAAAACACGCTATATATTATGGAAATCCTTTTTTCCAGCTCCTTTACGTTTTTATACTGGGGAACATTGTTAGTATATTTAGGTGATGATAGAGTACGTACGTTCTTAACTGCTCACATGCGGTAATAGATCTTCAATTCTTCCAGAAACTTATCGAAAACAACTTTTTTTTTCAAAAATTGGCAAAATTCGATCAAAATTCTTCAAGACGATTTCCAAAAACCAACACGCAAGAAAGTACTATGACAGTGTAAATATACAGGGAGGTCGTGTGCGTTTTTTTTAATGCATGAATTTCAGTTTTGACTCACGCACGTAACGGTGAATCTATTTTGACTTAATGTGATCCCAAAAACTCAAAACGGTTTAGGATATCAATGAAATTCTCTATTCTTGTGAAAGAACATTCGATGCTATTATGTATGGAACTCAATTTCTTTGGCATAGCCACCGCGGTCACGCTTGCAGAAGTCCAGACGCTGAATCCAATTTTCGTCGGTTTTCAAGCTTAAATCGGCCGATACTGCTGCGATTTCACGTTCGAGATTCGTACGAAGTTCATCAATCGTCGCTGGCTTGTTGGCACAGACAATAGATTTGACGTAGTCTAACGGTGCCATATAGCGCGACCGAGATAGTCAATTGGGCCATTTTGTGAGATAACACGTTCACCAAACTTGGTTTTCAATAAATCGTTTTTAACATTCGCTGTATGTTTTGTGGCGCCGTTTTGTTGGAACCATATATTGTCCAAGTCCATATCATCCAATTCGGGACAACAATATTCGGTTATCATTGAGCGGTAGCGATTTCCATTCACAGAAACGTTCCGGTCTTAATAGTCACGGAAGAAGTACGGCCCAATGACGCCGCAGGCTCATAAACCGCATCAAACCGTTGCTATTGCATACCGAAAATAGTATACTGATTCATGGATTACGTGTGGATTGCTTCCTGGCCAATAACGCATATTTTGCTTATTGACGAAGCTATTCAGCCAGAAATGGGTCTTATCGCTGAAGATGATTTTTAGATGTAAATCCGTATAATTTTAAAGTTGTTGCTCAGCTGAGTTCACGAAAATACGACGATTTTGGTGGTCAAGCGGCTTCAGTTCTTGCGTCAATTTGATCTTGTAAGGGAGTAGGTGAGAACGACGTGTGAGATACTGATTTAGGTCTTCCTCAATTGATGCGCTAGCGGCTACAATATTCTCGACACTATGGGTAGTTCTTCGTCGCATTGGCACGGGAACATTTTGTCTGTGCCTGTGGATTCAAATTGTTGATCTGACAGGACGATTATGACGATCATAAATTGGACGTAGCGCTCTTAATAATTTCGACTTGTTGTTGGATCGTATATCTTTCCACAGGTGGATCGTGTGCGTGTTTTAGAAAAATGGTGAACCCATTTTGAATTAGTTTGACTCCAAAAAACTTTCCAGGTCTTTATTTAAAAGATATATTCATATGATATTCATGATATTTGACATACTGCCTATTGCTGTTTATTGAATTATTTGATCGGCAATAGTCCAAGCACTGATCACATGCATGACACAAACAATTAGTTAGTTAACTCATTAGGACTTAACAACTAACATAATTAGTAATTAAATTTTTCTTCCCCGCGTACTTAGAAACATACCCTCATATATGAGACAATTTGCTACTAAATTTTGAGTCATTTTAGTTCAAATTTTCCACCGCTATTTTCTGCTTCTACTTCCAATCGATTCATAGTTGCATAAAATACAATTTTTCAGTTCACATTTCATTCCACAATTGCTAATTAAGCGCTCAAATAGACTTGCCGCGGCACATTTTCTAAACAATTTCCATTCCAATGCATTTAATACAAAACTTTTGAGTACACAACACTAATGAGCTAAAAATATAATAAGAAATAAACATAAATAAAAATTATTTCCATTAAATCGCCATTCTACTCATTAGCGCAATTAAAAATCGGAGCTTAAGTTGCGCGACCTTACCTACTTTTGATTAAACGGCAATTCATGTGGAGGGGACACAGCAGTCGCGCGTATGAGTGACGATCGGCGCATCCGATTGTGTGTCCATGTACAAAAAAATAAAATAAAAAAAATATATTCTGTAAACACATGTATTTTCCTGCTATGGCTATAATCACAATAGAGCTATACACATGTGTATGTATGTGTGCTCATAAATGGAGCTAATTTTACTAGCAACGCCTTGGGCAGGCGTAATAACTTCATACATTAACGTAACGTAATAAATAATCGTTGTAAATATAATTCACGCCGTTGTCTATCCACATAGACCCTTTGATATGACAAAACAACAAAAACAACAATTGATAATCACATGATGATATACTGTTCGCACAGCAAAATAAATAAATAATAAAAACAGCAACAACAACAATTGCAACAAATACAACTCACTAAGTGGAAGATTTGCTTGGAAAATACGAGTATTTTGTATTTGCCTTTTGCTATTTACTGATCGTCCAAGTCGCTGATCAGTCACTCACTCACTCAGCACTGCATGGCAATCGATCGTGAATCAATCAATAGCTATAATACAAAGAACAGCAACCATAACCTGGCTATAATTCGCCAATGGCCAAGTTTTTAACACCACTTCCCAACAATTGGCCACAATTCACTTTACTCCGCTCCACTCGCCTCGGCTCCTCGTGTGTCGTTCGGTCTCATGGCAAATGTTTTCCTTACTTATTATTATTGCATTTGATATTTTAGTGATCTTCACTGTTGTTGATCGTACGAATTTGCTGTTACGCTATTATTTTCAGTTCCCATTATACTTGTGTTTCCATGCTTTTATTTTTCACTGCGTGTTGAAATATTATTTAGTATTCAGTGTTTGTTGTGCACAACTGGCAGGCGGAGACCCCTCAGTGTGGTTTTGTGTGAAAATGCTCGCAGCTTGTCAGTTGCACGCTTATTGTTGCATTGCGTTACGTTGCTTTCAATGCATTTGCGTTAATAAAAAATAACAGTAATAATAATCTTGTTTTCCAATAGAATTAACTGTTTACTGACAATTGCCGACTAATCCTGAGTTATATAATATTGTGTGAGTATAAATTCAATTGGCTCGGCATGAAATTACGGCGTATGCTTGTCTCCAGTTCTACGAATGTAAAGCGTGGCAAAAAACGGGTGAAAGATAAAACGTGATTTTTATCATGATAATTAATTTACTTTTTTCTTTCTTAAATGCTACTTTGTCATTTTGTTTATTTTATCTGTGGGTATTTATGTTTTTTTATTTTATTTTATCATTAGTCTTCCTAATGAACCACATCATATGGTCTTTTTCGAACAAAATCTAGTCCATAATCGGATGATAACTTCAGAAAATTATACTTGTGCTAGAAGTTATTTAAGTCTTTCATCACTACACCTTGTATTCAATGTTCTTCGTCCCTCTTTCTTTACTTTCACCATCTGTTATCAGACATTAATCGGCCAATTTCACTAGACTTAAATTGCTCCTTTATATAACCTTCTATGTTTCTTTGCTCTCTCTGATTTCCCTGAATATGAATGATATCTTCGAAAGCTTGCAGAACTGAAGCAAGTAATTTCAGTTATCAGAAACGTGCAATCTCTTGAAAACTTTTGCATTTGATGTCATAAGGATCTTTAACATAAAGCTCATTACTGATATCGATCGTTTTTATTTATTGTGATCTTCGATCTTAAAAAAGAAAGATCCCGCAATTCTAATTACCCTTTTGTAAAATTACTTCGATAATAAATACAGTGGAACTTCCATAACTCGAAGATCTCCATATGTCGACTTTTGAATTGGCAATAGAAGTAAAATTTCATACAAATTACCTTCCATAAATTGAACTTTTCGACCAAGGCATAATACAAAATTTAAAAATTTAGTATTGAGGCAGAATTTTAAAATATTCTCTCTATATAGTATGGAGGCGAACAAAAAATATGATATTACACTTATATTTAATGAAAATTCTATAACTTGAAGTCCCCCTAACTCGAAGTTTTTTTGTGGATTATGGTAATTCGAGTTAGAGAAGTTCCACGGTAGTATCGTAAAAAGCCATGACCCCACACACGAATTTTGAATTCACTCAGTGACCAAAGCTTTGTGCTCTCTTCAGTATCTACTGCATTTTATTTCGTCGTCACCATGCATCTAACTGCCCACATGATTATGTTAATTAAAAAATCATAAACTGATAAAATGTACACAAAAGACGGCTAGCGGTGGAATCTCCAAAACTCCGTTAACGCTGTTTATTAACGAATAAGAGGCGAGAAAAACTTTAAAAGTAAACAATTTTTTACTTTCAACTTAGCGAAAGGTCAATGTTTCTATCAAAATTCAATGGCTTTTTACACTTAAGATCGGTGAACAGCAGTCTTATCAATATAATCGCCATTATAGCGTAGGTTGGCGTTCAATATGGGCAGTCGCATAAAATATAAGGCTTTATTAATAAGATTTGAAAGTTGCTTGTTAGTAAATTGGTCAATCAATCAGCTTGAATTAATTAAAGTGAAGTTGTGATGATCGATGTGTTGCGAATGGTATTTTGCATTAAAAAATACGAAGTTAATGGATTACGATGTTTTAGAAGTTCTTTTTTTACTATACATTTGCATTTCACCAATTTTAAGTGCCAAATGTATTTTTAAAACAAATTAATATTATGCTAATAGCATTAAAATGATGATGATAGAGTGTTAAACGCCAGGCATTTTATTTCATATTTTTTGAGAAATAATGAGAAATAATTTGAGAATTGAGAAATATATATATTATTTTGCAAAATAATTAAGTGTATCATATTTAAAATTCCAGCTGTTTCAAATTTTTAAACTTTCTGGGAAAAAAACTTATTTTCCACTGCAAACCCTCATTCATTTGTACAAAAGTACTCTAGACTGAATTTTACCTCGAAGTGGTTCTCATCGGAGTCAGTGAGCAAACGATCTAGCTAAGCCTATCATATATTTATGCTTTGATTTCCCATAAATAAATTTAGCAGTTCAATCTATAAACTTAGCGTTAAGCGATAGGATCAAATAGCTGTCAATAACTATTTGTTTCACTTTAACCGCCCTGCATCGAGATTGCGTTACGTAATCCAAGGATCCGTTATTCGAATTCATCTATACTACTATTATAAAGAGGAAAGATTTGTATGTATATTTGTAATGAATATACTCAAAAACTACTGTGGCGGTTTCAAAAATTTGGAAAGTTACATTCCCCCGAGTAACATAGGCTATATTATTGCTAGACTTTCAACTTTCGGGAAATTGTTCCAGGGTGAGGGTATCAAAAAGACTCCGTGATGGAGAATCTTAATCTGAAACTGAAAATCGTCTTGCAAGTCATTCTCTTCTCATCATCGCAATCGCGTGGCAGAGAGTCGAGTAACGAGCGCTCGCAGCTGCTTGCTGAACAAAATTTCAAAACCTCCCAAGTACGCTTTTGAGAGTCGAGTATGGAGTGTGTGCAGCGGCTTGAAGAACAAAATATTATAAATATCCAAGATCGCACTAGGCCGTCGATCTTCATAATCAGAGAGAAAGGCATCGGACACCAAAGACTAGAGGTCGTAATCAAGTTTTAGCTAATTGCAAATAAAATATAATTTTATGTTCGAATTTTCCTCATTTTACTTTTTTAAAATGAACCCACGCAAGAAATGGGAAAGTACATAAGTACGGGAGAGTGTGTAAAAACTTATAACTTTTGAAATGTTTGTGCGAAGCCGGAGTGGTCTTCTTATAGTGTACTAACTTTGAATGATTTCCATATTAGGTACAAGGACTTAGGTTGCAACTATTTATTGCTGCATTTTTTTTTAATAAATAATAGATATTTTTACTGATCACCGTCGATCGCTGTCGATCATCGATCTCTTATTTCATTTTTCCAAGCTAAAATTAAATTCCAACAGTTTTGTAAAGAAATGTCAACATTCTATCCGTGAATGCCTTAAAAGTATGCAATTTCCGTTTGTTTTAATTAAATGCTATTTGTATTTGGCAACAAATAGTTGGACGGCTCGTACCGATCGTCACCAACTTGGTTGGGCGCTATCAACCTAAATGTTTATATAACTTACTTATGTCATACAAAGCTTTCATTAGAGTAACAAAGAATGAATAAATATACAAACAAACACATTCAAATGAGTTAATACACTCATTTATGGCCAGTTGGCAAATGCACGTAGTTGACGATCGTTGCGAATTCGCTCAGCGCGTTGCTTTCATGCTGCCCAAACTTGTTAGAATTTCCGCAAAACCCACAAGTGACAACAAGCAGTACTCGAGTACGCCTGTTTGAGGTGTAACTAATGCTTAGAATTTTATTTTACATTTCTGTCAGCTTTTACTTGGCATACAAAGATTTCGTGTTGTTGTGCTCGTAATTTGATCGCTGCATTTATTTATGAAGCTGTGTCGCGTGTGCGACGCAGTGTATAGGCGGTTTTTATTGTATATTGTACTGTGGAGATTAGGGTGGTTCTAATTTTTCCATTAGATCTTGAAACGATCGCGTTACTGTTATTTAAAAATATTTCACATGGATACTCAGGTGCCATTTGATGACGCTTCAATATTTAGCTTTAAAGCACCACCCTAATGTATGCAACTAAATGCCCATTCGCTTGGGCGCGTTATGCATTCGCGCTGTTTCGGTGTCGGTCGTTAGTCAAGGTTATGATCATTGCAAGCGGCTTTTGCCACTTGCTCTTGGCTTATAGTTTCGCGCAACGCGCTTTGCTTTGAGCGTTTTGCTGCTGGCTATTTACCTTTTTGCTTGGCGATTTTTATGTATTATTGTCTTATTGTATTGCCGTAAGTGCGCGTTCGCCTTCGACGCAGTGCGGAAAGCAAAAGCGCTATGCTTACACAGCACGTTACTGTTGTTCTTGTTGTCATTCACTGCTGCCGCTAGCCGTGCGCTGTTATGCTTGAGCTGTTGGTCCAAAACCACCTTAAAGCCGTCTATTGTTGCTCTAACCATGGAATTTGCTAAATTATTATTACAACAATGCAAACAAATGCGAATTCAATTCGGCGCAACAATGACACAGCAACTACAAAGACAACAAGCAGTTAAATAAACTATTACTTGTGGTATTTTTGCCAGTTTTGAAGTGCGAAAATAAAAGTTTAACTAATTAAAGCATAACAACATGCGAATGTAGTTGAAGCAAAAAAACGTGTAGGAATATAAAAAAATCAGCGTGAATGAATTAAGCGAGTATCAAAGACGGCGCGTGTGGGCGTATTTGTTAGTAATGAAATTTATGAATGAAATGCAGTGGCTTGCGTACTTGCGCTTAGAACTTTATAATACAATTTTTTATTTTTGAAATAAAACTTATTTAAAACATTGCCATTAAATATATTACTGCAACGAAATTGCGTTACGCAACAAAGTTTCGTCACATTCGCAATAAATTTTTAAAATAAAACTTCTTTAAGGCATTGCAGTTAAATATATTACTGCAACGATATTGCGTTACGTAACAAAATTTCGTCACAATCGCAATATGGGAAATTTTCGCCGTGATGAAGGAATTAATAGTAAATCGGATTGGAATAATATTTTGAATAATTGCGAGTATCTTCCTTATAGCATCAAATAGATCTAGATACGATTTAAATGAGGTGGAATAAAATATATATCTGTAGTGGGGTCTAAGTAGAAGCCGTTAGATGCTAAAATGTCTACGCTTTGATCCTAATATAATGACTTCAATCAAATTAATTTATTAATTAATTAATATTTAAAATGTAAATTATATTTTTACATGGATTATAGTGAATGAAGTATGCTTAAAAAACTACTCGTCAAAGTAAAATTAAAGTGAATTATTTAATGAAAGTGGAAATCACAAACCGACAAAACAATTTGCGTGTAAAAATCAAAAAACAAACAGCAAAACATCGAATATAAACGGCGATTAAATATAATCGAACAATGCGAGTATGAAAAACATTAGTGAACGAAATTTTACACACCTTTTAATTGAGTGACGAACCACCGAGTGAGTGCACAAAACTAAGGCAAATGTTTCTGCTACCGAAAAAATTCGAGCAAACGCTCCGCGCATCGCCAATACAGCCAGCGACGCCAGCACAGCCTGGCTCTGGCCTGAATCCGGAATTTCATCGTGGCTGCACCGGTAAGGCGCACGCTTGTGGCACGCTGAAATCGCGTTTAGCGACCAATAATAACAGCAGCAGCACCAACAAAAATGGCATACACACACAACATGCAGCTAATGCAACGTTTGCGTCGAAATCCAATCCGCGCAAGAACAGCATCAGTTCGGAAACGATTAGTGACAGCGGTTCTGAGAACTCAGCATCTTGGCATTCAAACGATTCAATGGTAACACAGAATGGACGCAGCACGTTGGATGGCGCGCCAATACCAACCAGTCAAAAGGGTGGTGGCGCCAAACCAGCGCTTGCCAAGAAACCAATGCTCAGCGCACACTCCAAGGAATATGCGGTCGCTATGGCCAAAGCGCTGAAAGCTGTCGATACACCACGCTCACCCATGTTGAGCGTTAAGCGTGCGCAAAGTCAACAGCGTAGCTCAACAGCGCGCACTGCATCACCGGTGCCCTCCACGCAAAGCGGCAACAACAGCGTTGGTCGACGCATGCGCTTGCACAGCGATGGCGATCATTCGGCGGATAATAGTCTTGTGAGCAGCGCAAACACTTCAATGACGGCTATTAACAGCGCGCAGCAGAGTACTTTTGAGCGTACGCAGAAATATCGCAGCTTTCGTGTAGCGAGCCGTAAGCATACAGCTGCTGGTGGAGGGAACATTAATGCGCGTCCGCCTTGGAATAGCGGCGCTGGCATGCGCAACAATAATAACATGTCCATTTACGCAAGTCACAGCGGTAATAATGGCAGTACGGCAAGCGGCAGTGGCGGTACGGTGGTGGCGTTCAGCAATCGAAGCTTTCGCAGTTCGCTGCGTCGCAGCACACGCGAAGCGCTCAACTGGCAGACAATTTGGGAACGTTCCTTGGCGCTGCGCGGTTACGGCGCCAATAGTGGAGTCTTCAAGAATTACGATGAGGCTATAAAACAGCAGGTTTGATTTAATACTAATGCATATCCGGTCAACTAACTAAATATATGTATGCTTATGTACCGTTGCAACAAAACTAACCTAAATTGTTGTAAATACCATATTAGTACAACTAATGTTACCGTTACATGTCAGTTGACTTCTTTTTACAAAAAAACATTTGTCCCTAACAGCGCGCTTTATTGCGCTTGTCAATGCAATTTTCGTCCAACTGCCCGCCCGCGGCAAGCAACCTGATACCCACACTGAACTGAAATAACTGTCCAACCGTTAAGTTAAGTTAAACGACAGCTATGCGCACAATTCGTCTTTTATAGTTGTTTCAATTTATTTAATTGCCGTTTTCGCCTTGTAACGTTAGACGCGCCGCGCGTACACCGCGCGTCGTTTGCGACGCTTCAAAGTTAGACAAGGTTTGCGCGTGCTTGCAATCCCTTGTGGCGATCAATTGTGGCGCAATCATATATATCAACAATTCAACATTCTAGGCGTAATTCCTTACTCTTCCATCATTCATTTGTACTTGTCCCCCACAACACAACATACATATTCTTTATTCATTGTACGTGATCGTATGTTGCATTGCGTAGGTGGCCTCATCGTTGATGTGCGTAGAACAGGAAACTGAAGACGCATGCCTTGCGTTGGGTTCTATTGGTCGTATGTGCCATCAAGCCTATCAATATTTACTTAGTAATGTCATTGTATCTACAGTTATTGTATTGTAGCATGTTCTGTTGAAGACTATATATGTTTTTATTATTGCTATTCTTTGTAGTAATAATGTTAGATTTGATTTTAATAGGCTCATAAAAGAGTTATTAAATTTTAAACTACTTACATGTGTAAGTGTATGCTTATATTTTCTAAGAGAACTCGAAATCTGAAATTGAAGATCGAAGTAAAGATCATTTGTTGTCATCCATAATCAATTGGTGCACTCGAATTCAAACAAATCGATTGATAATAGGCGGAACTAAGAGGTCTAATTGTCCGAGTTCGAAAGCCACAAGTTTAAATAAAAGTCTGCTTCATTCGGTTTTGCTTTACTAGGAGGATTTCCAAAACTTTGTTTTTTTTCGGTAAAACTGTGAGCTCATGAAACATAAATTGAGTCTCCGCAAAACCTTACAAAATCTTACACCGCAGACTGTGCGGAAGATTTGATGGAACGAAGTTTTTTGCAAAGATTTTCAAGATCTTCATATCATAAAAGGAACCCTTAATTCACCTAACGTTAGGACTGCTTAATTCGATTATAGAAAAAAAGTCTGTGGCTCCCTTCAAAAGGGAGTATTATCAGCGAAAGAACTAGTTTTTGTGCTTCACGGTCGAAGTCAATTTCGAATTATGTAGATTCTCAAAGTGTGCTGTCTATAATACAAATTAAGTGTTCATGTTATGTCTTATCATGGCTTATTTTTTATTTCGTTTTAAATAGCTTACAGTTGAGCCTCATAATGGCTCTTTTTCCTACAGATCAGTTTCGTCGATCAGTTAATCGCACATCACTGCCATCGAACTCTTTAACGTTGATTGTAAATGTCAATGTCAAATGGAATATGAAGAAGAATATTTTCGAAAGATCACCATTAATGATATAAAGAAAATAATATATAAATAGCTCGAGTTTTTAAATTGTATAAATGAGTAAATTCAACGATATTGCTTCAATCATCGATCCAGTCTTTCAATTCGATTGACATGACTTTGGAGTAATATAGGCAAAATTATAATAATAATGCTTGAAAACTCATTAATAACCGCGACAGCGATCAATATCAGCAAACTGCCTGTCTGAAGAATTAAGATTTTCACCAAATTTGGCATAAGCTCCAATAGAACGTTTGCGGTGTTCGTGCCGCACTATTTGTTCAACTCTGAAATGATTTTTAAATCCAGCAATGACTCAATAAGCGCTGTCTTTACTAGCAATAAAGTTTAATGAAATTGAATAAAAATCTCTTTGGCGTGGCATTGAGATTAAAATCGTATTTTTAATTTGCTTCAGTGAAGTTAAGTGCCAACCGCTGTGGCAACTCTACCATGGTAGAACGTCGCTCTGGGCGTGTAGTTTTGTATGCGTGTTCGGCAGGGCGTCGGCGGTGCCACGTATGTCACTCAAATCGCACATTAAGTGCGTTTCATTAAAGCGCATATTTATTTATTATTTACGCGTGTGTGGGTGCTGCACAAATACCAATGTATTAAATCATACACTTTAAGTATTACACTTCGTACATTTTAACATACGAGGGCCATTAGATAGATCTGATAGAACTTCTTTCTTAAATAGTTTTTAGTAATGCTAACTTCCTTCGGATAGGTTACGAAGAAAAGGGGAGGCGTTTTTTAGGTTTACGTTGATACGTGGAAATCGCTGCCTATTCTTTGGTCTCAAATGAACCTAATTTATTTGTTCCCTAGTCAAATACTAGTCCAGATTACAGTTATTAAGACCAAGTTGGATAACTTGGTTAACCAAAGACTGTTTTCTGCAGTTTTAGACCGTTCCTAAAACAATTTTGATGTAATCGATGTTCGGAGTTTCTTAAGAGAAGCTCGAAAGCTATTGGGAATTCTAGATCAAGTACAAGTTAAAACTTTCCTTTTTCAGTAGAGATTGCCGGATTTTTTGAAAGTCGAACTATTTACGACGATGCATTCAAAATAAGCTTTGAGGTCGAGGTCAAAATTTCACCAGAACAGCTCGACAAGTCTCTAAAGGCCTTTGATTGATTCACGTTGGGTCGAATGTTTCCAGCTAAGGTTATAAACGTGGATTTCAAGAAATGGTCTGCGCCGTAGATTCTCTTGACTAATCGGATAGGCAGATCTTATTGGACCCTAGAGGAAAAGATTTTAGGTGGATCTCAAGGCGTCGTCCAAGCGATAAATCCCCATCAGGTACAAAAGAAGCTACTGGTATATCTAGTGGCCCTCGTGCGTTAATATGATTTGCCTAAAAAGAACTCAGTGCAAACTTGGTGCCGTTGTGGTTGTTGTATTTTTTATTTTTTTTTACTTCCTTTGCGGCATGACACCCTACTTGTATTTGGTCTCTCTGTCTCTCTGTCTGTCCAATTTGTTTGTTGCGGAAGTTTTCATTTATTTTATGGTTATAAGTTCTTCCTTCGGAATTATGAATATGCAGATATACTTGCACAACAACAACTACAACAAATAACCAACAATACATAATAGCTAAGCCAACAATGAAAAAAGTTAAGCTATTTGTGGTTGTTGTACACACACAAAGAAACAAAAAAATACTTTTGAATGGAAACAATTTTTTCTTGGTGACGGCGTTTGGCTCTGTAGTCGATGTGCTTTGCAATTTGCTATGTTTGTTGTTGTTGGCACTTACTTGTTATTGTAATAAATACAACATGTTGTTGACATGTACTCAACGTGAATTGTGCGTCAAGTTGGTGCGAAGTGAGTAAAACCATGCCACAAGCGGTGCTGGGAGCGCTGGCGGCAGCTGCGACGTCGGCGTCGCTTACTGATCGCACTCGACTTTGTGGCACTCGACTTTTTGACGTTAGCGCTGATGTCGACAGTGACGTCGGTGTAGGTGCTGCTTATGACGCTGAGGGTGCAAACGTTTGGGGCTGGGCCTGTGATATGTTGCACTTGTTGTTATTATTGTTTTTGTAGGTACGTGCGATTAATTATCGGTATTGTGGCAGCGCTCACAACAACTATGCCTCTGTCTTTTCACCTCACGCCCGGTTCCACCTTTTTACCACTTCAAATAGGGCTTTGTTTTTGTTGCCGTTGTCTTGTGCTTGAGTCATTGACCTGCGTCGCGCTTATAACTGCACAACTCGCATAAAACACACTGTCGCCGCAGCGCTGCCTCGAACGTGGCAATTGTAGGTGCTTTCATGACGCGTGTATGTATGTTTGTATTTGAGCACGCGTAACATATTTACATACATGGTTGCAATATTTATTAGGGCTCCGTTGCACAAGTGTGTTTGTGCGCATACGTGCCGCTAATGGCTTGGCCAGACTGTCGTATACTTTATTTATTTTTTATTCCAGCTTACGCACGCACACACACAAACAAACGCTTTGATGCATTAAGCTCCCTTCGGGCACTCGTGTGCCAAAGCACCTCTGTATAATACTTCGAGTAGTGCATGCTTGCCTTGAACGCGTTATCGCGAACTGTAGTAAAAATTAAATGAAAAATTAAAACAAAAGCAACAAAAAGCCCTCCATCCACCTTCGCTGCATTTGTTTTTTATTTATATTATATTATACATATTTTTACACTTTCTCCCTTCAGCATAATTTATCATTTTGCTTAGTTCATCGCGCTTGCGTTTTCAAGTGACAAATGCGTATATTTTTTCTTCTGAACAAATAAATCATTTTGACTTGCATTTTGCCTTGCCAAACACTTTTTGTCTTTCTTCAAATGATTTGGTGTTTTTATTACATTTTATCACTCACATTAATTGTGTTAAAATAAATCATAAATATGAAATATTATTTTTTTATTTTCTCTCCACTACAAGTAATTAACCTCGAAAGCGAAAGTGCTCAGGTTTCATGTATGGAGTGCGGCACTTAATGTCTGTCTAATTACTTAAATTTTGTATTGCGACTTTTTTGTTTCTTGAGTTTAAGTTTTATGACCTTTTTAGCCATGCCAATCTCCGGGCTTTTTAATGAAATTCGTGAAATCACGTGTTCTGTTCGTAACCAAATGGTTGGGGCAGTGCATACTCTTAATAATTTGGATCACTTTAACTATACCTTAGCGACCTTCGCTCTGGAGACTTAGCCTCAATCTTATTTCGCTGCCGATTACTCATGAGTCTCTCCCTTCTTTATTTGACAAATTCGACTATTTCTATACACATATTGCACATTAAACTAACTAAGTTGAAGTTAGCGGGTTTCAAATTTCCTATTTAAATTTAAGCCCTATCCATTATAAACATCTTAGTATTGACTTCAAATTGATATCCATTAAGCTTAAGTTTAGACCTTCTTTAAAGATATTGTTAGGCATTCAAAATCTCAACAGATTTCTATTGGGTGGAAATGTCAATACTCAGTCGTATGTCAAACATTTCCTGTCCATAAGGGACATAAATTTCATAAGATTTATTTTCCAGTAATATGTTCATTGACTGATATATAAATGGCATATTCATGTCATAGAACGTGGGCAACTCCTCGATTATTAGTGGTTTGTGTCTCGGTTAACAAAGTTTTCGCTAGGAAAGTAGATAATTTATTTGTATAATATTGGTATAAAGTCCCATTGGTTTTTAAAGTTATTATGTGGTGGAGAGAGGATGAAGAGAAAGTTACTATGCATTTCTGTATTAGCTTTCTAGATCCAAATAATATAAAAACCTACTAATTTCAATTCTAGAAAAGATTGCAATAATCCACATTTGATTATTTCAATATTTTCCATCTTAACTTTCTGCTTAATACTTACCCTTATATCTCTTCATTCGGACAATGTGTTTGTCATCACCTGTCTGCTGAAAGTGTTGTCGATGTCAGCCGAAGTACGGGTGTCATTCATCATTCCTTTGTCACTTGCTTTACATACATAGTTCATATAGATGGTGCAATACTTTGTACAATTATGGTGTGCATTAGAAATGATTGTGTCTTAAAATTGTTTTTTTTTATTTTTTTTTTTATTTTGAAATTACTGTGAAATAGTATTCTTTCTAAATTTACAAGTTCTTTGAAATATTTCTCAACACTTTTCACAATTTGACAGATATTGCGTTAAAATATAATTAGAAATTAATTAGAGTTGTTATTATAATATGACTTCCTTGCTGAATATTTACGACATTTTATCTTTCAATTTGTGCTTTACATCTCCAGCTAATCCTTCTAATTGAAGTTTCTAAAAAGTTTAAGCCTCATATGAAGAAATTATAGATTGTATGAGAAAAGTTTTGATTTCTGATTGACACAGGGTATTTAATATAGCGTTCTAAGAAGAATTAAATGCCACAATAGTTAGAGCCAGTGATATTTGATATTGAGAGTGATATTTTAAACCTTCCGCAACATGACAAATTGTAACACTGAAGTCAAGGTCGAAACTTTTCAACAGTAGAGATAGATTTATACATACGACGCATTGGATGTTAACGAGTTTTTAGTCAAGATGACTCTGGGTTATTCTGTTTCGTTTAATACTTACGGATGACAATTCGTTCTATTAAAAAAGTGAATACTTCGCAGGGTATACTTTTATACAGAACAGCTCACTGCTTAGATTAGAACTCAGTGAACTCATTTTAAAGTCATGTTGAAACAAGCATATTTCTTTATTGAAAGAGTGAGAAATAACCTCCAATGAAGAACCATATTGAAGGTGTTTAAAAAGCATAGTATATGGTTATGGTATTAAAAATGCTAAATTATTATTTTTTTATAAACAAGACAAAGGTTTTGTATCTCAGAAATCCCTCGAACATTTGTTTGAGAATCTAAATCTAGTTCGAAAAATGAAAAATGAAAAGTATCTAATAATGGTGTATTCAATTCCAAAGCTGTTTTCTGTTCTGTTTTATGGTTTTTCAAGAATTTCTAAAACACAATTCTACAGCATATTCCACACATATTTGTCTTCAAATGTATTCTTAAGAAAATTCTAAAAAACCCTAATACGCTATCTATTGCCGAAGCACGTACGAAGACCGACCTACGAAACAATAACATACAAAAATAGTCTGATGAATGGGAGTTGTAATTTATTACCGCAAGCGCCCTCGACGCTAGTGATTAAAATACAATCGCAGCGGTATTAAGGTAGGTACGCCGATGAACTATGAACTGAGTATAAGTTCAAATGATATATTCAACAACACACAGTGGTATTATCGGGCCTGCCTAGCCCAACACGTGCAAGCGACGCGCACTTGAGCAAATCATTTGAGGCAACAACGCATATGAGTGCGAGTAAATATATTTACCGTTGCGTTGCGGCAATCACTTGAATTATTTACATATCCCAAATAGCAGCAACAGCAACCAAAAACAATAACAAACAGTTCTGGCTTCTAGCGTACACTTTTCTATTTTTGGCTAATAATTCGTTATGTTGTTGGATTGCATAGATTTCGTTTACTTTTTGTGTGAGCTCCCGGCCAAGTCAGTCAGACAGTGTGGTTGTATGAGCACGTTACTGCGGCACCCTCCCCGTCGACGCGCTTACATGCGTTAAAAGACTATCGGGATGGTAGCAACGTCAGGGCGTCATTTGTTATGATGGAATGCATGCAGCAAAGGACTGTGAGGTAAACAGAAGCAGACTACGCGCGTTGCCTTCGACAGTACAACACACCTATTTCGAGCATGTATTATGCTATAAGTTCTGTTGACGCTTGCTGGCGTCTTTCGGCAGGCAAATGCCACCAACTTCGTCACAGTTGCTCTACTCTTTACCGTTGCAGCTGCTGCGTACGCGTTGCGCTCACTGCATTTCAACATCATTACACGCCGGCGAGTGTATGCTCGTACATGCTCTATTTTTAGTTACTTCTAATTTTGATTTCATTTCTCAGATGTTTTCCCAATTAGTTTCAGACATGAAATGTAAACAGAAGTGCGCCGGCGAAGTTAAGTCAATTTTTGGGTGTAAATAGTGTAAAAAGGTGAATGCGTGGTCAGACTGTTGCTCATTTGGGTGGAGTGGTGGACTACGCGGTGGCAGGGAAGTAGAGTCAGTTTAGTGTAGTCAATGTATGGTTGGGTGATGTTGGTCACTATGAATTGGCAGCATTATGAACGTCTTGTGGTCGTTATGCAACTGTAAATAGTCGGAATACAAAAATAGATCTATGTTAGGGTGTTCCTTTAAGTGCTCATAAAGGACAGGTAGAACAGAGTTTATTGAAAATCACTGGATCCAGTAACTAGATAATTTTTGGTTCAGGAACGGATTTATGTGGATTGTTTTGCAACGTCCTTGTGTAACCATATGATTACAGATTTAGTAGTATTTAAAGTGTACTATTGCGCTGTGTTCCTCGGTATTGCGGTTGTGCTGATGACGTCTTAGATGCTCGTCTTTGTTGTGCCGTTGTTAGATATTAGTCTTCATTTGACGTTTGTTGTAATCACACACGTGAGACCAAGAATAAACATTGAAACACCCAACAACGAGAAATAAAAGTAGACATATGTATGTAAAGAAAATTGTATGCAAGAGCAATTAGGAAGACGTATGCGCACCGCTGAAATAACCGCATAGCCGCCACAGTTGCGTGTTTGGCTGGCGCAAGCGATTATTTACTCTTTCCTCAACAACCTCATGCAGAATAGCTAAGAAAATAAAAAGTTTGTCTATAAAAAGTACTGTATATATTTTCGGTATATTTTACGATTTGTCTTAACCCGATTTTTGAAGAACTGTGAGGATGAGACATAAAGCTCTCTTCTCCATCTATAATAATTCAATATTGAGCACCTGAAATTCCTATTTGTATAAATCGCCAATGCTTACTGCGAGTGTGGCTTTCAGAGAGCTCTTATAAAGTAAATTCATAGTGTTCTGTAAGCTCTGTTCATTAATTCAATTAGCTTTTTTGAATTCTTTTGAGGAATATTTAGTATATAATAAAATTTTGAAGTAGTCATTTGCGAAGTCCTGAAGGAAGTCGATGGAGTCTCGGCGATCGCATATAGAGCAACGAACTCTCACAAAGTTCAAAGATCTGCATATTTCCGATCGTAACGAGCAAAGGTATGTGAAGTTTAAGTGGTTTTAAACAGCACACTTTTATACATCATCATCATCAGTTTGGCGGTACAATCGCGTCTCGGTTTTGACCGCGTCCATTAGCCTTCTCTCCAGACGTCTCTGCATTGCGCACGACGGCGCCAGCTGGGGATTTCAAGCTTCCCCAGGTCCACATCCACTTTATCCTTCCACCTGAGTTTCGGTCGTCCTTTTCTTTGTCGGCCGCCAGTGGATACCGTATCGTGTATTATACGCGCTAGCGTGTTTTTTTTCATTCGGTCGATATTCCCCAACCAGCTCAATCGCTGTAGATTTATGCGGTGCACTATGTCTATATCGCCGAAGATCTCATACAGTTTGAGTCGGTACTCACCTACGTCCACGCGTAGCAGACCATAAATCCTTCGGAGGATTTTTCGGTCGAACGCTCCTAAGGAGTAGTCATCCTTGTTGATTATCATCCATGCTTTCGCGCCATATGCACATCAGGACGGGTACGAGTGACTTATAGAGCGTTACTTTGGTTTTGCGAGAGATGGCTCTGCTTTTCAATTGCTTACTGAGCTCGTGATAGCATTTGTTGGCAAGAGTGGTCCTCTGGTTGATTTCGTGGCTGAGGGTGCTGTTGGAGTTTATGCTGGATCCTAGATAGATGAAGTGTTTTACTACCTCGAAGTTGTAATTGTCAGAGTAACATTGTCTCCTAACCGCTGAGATCCTTTGCAAGATGACAGGAGGTATTTCATTTTGCCCTCGTTCAATACTAGACCCATTTGCTTCGCTTCTTTTTCCAACATCCTTTTTCTAACATTTTGTAAGACTACTCTCGACCAATAGACGATAAAACATCTGGTTTCATGGATCATGCTGATCTTTCTAGAGCATTTAAGTTAAAAAAATGTTGGAATTGTAACGACAGTCATATAGTATACTATGAACAATATTATGTTGCATATCTTTAGGCACTGTTTACACACTTGGAAGATATAGAATGCAAAATATCGTATTTTCCAAATCGAATGCTAATATCAGAATTTTGTATACAAATATATATATTTTATAATATAAGACAGCTCTCATTGATAGACATTGTAAGACACTATTAATAAAAATGTATCAAATCTTTTCGTTACAGCCACGCCATACCAACAACAACAACCATGACTCCGCACACGCAGGCGTCGACAACGGTAATGACCATGGAGATGGTGATGCCGCCAACACTACGCAAACCGATGGTGACCGCGTTTGGCTTGTGCATCGCGGTGGCTTTTGCGCGGCACTATGTCTGCCGCAATCAACCGTGCAACGTGAGAATCACAAAGTGACCATACGACTGCTGCACAATGGCGTCGAAATGATGGTGGACGAGGATGACATCGAGAAACAGAATGTTGCAGCACTCGATCTGGTCGAGGACATTTGCGACCTGAAGCAATTGAACGAGGCGTCTGTGTTGCATTGCTTGCGTCAACGCTTCGCCAGTAATTTGATACACACGAAGGCGGGCCCCACGCTGCTCGTTGTCAATCCAATGGCACCGCTATCGCTCTACTCGGAAAAGGTACGT
Source organism: Zeugodacus cucurbitae (assembly GCF_028554725.1). Classification (NCBI taxonomy): domain Eukaryota; kingdom Metazoa; phylum Arthropoda; class Insecta; order Diptera; family Tephritidae; genus Zeugodacus; species Zeugodacus cucurbitae. The sequence goes on from NC_071667.1 coordinate 12,281,239, forward strand.
AAGCGTTTGTATTTATTGACGTCACATGTACGCCCAACGACTTACATTCCTCTATGCTTGCGGCTTAACCGCGCGCTGGTGCAAGCTGGCGAGTGACAACAGCCGGTTGGAGCTTGTTATGACCAGCCGCGCTGCTGTTGTCCCTGTTGGCGTAAGAGATAACATTAATTTTTTTGTTGTAATTTCATTATTTGTTGTCAATTTTGCATATCTGCAATTGAATTATATATATAACATTCGTCATTGTTGTTTGTTGCAGGTTGTTTCTATGTTTCGAGGCTGCAAAACAGAGGATATGCCTCCGCACATCTACTCGCTGGCACAGACCGCCTACAGGGCCATGTTGGAAACGCGTCGCGATCAAAGTCTAATATTCATGGGACGTTCTGGTTCTGGCAAGACTACAAGCTTCAAGCACGCCTTATACTATTTGGCGTTGGCTGCCGGTATGTAGCGCTCTCATTGTGTGTGTGTATGTGCGCGTGTATAGATGTGTTTATGTGCTGCAGCATTGCAAGCTTGGGGTGTCGTTTGTATGCGGTTGCCCAATCGCGTGGTTGACGAGCTGGTTTATTGCGTTGTTGCGCTGTTGGCCGCCTACCAATTGGAACGCATTGCATTGGTTGCGCTTTTGACGCGTATACTGGCAGACTGGCGTACTATCTAAGTCCATTATTACCTTAAAGCGCTACAATGACTTTACATTATTTGCACTCTTTTGGTGCAGATATTAAATATATTTACTTATCGTCATTTTGCATGCTATTTTATTTATTTATTTTTATTTTTTTTTATTTATTTATTAATTTTTTGTTTTATACAGGGTGACTCTTGCAGTTTTATTACTTTAAACTTATATACGCCATTAACTCAGATACCTCCATGTGTTATTTGGCTAGATTTCGTTAATTACTTCATCCATCATTCTCATAATTAACGATAATTGAATATGTTTGAAGATTTTTTTTTTATATCTCCCATAAATCTAAGGGTATAAAACTTTATTCATTATGATGGCAATACTGACTTGGTCCGTAAAAACGAGTTTCTTTGAAAATTTGCCCAATTTTTCCTCGGGAAGAATGCATGTGTTGCTTGACGATCACAACCGGATTTTCCGATCTCCAAGAATAAAAGTTTTTTCTTCTTAGTGAATTTCATTATTATTTTTCATTTTCGAAAAAGAACTGTCATTGCCAAAATAAAATATGTTCATATGGATCACCATATCGCTCATTTACTTGAATAGTGTCACAACTCAAAAAAACAGGATTTTTTAGTTGAGTATGCAGAAATGTGCGCAATTTCAGCGTCCATATTGTATTAAAATTTCATTCCGATGCGTAGAAAAATAAACCGTGAAATAAAAATGTGCCGTTATTAAACTTGAAACTTCTCAGTTGTGCCAGAATTAGGCATGGATTTTTATCTGAAAGAGAGACATATTTTGTGTTACAACACATATTGTCATAGAGTGAATTTGGTTTTCTTTTCAGAAAGGACGACATATTTCGTATTACAACGATATTGGTGAAAAGTAATTAAATTTTTCGTATTGATTTTTTTCAATAAAAACGACACATTTGACTTATGTCGGCGAAATTGATTTATATTTTTCACAAATAACGACACAATTCAAAATGGGTCACGTTTATGCCCAAGAAAAAGCATTAGTACACTCTATTTGGTTCATTTCTGCTCAACATTGTATTTAATATATTACAGGCCACTAGATTTGTCAATAAACAGTTGGAAATTTTCTATATTTGCTAAATAAGAGACAATTAAAAACTTTAAATCGCTCTCCTGAAAAATCGACTTTTTTGAGTTGTGACACTATTCAAGTAAATGAGCGATATGTGTTTGTACAAATTTTATCTGTTTCAAACATTTTTTTTTTTCAGAACAAAAACAAATATTAAAAACATGTTACGACATTTAATTGTGTGTGGGCGCATGCGCATGAACATTCCGCTATAAAATGCTTTGCCATTTATAATATACCATTGTTTACCGTTAGTCATTTCTTGCATTCAGGTCAGCTTTAATTACCGTTCATGCACTGCACCCACAATTGTGCCACACACGAAAAGTGTTCATGCCACTTCAGTGTAACAATAATAGTTTCAAAGCTTGAGGCAATATTCTAAACTCATATTGTTCCAATACTTTGGTTTTTTTACAAGTAAAAACATGAATTTAAATAAATAATAACATTACTGCTTGCAAAAAAAGATAAGTTTGCAGTGTAAAATGCTAAATTATGGTACAAGTCATTTGAATTTCTGCAAGAACTTTGAGTTTAACTCGTGTTTTGATTAAAGATAAAAAATAATTGAATTACAACTTTTGGAGTTATGGTTAATGGTTAATTTCTTAAAATATTTAATATTTTAATTATTTTGTGAATTTTTAAATAAAAGTATCTTTTTTATTGTTTTATAAACTGCTGAAGAGTGTCTTAATACAATAAACATAATAATTTCTACAACATTAAGGGGTAAGCGTAAAGATTCCAGATATATATCCGACCTGGCATTTTAAGCTCAATAGCATTCCAAAAATAGTTTCGGTAAAATAGTTTTTTAACGCTTACGGTATATATATATTTATATACCCTCCCAGAAACATTGGACATCGTGTCTTACAAACTGGCAGCAAATACTCTTCGCAGAAAATCAATTATTTTACTTATTGATATTCTTCTTCGTAAATGTAGTCAAGATCGACTTGCCACATGAGATTCTGGTGTCTATATGTTTTATTTACAACACAGCCCACAAACTCATTCTTCCATAATGGCATTCCCTTCGGTTAAACCGCGAGGAAAGCAGCTGTTCACTAAAACTCACTTCACTCACTTGTCCACTATATCTGATCTGAACCTCGTGATTCAACAATTACTTACAAAAAGTTACTTTTATGTTTGAATGATAAAAATAAAATAAACATTTACTTTTTTGTACTAATTACTTATCTCTTCTGCAGGCTCCTATAATAATTTTCTTAATGCCGAGAAAGTCAACTCTATCAATATCATATTGGAAGCATTTGGCAATACAAAGACCTGTATCAATGCGAATGCGACGCGTTTTACACAGCTGTTGAGCTTAGATTTCGATCAAAGTGGGCAAATCGCATCCGCTTCGGTGCAAGTAAGAAATGTATTAAAAAAAAACAATCGAATCTCTTTCATAACCGAACGCGCTTCTCTCTCAAAAGGTGTTGCTGCCTGAGCGACAACGCGCTGGGCGGCGTCAACCCAACGATCACAGTTTTCACATAATGGGTCGCTTGCTCGCCGGCGCTGAAGGTTTGCTGCAGAAAGAGCTGCATCTGGACAACATTTCGGCTGCGGACAATCATCCGTTCGTTTCGCTCTCGCAGAAATTGGAGGAACGTCATCGCGCCGCCGCCGAGTTTATGCGTACGACACAAGCGTTGGAAACGTTGAATATCGAAGCGAAAGCAGTGCGTGGCATTTGGAGCATATTGGCGGCCATATACCATCTAGGGTTAGCAGGCGTCACAAAGCGTGAGTGAAAATGTTCTCACAAGCGATACATATAATTAATATAAGACCTGTATATTTTCAGTCAATGCTGGCCCAGCTTCACGCGTACAGTTTGCAAATCCATCAGCTGCGCGCAGAGCTGCAGGCCTACTGGGCGTTTCTATGGAGGACCTAACAGCTGCCGCTTTCAATGCCACGACGTCTGGTGGTGGTGGTGGCGCGAGTCCTTCCAAATCGCCTACCGATAGCAATGAGCAGGCTTGGGAATCACTGGAAGCGCTAGCTGTCGGTCTGTATTCCGAGGCGTTAGCCGCTGTGGTGGCGCTTATAAACAAAGCAATCTGCACTTCTGCACACACTATCGCTTCCATTATGCTCGTGGACACGCCGGGCTTTCAGAATCCCGCTAGCTGTGGTCTGCAAACGGGCGCCACACTCTCCGATTTACGTCACAATTACCTACAGGAGCGTTTACAGTTGCTCTTTCATCATACCACATTGGTGGCGCCGCGAGATCGCTATGCGCAGGAGCTAGTTGAGATCGATACGGAAGGCATGTCGGAAACAAATCCTGGTCCGTTGGTATCGCTCATCGATAAGTCGCCACAAAATCATGTCGTGCGTTCGTCACAACGTGATTTACGCGAACATGATCGTCGCGGTCTGCTTTGGCTGCTCGATGAGGAGTCCATGTACCCGAACTGTAATGATGATACATTCCTGGAGCGCCTATTTACGCACTATGGCGATCGTGAACATCAGACCTTGTTGCGCAAATGTGCCGGTCCCAAACAGTTTGTGTTGCAACATCTGCAGGGCACCAATCCGGTGCTGTACACTGTGGACGGTTGGGTGCGGCATAGCCGTGAACACCCTGCCATACGTAATGCTGTAACACTGCTGCAAGATAGCTCACGTGACGAGATAAGTCGTTTGTACATTGGTTCGCTGACACGCGGCGCCGGTGGCATTGTATTTTGCGGCTCTATAGCCGGCCTCGAAGGCACACAATCGCTACGTCGCGTCTCGAGTATACGTCGTTCGTTCACCTCTGCTGGTGTAAAACGCAATTCCATAATGCTGCAAGTGAAATTCACCGTTGATGGCATCATCGACACACTGCGTCGCACGGGTACACATTTCGTACACTGCTACATGTTGCAGCACAATGCCGGTCAGCATAGCAGTTACTCCGCGAGCGGTTCGCCAAATGCCGCTGCATTGCAATCGAGCTGTGAGGATATGGTGAATATTCCTTTGTTGCGCAGTCAGGTGAGTGTGTGTGTGTGCCTGCCTTTGAAATTTGTTCTGTAACATTTATTTGTTTTGCTGCAGTTGCGCGGTTCGCAAGTGCTGGAGGCGGCACGTTTACATCGTTTGGGCTTCCCCGAATCAGTTCCTTTGATCGAGTTTGTGCGTCGTTTTGGTTTACTAGCTGCTGTTGATGCCGCTAGTGCCAAGGACATCACAGTCGAACAAATTTTAGTCGCTAATGAAGTGGATACAGCTACATACCGCATCGGACCTAGTCAAGTAAGTGCAAATTTGTATGCTTTCTTCAAGTTAAAGGGTGCTTAAATTGGTGGAAAACATTTTTGTTTAATTATGAGTTGGCCTATGCTGGTGGAATAGCATTTCTTAGGTGGGTTTCGAAATGCCAACTATCGTGGGTTTCAGAAATATTTTATTTACAGGGATCTGCTTAAGCAGTAATGGTATTTTTTTACTGTCTTGAGTCTATAGATAGTTTGCATTAATTTAATTCTATTAATAATGACAAAACAAAATACATCTGTATTAAATTCGAAAATATTTAATGATAAATTTACGTAGCATGCTTTTAGGCGCAAGGTATATGATCGTTTACTACGGTATACGTATTTTCTATATCGTTGATTACATCCATTTGTTATGAATTCGAATAATTGTGGTTCCAAAAATAATAATAGGGAATCGTATAAAGTAAATCTTCGCTGAAAGGAGTGATATATGAGACAATTTTACCGTTCTGTAGTCATATTTGTATTAACTCCTGACTACTTTATTGCAATCATTTGAATGTACTTCAACCAAAATTAAAACACACTCCACTAAATAAACTTTAATTTTGTGTCGCGAATTCTCTGATGACTTCTAGTGTTACATTCCCCGAGTCAACCAATAGAAAAGGAGGTCGCCCCTTATTAGCAACATTAATAGAATCTCCACATGATTGAGCCTGGGTACTCAATAGCAGTCTACAAGTTTATTCTACGCTACGCGTATTTGGTTAAAAAGGACGTTGACGACTATACCTTCAATGCGACTCCATTCACTAAATGACTCAAATGTAGTGTTCTTCTTTGCTGCAAAAACAACAAAACATATTTTTTTAAGTTTTCAAATCAAAATCTTCGTTATATGATTTTTGTATACCACCATGGCCCAATGTTGCTCACAAGCAACCTTTTGTAGCGCCCATGATAAAAGGTGTGACAACGTGAATTTTGTGTAATCTCTTTTTGGCAATCTTTATTAGTAAATGAAAAAAAAAAACTTAAAACCACAGGAAAGTCGTGGTCGAAAGGGTTAAGCATCTTTTGTTTTGTTTTGTGATAAAAAACTATCTTGCAAACGATGTGTTTAGAACTGCACAACGTATAAATCAAAATTAACGAAGTTTCTTATATACCTATGTATTTGGGAAGACTTGGCAACTAACTTTAGGGATGTTACAGACTTTCGCTGTCTTTTAGTATTGTTGTCATTAATATTCTTAAAAATGTCGGTACAACATGTATGAACTTCACTCTCTTGGTAATTATGATTTTTAAGAGTTTATGGGTCGGGCCACAAAAAACTTTTCCACTTCGCTCTTCTGGCTCGTGTTGGGTAAATGAAAAACAATAGAATTACCATAATTTTTGTGTGTACCTTTTTATAAAACTTCTTGTTGACAATTTTTAAAAAAATATTTGGTCATTACATGGGAACTAAAAAAAGTTCCCAGAAAGTATATTGACGTTCTAGCAGCTAGTAAACCCGGTTGTTGATACCAATGAGAACTTAGTTAACCGTACAACAAGTAATTGTTTTCTTGTATTATTTAAATTTATTATTTTTCTTAACCAATTTACAATCGTAGCATTGTAGGTTATCTTAAAACCTGTAGGTTATCTTAAAACCTATTATTATTTGCAATATATTTTAGACACATTTACAACAACATCTGCGTTTCAGATGTTTTGTTCTTAAACATTTTGTTTTATACTCAAGGTTAATTATTGCACTCGTGTGATAAAAATGTGAAAATGTAAATGTAAAATCTATACATAAATGCCTACGTATACGTATGAGTACAGAACCTCAATTATGTGTAAATGCAGGTTACATAATTATACGCATGGAATTTCAGCAATTAAAATCTGTTATCTTCACTAAATAAACAATTTAATTATCCATAATCAGTTGGCGCACATTTCTTAAATATATACTTTATATTCTTTACCGTTATTTTTTTTTATCTTTTTGTAATACATTAATACATTTGTACATTTGCCTCTTTTGCGAGCAATCAACGCTTAATTGTTGGTGCGATAAACTAACAATTTCAGTCTATCACACAAACACCTTTAGCATATATGTCGTATATATCACTAGCAATCAATTGCCTGCCGCTATCTTTGCCCACTAATTGCCCAACAGTTACGCTCATTTATGCCACTTGGCCAGCATATTGCCTATGAATTTATTATGCAGAAAACTGCTGTGCAAGAATTTGCCCGGCACAGCGCGTCTAATGCGTACTGTTTCGCCGTAGCCGAATGGTTGTGGTTTCGAACGTGTGCTCAGATAGAAGGTGCCGTTTTTTGGCACAGCCGGTTCACCTCCCATGAACGCGGTCATCGGGCATTCACCTGTCTTGACAGCATTTGTGCAGCCACAGTCCAATTGGTCCAGCAGCGTACCACTAAAGCTGTCATAACTGCTGCCACCACCGTTGTCGCGTCGTCTGCACAGTGTGGCACCAAAGGCGCGTGGCTGTCGCAGCGATTCCACAAAGTAATACAAGGCCGCAAAATGATCGCATGCGAAATCAAATTCAGCTGCCGTCGCATTCGGACAGTGTGGCTGGCCTAGACCCCAATTGACGAAGAATGCCGCATGTGTGAGTTTGGTGCTCGGATTGCCCAACAGCGTGGTGTCCGTGTGTATGGATTCGGTGTAGAGTGCATCGTTCGGTGCCAAACGTTTGTCTTCGCCGAGTGACAACTGCACCAGGCCGGCCGGGTCGAGTGCATAGATGACACCGTAACGTTGCGGGCGCAATAGTTTGCCTGCTAGGCCGGCAATATGCGCGCCGGCGCTATGACCCACCAAATAAATGGTTTCGTAGGGGATGCCACTTACACTATGTAAGAAATGTGTGAATTCTAACAAATTTGTGGCGATCTCGGATAATTGACGACTAATACGTCCATAGCTAATGTCCATTGAAATGGCACTCCAATCAAGTATTATTACATTGAAATTGCCCACCGCTAAGTAGGCATCCTTGATGGCTGCATTCGAGCAGGAGGTGCTCTTGCCGGTCCAACCGTGTATGGAGATTCTGAAAGGAAAAACATATGATTTTACTGAGACTTTTAGTTAGTGGGAAGTGAGCATGCATATTAGTTTGTTTCACAATATTGAAAAAAAATTAGCACTAGTGCTGTAACTAAGCCACAAAAATGAGAATATGACAATAGGAAGGGGCCTGGATGTACAGTATCCGACAAAAGTATGTATACCCCTTGATTGTAAACTGCAAAATGAGTATATCCTTTAAGCAGTGAAATTTATCGCTGTGATTGTTTTTCTATTTTGCTTATATTAAAAAAAAATTATTTAAAATATTTTACATTGAACTATTTTGTTGCAAAACACGCGATCATCTGAAAAAGACAAATAATATAATAACAACGACAAAATTATGGATGAAAGGCTTTTTAATCTTGTAGGGGCTGGAATAACAATCTTCTCGGATTTTCCGCTGACTTGTTCGCTAAGAAACATTGATTGTTAAGTTTTCTGAATAAATTGGGCAGAACCAGTGGGGTCTTTCTTCATTTCTATTATTATTTTGGTCTCTTTGCGAGCTATTTTCCTATTTATTTTTTATCACTTTTTGGATTGTGGGTTGCTCCTGGAGCAATTTTCTGTGATTTTCTCTTACCATTGTCCAATTAAATGATCCTGAGCAATAAAGATTATTGCTGCTAATTTGCCATTTCCCTGTGGGATCCCATTATACACCATGAAAATGGATAAATAATAAAAAAAACGGATATTAACCACGCCCACCCCCTCATACACTAGTGGATTCGCTCACTTTTGGTAAAAAACCATATCTCAATAAACCGATTTCAATGAAATTTGGTACATATTATTTTGTCGATGGAAAATTGGCGAAATCTATTCACATCCACGCCTAACTTTCGTACAACACAATTTTGAAGTCCATTACAATATACAAATGAATCCCTAGTGAAGATATCGGAACAAAACTTTGCACAAATATTGCGTTTCTAATGTGACATCGCCGGTCTAAAAATTACCGAAATCGAACAATAACTTTTCAAGGACCCATATATAACATAAGGACTTCAGTGCATGTCACCAATTTTATACCGAAAATATGGGTAAATCTCTGAGATATTCTAAAAAAATCATATTACACTTCTTATCGGACACTTTCATTTTATTTATTGATTTTGAAAAGAAATTTAAGTAACCAACTAAATTTACGCACCTGACCGGCCACTTTGCATTGAAGTAGGATGCACGCAGCACATCAGCATCACCTGGCAGCAACATTTGTGCCTTATAGGGATTCAGTGGCGTGTAGAGCTCGTAACGTACGCGTTTAGTGCGCGACGCACGCCATGCAGGATCCAGCTGTGCGCGCATTTCATTCATTAAAATCTCGCGTATGGCGCTCGATACTAAAATATCGCAATTGCCGCGTTCATACGAGAATTTCGCTTGCGCCAATGCTGCTGTGTAAACGAGAAAGTGAAATTGAAATAACTGCAATCTTTTTTTGTTTTTATTTTTTTTGTAATTTCTATGCTCACCACAAATAATTATGAACACGAATGTAAACACAGTTAAATAAGGTGACATTTTGGTTTATTTTATTTTTTAATTTTTTTAATTAAAAATTTAACACAGTTCGAAAGCCAGTGTTGCACTTTGCTTGCGATTATTATTTATATATTATTTATAAACACTATACTCGCATATTTCTCATCACACAAAAACTAAATGCACTATAAGTTCACAGAAATTTTTCCGTCAGCGCAACAGGCTGGCAGCTGTGCTCCTGCTTGAGTTGTGAACAAAACCTAAACGCTTGCGCGCTAATACGATTTAGCCACGAGTTTAGCAAGGCACCGTTCAAGCCATTCAAGCGGCCAAAAATCGAAAGCCAGTCAACCACTTCGTCATACGTTCTGACGCTAAATGCGGCGCGATATCGGGCGCAGGCTCAGTTTAAAGAACATTGCTGCCAGCTGGCGCTCGCCTGACTTACATGTGAGCAACAGCAACAGCAGATCGCGTCGTCAACTTAACAAGTAGCTGGTATATGTACATATGTATGTGGCTTTTCACATTTCAGAACGTTGTTTCATTTTGGCGATTATTTCTTATTTTTGTGCTAGCTGCAAGATTTGTTTGTTGATTGCCAATTAATTCGTTTTAGTTGGCTCGAAAAGTCAACAAAAAACTGGTAGTGGTAGTGTGTGACAAGGCGGTCGCGCGCCGTAGAGGTCGTAAAGGCAGTGACATGCGATATTTTATACCCATACGTAAAAATAATACTCCATGGTATTATAATTTTATTCTGACAATGATTTTTTGAGTGGTTATGAAGAAATCTAGTTTGAAATACAAATATATGTATGTAAATAGCTTGATTTAGAAAAGAAAAAAATATATTTTTACTAATTTTTACAAATCTTTAATTTTGAGGCCGACATTACACTTTTCTCCAAAATTTTGTATCATTGGAATTTAACATATAAAATTGCTCAACGTAACCTCACTTATTAAATGACAGCTGACGTCATTAATAACCCTTTTTTGGCTTTTATACTGCCGGCTACTCGATAACCGATAAGCTGTTATACATTTTTGTTTATGCTTTTCATAAGAAGTTGGTAAGTTTCATCAGCTGATTACTATTTTTCAGGAGCGGCATCTGTCGTAACTTTTTTATATAAAAAAATTCAGCCAATCGCAGACAAAGAACGTATATAGTACGTCTTTGTCGCAGAGTTGCATTTGAATTTCAAGTCGATTTAAATTCAATTTAAAATAAATGGAGATTTAATTTTGTATGGTAAATCGATCTTAATAAGCGTTTAAATCGAGCAGAGGCCGGTAAATTGATCAATTAGCTCCAGTCTAAAAACGCTATAAGCGTTTTAATCCAGCAAATGCCAGTTAATTGATCATTTAGCTCCTGTATGAAAAGGCTATAACATGGTATGGGTGGATTCTAAATCCATTTTAAGAGACCGAAATCGCTTTATTGACGAATTTGGTACTATTCTCGATAATGAGTTGCTCAATGGATTCTTCGGAGCTGTAGTTGATAAAGCATAAAGTTATCCAGTATATTTCTAAATAGTTAGACGTCTCGTCTGGTCACGTATTGCTGTTATGATCGACGAATTTGTAAGAGATCTAATTTGTCTCGGCTAGATTTCTTATACTGTTGAATATTGACTTTTATAGTACAATCGGAGTACGAGTAGTTGTCTAGCTAGTCCAGACTGTAGTGTTAATTAGCTAAGATCCTTCTGAATCAGTGTTCCAACATAAAAAAACATAATAATAGTGATCCTGATAAACTATATAAGATACAAATATGCAGTTTCGAGCGAATTTCGTAATACCTTACTCATTTGTATTTTGGATTTATACATATAAAGTTGTAGAATTTCTCGCAGAATTCTTTATATACATACACATATTTGTACGCTTAGTTTGTGTAAATTGAGTAGTTCAGTTGTTAAACGAGCTCGGTTGTTCTTAGAGTTCAAGTAACTATTAAACTGGGCATTCCAATCTTTCGTAAATCTACGCTCATATTATCATGTTATAGCGCTTCTCATTTTATTAGTTATCTGTGCACTTTTAAACAAATATTCACTCTGCTAAGTCTTAGAACTTGACTATTTTAATACTTATATAGGTCTTAGGTCCCTTCAGTTGGCATTCTCTAGAGCCTAATATTCAGATTCAATGAGTTTATTTGAGGCTTTCTTCTAATTTTTTGCCACAAAGTTCTTGTAGAAATTAAATGAAAAATATCTTTTGGGAATTCGAGAAGCCGAATATTAAAAATAATAAAAAATAGTTTTAAAAATGCATTCAGTCTTATCAAACTTAGTATAGTTTTTTGTTTTGTTTGTTTGCTATTTTAACTTATTTAAATATTCTTTCTCCGAATTACGTAAACTAACAATTGGAATACTTATTTACCTGTGTCCCGAATTCTAACGAACTTTGTAGCATAGTTATACTCGTTTTGTTATTTATTTAACTTTTCATTTTATAACCCAGTTTCAAAGCTTCATATGCTTTAACTGCATTTATAATGAACTTACTGGACCAGCGTGTCGTATTCATCTTTGATCTCATTAAAATATAGTATTTCGTAATTTTTGCCATTTTCCTAAAAAAAAGTAAAAATGAAGTGGCAATACATTGTTTTTGTTGCTTTTAACATAGCCATTCCAGCAAAGTTCTATTAATTGTGGTCTTAGAACAAGTTTGTATTAGTTTTTCGATTGTAATAAATTTGTGTACGCCGTTTCTTTCCTGTTTTTATTAAACGAGTTTTTTTGTTGTGTTTTTTTAACTTCTTATTGCTGAATAATAATAATAAATGAATTTTGATAAAATGTTCATATCTATCTAATTATAATTTGACCTACTCGTATGTTACAACAAACTATATATTCTTAATATTTTATCGGAATAAATAAAAATAAATTCAAAAAGAATAAGCGTATCGAGAATATCATATGTCATTCAAAACTTTTTGAAAAGTGAAAGCTGATACGTCTACTGATAGCTTTAATATAGGCATCTTATTAATTTTCGGAATAATGAAATCCAAACTGGATTGAACCACTGACTTTTGCCACCTGTGTTAGCAAAAAACAGTGGCACTGGTACTTTAAAGAGCGCGAATCTAAGTTATTTTTATATTTTTTTTTCGATAGATTATTGAATTTTTTTTATTTTCCTTTATTGTGTTTAGTATATTATTTAACACTGTTGTCTTTTCAACATAATATACTTCACTTAAACTTGGAACACTTGTAACACTTCAAGGCTTTGGCACCACTTCAATTCTGTATAAATAATTGACCATTTAAAATTCTGTGCACAATTCTTGACTAGTTAAATAAGAGTGTGGAACTCCACTGACTTTTTTACTAAATATTTTATAGACATGTATATACATACAAACAGCTTCACGTGTTGCATTTTTAAATGCCTTCTTAGAAATACAGTTAATTGTTCCTCTGTAAATCTATTAAAAGTTTTGGAAAATTAAATTCAATATTTATTAAGCAAAATTATGCTTTGAGTTAAAATTTATTGCAGTGAATAAAAAAAAAAATATAAAAAATATATCAAACTATAAATAAATCTTTTAATATAAGTTAAAATACAAAAATAAATAAATAAATAATAAATAACAAATAATAAATGAATTAAAAATAAATGATATAAGAAATAAGTAAATTACAAATCATTTATTTGAATTTATTAGAAATTAAAATTATATGTCTTGAAAAAATATTAAAAGTTGAAAAAATAGAATAGGTTTCACGAAACAAATTTAAGTGAAAAACAAGTAAGGAAGGGATAAGTTCGGGTGTAACCGAACATTTTATACTATTTATTTATTTTATTTATTTATTTAAATTTATTTATAATACACAATTTGACCCACATATTCGTCATATATGTATATTGTATAAAGTCCATTGAAAGTTGGAAACCATAACATTAGGTTAGAAGCACCGAGGTCCTCTTGTTCGATATATGGGGCCTTAAAAAGCTATGGTCGCGATTTGGGCGATTTTTAGAATGGGCTGCCACACTGTAAACATAGTATTTGTGCAAAGTTCTGTACCGATATCTTCACTAGTACTTACTTTATATATTGTAATGTAAACGATTCAGATCGTCTTCAAAGTTCTGATGTATACGAAGTAGGCGTGGTTCACAACATATCATTGGGATGTAAGGAATCTATTACAAACCAAGTTTCATTGAAATCGGTCAAGTAATTCCTGAGATATGGTTTTTGACCCATAAATGGGCGACGCCACGCCCATTTTACATTTTGTAAAAAAATCTGAGTGCCGCTTCCATCAGCCATTTCTTATGTGAAATTTAGTGTTTCTGACGTTTTTCGTTAGTGAGGTAACCCACTTTTAGTAATTTTCAACCTAACCTTTGTATGGGAGGTGGGCGTGGTTACAATCCGATTTCCTCCATTTTTATACTGTATAAGGTAGTACCTAAAAGAAACGACTCTAGAAAGTTTCCTTGATATACCTTTAGTAGTTTGCGAGACATGTACAAAAAACTTAGTAGGGCGCGGGGCCACGCCCACTTCCCCAAATAAATTACATCCACATATGCCCCTTCATAGTGCGATCCTTCATACCAAATTTTACTTCCATAGCTTTATTTATAGCTTAGTTATGGCACTATAAGTGTTTTCGGTTTTCGCCATTTTGTGGGCGTGGCAGTGGTCCGATTTTGCTCATTTTCGAACTTAACCTTCTTATGGTGCCAAGGAACACGTGTTCCAAGCTTCATTAAGATATCTCAATTTTCACTCAAGTTAGAGCTTTCATGGACGGACGGACAGACAGACATCCAGATTTGAACTTTTCTCGTCACCCTGATCACTTTGGTATATATAACCCTATATCTAACTCGTTTAGTTTTAGGACTTACAAAGGACAGACATCCAGATTTGAACTTTTCTCGTCACCCTGATCACTTTGGTATATATAACCCTATATCTAACTCGTTTAGTTTTAGGACTTACAAACAACCGTTATGTGGACAAAACTATAATACTCTCTTTAGCAACTTTTGTTGCGAGAGTATAATAATTAATTTCAGTTTCACCATTTGACTTAATTTTTATTTAAATGGTCACGCTTTGCCATTTAAATATTATTTAAATACTGTCATATGACCATGGTTACGCTTTTCTATCAGCTGAATTCCCATTTGTTTACCATTTTGACAAAGAAATACAATTTATTTGTTTACATAAATCAGCTGTTATTCCCTACCTTTTAATTTTTTGGATGCCAAATGTCAATAATGGTGTTTCACAGGAAACTTAAGTACAAAGTTAAATAAAAATTAAAATTAAATGGAACTTAATTTTCAATTAAAAAATTTCGTGAAACCGGCTGTAAAAAATGGAGAATCAAATTTAATAAAACAATTCTTTTATATAAATAATAATAAATAAAATGTGTATAAAAAAGTTAGAAAACAAATTAATCATTAAAAATAAAAATCGCATAATATATTAATAGAATAAACATATTAAATAAATATAAACATTTGCAGATGTGTATATCGTATGGAACATAATTTATGCTGCATAATTTAATTTTTAATGCCTCAAATAATGAAGATTTAAAAAGTCTAGCCCACGTATGCTTTTGCTCGTATTTGACTGTTATGAAATCTGGCATCACAATTAAGCGCTTTAAGTCAGTTCCCCGTCACATTTTTATGATCTGTTCTTTTGCGAAAATTCCGCTTAACACATAATCTTAAAATTTTTATTAACTACAATTTACATTACAATACATATTTACATATAAGTATGTGTGAGAACGTTTATTGTGAATTGTTATTTTATTAGTTGATCGTTACAGCTTCTTGTGTCTTAAAGCTTTTATAATGGATAGCTAAGAATTGCAATCGATTTTATAGCTTGTCTTTAATATCCACATATATATATGTATGTCTGCTTTGTAAATTGCATAAATATGTATGTTGTTGTAATATTGTCCATTTGTGCCAGCAAACATTTTCAAAGAAATCTTACCCAAACGAGCAGACCATTAATGGCCAATACTTTACCACTACATGGCGAGAAAAGAGTTGCTAGAACAATAGAGTAATAAAATCGAAAATTCTTATCGTTACTAAAGTTTCACACAGGTGCACTGAATTTTCCTTTCGATTCATGAAAAAACGCCTGTCACAAGTCGCCATTGTTGGATGCTTGACTAATAATATCCTCCAATTGATCGATTCGACAAATGAAGGTTTCTTCAATCTTTAAATCTACAATGGTCAATAGTACTGGAGGTGTAAACCCGGTAGTGATCATGAGTCCTCGACTATCATGGTAGTAAAATATGCATTATTCATAACATCCACAAACTTCGGAAGAGGTGCTAAGGGAAAAAAGCTGAAATATGGATATAACCAATGTGTAGTAAAAAGGCAGAATTACGAATATGCATTTCATTTCGTGATTTATTTCTAGAAAATTCTCGGAAGTTTTACAAAAACAATTTCGGGTAGACACAATTAATACCTTGTATATATGTTTGTAATATATTTTAAATTTGTTATGCCTCTGAAGTAGTCTTCATTTATGCTTTCACCATCTTTGTCCCCGCATTTGCACACGATCTTTTGGTCGTATAGCCATGTGCGTATATTTCAACGAGTAATAGCTGCCGCGCCATGGCTCCCAGTTAATGCCCTCCGTACTATTTTCGTGTGCACCTTTAAGATACTTGCCATTCAGATTACTAAGGAATATATCAATATTACTTAGATTGAACATTATAGAATACATGCAAAATAAATGTTACCTTAGATCGCAAGATTTATACCACCAGGCGGCTTCGTATTGTTGCGCACAATTCCCTTTCCAATTATCGTTGTCCTGATCGTATGTACTGAATTTTTGACCATCGTGATAGCCGAGCAAGGCATCGCCTGCATCCCCAGTATATGGTCCTAAAATATTCAAGGCATATTTTTCGTTTTCATCAGCCACGGCAAAACTTTCATAGTTGGCATATTTAGTGGTATCTTCGAAATCACGCAATTCAATTTGTAGCTCATTAAGTTCCACTTGTGTGAGCGCATTGAGTTTATCCAAGCCAATAAAGAAACTTGTGGCCAAGTTTCCAAAGCCATTCTTGTAATCTGTCCAGTTGCGATAAAAGTCAACGTCTTCGCCTTGCCTACGCTGCACCAACAACCAGGGGTCACCGCCGTTCTCGTCGAGTAAACAGTACACGTAGAAGGGGCGATGGGCCCAATTATCTAGCAATACGCGTATGCGATAGATGCCGCTTTTGGCTTCTGAACCCGCCAAGCTCACTGCCTCGACACAGTTGGAAGGTAGAGGCCGCTCCTTCCATGATTCGTTCAATAAATCCGTCGAGGCGGTGGCCAGGAAGAACATCAACAGCGCCGCGTTCACTAACATTTCGTTGTATGAAATGACGATCTCGTATGCTTTTATTGAACTAATCGCTCGAATAAAAAGGCATACATTTTTATACATTATTTTGGTACTGACTCTGTAATTCTGATAAGCTTATTTGAAACATTCATTTGAGCGTGAAGTGATTTTTACTTAAATTCATAGTGTGAATCATCCATTATATATTTCAAATGCTTATCTGGCGTATTTATAGAGAGCACGATCGCATACGGACTTAATACATAGTATTATATTCGTAAGCTTCTTTCAACAAGTACGTATATGATTCATACTAATGACCGAAAGTTGTTTGTAGTGTTTCCTGATAAGACACATTTTCGTTTGTTTTTTAATCATGCCACGTTCCTTTGTTGAATATAAACTCAACTAAAGAAATCCTAAGCCGGTTGTAGTCGCAGGTATTAAAGTCGCGAAAATATATCGACTGTCTGCAAACCTTCCTTATTTAGATGGAATAGACAATTGATGTACATCATGTCACATGTTGCAAGTTCATACCGAAATCAATATTTTTTTGGAATGTTATTATAAACGTTTATTCCAAAATCGTTCCTCAACCATTTCTCTAAGTGTAAGATGTTTCGCACTTGTCGCAATGACATTACACGCGTAAAGTTTGGCCTTGTCTGTCACATTTGAAGGTGTTTGCCTTATTCGATTTGGCTTCGATTACCATCAGTGGTGCACTTCTGTTTATGCTGCCCATCTCCGAATGAGTATTTAGCATTGCTTACTGCTGACTTTTTATACCCTTCGCAACAATGGTAGATATTGTCGATTTATTAATCTAAAATTTATTTTTGGAAACATGCTATCACATTTCCTGTGGATTATCCTTAGTGGTAATGAGTAATATTTCTGCCGAAGAAATTTCCTCCTCACTCCTCACTGGATGCTGGCCGTAATTTTGGTCAATTGTAATCCGGAATAACGGCTAATAATCTTCTAGTTTCGTAATTTTTTTTTTTGTTTTGATTGAAGTTCAATTACACAAGTTGTTGTTGGCATTCTTGAGTCCGTTAACGTCAAGTATGTTTTCCTTTCCCTAAATTGCCCACTTGGTGTTTACACATCCTTATTGAATTAAGTGCATAAAATCTTCTATAATGAACTGCACCAACCACATAATTAAGTTGCTCTGTAATGCAATAAAACTGCTTACTTCCTGTTTAAAAAAGGTTTTAAGATCTCATTGCTAAATAATTAGCTCGTTCATGTATTTCTCGTTCATGTTCTTATACTGTTTAATACCCTTTGACGTCATATTTACCGTTCGACTAACTGATCGCGCGCATGCCGCACATGTCGCCAATCTTCACCTCTCTCTCTCGCACTATCTCCCACTCTTTCGCCTTCATTTACCTGAACACAATCGGCGTGTGCCAGTCATTCAGTCAGTCAGATAAACAGACAGGCAACCCGTTGCCGACAACTTTCACGGTCAAGTTCACATTCACAATACGACGTGTAACAACAATGCCAACAATTACTTGCAGCAAATCGCTGGCTACAACTTGGTATGGCGTATATAAAATTACAACTTCACATTCACTGTTCAGCATCCATTGCTGGAGACAAGGCGCGCTTGTGCTTGATTCAACCGATTCTGCATTGCCAAGTGGATACACAACTGCTCGAGTCTTCAGTAAGCGTGTGGACAATCACTTTGCGCTGCGCGACATTTCGTTGCGATCACAAACTGTGCAGGAGATAATCAAGATACTTAACGCAAACATGAAACATGAAAAAATGCGTTTTTTAATAATTATTTTAATTGCAACAAATTTGCACGTTATTAAACTTGTTGTTGTTGCGACAATCCCATGAGAAAACTAAACACTGCACTGATTTCGTAAATGTCTTCAAATCATCGCATGATCGTGATTTATTTATCACCGTTTCCCAAGTTTCTCAAGTATCTATAAATGTATTCCTTGCATTAAGAAAACATATTTTTTGTTGCTTCCTCCTACAAAACTCTTAAATAAATCAAACAAATCTAAACAAATCTCGTTCACTGTCGCTCTGAACTTGTTGTGAGCTCTCTATTTTGTATTTTTTCTAACTAATCTAACCTAATCAATCCTATTCCATAATAAACTATATCAGATATTTTCTTAAACATAAAACTTGTAGGAATAAGATGGATTTAAAACATTCGCGTACATATATATAAATAATAACTATACAATATTAATAATAATTTGTATATAATTACTTTGTTTCAAATCACTTAACTCAATCTCATCATCGGTTGTTATAGTTATGCTTTAATCGTTGATATCAATTTTATTCCCGCCCGTTTATACTTGTCGATTGTATTCAAAGATTACGTGCAAATTTGTTCAAGGTCGATATTATTATTTGGGGCGTGCTGTAAAATAAGGAAGCAAGAAATCACGCCCGTTAAAGCAATAAAAAAATTTAAGCAACATTATGTATAATAAAAGTAGATTTCAAAAATCATAAGTAGATCTCGGAAAAATAAAAGAAAATTGAAGTGATCGTTGTTTGCTATGATCGCAGTAAAAACAGTTTTAATGTATCGAGTAGGGTAATATATTAACATGAACTGTGAACATGCGATCTGTACTGACAATTTCATCGTGATCACAATATGGCAAATTGTAAAGTTTGCGAGTACTAGTCAAGATAGTGGAGAATACCAGGTGAATTTCATTTCATCGATTTCTAAAATCTTCTTGACCACGCTGCGTAAAGTTAAAGAGTTGTCCTCCTACTTTGAGACTTCAATAGTTGTTTTACGGTTTTAAAAAGAACGACAGAAAATAAATCTTTGAGACTGATCCATTAACATTTCTTTCACTTCACTTTACTTCACTACTTCTCAAGCGTTTTGGTTTTGTCGAGATATTTTTAATCCTGGAACCTGGTGCTTAAAACTACTATGCTTAGGACATCGTTAAAGTGCCATCGATTGAAATACGGTTTGTTATGTGCACTGAATTACTGCGAATTACTTTATTTTATAATTTTAACGAGACCTCTTCGAAATCGACCAGTTTCAAAGCAGTGCCAGTAGATGTAGAATTTTGGAACATTGTGCGACAGATCTGATTTTAGTTTCATATATTTTTCGTTTAGTTGATAAAGTTCCATTAAGATTGTTGCCATAAGCTAATCGGGAAGTTCCTCTCTCTCTCTTTTTCTCATCGCAATGCTAGATTTAACTTGCATTTTTGTCCAAAATTTTGACAAGTGGCATTATAGGTTTGAATCTTGGAAACAAAACATTTTTTTCATCTGGGATGACCTTCATAAGCTGACGATCGCAGTTAACATAAGCAGAGACTGGACAGAAAATCCTCTGAGCAAGCTTAAACTGAACAGGTCAAAGGGGCTCTAACAGCTAGGCAGCTTTGAATACGAATTTCTTATCGCAGCTCTCAGATGATCTGCTCTACTTTTATATAGCCTGGGTGGGCAAAATACTAGATGTTGAGGTGAGCCCAAGCAACTTTGACTGCAGACAGTGACGCTCAACTAAACCTGATTACCCCATGCAATTAAATTTAAAAAATTTATTTAGCTACAAGTACGTCACTGATGTCGTTTTTTGCAACATGATCTCCAACGGCGTCAGCAACTGCGCGCTGTCACAACAAAGCGCGCGCACGTAAGTAACAACAAAACACAACTTGAGCTGCATATATATTTTCCATTGTCGAACAACATAATTAGCCGGTGACCGTGGCCACCCAGCTCAAGTGTTCCACTAAACTTTAGTCTTGCTTTTCCTGCTCCACTACAACCAACTACCGGTTGATCTACACCGCTGCGCCTGAGCATGCGTCCGGCATGAATTTTCCTGCGCGCTCACATTACCAGATGCCGCGCAACGAAAATAAATCGCACAAATCCGCTTTCCATTTCGTTGTGGAGCGAGCGTTCAAACTGTTTGCCGCGTTATTTCCTCTGGCCGCGTTTCGCATTGATTTCGTGCTTTCTTTGCTGAAATTGGTGTTTTAATTGAAAGTGATTATGCTGAAGCCAATTATTGATAGACGGAATGAAGCGCGCGCACGCCTTTCGCGCCTTACATGAGTGAGTCAAATAAAAGTGTTTGAATTCCGCTGTGATTTGCTACCGCCTACTGCTTGTCGTCTACCATTTGTGTGTAAATTAAATTTTATTAAAAATTAATTACCGTTTAATGAAAACAGACACTTGGATGTGATAAACGGCGTCGAACATTTGTCAGCCGATTAAATACTTGCTATTGCAGCTGTTGTGCGCTCTCCATTGAATGGTCATCACGTTTGCGCGCCAGTTGTTTGTGTTTAAAATGTCTTCCATATGCCATCAATTGTTTTTGTACAACAACATATGCACTAGAAATGCGCGCGCATAGCCGCCGCAGTGACACCTTGCCGCAAGCAACCGATGTGTGTTTGATTGCTGGACGTTTGGGCGGTGATGGAGTTGGAGTTGGGCTGGAACGCGCCTCTGCAGCTGTTATTGCCAATGATGGCTTTATCTTTACCGCCGCCGCCGCCGCCGTGCATACGTGCGCCGCCGACACGAATGACACACATTTCGATTTCATGTTGGGCCGTGAGTTTTTCAACATTTTCTTGCAATTGTGCGCGCACCGTGATGTGGCACGCGAGGTGTGGCATTTGCTGCTGTTGCTCTACGGCTTGATAAGCGTCTTGCTGATGAGTAAGCATGTAAGTAACGCAAATGTTTTTTTTTTTCAAAATTATTGATAAAAGTGAAACAATTGTGGTTGCTGTATGCACACACTCTGTGTGTGTGTTATGAGAGTATAAATATATAAAAAATATACCTTAACTAGTAAGGAAGGGCTAAGTTCGGGTGTAACCGAACATTTTATACTCTCGCAATTTATTTATTTAACTTAATTAATATTATATAATATACAATTTGACCCACATATATTGTATAAAGTCCATTGAAAGTTGGAAACCCTAATATTAGGTTAGAAGCACCGAGGTCCTCATGTTCGATATATGGGGCCTTGAAAACCTATGGTCCGATTTTGGCGATTTTTAGAATGGGACTGCCACACTATAAACGTAGTATTTGTGCAAAGTTCAGTGAGTTAATACACTTTGACCTTTGTATGGGAGGTGGGCGTGATTATTATCCGATTTCAACTAATTTCATGGTGTGTGGTGGGGTACGTAAGAATATCGACTGCAGAAAGTTTGGTTTATATAGCTTCATTGGTTTACATCCAAATATGCCCCTTCCTAGTGCGATCCTTTATTCCAAATTTTACTGTTATAACTTTATTTATGGCTTAGTTATGACACTTTATTTGTTTTTGGTTTTCGCCATTTTCTGGGCGTAACTAAAGGAACCCTCTCACGGTTCCAAGGAACATGTGTTCCAAGTTTCATTAAGATATCTCAATTTTTACTCAAGTTATCGCTTGCACAGACGGACGGACGGGCAGACATCGGGATTTCAACTCCACTCGTCATCCTGATCATTTATATATATATAACCCCATATCTAACTCTTTTATTTCTTGGTGACACAAACAACCGTTATGTGAACAAAATTATAATACTCTGTGCAACATGTTGCGAGAGTATAAAAATATGATTTGTTTTTTATTATAAAAATCACTAGTTATGAGCACTATTTGGTATGCTAATTATATACCTTAGAATTCCATTTTGAACTGTGTTTTTTCATTTTGGTGATTAATTTAAAGAAACTCTACTAGAGTTGGCCATGGAACCATACAATACCTATAAATGTTTGGTTCGCTTTTCGTATTGAATAACTCGCCTCTGGCCTTGATGGTCTTCTACGTCCAAAATACATCGGTTTCCATTCTTTAGTTCGGACGTTTCGACCATCAGCATCATTTTCGAACATCTCACAAGAAACCGCATCGTCCATGGAAATGAATATTTCATGAAAGTGCCAATATTGGTTCGAGTTCTGTCTGGGATGAACCAACACATTTTTACAGAGTTACCTGTCACTTTCTAAATATCTGACATCAGTGCTGATCAATAAAAATAAATCTGGCTAGCCGAAGTGGAAGGCCTACATGTATTTATATCTTCCCTAAATATTTTGGCGAAAAGCAAAATGAAGTTACTATAGAGCAGGCAGTATATACCATCTATGTTTCAAAAGAGACAATGTGTACCGGCTTTATAGGAGGAGGTTTACTAAAGCTTTTCGAAAATTTCTGCACAACTCAAGAAAACCAATCTTGTTCAATGAATTCTTGTCTCATCTCACGATTACTTCAAAAAATATATTTTTTTGAAAATAGTTCGTTATAGCTTGAAAAACTCACGAGATTGCTAAGCAAGTTCCATACAGTTTGAGATTGCTAAGCAAGTTCCATATTTAAAGCTCCAATAGGACTACCATTAGGATCTTCTGGCATGCGCTAGAAATATCACTTGCACATATACATTATTATTGCAATGCTCTGCAATATGAACAAAAGCTCAGTTATATCAATTATATATACTTTCTTCAACAATTTGTGTGCTTCATAAATTTTCACCAAATAACAATTATTAGGTACTACTTTCTTTAACTTTCAAACGCACTTAATATTACAAGAGAAATAAATAAATAAATATGCATGTCTTTTCGTAAGTGCTTCGCTCATTGCATTTATTATTTACATTTGTCATACGATAGCCGCAAGTATGTGCGTCTATAAGTGTCTGCGTTAATGCATGATCATGCGTTGTACATGCTTACACATACACAAATGTTCACATATATGTATATATCAATTATCGATATTGTGAATTATGTGCCAGTGACTTTCACCCGAAAATGTCATCGAATCCAACATAGAAGACAGAAGACACAACTGCACGCATTGACCAAGCGACTGACGAACGAGCCAACCGGCTAGTGAAGAGGAGGAGGAGGAGGAAGAGCGCGAGAACAACCAAACAACTTGTGTCTTTGCGACACAGTCACCAGTCACAATATTAAATTGTTATCCATCAATAAAACTACACAAAAATCGGGTGTTGCAATTACAAAAAAAAAAAAACACAACAATAACACATAAGAAGCGGTTTATGTGTAGTGACAGTTACAAGAAAGCAAAACATAAATAACATGAGAGTTGGAATCTTTCTTGGTTACACGCATCTTAGAGTTCACTGTAAAGTGGGTGGACACGGAATAGGTGGACATTGAACAAAGCGTATGCCACGATGTTTATATTATATTTATTACATATGAAAATAATCTCGTTCTCAGTTCGTTCAATAATCTAACCGTTTACATATAGCCAAATGAGATTATCGATTGTCAAATGTGCTGTATTTGTTGTTGTATTACTAGGGATGCAAACATCGTAAAATGAAACATCGATGGTTCGATGTATCGATGTTTCTTCAAAACCCATCGAAATCAAAAACATCGGCCATTAAAACATCGATACATCGAAACATCGATGTATTTTTGAACTTTTTTAACTTATTTTAAGAAGCAGAAGCTTAAATAAATGAAATGTAGTACATCTTAAGTTGATACATTTTATTTCACTTAGCATTATATGTCTGTTAAAGTTTTTTCTCAATAAATAACAGAATTTCGAAACAACGATATGGAAATTTTTTTCCCTGTCATTTCTTTTCGATTTTACTTCTGTGTAATAGTTACTCTGGGTTTAGAAAACAGTAGACTACAGATGCATCGATGTTTTTAGATTCGAGACATCGATGGCTAACATCGATGCTTTTTGACGAAAACATCGATGTTTCAAAAACATCGATACATCGTTTGCATCCCTATGTATTACACATTTTTCTTTTTTTATTTACATTTTCATTTGACATTTCTCCTCTTCTTCGCAAAATTATCGATAAAACTAGGAATAACACCGAAAATCTAGTTATATAAAACGAGATAATTTTATAATCTCGGATTATCAAGAGAGGAATTTTGTATGAGAAATCGTTTCTTAATTACAGATTATCGAGTTAAGCTCGTAAATATGTGAACATATTATTAGTTATTGTAATTGCTTTTGTGCATTTGAAGAGAATGACAACTGTAGATCGGAATGATAATGAACAACATTTACATTTTGACTTTTGAATTAATGTGACCAATGCATAAAACGCCTCTGGACGCTTTAATTTTTAGGTCTCTAGAACGACTAGCAACATCTTAATACATTGCAAGAACCCGAACAGTAACTTGCCCCATTCAATATCGTTCTAATAACTGCGAAGCGATTTCTATATCCAACGTGCACAACCAAAGATGAATTGATGGTTCTAAGATGAAAGCTGAATGAAATCCGATATATTCCTTGTTATTAACGGTTTTTTTTGTTCATCCAAAATTTATAAAACATTTGGATGGACCACTTTTTTCAAAATAAAAGTTCCTTTGAAACGAAGTCTATGAACACTTCCAGTCAAACCACGTTAAAAGAACATATTTTCCGGGACCAGCGGAATCTAAATATATCGAAGCTTGACTAGGGCTTGAAGCCATAGCTAAAACTAACGGGTGATTTTTTTGAGGTTAGGATTTTCATGCATTAGTATTTGACAGATCACGTGGGATTTCAGACATGGTGTCAAAGAGAAAGATGCTCAGTATGCTTTGACATTTCATCATGAATAGACTTACTAACGAGCAACGCTTGCAAATCATTGAATTTTATTACCAAAATCAGTGTTCGGTTCGACAAATCGAAAAATCGACAAATCGACAAATTTTGTTCAGCGATGAGGCTCATTTCTGGTTGAATGGCTACGTAAATAAGCAAAATTGCCGCATTTGGGGTGAAGAGCAACCAGAAGCCGTTCAAGAACTGCCCATGCATCCCGAAAAATGCACTGTTTGGTGTGGTTTGTACGCTGGTGGAATCATTGGACCGTATTTTTTCAAAGATGCTGTTGGACGCAACGTTACGGTGAATGGCGATCGCTATCGTTCGATGCTAACAAACTTTTTGTTGCCAAAAATGGAAGAACTGAACTTGGTTGACATGTGGTTTCAACAAGATGGCGCTACATGCCACACAGCTCGCGATTCTATGGCCATTTTGAGGGAAAACTTCGGAGAACAATTCATCTCAAGAAATGGACCCGTAAGTTGGCCACCAAGATCATGCGATTTAACGCCTTTAGACTATTTTTTGTGGGGCTACGTCAAGTCTAAAGTCTACAGAAATAAGCCAGCAACTATTCCAGCTTTGGAAGACAACATTTCCGAAGAAATTCGGGCTATTCCGGCCGAAATGCTCGAAAAAGTTGCCCAAAATTGGACTTTCCGAATGGACCACCTAAGACGCAGCCGCGGTCAACATTTAAATGAAATTATCTTCAAAAAGTAAATGTCATGAACCAATCTAACGTTTCAAATAAAGAACCGATGAGATTTTGCAAATTTTATGCGTTTTTTTTTTTAAAAAAGTTATCAAGCTCTTAAAAAATCACCCTTTATTTGAAGGTATTCTGTGAAGTATTCTTACATTTTTAGAGTTGGCTAAATTTCCGTAAAGATATTCGCTTTCGTATGTACGCCTAAAATTATGCAGTGAAAATTCGAACTCTGTTTTTTACAATTAGTAATTATAAACTGGATTCCTAGCGAGTTGAATTAAATAGTATTTAGTTTAGAACTTCTTTATATCCACTGCAATGCTCATTGGGTTACATACTGCTATTCATCACAGATGCTACACTACTATTTGTTCAGCTGCTCCAGCAGCGTTTGTCTACACAAACATAATCGTTTGCTATATTGTACAAATGCAGCTGCAGCAACATCAAGCA
Source organism: Zeugodacus cucurbitae (assembly GCF_028554725.1). Taxonomy (NCBI): domain Eukaryota; kingdom Metazoa; phylum Arthropoda; class Insecta; order Diptera; family Tephritidae; genus Zeugodacus; species Zeugodacus cucurbitae. The sequence continues at coordinate 12,308,096 of NC_071667.1, forward strand.
CAACAATAGCAACAAAGCGTTTAATTGACAGGTATACTATTAAAGCGCTAAGCGCCCAACACTTGCGCTACCTCAGCGAGTCTAAATAATTACATAGTGATGTGTTGAGGGTAAGAAAAAATTACGAAGACGACAACAACATACATACGTGTGAAATTATCCATCAGCCGCGACAGGCACATAAATGAGAGTGGAAATGTTGTGACAGCGTTGCTGGCGCTGACTGTTGCTACTGTTGCTTGCATTTTCGTTTTCTTTTTTCTTTGTTGCACTTTATTAACACAGTGTGACAATTAGCTTTTTTTAAATAGCATTTATCGTAAATTTTGAAAAGTGAAAATATATCATAATTGAATTGAAAAAAATATAAAAATATTATACATTAATGAATATAGAAAATTTCTTTAGCTGGCTTTAACTTATCATTATGTATTCAATTCTCTACTAAAAATACTAAATTAAATACTCAGAAGATTTTTTGATGTATGTATTTTCATAATGAGAGCATATTTTCACCGAAAGTATCAGTTGATCCATTCCATTCGAATGATAATTTCTTTTGATAGTTATAATCAAATTGATCAAGATCAATAATCATCTATTGATAGAAGTTCTGTTATGAAGGGAGAATTTAGAAAATTTTACCTTCAATGCTTCACCTGCCGTTGAAGTCGCTGAAAATGATTCTAGAATCTTAAATATCATCGGTTTCTTTCGTTAAATCGAAGTGAATTTTCAATGATTAATTTAACTTGCTCAATCCAACTGGTTTTGTGTATGAAGAAGGTAGGGATTTATAACCGATCGAAACTGGGGAAAATGTATGTTTCCTACCTTAAAATGTGCATCAAACGTGGGCCAACGTTTTTCTAAATTTTCCAATATTTTTTTAAAACATTTATTTGTCATTGGTGCAACATTGTGTGGCAAGTTGTATGTAAAATGGATGTTAAAACGATGACTAGTTGACAACGCTGGCTGATTGTTGCTGATGATCTGCCTGCCTAACCGACTGGCTAATTATGGTTGTTATTGTTTTTGTAAATATTTTTTAAATGTACATCCACATATGTATATCCAAATATGTATTTTCTTACAAGTATGCTTGTGTGTGCTTCTAACACGTTTAAAATATTTATTTTAATATTATTTGTATGCTCACTGGCATTTAAACAATTCGCTTGGTTGAAGGTGTCACATGCAAAGTTCACCATGACGTATACGAAACCTTCATGAAATGCCACTTTATGTGCATATTCATTTAACTTTTGTTGTTGTTGTTACATAAATATGCACTTATGTGCCAGCAGTTACACTCGGTCACCTCTTGTAATTGTCCAGCGCTTGCATCGTGCTTCTCAAGCCGACGGCATGAAATTGCTGATTACCATAGCTTTTGCTGACAACAGCAACACGATACTTTTAAGTATACTCGTACCAATGGTAATAATTAGCTGAGTGCTCACTCTTAGTGGATTGGCTGACCTGTTCCCATAGTTATGCACTTGTAATACCCGTATGCTTTGGGCGCTGTTCAATGGAAGCGGAGATTGTAGGTTTGAGCGAAGGAGAATTGGAAGGGGAGACAGGAAAGTTGAATTACAAAAATTAAAATAATTGCTAATAAGTACTCAATCTTCATTTTTGTATATAATATAATTTTGATGAAGTTCTGTGATCCCTGTACCATTTCGACAACACAACAGCTTTTTCAGCTTCAGAAAAAATAAATGAATTCGTAACACCTTCCACTAGTCTTTTTATCCTTGCTCTCTTCAACAAGAACTAATTTAATTACTGTTGATTACGAACCGATTACATAACCATTGTGACAGTCAACACTAATATGTATATGTTACATTATTTTAATTTTATTTAAACACCCTGTATTGGGTACATGCTCGTAACTTTTTGTCAGCCAACAAATTAGTAGCATTGTTTACAATCCTTAAGCAGCAAAACACACAAAAATGAAGAAACACAAATAATTACCTTCGGTAAGCAAAACAAGCATCGAGGTAAACAAATTGGTATGTTTCTAACAATGTAAGCAACTGTAGGACAACGGGAGTCAATCGTTACAAAAACAAAAAATGCACAATGCACAGTTCACATCGGTGTCATCATGACATTGTCTGTGGCAACAATTTGCTGATGCCGCTGTTACTACCAGAATGAATGCAGAAGTTTCGATCGGTGCATAAATAGGTAAAATAGGTAATATATAGGTATAAACCATTAGTCGCTTGTAATTGTCGCTGTAAAGGCCCTGTAGGGATGTTCGGAACTGGCGTGTGTTCTATGGTAGTCGCAATATCTCGGTTGATTTATTCCGTTTGAGCTCTTCATTTAATTTGTTTTAAACAATAGATCATTTGACCTCCTAAACTTAATTTATTTTGAACTTTCGAGAGTCCAGCACGAGAACCACCCAAATAACTAGTAATCTTACTTAATACCAATTGGGTAGAGTTACTTTAATATCATATTTAACCTGCCTTAACTTAACTTATAACTTAACATAATTTAACCTTACATATTTACTTATTTTTCGATATAGAACAACTCGGTATCTTCAAGTACTTAACGTTGACATTTAAGTATATCCTTTTGCACCTCTAAATAATGTAAATGACACTACCTAAGTTTTACTCAATACGTAACTCATGCATTTTCCTACATGGCATTAAATATATGCACCAGCATTGATGTGTGTAGTTAACGTTCATGCAACGTGGTTACCTCAAATGCGCCATTAATCTCAACGGGCAATTTTATGTGATGACAAAGCAATTTACCACTTAACTTGACTCACCTCAACTTGACGCGACGACTTAACTTGGCTTTGACTCGTCTTGACTGTGCCTGCATTGTTTATTGTTGTTTGGGCGTTTGTTTAGTTTGCTTCGCAACGGTCCTCGGTGGAATGTTTGCTTGTTCACCACCACCAGCTCACTCCACCGTCCGTCGACCGCCAAATGCGCGCAAGAGTTGCATTTAATTGCATGGTTTTTGCTTTTAATTTCACTTTGTGGCAGCCACTTACACATTGTTGCATGTGCATAGTTATGCATAGGTGGCATGCAACTAGCCATATTCAGATGTGCATAGCGTAATAGATGTGTGGAACACATTGGTGGCTGGAAAATGTGTGAAAAAGGTGCAATGACATGACACTTTTCCTGTCGCTTATTATTAGCTACAGTTTTGCTTTCAGTTAGCATTACAAATATTTGTTGTAAATGATTGTGTACATGAGGCTGTCAATAAATGCTTTTATTTTCTACAAATTGCCCTAACCCTGATTTTATTATATTTACTTAATTTTAGTCTACTGATCTCTTGGTACCATTAACCGAACAGATTTGTTTTAATTTTTGATATTCGGAGTAATCAGAAATGTGCCCTCAGAGGCACCCACTCACTCGTAATAAAGGGGGTTTCAATAAGAGCGCTACTAACGGTTTGGGATATCAATGTAATTATTTATTCTTGTGAAAGTATAGTCGAAGCCATTATGTATGGAACTCGATTTCTTTAGCATGGTCACCACGGGCATGCTTGCAGAAGTCTAGACGCTGAACCCAATTTTCGACGGTTTTCAAGCATAAATCGGACGGTACTGCTGCAATTTCACATTCGATATTCGTACGAAGTTCATCAATCGTCGCTGGCTTGTTGGCATGGACCATAGACTTGACGTAGCCCCACAGGAAATAGTCTAACGGTGTCAAATAGCACGACCGAGACGGCCAATTGACTGGGTCATTTCGTGAGATAACACGTTCACCAAACTTGATTTTCAATAAATCGATTGTGACATTCGCTGTGTGTCTTGTGGCGCCGTCATGTTGGAACCACATATTGTCCAAGTCCATATCATCCAATTTGGGCCAAAAATATTCGGTTATCATTAAGTGGTAGCGACTCCTACGACGTTACTGTGAATCGTGCCGGTCTTGATCCTCACGGAAGAAGTACGGCCCAATGACGCCGCCGACCCATAACCCGCACCAAACCGAATGCAATGGTGACTTACAGAGTACGTGTGGATTGCTGTCCAATAACGCATATTTTTCTTATTGGCGAAGCCATTCAGCCAGAATTGAGCCTCATCGCTGAAGCTGACTTTTCGATGAAAATCCGGATAATTTTTAAGTAGTGCTCAGCTCAATTCACGAACATGCGACGATTCTGGTGGGCAAGCGGCTTAAGTTCTTGCGTCAATTTGATCTTATAAGGATGTAGTCCAAGATCTTTTCGCAAAATTCGCCACAATGACGGCAGAGATATTCGACGCTTAAGAACGATGTGTGAGAGACTGATTTGGGTTTTTCTCAATTGATGCGCTAGCGCCAGCAATATTCTCGACACTACGGGCACTTCTTTGTCTCACTGGCACGGGAACATTTTGTACTGTGCCAGTGGATTCAAAGCTCTTAAAGTTAAGGCCATTGACTCCGAATTTCGGTAATCAATTTTAATATCTTTCCATGATGAAATGACAAAGCTTACTGCAGAGAAATGTCAATGTCTTTTGTAGCGTCCTATTGGAAAACTATTTACATATAATTGATAAAAAACCATATATACTCAGAATTTAATAAGATTATGTTAAAGACTTTTCCTTGAAGTAAAAATATATGTTTTATAGATATTTTTCACTCCTAAATATAGAGACCGTTTACTTTTATCAATCTGATAATCGTCGATAGTTCTATACCCACTGCAATTGAGACCTTTCATCTTAAAATTATATACATAATTCTTGAGCAACAAAAAACCAGAACCGAAAGAAAGCAAAGCTCCCAAATTTTTATTACGCACTAAATAAGGGTTAAGTAAGACTCATTAAGCGTCTCTTTGGTTGTGCTACAAAATTATCCGCTATGTTGACTGCGCAAAAGCAATGCAACAATGTCAACCTACATTTACTTTAGTTTCAAGTGATGATTGCAATGCAGCGCTGGCTTTAGGTTCGAATCAAACTGAGCTGCAACGGCAAAACATGTTGCTAGTAAACAAAAATATATATATTTTTTTATATTTGTATGTGACTAAGTGTATGGTCGGACATATCATTTTCATTTTATGCACAGCCAATAAGCATTTCACGCTTTTACGCATCGTCAGTGGCGTGGCTCAGCACGTTGCGCATGTTTAAGCCGCGCTCGCACACACGGACGGACGTCGGACACCGGACATGCGAAGACACGACAGAGCAACATTGAAAACGATACCAAACCAGCAACGATAGTTCGACAATCATACTTATTGCTGCCACTTGCTATGTGACTCAAAAAGTGGTTGCTGTTGTGTTGTAGCGCAAGCTCAAGAAGGAAAGTGCCGAAGACACACCAACTCAGTGAGACTTGCGTTGATGGTGTTGACGATAATGACAATTAACTTACCGACAACGACGAAGACGAAGACAAACTCACTTGCAGTCGTCTTTGGCGTTGAAGCTTCTGTTTATTTATTTATTGTTGTTATTGTTATTAGTTGATGTTCGTTCGTTTCGTTGTTGCTTTGTTGGTTGGTCGGTCGGTCGCTTAGTGGTGGCTCATCAGCTATGCGCCTTGGTGAAGAAATTTTAGTTGCGCGCTGAACGCGAACGAAAACGATCGACGGTTAAACGGACGCGGATCCAACTAGAAAATCATAAAAAAGAAATAAAAATCTAAACGAAACGAAGTGAAGTGAGAAAAAAAAAGAAAAAAAAAAACAATTACAGATGTAACAAGCGCAAGCGTTGATTAGCGCAAATGGACTTTTAATGTCTACGCACACAATGAGCGCAGGAGTGGCTGTCAGTCATTGATACTACCAGTACGTTACTTATTTTGAGATGTCAATAGCCGACAGGCGCCAGCTTGACATTTCCCAAGTGAATAAGTGAAAGAGAATAGTAAAAGTAAAAGTGTAAAAGTGTTGCCAAGGAACTGCAACTGAAAGTAAAAATAATAATGTGTAAATAATCTCCACATATGCTTGAACTCTTTCGTGCGACTTTGTGTAATTGAACTGTAAGACCCTCACTCATAAACCCCTCTTAAAAAAAAAAAAACAAGATATGGATAAGCCACAAACCGATAAGACTTTAGCTGCAATACCCCCAAAACCTGGCTCGCCTACCGCCTCCCACGCATCATCCGTCGCTTCAATTGGTAGTGGTCACAGGACGCATGGTGTGCAGAAGTTTTGTTCGAAAATCCGACACAAAATCGAAGATAATATAGCTCCGCGACTGACGGGTAAACTCTACAAATCGCAAAAGCATTCGATTTCGATGAGTTCACTCAGTATTGTGGATTCGACTAACGGCAAGTATACGAACATCAGTAAAAAATCGACTTTGCCTTCGATGCCCGCAAAGACGGAGCAACAACAGAGCGCTACCACTTCAGCACACCGACGTCTCACTGGTATGTTAAAGCACCAGCGTCAACGTATTACGAAATCTACAAAAACGCTCACTAAACGTGAAATCTCAGCGCCGATTGGTGAGGTTGCAACCAATTCGGGTATAATTTGTCCAGCACTACTCGAAAAAGGTGGTCTAGTGGACGGTGTTCACGCACAGGATCCAACAGTACAAGCTGATTCACCCAGTGGGAGCGCTAATTATGTGGATAGCGATGAAGAATATCAGCAGTTAAGCTTGAATTTAACGAAACAATCGTTGGAGGATGAAATCTTCGAGGAGCTCGAGAAGGCCGCACACGACGAAACGAAATTAAATGCGGTTTTGAAGAACTTTGATCGTCTGCTTACCGACTACAATGAGAAACCAGCTGTAAGTGCAGTGGTAGAGACTGGGCCACGTGTGGAATGCGATGTAGCGGTAGTAGAGGCGGCAGCCGCAGCACAGCTGGAGCTTTTGGCACTAGAGCCGCCGGTTGCTTTCGCTGATAATGGCAGTGAGCGGAGTGAAGGCACAATAGTAGAAGGTAAGGCAGGCCTGCCGGAGCCAGTTGAAGAACATATAAAAGTTAAGCACACGCCAAGCACAGAACTTGTTGAAACATTATCTGGTTCTATTGAAATCAACAAAAAGACAGCTGAAGTGCCGCATACATTGGAAACTTCTAAGCAACCTGAAACGGACAAAAGTGTGATAGAATCGAACACTTCAGAGATCATATCGCAGGAGTCAAAAGATGCAACTGTTGCTGAACAAATCGCAGATACCGCAGGGACAAATATCGTCGAGAACTCACTGACTCCGACATCGACCAGCACAAACATCGCTTGTAGTGGTACTGTCACTGCGCCCGTTACTGAAGACTCCATGACACCACCACAGCCACCTGTGCGTCCTAAGCGCTTGGAGAAGTCCAAGTCATCTCTGGCTCTACCTAGACGCAATGTCTATCAGTCTCCAGACACACCAACACTACGCAATATACGTTATGCGCTAGCTACGCGTGCACGTTCCAAATCCGTGTGGGAGTTGACACCAACCACGGCTGCGACTACGGCAAATAGCAAAATTCCCATTTTTATAGCATTACCATTACAAAAGCGTAGTAATAGCTTCTGCAGCGCTTCCTTAACGGAAATGATTGGCAAGCAGAAGCTGATCGATACCACGAATTTAACAACCGAGAAGCGTGTTGTGGCAAATAAAATCAAGGACTCCCTTACTGGGTCAGGCAGCCAACGACGTCGACTGACTAAGGACTCCCGATCTGCATCTGCGCTTTCGTTGGGGGGTAAATCACGTTCGCGCTCGCTTTCTATAAACCGTACACAGCAGCCGTTGCAGTCAACTACACCATTCTCACCGCAAGACCAACCGGCGTCTGGTCAGCGTACTAAACGTAAGTCATTATCTGGGGAAAAGTTGACACGTAGCAATTCACGCCTACAAATGGAAAGAACCAAATCTTCTATTGGTTTTAATAACTCCAGCACGGTTAGCTTAAACGCGGCTCCTCGCCGCACACCCTCCAGCAGCAGCTTGAGCAGCAGTCAGCACAGCAATCGCAGTTGCGGAAGTGTGTCGCGTGTCACCAGCGGTAGCACATCGACGGCACGCAAATTGCAACGTAGTCGCGACGAGCTGTTAGACAAGTGTCTGGAGAAGGGTCATGAAATTTTGCGCAAAGTGGAATCGATAAACACGAAAGTTAGCGTGCGTAAGACCACAATTGCAACAACACCAAAATCTAGTGGCAGCAAAGCAACGACGGTGAAGGTGGCGGCCACCGCGCTATCAAAACGCGCTGCTACAACGACGCCAACAGCAGCGTTGGCCAGCGCACGTACGAAAGTGAAAACAGCTGCCAGCAGCGGTGCAGCGTTGACAGGTAAAATTACGAAAGATGCGTGTGATGGCACTATGCGCCGCACCACCGCCACCACTCCTCCAGCGTTGGCTTCCACGAAACAGTTGAAATATGCGAATGAGGAGAAAGTGCCGCAACCACAGCTGGAGTTCTGCAAAATAATACCACCCGTATTGGGTGAGACATCCGATAAGCACACCGAATTATTGGTTAATGTGGTGCAGGCAAAGTTGAATGCGCCTACTGCCACACAACAGCTGCCGAAACAGCAACAACAAGCGGCAAATAATACGCGAGTACAGCAGACATCAGAAATAGCAGACGACTTCAAACCAGCGCTAGATATAAGCCTGCCCGTCGAAAAGCTAATCGGTGTGGCTGCTTTGCATCACAGCAACGAATCGGACTCAGACGACTCGGGACACATTTCGAATGAGAACGACACAACCATTCATACCTTATCCACATCCACTACCTCCAGTGTGAGCCTATGCGAATCTGATATTATCGAAGAGGAGAGCGCCACAACTCAGGCAGCGTCGGCTGACAGCAAAACATGCGATTTAGCACAAAATCCGAACTTCACGCCAACTAAAGCTACCAAAGTATCGGAGCTTTTACAGAAATTCGAGCAGCAATCACATGCGGCGTCTGCACATACGACTTTCGGCAAGCCCATCGTGCGTGCAACTACCAGCAATCCTGCTAAGGTCTGCACTGCTACACGCGTCGCGCAACTCGAGGCCGTACAATGCATACAAACCCAGGTGGAGTTCTATCCGACCTACAAGAAAGAGGTAACTATCCGACTGCTTTAGTGCAACAGCTCAATTCTATGAAGAATGATCTTCAAATATAAATGAAGCGCAGCAAAGCGTGTACGAACGAAGTTTTGAAATATCCGTGTAATCCAACCAACAACCAAACATCCGCCACGTCCTTTAATCCAACAGTAGTCAGTAGTTTTTCTGGTAAAATTGGTGCATTTAAATATTAAATATAAGTATTTTTGTATTTTTTATAATTTTTGTTGGTTTTGGCTACCTAAGCGTCCAAATCCTGTAGTTTTTGTATTTTTACTATTTCTTCTCATTTAATTTTGTATAACTCTAAATTGTATTGTTAAAGCATTTGTTAATCGCTATATAATATCTTATTATACTATTAAAGTACTATTATTGTATTTACTTTATAAGTAAACTGTCACAAATTATTGTTTATTTTTTTATTTTAATTTCTTTTGCTCTAATAAAATACTATAATAAATACCAAATCGTAAATAGTTTTCTTTCACCCGCTATGTAGCTACTCCAAGCTGTATTTTCTATCAGTTTTCCCCTACTCTCTCTGGTTTTTAGTATACGTAGTGCAGTGTTGTTAAATTTTCTTGGTTATTAGTTTGCATTTCTATTGTTTTAGTATGAGTCCCAATCTGTTTAGTATAATCCTTACTTGGTTTGTTGTATGGGTAGTATTTGTGATGTATTATGGGAAATTTAGTAAGTAAGTCGATATGATATAGAATTACCAAAATCCGTACTATCCTTTCCTAAATTTTCCTTTCGTACTCTCCCTCACCCTACGATTATCCCAGCAAATACTTTCAATTCGACCTAACAGAAAAAATAATAATTGTTTATATGATCTCCACAATCAAATTCGCTAATTTGTTAAAAAATAGTATTCTTACCTCGAGGCCGAAAATTGTTATGAGTACTTGATCAGCACTCGGTGTTTAGTAGAGATTAATTGTATTACTATCACCGAACTGCCTCCATTTTTATAATATAACAAAGGCTTATTCAAACTTGTAGTATCCTTCAAATATTGTTATACTCCTAAAAGGACTCGGAACAAATTTTCAACACTATTGGTTCTAGGATTAGCTTCGTTATTCGAGGAAAGAAAATAGTATCTCGTTTCTGGTAAAATAAAAACGAACCGAAATACTTACTATCGTGTGCTTTCTTGGAATTTTTTTTCTAAATTTTCTTCGTTTTGTGACACTTTTGTAACACTCATCTTTCATAGTGATCAAATTCGCCGTCAGCACATCATCTGCCGTTGGAGTTCTTTCATCTTCCAATACTACGTTTTTTAGTATTGACTTAAATTTTATTATATAAATATTTAATTAAAGATCAGCAGAAGTTTTGTTTCTCCATAAGCCCTCAAACGCTTAATTTACCACTGTTTCCATTTACTCATTTATTCGAAAAGCAAAACAATCCAAAATTGTAGCAAAGCACCGTTCTACAACGGCTTACTGCCACCAAAAATAAAACGGCAAATTTTCGCGCTACGAGTATTGCAAAAGGCTCACCAAAGCGTTATGTTTGCACAAACAATGCCAAATAAAGCGTGATTTGCATTAGAAATCCACATATGACTTTGGACCTACCCTAACGCACCAAATTATTGCTACATAAAGTCAAAACATCCCAACAAGAGTTTACGGTAAATGCATGGTTAATGGCAAATTTGACAAATTGTATTGTGTTGCTGCTGTTGTTGGCTCATGCCATACGCTTAAAATGCGATTTGTCGCACCAAAACTGAATTTGTTTGACCTAATCGCTTACTTTTACTGCCGAATTCGTAGTAAATCGCAGTCCGTTGGTATGTGGGTGGGGTGTGGAGTATCGGCATATAAACTTTCATACAAATATATGGGAGCATACATTGTATATTACAACTGTCACGGTGCTTTTGTTGGCATTATACAGCTATTGAGCCGCATTGTTTTAGCAAAACAATGTTTGAGCTTGACTTTAAGCTGTCTATGCCAGCTTACTTCTTCAGTTGTTTGTTGTTTTTTTTTCTAGCTACTTTCATTACGCGCCGCTATGCGCATGCGCAACATGCGTTAACATACCAGCGCATACCTACATATGTATACAGGTGTGCTGTGTGACTTTTGCTGCGATTGTCAGTGAGTGCGGCTGCATGTTTTTGTCTTTTGTTGTACGGCATTCGTTGTTCTACGCCGACAACTTGTGAAGCAATTGAATTTTCACTACCAAAGCATTAGAAAAAATTGCTTAAAAACAACAGTAACTTTCCTTTCATATCGCTTCATATCTTTATTAAAATGCCCGCACAACACACTTAAATACATATGGCTATATATGTTTGTGTGTATGCGTGCTTAATTGTACGTGATATGCATTGTTTTAATTAACATATCGCCAATACAAGTGGTTGTGACCTGAAAATGAGCGTATTAAGCATATCGCTGCAATTTAATTTCTAATTTGCTCATACATTAATATTTTCTTATTTATAATTTATACTCTCATGAGTCTTTTCATAATATATATGTATGTAAAAATGGTATGGGTATACAAAATTTTTTTTTTTTTCTGAAATCTCTTGTTTTATCAGTTCACTCAGTTAGATTTTTTTTCTTGTTGCTATTATTTCTTTTCTTTTTTTCATTATTTATTGGATGTGCTTTGTTTAAAGCCTAACAATAAGTATTAAAATCTTAAATTTCAAGAATATGGTTAAGCTGTTTTGGTAGAACGTTGCTCTCTAATAGGCTGGTAGATTCTTATCTTAAACGTTTTTGGTTGCTGGAATGTACCAAGGCATTAGCCAATGTGTTTAGATGTTTACGAAGTTTTGCAACATTTTTCTTTCTGATGCGCTCTATCTCCTTCTTGACCAAAGGAATATCAAGATCTTTATGGATATTTTCGTTACGCATGTACCATGGTGAACCCTTGATTGTTCTAAGCATTTTAGATTGAAATCTCCGAATTATATCAATGTTGGTTGCACAGGTCGTACGCCACAGTTGAATACCATACATCCAAATCGGTAAATTGGGGTACTAGCACATTGTTTATTTTAACTGTCCGACATGTTTCAGCTCTTAGCGATAATGTAACATGCTTGCATTTTTCCTCATTAGTATTTATACGCCAGGTGGCTAGCCATTCTTCGAAGTTAAGTGCTCCTCTAATACTCTTGAAGCTCTGATGGGACATTCGTTATGGCTTACTAGAGCTGTGTTATCCGCAAAAGTGGATGTCAATATGTTAATAGCTGTTGGAATGTCTGCTGTGTATATTCTGTCTAAAGTTGGGCCTAATACACTACACTGAGGTATACCAGCCCTTATTGCTCGTTCTTCTGATATGAAGTCTGTTTCTTTTTCTTAAATATGACTCCAAAGTTTTATGCAGTTCGTATGATAAAACGATTTTGATTTTCTATTAAAGGCCTTCATGCCTGAGCACAGCCCAGAACGCTTGAGCTACATCTAGAAAAATAGCTGAACAGTACTCTCTGTGCTCGAATGCTTTCCTGATTTCCTTAGTAAATATATTTACTTGCTCTACAGTGCCATTTTGCACGAAATCCGAATTGGTGGGATGGTATTATATTATTTTCGTGGAGGAAAGGGAACAATTTTGATAGTAAAACTTTTTCGAATATTTTGAAAATTCAGGGTAAGAGACCTATTGGTCTGCAGGAAGACGGCTGTGTTAAGTTCTTCCCAGGTTTATCTCTCATGATGATCTGCTACTTTTCCCCCGAAATGGGATAGTAGATAGATAGTGCTATTATAAATAATTTTTTTTTTTCACTTTACATTTATTTTTGAATCTGATTCCCTTATGTCTCAAAAAAGTGCTTGCTTTTTATTAAAAGCGCCGAAATGTAGGCAACATTTGATGAATAATTTTTTGTTTTAATATGCTATTTTTTGCAATTTTCTCTGGATAAATTTCGAGCCTTGGAAATTGCAAATTATTTTTTACTATCTTTGTAATTATATACATATGTACGTAAGATAATTTAAGTCATGGTCCAGTTTCTGTATTTGATTGGAATATTTGTACTCACGTCTACATTTCTGAATGAAGTATGCCTTTTAAAAGCGCCGAGTTCAGCTCGATCGCGTAGTTGTCACTACTCACCCAGCCACCTGCAGCTTTGCTCTACATAATCCTATATACAGCTATATATTTGAGTACAAATGTATATGCAAACATATGTATGTGTCTACTTATTAGCATATTTTGTCTTGTCACGTTCCTCCTTAGATGTTGCACTTGAAATCCTGCCCTAACTGATTGAAATGCACAATCTTGTGCGCTTTCGCGCGGATCTCTACAAAAGTGTAAATAACAATAAAAAAAACTATATTTTATTTCACAGAAATTTTTTCTGACTCAAAGCGCAACGGTACGTGACATGTGTGCAATTGGTGTTTACGCCTTTTGCTCTACTTCTGCGCTGCTTTGATTATCTTGAGTCGAGCTTACATGTTTGCAAATCCATTTGGATTACTCACTCCCCAAAGAGGTAATGACAACTTCTTTGTCGACCCTCAGCGCTTTATTTTCCATTCCCTTTCGCTTTTCATACCCTCGTGATCGCTGCTGCCCTGTGATCTTTTGTGGTACCCGCATTTGTTTTTTTGTTATACAGTCCTCACTTGTTTGAAGTTTGCCCATCACAGGTGTTCAAATTGATTTTAGTTGTAGTTTCTCTTTTGTTTCTTTTTGCAACATTTTATTTCGTTTGAAGATTTCCTTCTTATGGCGACATTGTGTCGTGTTATAAGGGCATATTGTCTTTGCAAGACAACATACATTTTTGTCGTGATAAATAGTGGCTATGGAACGTATGAAAAGTTGGTTTAATCTGGGCATGGGTATGGAGTTTTTGGTTAAAAAGTTAATTCAGTATTTGTATAATGTATTCTCAAATAGTATTTTCCATTGTTTTCTGAATGTTTCAAGGTTTTATAAAGGTACGAAGTTTACTAGGAAGGTTGAATTTAAGAAGGAATTCATAAGGTTCATTGTGTTAAGTGCTTATTCGCTTTTCATTACACCAATTGCCTTTTATTTCGAGCAATTAAAACCGTAATCCCGAGTTGTGAACAAATCCGGATCTATATTCGACCAAGAACTGTCAACTCGGATTCCCCAAATACCCAAATTATATCTTCTGTCGCACTCTATCCAATCCATCCACCGTTATGAGAAATATTGCATTTTTGTCTTGTGGAATCATTTTATATTATAGAAGATATTGTTAGCAGCAGCGTTTGCCTGGTTTCTTTATCGACGACGATATTTATAATGACGACATCGATACCATAACCCCTTAGGCGATGATGCTTGGATTATAACCCCACATAATATATTAAAAATTTTTCAAAAACTGTTATCGCGTCCTCTAATCAAGTATTTCGATGAAGAACTTCATCGATATAGCATGACAACAATATGATGCTAGAAGTTTATCTTTTACTTTAGAAAGTTCTAAGCGTAGGCGGACACTAAGTCTCCAAAAAGATTCCCTCAATAGAAGAGTAGAGTTATATTAAAGGTTATGAACTCGTTTAATAGTGGTACATCTGTACCACGATGTTATGTGACGTATGCTGGAATATCGCCAGTACTCATAGAAGACAAGAAACTAGAAGTTGCAATCTGCCAATCATATATGCAAGTATGAATCAATAATCTCAAAACTCAGTATGCAATTCTAGCCACGACCTGCAGATACCATTTCCAAAGAATTCAACTAGCAATTAACTAAATCCGCCTGTTATCATCACCACAACCCCAATTAAACTCACTTATAAATAATTGTATGATAATAAAATCTCTGGAATTGTCAGCGCTGGCCCGTGGCAAGCAAAGCGGAGCTACTAAAAGTGATTGTAAATCAAAATACGAATGCGAAAGTGGAAATGAAAATGAATGCGCCAAAGTCGTAATAAATATTATAGGTTTCGCATAAAATGTCCAACCATCTGCAATAAAGAGTGCAACACGACTCGTCTTTAGAGGGCGTGAGCATGTATGGTGAACCGCTGCCAGCTTATGCGCCCTTCTATTATTAAACCATAAACTGGTTTCCGATTACACCGCCAGGGTAATGACATTCAACGATATACAAGCGATAATTAATGCAAAACAAAGCAGTGCATTGCGAACTCTGCTCGTTGTGGCATCCACGTAATAGCCGCAAGGGATTTGTCTTATAAATCTGCACTATTTCCCTTTTAACTATGCTGCTGAGGTTGTATGCACTCGTAGTTATGTCAAACATGTGTAATGGCTGCTGGTATCAGCTATTATATAGCTTACTAGCTGACAATAAAATAGTTCATCTATCAGTAACACCGTACATATTGCAAATGCTTGCTGCCATAACATATGCATGTACGAGGGTTACTAGATGATTCAGTGTAGTCTGGATTGTAACATATTTTTGATTTGAAATGCCAGGTCTAGGTCTAGTAAAAAGAAAACCAATATTTTTTCACTATATGATTTTAGTAATTTGTATCTCGCGTTTATTAAGTGTGCCGGATTAGGCTATATGACGTTAACAATATAAGATTTCGTAGTAAAATAACTTCTCAGAAAATTTGAATAGTATTTTTGGTCCCGATGTTGTAACAGCCGTTCAAGCGCAATTTTGGTTTGGTCGCTTCCGTTTCGGAATTTTTGATTCCAAGTGCATCTAGAAGGCCAATTGTCGAAAATATCAATAAGAAAGATAATGGAAATCGTCGAGCCCTCCTATCACGTAGGCGCTATTACCTAAGATCTAAACATTACACAAACGACCATATGGAACGATTTCAATAAGATTAACGCAAAAGAACCGAATTACCATCTGCCAATTGTCGCAGAATCTCAACAAAATCGATACATTTCTGAAGATAATAGATATTGGTGATGAAAAATGGTCCAGTAGCAACAATGTCAAGTGAAAATGGTAGTCGAAAATCGGTGAGCCGAGGCAAACGGTGGCCAAGCCAGGATCGTCAGCAAGATTTAGCCATGTATTTGGATTGGGTTGAAATCAGCTACTATGAGCTGTTATTCTACGGTCAAACTCTTAATTAAGACCTGTACTGTCAACTACACCGTCTAATGGAAGCAATTGCCCAGAAACCGTCATCTTGATTACTATAATAGCGGTTCCTGTCTATGGCAAAAGATTTTGCTGGAAGGAGACTTGTAAAAAGCGTTTGTCTCAGTTGCCAATATGGGCAAGGGTTTCTATGAAAATATATATATATTTGGCGTAGGAACCGCTTTAAGCGATTATAGCCGAATCCACCAGAGCGCGCCACTCATTCCTCCTTTTTGCTTTTTGGCGCCAACTGGAAACACCAAGTGAAGCCAGGTCACTTTGCAGTTGGTCCTTCCATCGGAGTGGAGCTCTTCCTCTTCCTCGGATTCCTCCAGCGGCTACTGCATCGAATACTTTCAAAGCTGGAGTGTTTTCTTCCATCCGTACAACATGACCTAGCCAGCGTAGCCGCTGTCTTTTTATTCGCTGAACTATGTCAATGTCGTCGTATAAATCGTACAGCTCATCGTTCCATCGTCTGCGGTATTCGCCGTTGCCAATGTTTAGAGTACCATAAATCTTGCGCAAAACCTCTCTCTCGAAAACCCCAAGAGTCGTCTCATCGGATGTTGTCATCGTCCACGCTTCAGCGCCATACATCAGGACGGGAATAATGAGCGACTTATAGAGTTTGATTTTGGTTCGTCGAGAGAGGACTTTACTTTTCAATTGCCTACTCAGTCAAAAGTAGCACCTGTTGGCAAGAGTGATTCTGCGTTGGATTTCAAGGCTGACATTGTTGGTGTTGTTAATGCTGGTTCCCAGATAAACGAAATTATCTACAACTTCAAAGTTATGACTGTCAGTGACGTGGGAGCCAAGACGCGAGTGCGCTGACTGTTTGTTTGATGACAGGAGATATTTCGTCTTGTCCTCATTCACCATCAGACCCATACGCTTCGCTTCTTTATCTAGTCTGGAAAACGCAGAACAAACGGCGCGGTTGTTGCTTCCGATGATATCAATATCATCGGCATACGCCAGGAGCTGTACACTCTTGTAGAAGATTGTACCCTCTCTATTTAGCTCTGCAGCTCGTATTATTTTTTCCAGCAATATATTGAAGAAGTCGCACGGTAGTGAGTCACCCTGTCTGAAGCCTCGTTTGGTATCGAACGGCTCGGAGAGGTCCTTCCCGATCCTGACGGATCTTTTGGTATTGCTCAACGTCAGCTTACATAGCCGTATTAGTTTTGCAGGGATACCAAATTCAGACATCGCGGCATAAAGGCAGCTCCTTTTCGTGCTATCGAAGGCATCTTTAAAATCGATAAAAAAGTGGTGAGTATCGATTCTTCTCTCTCGGGTCTTTTCCAAGATTTGGCGCATGGTGAATATCTGGTCCATTGTAGATTTTCTAGGTCTAAAGCCACACTGATAAGGTCCAATCAGTTCGTTGACGGTGGGCTTTAGTCTTTCACACAATACGCTCGACAAAACCTTATATGCGATATTGAGGAGACTTATACCACGGTAGTTGGCGCAGATTGTGGGGTCTCCCTTCTTATGGATTGGGCAGAGCACACTAAGATTCCAATCGTCAGGCATGCTTTCTTCCGACCATATTCTGCAAAGAAGCTGATGCATGCAGCTTATCAGTTCTTCGCCGCCGTATTTGAATAGCTCGGCCGGTAATCCATCGGCCCCGCCGCTTTGTTGTTCTTCAAGAGTGTAATTGCTATTCGAATTTCTTCATGGTCGGGTAATGGAACATCTATTCTATCGTCATCGATTGGGGAATCGGGTTCGCCATCTCCTGGTGTTGTACGTTCACTGCCATTGAGCAGGTCGGAGAAGTGTTCCCTCCATAATTCCAGTATGCTCTGGACATCAGTTACCAGATTACCTCCTCGGTCCCTACATGATAATGATAATATCTCAGCAAAATATCATCTATTCTTTTCCTCGTATCGGTTATTTTGTTTACTGTGAAGCTAATTAAAAATATTGGTTTGGCGTTGGTAATCGAAATTATCGAGTAACAAACTTGGAAAATGACGAAACGAACAAACAACTTCTCGCTTTTTCATATGAAATATGTGTACCTCTTTGTTGACCAAAATTTGTATTTAAAGAAAAAATTACAGTTCGAAGTTGCAGTATTACATTTAGTGTTACAGACTCATCGCACTGTCCTTATAACAACTGTTCAATTTCTACTGAATCCGAGCTGCTTGTTATTGCTGCACTTAAGATTATACAATTGTCTTTAAAAAAGCAAAAGTAAAAAACAACAACAACAAAATATACGTATGCATGTTGCTGTACTTAGCCATCGCATCCTTATTTGTTAATACTCGTACTATCACAGCATCAACATAAAAATCAACGCTTTAAGCTGTTTAGTGGCGGCGAAGATTTGTTGACTGCGCCGGCGATCGAGCGATCGATTGCTTAGCCGGTTGGCGGGTTATCGGTTGACTGGTTTATTTAAATGTCTGTTGGTTTAGTTGTTTACTTGTTAATATGCCCTACGCGTTTATTACTTAATAACTCGTTGCATTTTCACTATAAATTTATATTTTAATTATTTACATAAAACGTGTCAGTATATACATATGTATGCATAAGTGAATATATATATATACATGTGTACAAATGTTTGTGTACTTATAATGCCTTTACGCCGTTTGCGCTGCCTTTGATCACACAGAAATGCGGATTTGTCATTTAGGGCTTCTTCAAATCAACTGTTAGTCAACAACTACGCCCGTCCACATGCATACATACATAGAGAGATACATACATATAAACATACGCACAAACAAACGTTTTCGTAGACAATTACATATATATGTAGTATGTATGTAATTTTTATTAATTCGCAGGTATTTTAATTACTCCATTGTTTTGCTTTCCATTTGCATCTTTTTTGTTGTTTTTTTTTTCTAGTTTCCTGCTCATTCGTATAAATTTTGATTGACATTTGAGTGTTGCGCGCGTTTAATGAGCATAGATACATATTTATTTGTGGCCACTTTAGTCTCACCGTTTGATCGGCCCATCGATCAAATGCGGCCAACTTTCTCATGCCGCTTTTGGCAGCGTTGCCAACAACCATATACATACATTTACATACATACCCATGTACATGCCGGCAGACACGCACGTCTACGCGCATATATGCACATGCGCATATTTTCATGCTTGCCACATTACATCACCCATTATTGGGTGTGTACCCCGCTTTATTTATTTAAATTATACACACATTTAATTATCTTGTTATTTGTTTTATCTATTTTTTGTCTTCTCAACTCTTTTCGTTTTCGGATGTAAGCTGTTACATCATTTGCGCCCAGCGTTCGACACCTGCACGCCGCTTGGGTGCATACGAGTATTTACGTTGAATACCCGGCATTTGGCGGTGAAAACTTGAGATGAAATATATTTTTGTTTACCTTTTTCATGCCATGAAATCCGTTGTGTTTTTGTTTTTATTTGCTTTCGTTTTGACATTGTTGCAAGCCAATTTTCTTTGCACCTGATCACATACCTATATGAGCATCAATTTATTGTACTTCATGACTGAAACTTGCAATTCATGCTCACAAACTCGATTTGGTTAGAGCATTGAGTTATATTAATGAGCATATTTATTGACCCGTGGTGTCATCGCTTGAACTCGTTCTTTAAGGACGAATTTTTATTGGGTATTATTGAGAATTTAAAGTTTTAGCATATTATTTGTTACAGTTTGGATTTTGTTTGATTCGCCACTCTCCAAGTTATGTCTAATCTAAAACTAATGCTTGTTATTCAATTTCATATCGATACAATCATAATATCTAGTGAATAAAGCTAATATAAAAGCTGTAAATGTCTAATAATGAGTTTTTCAATAGCATAGCTACAACAGTAGACCGATAGGGATATCAAACGACGCTGCCCCGCTCCTATGACATTCACTAACACCCATATTATGTATCTATAATAGCCTGAGTTCAGTCGCCTTCATGCTATCGTAGCCCCAAAAATACATTAAGAGAGGATACTGGCCAATATGACAGGCTACTTCTAGTCAGTAGCCATTTTTTTGCATACTATCTATCAACCCTCATTATAGTATCCAAATATGTCAAAAGCAGGCAACTGAACAAGACTAGTTTCTTCATTATAGATTGCTTTATATAATATATTCAGAATCTGAACTTCAGATGGTGAAGAAATTGTAAATACAAATAAAAAATGTATTTACATTAATATATGTATATTTGAATGAGTTGCTTTTTAAATATTATTTAAAAAATGCAAAACTATGGAATGCCTTTGAAGCCGAAATAAACCACATAGGACTGGAAAAGAATAGCAGAAACTAATATTTTAATAATGCTATATTTTTGGGCAATTTCTAAAATTTGATTTACTTCAGAGGTATAGATATTAATATACAGATGTTGCAATTCTTTTTTAGGTGCTGAAATGTCATGTGTTCCATTCATACATAAGATCACATCAGGAAATTCTGTTTGATTGCTTATTATTTATTATTATAGTTGTATTTTGCTCTTATATACTTATGCTAAATTTTATATGTTTCGGCATATTTTCTGTTGCATAAATGTGGTCAATTCTTTAAGAATCGCTGGCATTGTATTTGAGTTATGAAATTCCGAAGTCATTCCCTTGACCTTTCTGATAGCTACCTGCAGCAAAGAATCGTAGCGCTGCTCAAATCTTCAGAATTGGAGAGACAGCAGTTGAACGGTTGATGGATTTAAAATGTGGCCAACAAGTATGAAAATGCTTTGTTTGATCCTTAGCCTTAATCCTTAGCGTACTTCATAAGTGAAATATCCAAAGGACTGGAACGATCTCTAATTAGCCATCGAATTAATGCGACTTTCAAGCTTTCTTCCCGACTCATGAAAAATAATTAATAATTACTCATTATAGTTCTTTTTTATATTTTGATTCAAACAAAATATTTCTGTTCGCGTATTTGTATTGTTAACTGCACAAATTGCCACTCACATTTTAACAGTGCTGCCAAATACTTTCAAAATAATTGTCAAAAATGTAAACTCAGGGCTGTTTTCTGCGTATTCTTGGCAACTGAGAAAATAGCTTATCGTAATAAAAAATCTAGCCAAAGCTACTACAATGGCGATTATTCGTCAGTAGCCTTACACAATTTAGGTGTAAGGTTTGCCATCTAATCATGGATCTCGTGCCAGTGACACAAAGAAGTACCTGAAGTGTCGAGTATTGAGGAAGACCCAAATCAGTCTCTCACACGTCGTTCTTAAGCGTTGAATATCTCTGTGACGTCTTTGTGGCGAATTTTGCGAAAAGATCTTGCACGACATCCTTATAAAATCAAATTGACGCAAGAACTGAAGCCACTTTAACACCAGAATTGTCGTATGTTCGTGAATTGGGCTGAGCAACAACTTGAAAAAGATCCGTATTTTCATCGAAAAATCATCTTCAGCGATGAGGGTCAGTTCTGGCTGAATGGCTTCATCAATAAACAAAATATGCGTTATTGGTCAGGCAGCAATCCACACGTACTCCATGAGTCACCGAAAAAATTGGTGCAGTTTATGGGCTGACGGCGTCATTGGGCCGTACTTCTTCTGTGATAATCAACCGGCCACAAGTCAGACAGCGAATTTCACAGTCGATTCATTGAAAACCAAGTTTGTTGAACGTGTTATCTCATGAAATGGCCCAGTCAATTGGCCGATTCGGTCGTGTGATTTCACGATGTTAGACTATTTCCTGTGGGGCTACGTCAATGGTCAATGGTATGGTCTATGCCAACAAGTGAGCGACGATTGATGAACTTCGTACGAATATCGTACGTAAAATTGCAGTAGTATCGTCCAATTTATGCTTGAAAATCGTCGAAAATTGGGTTCAGCGTCTGCACCCAATGGCGTCTGCGCCATGCAAAAGAAATCGAGTTCCATACATAATGTCATCGAATGTACTTTCACAGGAACAAAGAATTTCATTTATAGCGCTCTTATTAAAAAACCCTTTATATATGTACATACGTATATCTCTGAACTCTACTCTACTACTCTTAATTCTTGTCAAGTCAATGAAAATATGGCTGTCACTTATATACAAATATAAATTAGTTTAGTTGTTAGCGTGGATGTTCTACATAGGTCCAAACATATCCATAAAAATTCACTATTTGTAACAAAATATTTCCGAAAGAAAATTTCAGTGTCTATTAAATCACATTTTTTGTAAAGTGATTCATCCGAAATCGAATCAAAACGTGCCCAACATTCGAATCGTAAAAATTCCATGCGAAAATAGTAATTCAACACTATTTTATTGCATCATCGCATAGTTTTTATTAACATTTTCAATGAAATTCGCATGAAACTCTTTACTGTTGTGCATTTACAATTACATGCCATGAATTTATTTCAATCTTTCACATATAGGTTTACAAAACTATACACATACTCTCAAATATAATTCCTCGTATACATTTCTAATTTTTCCTATTTTTGCTTGCTTCTCTTTTCGTTGCAGATTTTATTCCGTTCTGGTGTTTTGAGCGAATTGGAGGCGAAACGTGATGAACTGCTGTCGGATCGCATCATACAATTGCAGGCTTATTGCCGTGGCTATTTGGCACGTAAACAGGTGGCACGCCGACGCGTACAGGTGGGTGTGGTCGTTATGATGATGAAATTTAATTATTGCATTTTACATACAAACACACTACACTTTTGTGTGTTTGATTGTTGCAATTATTTTTGCCTTTCCACTCTTTATATTCGTTTGAAAATGTTTTACAAGTAATTTTAGAAGAAATTGAGTTTTGCACTCAGCTAACGCAATTGGCTAACGAGAATTTTATAATGTTTGAAGTTCAATAGTACCTGTTTCCTGAAGATCATAGTACTCTCATGTCAATGGAACAGATGCAAAGCAGGGTTGCCCACCTATTCTTTATATCTGTCTTATGTTGGGAAATTGTTTAGGACATCACTACGATCGATTTATCCGAGACTTCAATACGTAGTTTTCTTTAAAACAAAGTCTAGTTAGATAGTAACGACCCATATGTTTTGAATTTATGGCAGATTAACACATACAGTTGAACTTCCTTAACTCGAAGTTCTTCTTGACTGGAACTTTTGAATTGGCAATAGAAGCTAAATTTCATACAAATTTCCTTCCTTTTATGTGGATTATGGTGATTCGAGTTAGGGAAGTTCAAGTGTACTCAGATTACTTTTGACTACAATTCAACTTTAACTCAGAGGATACTGATATTTAGACCTTTTCTGCAGGTGTCTCAATCTTAATCTATGTATATTTCCCTTAGTAGTTGTTATTGTTTTGTCAGCTTGAAATATTTCCTAAATGGCTTTTGGAAATGAAGTCAAGGTGATATTCATATGTAGACCGGATATAAATCTTGATTCTTTCTAATTGTGTAGACACATCCGTTTTGAGAACAGTTGATATTCTCTCTCAAGAGTTTGCAAAAAAGGTACATCTATTAAAAGAATTAGTATTGTGATCTTACCTATCGATTAAGACCAAGTACTCTAACGAGTGCATATATGTACATAGTTATTCCTACAGATATGTATGTATAAGTAAATACTTTATACATCGTTTAGCCCTTCTAAGTCTTCACTAACCATGTAGTTCCGCACCCATGTATTTAGTTGCTGTTGTTGCCATTAATATTAATTAAAATGCATTCCTCGTTGCATGTTGCTGCTTATTGATTTGTTGGCGATACTCGTGCGCGTATGCAACAGACACTTGCTAATATGGTACAACAGCAACAAATAGCTTATGTTATAGGGAAAACAACAATCGTCAAACTAGTTAGTGATACTTGGCAGTTTGTTAGTTGTCAGATTTGCTGAATATGTTGCTGACACTCTGTCATAAATCTAGCGATGTTCATGCATAAGTATGCCCGTAAATACTATCTACACATACACATACGTACATTTCCTGTTTTAAATTAAAATTTCCATTGCCACATTTTTATAGTTATGCATTTTGTAATCGCTTTTCAATACGCTTATGAATTTTTATAGCAATTTTTGCTAACTAAAATACAATTTTATTGTTATTTGTAATATTTGCATTATTATTACGTACATTAATTTCTACGTACTTACGTTTTTATTGTTCTTGTGTTTTTTTTTTACTACCAATCACAGGAATTGGCCGTACGTTGCATACAACGTAACGTTAAAGCGTTTCTCGCCGTTCGTGATTGGCCTTGGTGGCGCCTCTTGGTGCGTGTTACGCCTCTGCTAAATGTCCATCGCACCGAGGAGCAATTGAAATCGGCGAATGATGAATTGGCAATGCTGCGTGCCAAATTGGAGAAAATCGAAAACGATCGCAACGAATTGAAGACTGACAATCAGAAATTGGAAGCGAAGGTGAGTGAAAGAAGTGTTCATGAGTTTCTATTAAGCAATAATCATAAATATATCCAATTATAGATTTATATATATTGTTATACATAGTATACCAATTTTACTCGAGTACTTTAGTTTAGAAATATGCCTTAAGTTTATAAATTCAAATATGCCACGACCTAGGTATCTAGCGAGTCTCTAAATAAGTACATAATAATCATAATTTAGTTAAAATCATCTTAGAACTCAGACCGACGCCATTTCCTCGTCTATAGTGAAAAATATCCGGTTTCTTTTCGATCTACAATTCTTTAGTTGAATTTTTCTCATTTTAATATGAAACCCTCAGACGCTTTTTAAAACTAATAATATCATAGATATTAGGTTAAGTTAGTTATACACACCATATGACCAGTGTTAAATCTGGTTTCCTACTTTTGTATAAGAACGGGTTCAACTATCCATAACACAGCCTCACAAAAAAATTTGTTATGACCTGGGGTCTTACTATGTGTATTATATGTTTTTGGGGCCCCTGAATCCGAACCCCTTCAGATCAAGGTTTTGACATAACCCCAGAAAACAAATACAGCGGACAGCGATTTTTAAAATTCATCGGATTCGCTTGACCTCGCTACTTCGGGGTTTTAGCGGTAACGGTTTTAGGGGTTACGAATCCGGTGTCAGTTTTTCAAAATGCAAAATGGCGGACGCTTTTTTTTCAAAAATTCATTGGAATCTGACGAAACTCGTTAATCTGGGGTTCTCGGGGTTGCTTCTAATCACAAAACAATCCGTTATTTTTTCACAAGTCAAAACGATTTCAGATTAATAAATATTGAAGGAGCTTTTACGAGTATATTACACCCTCATATGCATAACTCTATTGTTGCGACTTGTAGATATGCAGATTCCATACCCCTTAAGCACAATGGAATGCACAAATGCATAAATTTGCACATAATACACCAATTTAATTAATTGTTATTGTTGTCGCTGATAAATATGCTATAAATTCTTTTATTGAAGCAAATGCTTGCACATACAATATACTCGTACACGATAATGAAAATTCCACTTGAGCTATGCGAGAATAACGAAATCATAAATATTGTTGAGCTGTACAAAGAACAATGTGCCAGATAAAAAATTTTATGCATTTAACTGTGTTAAAAATATCTAAATTTTATTTGATTTTTTTTTGGCTTTGTTAATTTTTTTTGCATTTTTTTACAAATGTTTTTTTACAGATTTTTTGTTTACAAGTTATCGCACTTTCAATTTCATTGCGAATGTGTTAAAATTCACGCAATATTTTATTTATTGTTTTTGTTGTCCTGCCAATGCAAATTCTTTTGCGGGTCTTTCACTTTAGGCCATGCTGTTCGCACTTTGTTATGGCGGCTAATCAAAATAAATAAAATATGTGCAAAAATGAGAAAAAAATAAATAAATAAATCCAAATCGAATGAAAAATCTGTGAAACGAACTTGCGGGCATTTGCCACTCTGTTATGATTACAGTTACATACAATTAAATTATTTTGTTTATTAATTCGCTGGCACAAATAATGCATTTTTGCGTTCAAAAATTCCAGATACAATGTCAAAACAAAAATAAAATGAATAAATGACTGCAACAATGTTTTTAATATTTGTTGAATAAAATTCTTTTTAATTTGGCTTTCTAGTTTACATTTGATATTAGTGTTGTTTTGTAATTTCTTAATTATTATTTGGATGTAATTTTTTTTTTTTCAAAATTTTACATTTTATTTTGAATTACATATCTAAAAAAATAAATTTTTAAATTTTTTTTTTTTTTTTATACTCTCGCAACAAATGTTGCTAAAGAGAGTATTATAGTTTTGTTCACATAACGGTTGTTTGTAACACCCAAACCTTAAAGAGTTAGATATAGGGTTATATATACCAAAGTGATCAGGGCGAAGAGTGGAGTTCAAATCCGAATGTCTGTCTGTCCGTCCGTCCGTCTGTGCAAGCTGTAACTTGATTAAAAATTAAGATATCTTGATGAAACTTGGCACACCTATTTCTTATTTCAAAATCGGACCACTGCCACGCCCACAAAATGGCGAAAACCGAAAACACATAAAGGGCCATAACTAAGCCATAAATAAAGCTATGGAAATAAAATTTGGTATGAAGGATCGCACTATGAAGGGGCATATTTGGAGGTAATTTTTTTGGGGAAGTGGGCGTGGCCCCGCCCCCTACTAAGTTTTTTGTACATATCTCGCAAACCAATAGAGCTATATAAACCAAACTTTCTGCAGTCGTTTTTTTAGCCACTTCCTAATACAGTCCAAAAATGAAAGAAATCGGATCATAGTCACGCCCACCTCCCATAAAAAAATTAGGTTGGAAATTGCTAAAAGTGGGTTAACTCACTAACGAAAAACGTCAGAAACACTAAATTTCACATAAGGAATGGCAGATAGAAGCTTCACTCAGATTTTTTTACAAAATGGAAAATGGGCGTGGCGTCGCCCACTTATGGGTCAAAAACCATATCTCCGGAACTACTCGACCGATTTCAATGAAACTTTGTTCGTAATAGTTTCCTTACCACGCCTACTTCCTACATACCAGAACTTTGAAGACAATCTGATTCGTTTACTTTACAATATATAAAGTAAGTACTAGTGAAGATATCGGTGCAGAACTTTGCACAAATACTACGTTTATAGTGTGGCAGCCCCATTCTAAAAATCGCCAAAATTGGACCATATGTTTTCAAGGCCCCATATATCGAACACGAGGACCTCGGTGCTTCTAACCTAATATCATGGTTTCCAACTTTCAATGGACTTTATACAATATATATGACAAATATGTGGGTCAAATTGTATATTATATAATATAAATAAAGTTAAATAAATAAATTGCGAGAGTATAAAATATTCGGTTACACCCGAACTTAGCCCTTCCTTACTTGTTTAATTTTACTTTTAGTTATTATTTCCATAATTATTATTTTTACTGTTATCTAATTACGTACATCTTTTCATATTTAAATATTACCATATTTATTTCTCTTGTCAGTTTAAGAAACTCTAAATTTTCAAAATTTCCGAAAATTGTGCAACAACAGCTGCTCCCTGCTAGTGTCACGACCGATTAAGCTCAATTTGAATTTTATTTTTTTGCTGACCAAATTTTCCATTTTGCTTTTTATTTGTTGTTGTCGTTAATTTTAGCAAAACAGCGCCATAAATCAAATCTTTAAAAAATGTATACTAAATATTATTACTTGACAAATACATACACACTTAAATACTTAGTTTGGAAATTCTGCATTTTAAGGTCTTTAAACACATTGTGCGAACAACCATGAACTAATTTCGAGCAAATGTAAAATAACAATACACATTTGAAATTTAAAAATGTTAATAAATAAGTGTAATTATAATTTTTATTTTCATAAAAAAATTCTAATATATAGAAAACTAAAACAAATACATAATAGCATAGCATAAACATTTTTAATTAAGCGTCCGAACAAACTATATTTACCAAGCAATCATTAACGCCATCTGGTTGTTCGGACAGGTATTTGAATGTGAAACACTTTACTATAATTTGCTGAAATTAAATATAAACCGAAAAAAGTTTTTTTTACTATAATTTTATATTAAAAGAAGAATTGTTCATAATAACACTATAAAGTTGTTATCTATGATTAGATCATACTAAAAAGAGCAACGTTGCATAATGAAGTATGTATATGTGGAGATCAATTTGGGTAGGATACCCTAAATAATCGATATAATGATATTGGAGATCTTAACTATTAACAGGATAGTCGTTCGTTCATTAATATGGTAAATATTATCTGTATAGTTATAGTGGTCGGATTTCAAGGTGACTGGGGTATTCGATACTGTTCAGATCTAATTTTTCTATGAATTTTCTCAAACTTATTTACCATAATAAAGCACACGTTATTTAAAGTTGCTTTTATTTAAATTTTATCGGAAATACCTATATTATCATATATTTTCTAAAATCGATCGATCTATATCCTAATCGATCTTTGACCTTTCAATAATTTACTTAATATATAATCATTAAGTAACATTACTAAGATATTATTATTAAATTAAAACAGAAATAAACACCCACTAAAATTATAACATCTCTCAGCATTTCCTCTTCATATACCGCTTATAACTAATTTGGTTTAGCAGCCAACAATTAAATAGATAAAATAAGTTAAACGTCGAATTTCCGCTGACGCCAATAATCGCTGAATTTTACGAACTTACATGCATTGCCAAAAATCGAACGAGTAAATCACTCGATCACATACGCACACTCGTACGCACTCGTTCGATGCTCTATCGGTCAGCATTAGAAAGGCCAACTAAAAATACGCATCCATAGACATGCCACAGTGACAGCACATATTTCAAATACAATTCTATTCGTGAAATAAAAAAAGGATGCACAAGTATTTATGGCTCGTATTTATCGAATGAGTCAAAGCGATCGCTGAACATACGACATACATACATACATATATTGACGTAAAACGCCTTTGTACTCGTGAATTCCCAAACAACTTGTTGGAAGATAGACAATGCTAAATCGGTGGTATGCGTATAAAAATCAATTAAAAGTCTAAGAACTGAAATAATTAAAAATAAACATATTAATCGCGTGGAAATTAAATATAGATTAAAAGAAATGTGTATAAAATATTTGGAAAATATGAGGGTCTTTTTCTCTTTTTTATAAAACATTTTATATACAAATGTCTGAGAATATGTTAAAGCAACTTAAGTAGACTCTTAAGTAGGCTGTTTTAATAACCGGTAATGGTTTTTATCTTAATCTATATACCTTAGAAACGATGTCTTCCGAATACGAATAAGTTCTTATTTTTTTTTACTAAATTGAGCTATTTTAGCACATTCATTGGTGTAATTTCGCAAGATTGCATTCATTTTGAAATTTCACAGCTGTTACGTTATCAAAATAAATAGAAATGCCATAATGAATAACAATTGTTTAAATCATATTTTAATGTGCGTTTGTTTATGTTTCTTGATTTCAATGAGTTAATTATCATTAATAGGCCCATCTGTCAAAAATATGTTTGTACTCATGGTATTTTATATACCTGATTATTTGAGGTTTAAGGACAGATCGAACTTCCCAGATTTTGGGATCATCTGTTCATTGTCTTCTTTCTTGTCCTCCCGAAGTATTTAAGGTTGGTTTAAATTACTGACTTCATCCAATGGTTTGAGTTAGATAAAACTCACCATAATTTTGTTTTCTCTAATATTGATTACCTAAGTTTATTAGTATTACGCGATCACCTTTCCGGAAAGTTTTATCATTGCTAATTTTACGAATTGTCTTAAAGTTACATACCACCACTCTGTATCCAATACAAATTTACACCATCACATTTCTTCTTAATTAAGACTCTTCCTGTTTATCTATGCAATTTGCACAGGCATCCGATTGTTTGCAAAGTTTCCTTTCGATTTTGTTTTTTTCTTCTCAATTATTTTCTTTTACATTTGTTTGGCGTTTCACTTAGCACGGATATCATAAATTAATGTAATTTTCTATTGTATTTACAAAAAACACTAATTTTACTTTCGACAAGTTTACACTTTCATTTCGGCGATTTTAAAATTATTTACATTTCATGTTGACCAATACAATATGCCTTGGCGTGTATTCTCTGCGCATTTCGTAATCGTTGGGTAAATATATATATTTTTTCTTATATACCATACAAGTAAATGAAATAATAGTGGAAAAAGTAAGAAGAAATAGGTGTGACAGATTTTTGTTTTCTAATTCAAGAATTCAAAGGAGGAAGAATGGAGAAGGTTATGTATTTGGGATAATTCACAATTATTTCTTTAGACATGCATTCGTTTATCATATTCCCCAAATGTGACAACTCTCATAAAAAACATGCCCTAAGGAATATTGTTTAAGCTCCTTAATCTGAGAATCACTTGATTATATTGTCATTTATATACAATTTTTTTCCAATCGTAATCCATCTTAAACCTTTTGTGTAGTGTTTTACATAACATTTTGAGTCAGTTGACAATCTAACTAAGTTTCGAACTTTTAATTGTTTGAATTATCAAGAAATCGAAAAATATATTTTCAAATCAATTTAATATTCAGAACAAGGCGAGAATTCACTGCAAACAGGTTACTGGCAACCAGTGTCATATACATACAGTATAATCATATAAACTGTCAAGATTGTCAGATCTTAATTATCGGCCACTATTAAATGTTGTGCAACATTTCGTAACAAATTAAAGATAAACCTTTACCACATAAATATTTATATGAATGTACATGCATAGTTGTGTCTTATACAATATGAGAATATATTACAATTTCTGTATTCTATTTGACTTTTTAATTCTAAAAATACGCCACTCACGTTCGCCATATCGTATTGCCTTGAGTGTTTTATTTTTTACTTCAGACCCAAGAAGATCGCCAAACAGCTGTTTTCTGTTTTTGTCTTATTCTGCCCGGGTGTACAACTGTCTACAATTTCTTGTTGTTTCTTGGCTCTTAGAAGTGCACTTATGTTTTCAAAATTTTCTTTTCTTGATTTTTTTTATTGTATTAGTATACTAAGTGCATATTTTTTGTTGTTTTGTGAGATTAGAATGCATTGGCAACTCTAATATAGATCAATGTCAAAATATTTTTGTACAAATGTACCTATGTTGTGTAGGCGTTATACCGCAATATTGTATAATAAAGCATAGTTTTTATATGGGAAAGTCTTGCATGTTTCCTTGATTCAAGCAAAGATACCTTTTGTAGTTATTATAAACTTTATAGTTATATTAAATTAGAGGTGAACTAATACTAATTTGAAGGAGCTCGTCTCAAGAGTGCTGCCCCAAAGAAATGTAATTTTATATGTTTTTATACTCTCGCAACCTGTTGCACAGAGTATAATAGTTTTGAATAGTTTAGTTTAGAAATATAAGAGTTAGATATGGGGTTATATATACATAAATGATCAGGATGACGAGTAGATTTGATGTCTGTTCGTCTGTTCGTCCGTCTGTCCGTCTGTCCGTCTGTCCGTGCAAGCGATAACTTGAGTAAAAATTAAGATATTTTAATGAAACTTGGAACACATGTTCCTTGGCACCCTGAGGAGGTTGCTTTCGAAAATGGGCAAAATCGGTCCACTGCCACGCCCACAAAATGGAGGAAACCGAAAACCTATACAGTGTCATAACTAAGCCATAATAAAAGTTATGAAAATGAAATTTGGAACATAAGATCCCATTAGGGAGGGGCACATTTGGATGTAATTTTTTTGGAAAAGTGGGCGTGACCCCGCCCCCAAATAGGTTTTTTGTATATAACTCACAAACCAATAAAGCTATATAAGCCAAACTTTCTGCAGTCGTTTCTTTTAGCCATTTCCTTATACAGTCCAAAAATCAACCAAAAAGATCATAACCACGCCCACCTCCCATACAAAAGTTAGGTTGAAAATTACTAAAAGTGGGTTAACTCCCTAACGAAAAACGTCAGAAACACCAAATTTTACATAAGAAATGGCAGAAGGAAGCTGCACTGAGATTTTTTTACAAAATGGAAAATGGGCGTGGCGTCGCCCACTTATGGGTCAAAAACCATATCTCAAGAACTATTCGACCGATTTCAATGAAATTCGGTATATAACACTTTCTTGACACCCTGACGATACGGGTGGAATATGGGCGAAATCGATTCACAACTACGTCTACTTCCCATATAACTCAATTTTGAATCCTTCTGATTCGTTCACTTTATAATGTATACATAAGGAAGGGATAAAGATAGCGAAATAAAATTTTACACAAATACTGTATTTGAGCTGTGACATCACTTGTGGAAAAATTGTCAAAATCGAACCATGACTTTTCAAGGCCCCTGATATCGAACAAGAAGAACTCAGTGCCTAAGGTTAATTTTTCACCGAAAATATAGGTAAATCCCTCAGATATTTTAATGTAATTCATTCCCTCTGAATTTTTTTCTTATAACAGTTTCTCTCTGTACCTGAAATGGTAAAAATCGGGTCATAACTTCCCCCAGATCCCACATACCTAATTATAAGTAATATTAAATTAAGTGAGTCTTCAATACAATGTAACTTGGTGGTGAAAACGAGTGAAATCGGTTTAGGAATTACCTCAGTCCCCATATACTATTTATTATGATTTTCGTTATTCTATTGAACTTTATACCAAATATATGGGTCGACTTGTGTTATCTTTATAAAATTACATCAATAAATTGCGAGAGTATAAAATGTTCGATTACACCCGAACTTAGCCCTTCCTTACTTGTTTATTTCTATATTTTTTCAACCTCTCATTCGGAAAGAAAAAGCGATGGTTTCTATGGACTTTATGGTCTTCGGAAGCCACACCTGCAGGATTTTAACCGTATAACCCATCCAGGGTCCAAAATTGTGTAGTATAACCAATAACAGCATATTAATATGTCATAAAACACTTTTGGACTAGTTTGTTCAATGCTGAAAGCTGATGAAATGTGACGATTGACCGAAAACAAAATATTAAAATTCACCGTTAATTAAGTGACCAATTAAATATCGGAATTCTGTCCTAAAAAATATACTCGAAAATTGCCAAAAAAAATGCATACGAGTGACAGATCTTGTTCGTTGAAGTAAACTGTTAAACTTAACTGTTCTGTAAATGATTATTTTAATGACTATTTAATCTTGTTGTAATTTGTTTTTTTATATTTGACGTGGTCTGCACAATACTATAAAATGAAAAGCTTTAGATCCTTCCATCTTAACTCGAGTGGCTACTTCTACGATAGTTTTTTACTCTTAAAAATTCATAATACTTTCATAAAAAAATAATTATCGTTCAATCGATTTTCATAAATCACCTTTCCACATTGTGCTCGCATTCGCCTGAAATTGCATTGCGGCTAAAGGAATAAACGTACTCTGCAAAATAAACAAAATTTTAGCACACAAAAAAACACTAAATAAAAATCGTTCGCAGTTCAAACAAATTTTTGCCTGACGCACTTTCACAATGAAGTAGTCCCAAACAACCTATATATGTATACGAGTATGAGCACCCGGCTTAGTAGCCACGCACCGGATCTGCTCAATCTCAGACGCACAGTGTCGAGCATTTGGCCAAAGTTTTGAAGATCAAAATTTATTATTACAATAAACAAGTAGAGAAGTGTGCAAACGCATACAGACATATTGTTTTTTGCTCGATTTTTAAAAATTGGTGCTACTGGGGCAGCCAAATAAACAAATTGAGTGGCAGTTTGGACAGGCAAAAACAAGAAGTCATTTGCGGCATAACTGTATGGAAGATGTACGTATTTACATATTTGTGGCGCAAAGTAAGCCATAGCCCCAGAATAGTAGCGAATTAGTGCGAAAATCGGTTAAATGCACGCTGCAGGCCGCTTGGCCCAGCGACCCAACAAATCGATCGTTTGAAAATTCGCTGTGAGAGTCAAAGAACACTAAACGCTTCAGGCGAATTCGTTTGCTTGTTGCGTCTGCGTTTAGTGCGTCTAATTGTGGCCACCGGCAAAACAACGCAGCGACCGCGGCAGGAAATAGGCGATGGAAAAGCAAAGCATTCGCAAAATATGTTTAATTTCTTGGCGTTTTGTTGTTGTTTGTCTTACTTTTGTCGAATTTATTTTCGCAACGCTTTGGCATACTCACGAACCGTTAGTTGAGAAGCGTTTTTTTTGCCGCGATCTCTAGTCAATTGCGTATGCAATTTTAGTGACGGATATGTTCTGCCAAGCAATTGGCCGGTACCTAGTACATATTAGCTCGGCCAACGAGAATCCAATTGCCTGCCAAAAAATAATCACTGAGCGTTTTGGTGTTTTGTGCTATTCCCAGCGCGCTGTCTGAAAAGTGATCACCAGCGTCCGTCCATCAGCCAGTCGCCGTAGTCAGTCAGTACCGAGTAGCAGTGGCGAACCGAACGCGCAGTGAACCGCTGAGTGCTTGAAATTTTGCATGAATTTCGCCAGCCAGTTTCCGAAATTTTCGAAAATAGCTAACGGTTCGCGCTGAACAGATAGCTAAGCACAACCGTTCACCAGAAAGTGGTCGCGCAACGGTCCGTGTTACTCGAAAATAAATGAAAGAAACGCTGTGCACGGAAATCGGATATTTTTGTAGCATAATTTTGAAAAAAAAAACCTTGGAATAGTGTAACAGAATTGTATTGAAAAAGTGGGAATAGTTTTTATGAATATCACACAATATTTTTGTTTCATTATTGTTTGCGCTTTTTCATACATGATAACACAAAACTGAAGTGCATGACAAATTGAATGTGTGCAGATGAATATTTAAATTGAGAAAAATCCAACAACTGCCAACGAAAATTAAAGTCGTCAAGTGAAGAACAGAAAATACAATCAAATTGAGCACAAAATATAATTTTTAAATATTAAAATATTTTAAATTACACAAGAATGAAAAAATAAATAAAATTAAAGAAACTAGAAAAATAAAAAAAATAGAATAAAATTATATGAATAAAGTAATATATAATAAATTTAATCGAAAGAAAAAATATATTAAATAAAATAAAAATTATAAAATAAAATAGAATTATTACAAAAAAACAAAGAAAAAAATATAAAATATAATCCAATTGGAATAAAAAATCGTTGAGAATAAAAATAAATTAAAGAATAAATAAGTAAAGTACATTCATACAAAAATTAGATAACAAAAGAAAATAATATTTAAAACGAAAATCAAAATATAAATAAATAAAAAAGTAATTTCAAAATATATAATATTAATTACTATATTATTAATAGTTTTATATTTCAATAGTAATTAAATATAATAATAATTCATGAAAATAAATTTAATTGATTTTAGTTTTTATTGAAGCTAAAATAGAAGTTTAAATAAAAACAATTAAACTATGGAAATTATACACAAATATTTGAATTTGCTTTAAGAATTTAAAGCCTTTTTAACTGAAATAAATTTAAAGGAAAGTAATGAAATGACAAGCAAATAATCTCAAGCAAAATATAATAATCAAAAAATAATGTTTTTATAAAATATAATTAATTAAAATATTTTGAGATAATGAATTAAAAATATGTGATAATTCAATAACTGAATTAATTCAAAAAAAAAAAATACTGAAAAAGTGTTAAATTTAATTACTTCAAAAATACTTAATTATTATTTAAAAAGGTTTTATGGCAAAACCAAAACCAACAAATTTCTGTGCTCAAATTTTTCGCGAAATACCTTAAAAACCTATTAATTAATTATAAGGCACCTCAAATCAACCAAAGTCCTTTAAAATTGTGCTTTCATCAAAATTATTTTTCAAATATTCGAATACTGCAGATTTCAAAAAAAAAATTCGAAAAAAAACACATTATTTTGAGTGCAAAATTTTTAATTATTTAAATTTTAAAAAATAACCGATTTGCCTTACAAGAAAATACAACGAAGTCAACGAACTCAAAAATTCAAAAACGAACCAAATACATTCGCTAACGACAAAGGCTTCACATACCAGCTACATTCTAAGATCCTTTCAACCGAAAATTGGCAGATCATCTTCACCACTCATCATCAAGAAGCAGTTTTTATCCCACCTATCCAGAGTGAATGCCTTTAACCTTTTGTTTTGTTGAATTTTTTTTAAACCAACTTTTTTGTGTATGATGCCTGTTCAGAGGAGTTAATTCGTAATGAGCACGTCACAGCATGCCACACATAACTAATACACAAGCAAACCTAACATCAACAAAACCGACGTCCGATAAAATGCCACCTTTGCAACCTGCACTTGATTTGGTAGCGGCAACCGCAAATAATGGCGATAACGCTAATAAAGTGGCTGATGATAATCACAGTAAACCGACCAGTTCATCCTCAACAGAGACGTCAACAAACTCTACAGTCGAAAAGAAGCCAAATGGTAGTACAAAATTTGATACTATAAAAAAGAACGTCGAACGTTCCAGTACGACCGTGAAGCTTCAATCACAGAAAGCATCCACTGCTAAGCAAGAAGAGACCACTCAATCTGGCGACAGTGCCACCAAGTCTACGAAAACTACAACAGTTAGCAAGAACAAACTCACGACGAATACCACCACAGTCAATGGCAACACTACGCCATTAAAGAAGACGACGAAAGTCCCTACCATTACAGATACTCAAACTTCCGAGGATCTGACAAAAACACATACTAGTACACTGACCACTCAGTTACAAACTCAAATAAATAAAAAATCAACGACCACACACACAAAACAATTAAATGGCAACACTGTCACGCACACAACAACTTCGACTACCACACAATCAGAGTCCGTGTCTAAATCCCAAACCCCTCAACTATCAGCAGTAAATGTCGAAACCCAGCAAACCTCACCATGCAACACAAAAAATGCAAATGAAAAGCCTATAGATAATTCTAAATTTTTAGAGCGTGTCCTAGAAGCTATGCGCACTTCGAAACCGCAGAGTTCAACTGGTCTTCTAAAACCTAGCACCTTTGTATTGTCGTCCAAATCAAACACGAATACAACCAACTCAAGTGCCTCCAATGGTCCACTATCACCACCGCCGACCACAAACGGCGGCGATCATCCCCATCCACTAAGTAAGGGCGGCGGTAGCTCCTCTTCGCTGTCCTCCAATACTTCAGTTAGTACCAATGCTTCCTCACGCCCACCCGTACCGCCACAAGCACAACAACAACGCGCACGCAAACAAGTCGAATTGTTGTCGAAGCAACGCGAACGCGTTGGTAGCAGCAATAGCATCAGTTCCAACACCACAGTAACGCGTAGCTCACGACGTACACAACATAGTTACGATTCTGAGGATGGTCTGTTATTAAACGATGCGAAAAGTCAATCCTCCTACCATTACCGACTTGCCAAATCCCTAGCTAACGCGGCCGCCTCCAACGCCTCTACCAGTAACACTTATTCCAGCAGGTCTTCCATCAGTAATGGTTATGGTAGTAACGGTGTTTCATCGTCTGTTTCGTCAGCGTCGTCGTTTTCTTCAAGAATTAGCGGTAATAATAATACCAACACGATTTCTGCTAACGAAACAGCCGTTGAGGTATCATTGAAACTACCTCTTCCCAAAACAGATTACCTCTCAACAACCGGTTCGAGTGGAAATGCTATACGCTGTAACGGATCAGAACGCTTACGTACGCTCTCGCAACGTTCACCGAGTCCGGCTTTGTCGACATCTTCACGATGTTCATCACTTAGCACATCGCAGGCAACTAGCTTCACAAATGGTCGCTCGACACCATCACGTCTTACAACACCGCCACGTCGTGTCTTCCCACAAACTTATACACGCGGTGATCCGCTCGATGTCTATCAAATGCATAACCTCGAACAATCTCCAGTGGTCTTCGATGCAAATCTCTCATTCGTCTTGGGTTGCAAGAAGCAGCCTGTGCATCAAACGCTTCGTCCTTCACCTTCATACGAGGATCCACGTACCACCTCGTCATACCTTTCGGAGAAGATACAAAACTTTTTGCGTCGCACCGATCATGTGCAAGAAGAGTGGACAGCACTGGGCAGACGTTCGCGTCGTACGGGCTCGGTGGGTCCACCGGGTAGTGTTGCCGGTAGTTTGGACAGTGGCCGCACCACACCAACTAATTCAATTTATGATGATTACGATACAATTAGTTTGATTGAGCGCCAACGCGAACGTAATAGCATGGAGCGCAGCTCATCGGTAGGACGTACACGCTCCTCACAAAACATACTCACGAAGGCATTTCAACTGAGCAAAACACTGCCACACACGCCTACTTCGCGCTCAAATTCGATGGCACGCGAACTATCGGTAACCGATGAAGATGATGATCGCACCATACAAGAGGAAGACGATAACAATTTGGATGAGGTAGGAAGAGTGTTCTGGTTCGAAGCGTGTGCGGATGAGTTCATTAGGACATAGTCGCTAAGTAATTAGTTAAACGGCGAAGATCACACTGATAATATCTCGAGAGAATTCTTAAATTAATTTAGAGTAGAGCTGTAAGGTTTAAACATTTAACTTCTGTCAGTCTCACTCTGACAGATATACTCTCTGATATAAAACCCTTGTGGGAGAGCATTCAGTATAACATTGTAAAGAAGCTTAAAATTTTTTACGAAAAAAGGAAGAACCATAGCCTTCGGTCTCTATAGTATAAACTTTTACTTATTTCTGGCATTTTTTAAAGAATATTTTTCACTGCCAATGTCTTAATTTAGTTTGACATTCTTTATTTTCTTTTCCTATTTATCGGTCTAGGTCGTTATAAAGGCCGAATATAATTTTCACATGTGTTTTTTTATCACAATATATTTTAGTATATATGTATGTATGTATCTATTTTTTTATTGTGTTCAGTTTTTAATAGGGACGTAATCATT
The DNA here is from genome assembly GCF_028554725.1 of Zeugodacus cucurbitae. Taxonomy (NCBI): domain Eukaryota; kingdom Metazoa; phylum Arthropoda; class Insecta; order Diptera; family Tephritidae; genus Zeugodacus; species Zeugodacus cucurbitae. Next base: position 12,347,153 of record NC_071667.1, read on the forward strand.
TGGTGCTTGGCATTTTACGGAGTATACTTTTATGTATTAGGGGGGTTCTTATTTTAAAGATTTGTTTGAGTTTCTTTTTTTTATTGTCTAAAATAAAGTACTATATTACATAAAAGCTCTTAAATGACTGAATGAATATATTATAACAGCTTGCACTAAAAGCTATAATTTTTGCTTCAGCTTTGGTGCTTTTCGAAAATTAAAACCCGTGTCAAAATATAGGCAATATAGTGCGACTTTGATACTGTTCCCCATTGCTAAGATTCATGATTTTGTTATAATCCGGATACGTGCGCTCTTAATTCAATTCTCTGGGTCTACATATACGTACTTCATTTGAACTTAAGTGGCAAGTGCTTCACTCTTGTATTATTAAATTTGAGTATATTCCGTCTCTTTGAGTTATCTTGACGTCAGACGATAGATTTCTTCTTCGTGGTTCAGTGGTGCTCCACAGGTCTCCTTACACCTAATCGGATTAGAAGATGCTTGAACTACATATTGAAATGTAAAGTTAAATATTAGTTTTCTACTGTCGTTGTATAAAGAAATATAGGTTGTATTCCAAATTTGAATTGAAAAATGTTTACTATTTGATTAGAGTAATTTTTATAAAATAAAAAAAACTATCAATTTCTACTTCATTTCTACCTATTTTTAATACAAATTGTTAATTAGATAATTTGTCTATCAAATGGGAAAAATCATATTCTAAGGTTGTGCGCTACCCTAATGTGCACATATATCACTTTGTAACTAACGCAAATCTGACATTCTTTGGCAATTCGATTGCGAATTTGGTTGTCTATTTTGTCACCATCGTTCTAATTTTTCATATTTTTTTCATAAAAATCTCAACAAAAAAACAAATAATTTTGGATGCCTGCCAAGCCAATCATAAAATTTCCAATATTTTTTTCTTTGTGTCTTTCTAAGATCAAAAAGCAAGAGGAAAATGAAACTATTGTTCATTCGCTCGTGTTCTTTGGATTCCCCAATACCAATATGAGAAGTTAAAATTGTTGTTGTAGTTGTTTTTAATGAGTGGTTTTTGACAGCCGCATCAACAAAGTTGCGTCAAAGTGTACATCTGTATGTGTTGAAATGAGTCCATGCGTCCATGAGAAGTATAAAATGCTGTGACACATTAGGGTCTAATTGTGTCAGTAATAATATGATATATATGTGTATGTATATATTATATACAAGACCAGTGAGTGTTCATTTGCTAATATAAAGAAAAACAATGTGTGAGTAATTGTTTCCAAATTCTTTATTGGGCAGGTGTTAAAATTTTCCGAAGACAAGATAACGACCCACGCAAATTATAAAATTAGTATTACAACAAAGATAGGAAAATTAAGCGCGTCGAGTTAAAAAGAATCGTATTATTAGGTTATATATTCTTAGAAAATCTTAAAATAATTTTATTATATTGTATTATAAATATTTACATATTTGTATACCGTTATATAATACACTTTCCATTTCCTTTTTTTTCAATTTCCAGTTATCCGAAATGACAGTGGATCTCGCCGAGGAGCGTTCTACTGCCAATATCGCCACCGAACGTCTCGAAGCTGAAACCGCCGAACGTTTGAAACTCGAAAAGGAACTCAACGAGCAACAAAATAAGGTGAAAAATTTGCAAGAGACCAGCGAGAAGCTGGAAATGGAACTGATATGCGCCAAATCCGATTTGAATGGCATATCCGAAGATGAGGATCCCGAGAATGAGGAAGGCGGCAGCGGTGTTTACAAGCTGAAGTATGAGCGTGTGGCGCGCGAACTCGAGTTCACCAAGCGGCGTTTGCAGACACAACACGAACACGATCTGGAGCAGCTAGTGGGACTGAAGAAACAGCTGGAGAAGAAGGTGCGTAAGCCAAAACAATAACATATAATCATTTATTATTAAATAAATAATTCACTGTTATTATTTTTATCGCTAGCTCTCCGATGCTTACGAAGAGGTCGAGGAGCAACGTCAAGTTGTCGGTCAATGGAAGCGCAAAGCGCAAAAGATGACCAATGAAATGAATGATTTGCGCATGTTGCTCGAAGAGCAGAATGGTCGCAATAATTTGTTGGAGAAGAAACAGCGTAAATTCGATTCGGAATGTCAATCGTTGCAGGTCAGTTATAGACACCTAATTGCCTTTTATTGTTTTAAATAAACGTGAATTTTCTTATAGGATGCTGCTCGTCAAGAAAGAGTAACCAAGGATAGGTTATCACGTGAAAAGGACGTACTCATCGCAGAGAAATTCACTTTGGAGCAATCATTAGCGGTGAGTCATTTCAATTTTTTTGAAGAGATAGTGTAGAAGTTTATAAAGAAAAAATTATTTACATATATGAAAAAGAAGGGAAATCGCCCTGTCGTAGAATCAAAATCATAGGATGCCCAAAATTGTTACAAACTGTAAAACGACAATAGTGATACTTCCATGACTAGTTTAGTTTTATTATTTATAATAGAAATTACCAAGAGGGATATTCTTAGCATACATAGTAACAAATCTCTTGCTTTAATTCCAATCGCAACTTCAATCTTCTCTACTCGGGTATGTATATTGAGAAATGTTATTGAATATAAAGCCGTGTATGTACTGGTAACAGTAGACCCTGTTCTCTTTCGTTTCTTTGAATCTTGAATGATTCTATAATATTTGCGTTGCCTTTCATATTACGATAATATTAATTAATGTGCTTTCGATCCCATTTTTATATCTATACATTTAGTTAAATATGTTCCACATTAGTTCATAGTATTTCCACCAACCTTCACTCATACCATTCTGATTTACATATTTGCTTCAAAATCTGGTATTGTTTCCAATGTTCCGTCCCACACTCTTCTCTACTGGTCACACATATTTCCTTTCAACGCTAATAAAATAATCAAGCTTGTACAATTTGTTTAGTTTATTTCATTTTAATTTATTACAAGTGCCCTTGCTGAACATTTTATTAACATTTTCCATTATAAACATAGCTGTTGATGTTGTTGTTAAATTTAAATTTGTTGTGCACACATGTGTGGAGTTGACATTGGTTCGCTTCATACCAGTGCATCGAACATTCGAACATGTTCAATTCGACAACTGTTAGCGCAACAGTGGTGGCTAAATATAAAAATAAATATAAAAAATCGAAATACTATTTTTTTTTTATAAAAATGAAAAGTATGATTTATTAAATAAAAAAATCTAAGTAATCGAATATTTAATATTGAAAAGAGTAAACGAAGTTATATAAATATTTCCAGACAAACATTTTTGTTGATTTCCAAATTGAGATACGTTTGGATTTCAAATCTCATATGCTTGGTCTCAAATGTATTTTAATTTGAAATCATAGCCATTCTTAAACTAAAAGGCACATTTTTAATATGAAATTTTCCTTTGTTCTCAATTTGAGAATGTCAAAATCTCAAACAAAATCTCTGGAAAGAAATTTGACAAATAGCCTTTGAGAAAAGTTTGAGATAATGTTGTGTTTCAAATTGCATAAATGTTGAACTTCAAATTGAAAATTAATATTTTCTCCAACGTTTGAGAATTTCAATTATAATGTTTGTTGTGTTAATATAAAATGTTCCGAGCTTTGGTCTACTGACCGATACGCCTCCAAGCTACTCTGTCGATTTGCGGTCTCTCTCCAGTTTTCCAATCGGAGCTCCTTCATATGTATATTCCTTTATTCAATATTCGGGTCTTCCTCAACTGAGTGCTTCTTCTTCTTATGCTAGCTCTTCTATCAGGCGTAATAGTTTCGAAAGTATTAATAGTTGGTGTATTTAAGAGGTATTATATGAGTACTGAGGACCTGATAAAATATTTTATTGGCCTTAAAATGATTAAAATATTTGATAATAAGAATCAAATACGAACGACTAGTTCCAAGAAATCAAGTAGCATTTTTGACTTATTTGATGTATTGTAAGAATATTTAAGTATGAAAATTATGTAAATTTTAATTATTTCACAATTATTAATTATATCAAGCAATGCTAGAATTGGATGAATTTAATAAATTATTCTACCCACTATTTCATCGGTACCTAATTTCTATATTTATACTCTCGCAACAAAGTTGCTAAGAGAGTATTATAGTTTAGTTCACATAACGGTTGTTTGTAACACCCAAAACTAAACGAGTTAGATATAGGGTTATATATATCAAAGTGATCAGGGTGAAGAGTGGAGTTTAAATCCGAATGTCTGTCTGTCCGTCCGTCCGTCCGTCTGTGCAAGCTGTAACTTGAGTAAAAATTAAGATATCTTGATGAAACTTGACACACTTATTTCTTGGCACCATAGGAAGGTTGCTTTCGAAAATGAGCAACATCGGACCACTGCCACGCCCACAAAATGGCGAAAACCGAAAACACATAAAGTGCCATAACTAAGCCATAAATAAAGCTATGGAAATAAAATTTGGTATGAAGGATCGCACTATGAAGGGGCATATTTGGATGTATTTTTTTTTTGGAAGTGGGCGTGGCCCCGCCCCCAAATATGTTTTTTGTACATATCTCGCAAATCCATAGAGCTATATTAACCAAACTTTCTGCAGTCGTATTTTTAGCCATTTCTTAATACAGTCCAAAAATGAAAGAAATCGGATAATAACCACGCCCACCTCCCCTACAAAAGTTAGGTTGAAAATTACTAAAAGTGGGTTAACTCACTAACGAAAAACGTCAGAAACACTACATTTCACATAAGAAATGGCAGATGGAAGCTGCACTCAGATTTTTTTTTACAAAATGGAAAATGGGCGTGGTGTCGCCCACTTATGGGTCAAAAACCATATCTCAGGAACTACTCGACCGATTTCAATGAAACTTGGTTTGTAATAGTTTCCTTACATCGCAATGGCCAAATCGCTTCACAACCACGCCTACTTATATACCAGAACTTTGAAGACAATCTGAATCGTTTACTTTACAATATATAAAGTAAGTATTAGTGAAGATATCTGTGCAGAACTTTGCTCAAATACTATTTTAATAGTGTGGCAGCCCCATTCTAAAAATTGCCGAAATCGGACCATAGGTTTTTAAGGCCCCATATATCGAACACGAGGACCTCGGTACTTCTAACCTAATATTATGGTTTCCAACTTTCAATGGACTTTATACAATATATATGACGAATATGTGGGTCAAATTGTGTATTATATAATATAAATAAAGTTAAATATATAAATTGCGAGAGTATAAAATGTTCGGTTACACCCGAACTTAGCCCTTCCTTACTTATTTTATTTTATATTTAAAGTAAAAAAAATAATTAATGAATTTATAGTTATTTTATCTACATGAATTCGAAAATATTCTAAAAACTCTATACCGCATTACGATAATACTATATATTCTACCGTTTCCAGTTTGACATCAAATGAACCTTGTCACACAAATTCATTCGATAACCGAACTAGACACTATTCGGTCAGTCACTATTGATTAGGTAGCAAGCATTATAGTGCTCTTGTTTGGCTTTTGTTTGTGTACTTGCAGCATTATTGCATCTTGTTTTACCCCTGCTACCATTATATACCTATAGTATAGTGTTGTCTGCAGTCAGAAGAATCACAAAACTCTAAAGCAATGCATTTCTTTCATATGTGTATGTGTGTACTATGTATCTTTTTCCCATTCCGTTTGGTTAGTTATTAGCTACGCTTTGATAACTTCTCAACACCGCTCCCTTGCGACAGCAGCGCGCTGCGTTCCGCTCGCATTTCTTCTGGTTTTTTATGTTTTTTACTGACTTCTTTATTTATTTCCACTTTGTTTGAGTCTTAACATTGGCTGTGTTGTGAAACAAACAAAACAAGTGAGTTGGAAACTATCAGACGATCAAGCAGCCAGTGAAGCAGTCAAGCAGCCAACCGGCCTGTCTAACTAACCGGCTATCAGTTGGTTGGGTACGCTTCATTTCCACGCACGTTTTTTGAACGTTGTCAATTCAGTTTTCGACTAGTGTTTATTTGCACGCTTAATTTGTGTTTTGCTTGTTGTTGTGCTGGTGTTTATAAGCCACTAATAGAATGTGACTTTGCAGGAATTATTTATTTTTGTAATTTAAATAATTTTGTGACTGTTTAACGAAAATAGATGTGTGAAAAAGTGAAAATAGGCCCTGTAAATTGATAAGCGCTAATTGATTTGGTACAAATTATCTGACGGCAAAAAGTATTTAAATATAAATAACTCATTAGCGCGATAATAGAATGCGGACATTGACGACAAAATAAATATTTTTTTGAAATTAAATTATTTGTAGCGCCACCTGAGTAATTACAGCTAACTCAACACAGCTGTCAACTAAAATAAAAAAAGAAAATGCTGTGCCTGTACAGGGTGACGAAATTAAAAAATTAAAGAGGAAAATATATACAGTAAACAATGCACCAGCATTATTGACTCTTTTTTATGCAAACAAAAGTTAAAGAAATCTCTAACTGACTTTGAACTCGTAAACTTTAAATGGAAAATTTCAAAAAAAAAAAATACACATAAAAGTGTAAAAGTTTGTGCGGAAAACTGTTGTATGTTAAATTTTGTTGTTGTACTACTACAACTTTAGTGTGTGTTGCATTACAATTATTTTACTGTTTTTCTTGCGCCGCTATTGCATTATTATTTATGTGAACTTTTTACGAGTGCACATGTAAACATTAATCTTTGTTGTAGTTGTACAGTTGCAACATCTGTGTTGATACCACCAAAGTGAAACTGTAATAAAAATATAAAAATTGTGAAACCCAAATTTTGTCACATTTGTCTGTTGTAACGTCAACGTAATGCCTTCAATTCTCGTTTAATGGGCGCCACTGCAGTTTCAAATGTGTGAACAAGCAAAAAAAAAAAAAAAATATTATAATGTGCATAAAATACAAAATACATGTGTTTTTGTGAATAAAAATTTTATCTATAATAAGTTTTAAAATATTTTTTTGAAAGCAAACTTTGATTGCTTCGTTCATACATTTTGTGGATTCAATACCTACAAATAATACAAGATAACACACATTACACCGCCTTAAATGATGAGTCGTCTACGTTTCACTTCAATGCTGCAAGTAGGTTTCATTCATTTTTTAAGCGTTTACCAATATTTTTGTCAACAGCTGCATAATTATGATATTTATAAACTTACGTTCTATATACATATGTATATAAGTTTACATATTTATGACTAAAAACATATGATAAGATATGCACTTCCGTTTATATGTTTACATCCTCTCATACAAATGTACTTAAAAACAAGTAAGGAAAGGCTAAGTTCGGATGCAACCGAACATTTTATACTCTCGCAATTTATTGATGTAATTTTATAAAGATAACAAAATTCGACCTATATATTAATCATATAATAACGAAAATCATCATAAATAGTATATGGGGACTGAGGTAATTCCTGAACCGATTTCACTCGTTTTCACCACCAAGTTACAATGTATCGAAGACTATACGCTCACTTAATTTAATATTACTTATAATTAGGTATATGGGATCTGGGAGAAGTTATGACCCGATTTTAACCATTTTTGGTACAGAGACAAACTGTTAGAAGAAAAAAAATTCCCTCTGAATTACATTAAAATATCTGAGAGATTTACCAATATTTTCGGTGAAAAATTACCCTTAGACACTGAGTTCTTCATGTTCGATATCAGGGCCCTTGAAAAGTCATGGTCCGATTTTGACAATTTTTTCGCAAGTGATGACACAGCTCAAATACAGTATTTGTGTAAAGTTTTATTCCACTATCTTCATTCGTTCCTAATGTATATTTTATAAAGTGAACGAATCATAAGAATTCAAAATTGAGTTATATGGGAAGTAGGCGTGGTTGTGATCCGATTTCGTCCGTGTCATCAGGGAGTCAAGAAAGTGTTGTATACCGAACTTCATCGAAATCGGTCGAGTAGTTCCTGAGATATGGTTTTTGACCCATAAGAGAGCGACGCCACGCCCATTTCCCATTTTGTAAAAAATCATCATTTATATATATGTATATAATCCCATATCTAACTATTTTATTTCTTGGTGGCACAAACAACCGTTATGTGAGCAAAACTATAATACTCTCTTAAGCAACTTTGTTGCGAGAGTATAAAAATTGAGTAGAAAATTGAGAGAAATGCTTTAGTTACGAACTAATGTGCCTACTCCATTTGACCTATTGCCGTATTTAAAATTACATGTTCTAGGAAGGGTCAACTGTATCTCTCTACATTGCTTTAGTGTAGTTTCTGACTGGTCCGAAAAGGTAAAGTATTCGACAATTGCCTAAAAGAAACCAAAGTGTAAATTAGGCCACCAATGAATTCACTGGCAGGTTATGAACTGAATGATTTCTTTCACCAGGGATCCATAATTTTCGCTTTGTCAATACTCCATAGCAAAAGTATACTCTTATAATATAGTGTATCGCCCACATTTGAAATAATCTCAAATACTGATAACAATACACAATTTACTCTTAATCGGACTTTAGTAAGTCTAAGAGCTCTAAAAACTACCATATTTGTCAATATTCGCCAGAGTCCATTCAAGATGAACCCCAAAATGCATAAATGATAGCGTTGTTTCACACGTTATTAACGATTTCCACTGAAAACTGCGTCGATTTCGATTTCGATCTCATTTTTTATATTTTGTACAAATATATGTAAATAAGTAATCTTACTAACAGGAAACCCAAAGTAGTCACTTTGCCTTTATCAATATAGTTAAAACCCCCATTTGGTGTCCTTGAAGCATTTGGAGAGACATACTCTGCTAATTAATATATTATATTTTAATAATCTATTTATTTCAAGCAAATTATTTCTAAGAATGCTCGCTATCGAAGAAACTTCATATTAAATGAACCGTATACTATTTTGTGGCTGTTATCAGTGTTTTGGCTTCCGGTCTCATATATTTATTTCTTTTCGAAAAAAAGGCATTACCATTATCATACATTGCATAATTACTTTCTGAAAAGAGCTTATTAATTAAGAATTGTTAATGGATGGAAAATACTTTTTATATATGTACATACTTAAACATAAAGTGAGACGGATAAAAAAATGGATTTATTATTATTGATTATTATTATAAAATATATATTTTTTCACTTTTGCATATTTTTAATTAAAATATTGTAGTTTTTCATTCATTTTTTAAAATGTAGAATTCCATGCGAAAAAATTGTTAATTGATTTCGATTTCAAATCATATTCGTTATCAAACTTATTTTAATTCGCTATATTAAAACGATAACTGCATTGAAAATATTTGTATACGATATTTTCCTTTGTTAGTTGTCTGAGCTCACAGGGCCGCAAAGTGCCAAGTCCATCTTTGTTTGGTAGTATGCAGCTCAAACATTATACTTACTCAAAAGACTGTAAGAATTTAATGGATATATAAATGAACTATTTTATCAATTAGAATTGCTATCAGCAGTGTAGTTTACTTCCGTTTGCAGTAGCTTAATTATTTTTGTATTTAAACACATACTAACCCACTTCAGTCATTATCATTAAAGAGAAATGTTTCCAGAACAGGTCACTTCCCGTTTCTGCGGTTTCTCATACACTTGTTTGCAGAAATTTGTATATGTAGTACACAGATTCTCCCATACGAGGACAATTCGTTAAGTCAGTAGTAGTTGGCACGCAATTTTAGAGATGATATTACATGGTCTCTCTGGAATGTGAACCTAAAAAACACCATTTTTAACCATAGCGCTCATATATACATATTAGAGCTCTTGGTATTCGACTAATCGACTAACCGAATTAACCGAATAGGGCATTATTCGAATAATAATATTCGGTTTGCACTATTCGGATAGTCGTCAGTCATCGACTATTCGATTAACCGCTCACGTCCGACTATTCGGTTAACCGTTCTATTTTTATTGAAAAATGTGAAACACAAGAAAAATGCGCACAATTGACATTTTCACAAGTAAAAACAAACAAAAATCAGGCTGCTTGGATTTCAAACAATTTTCATTTATTCGAATAGTGACAGTATAACTATTTGAATAACCGCAGTAGAACGACTATTCGAATAGTCGTAACATTGCGATTAATCGAATAGTGCTAACCGGTTAATATTCGTACGAGCGGTTACAAACCGGATATTCGAATAATCGGATTTCAGGTTGATCGAATAATTTTAAGAGCCCTAATACATATGTACTTCAGTGGCCTTCAGTTTCACTAAGGGAACGGAGGTATTTTTTTGAGGCAAAGTATAAATACAACTCTGAATAGTAGGATCAGTATAGAATACAGTTGAACTTCCCTAACTCGAATCACCACAATCCACAAAAAAACTTCGAGTTAGAGAGCCTCTCTATATAGTGGCTCTCTCAAGTTATGGAAGGTAATTTATATGAAATTGGACTTCTATTGCCAATTCCAGAGTTCGAGTTATGGAAAACTTCGAGTTATTAAAGTTCGAATTATGGAAGTTCACCTGAATTTCATAAATGAGGCTGCGGAATTGCCAATTCCAGAGTTCGAGTTATGGAAAACTTCGAGTTATAGAAGTTCGAATTATGGAAGTTCATCTGAATTTCATAAATGAGGCTGCGGAATATTTTTTTGTACTCGTATTATCGACTTAAACCCCATATCCCACTCTTATTCAATACCGTAGAAGATACTCGTTTGCAAGAGAACGAATTAAGGTTCTTCACTAAAATAATTGCCCTTTTATAAATTCGTCGCGGGTATGAAACATGTTAAAATATTATTACTAAAAAAAAATTCCAAAAAATTTTAGAATTTTCGTAAAAAATTAAAAAAAAACCGATTTATCAAACAAACCTCGTTTATGATGTTGGATGCATAATACTATAAGTAATCGCATATTTATCGTAATAAAGACTATAATGAGTGAAGCATCATCGAGTTCAATTGTGGGCGTTCTAGCGAACTTCTTAAATCTGTCTTCATTTATGTGTTGATACTCGCTGTCTTGAGGACGCTGCTTCAATTACTACATGCCTGCAGTCATAATTTAATTAAAGTGATTAAACATTATTCCGCAGTCAACTTAAATTAGTTTAACCTTTATTGACAAGCTTCTTAGCTCTTAAACGCTTGCTGCAAACGAACGGAAAAAATACCGGCTGTGGAGTGTTTACCAGTGTTAAACGCTCTCAGCGGCGCAGCACTAATATGTTTGTGCCACTTTGACATTTGAATTGCGCTTGAATACGCTTAATTACTCAAGCATTTTAAAACAAACCATGCCGAAAGCAATAAAAACAACAATAACTTAAGCAACAACACGTTGTTGTGACGACAATTAGACAAACCGTTAGGTTAATTTTTTAGTTGTCTTTGAAAGCGACGGCCCACTGGCCCACAAGACACGCCATGTACACATACTACATATCTATATTCGAATGAGGAAAGCAACACAAATTGAAACCATAAATTACAACAAAACGGAGTTCATGAACGCTTTTGCCCGTGGGGCCAGTAAGTCAGTAAGACGTAGCGCCGCCAGTAGCAGTGGCAGTCATGACCATAGTCATAGTCGACCGGCTGATCGATTGCACTGTTAGTTAGACATATTGAGTTCAGTACTTGGCATATTGCAACATCGCAGCGCCTCGGTCCCGCCAGCCCTCCGTCTTAATTCTTATTATCCGTCTGTGATGATGTTGGGCACGCGTTTGCCGCTAGAAACCGGTCAACCGGTTCATTTTGATGACTTCTTTTAAGTAGACTAACGACATGCCACCATTTCCTACGTCTATATATTTGTATTTGTATGTATGTATGTATATATGTTCTTTCTTTCTTTTACTTGGAAAATTCTTGTTCTAATTATTGCACAACAATTTTTCGCGGAATCGCCGGCGTGGATTGTTGAGTTACATGCTCATTCCATGCTACGGTTTCGCTGATGTTTTGCTAAGCATAATAACGGTTTACTTAATGGAGTTCATTACGTGCTCACTTAGGTAAATTATTCATACTTATCTGTGTAGATAAACTTACAAGAAGAACTTAAGAACTTGGATAATTCTTAAAAGCTTGAAGTAGAGTTCAAATATTATATTCACCACATCGGCTGACACATGAGTATTTCATGGAGATTACAGAAAAGCGAAGTTGAAAGAAAAAGGTAAAAAACGTGGGATTTTTCCCTCCTGACTCCGACCGTTGCGTTTTTCTAAATAAATTGCAGATTTCATTACACTCTTCCGTAGCTTTTCCATACAGTCTTACAATTTCTATATTATTCATTACATTACATTGTTCATCCTTAGTTCTTTATACTACCATAACTGACAATAACGCAATATCCCTTCTCTATTTCAGGACACTCGTCTTGAGCTCGAACTCAAGGAAGAGAAGTTGGCGTCGCTACAGCGTGAACTAGAAGAGATGACTTTCGGTGGCAGCACCGAAGAGGAAATCGCACAGCTGCGTCGTTCTAAGAATGAATTGGATCGGCGTGTCAAAGAGCAGGAGGAGGAACTGGATGAGATGGCCGGACAGGTGCAATTGTTGGAACAGGCCAAACTACGCTTGGAAATGTCGCTCGAAACAATGCGTAAAGAAGCGCGCCGAGAGGCGCAGCAACGTGACGAAGAGTTGGAGGAAGCGCGTAACAACTCTTACAAAAAGATTAAGGGTGAGCACTTATAATCTCAAAGTAAAGAACCTTTTTTTTAATTTTCATTTAACTTTGTTGTAACAGCTTTGGAATGTCAACTCGAGACTGAGCATGAAGAGCGCACTTTGTTATTACGCGAAAAGCACGAGCTCGAGCGACGTCTCTCGTCAATGGAAGATCAAGATCGCATGGATCGTCAGGCCGAAGAGGCAGCTACACAAAAACTAAAACGTGATCTACGCAAATACAAGGCGCTATTGAAGGATGCGCAAGCGCAATTGGAGCGTTCCAAGGCGGAAACGCCCGGTAAGGCGCTAATACGACAGCTACGCAATCAGCTCGAAGATGCCGAATCGGCGCGTACGCTCGTCATGAAGGCGCGCCAAGCGGCTGAAGCTGAACTCGCCGAAGTGCAAGCTATGTTCGAAGAGTCACAGAAGGGCCGTAACGATGCCGAAGACCGTGCTAATTCGGCGCATCGCGATCGTGCCGAATTACAGGCGCAAATCGAAGAAAATGAAGAGGAACTGGCTGAGTTAATGAAGAAATATAGCGCTGCTGTTAAACAATTGAATACCGAACAGATCGCAGCTTCAGAGTATGAGTTCAAGTTGTCCGAATTAGAAGCAGAGCGCAACAATCTAAAAGAGCAGGTGAGCGAGCTGCAGCAACGCTTGGAAAATGTGGAGAGTATGGCTGATCCATCCACAGCGATGCTATCGAAACGGTGAGTTAAATATATATATATATATATATATATATATTTGAGGGTTTTGAGGTCTAATATATGTTACATGTTACAGTTTGGAACTGCGCACCAAAGAACTCGAATCCCGCCTAGATCTCGAACAAGCTACGCGCACACGACTCGAAGTGCAAGTGTCGCGACTCAAAGAGACGCTCGAGAAGGTACAGAACGATGTAGCGCAAGCGAAGGCGCGTGAAATGCAAGCGCAAGACGCGCTCAAGAAGTCACAAAAGAGTTTGCGCGACATGCGCGAAGAGTATCATGTGGCGGCGTCACGCGAACAAGAGTCAGTGACGAAACGCAAAGATCTCGAAAAGAAACTAGAACAAGTGGAGTCAGAATCGTCGGCGCTAAAGAATGATTTACGTTTGGCGCTACAACGCATTGCCGATCTGCAGCAGGCCATGGAGGAGGGCGATGACGACGTGAGCGATAGGTACACACCTTATAAAAATGTTAAATTTTATTTATTTATGCATTTCTAAATATTATATTTTATCGTCCGAATGCGTTTAGTGAGGACTCACATAGCACAGATGGTTCGCTTAGCGATTTGGAAGAGCGTTTGCGCCCAATCAAAGTGAAACGCACCACAAATGGTGAATTAATGAGTCCGAGCTCTACTAAAACGCTGGTGCATGAAAAGGATGACAATAGTCCGAGGTAAGCGGTGTTTGCTGGTAGTTATGTTTCAAATATATTAAGTTGTTATTTCTAGAAAATGTATAATTGTTAATTGAGTATTTCTTTGAATTGAAGAAGAATTGTATTTTACATATGAGAATATTAGTCCGTATATATGCCACATTGTATTAAAACGGCGATTGTATTTTAAGAGTTATGCCAACTACATTAACTCTAACAAGGTTTTGTAAATATAATTTTCAGTAAAATTAATATTAAATACTATTTTATAATATTATATTAAGCGCAAGTAAATGCATACATATGCATATGTATATATATATATTTTAGATTTTAACTATATTATTTGATTCTAATCAAGTATTCCACTTATACACCATCACCTCAACACCTAAACAACCAACAACTCCATACCTGCAACTGCCACATCATCACAAACCACCACCATCATCTCCATCACTACTAATCGGCTTTTGGTATATTAAAATATTTTAAATATTTCTCACATTGTCATCCACTTATCCATATCCTGGCACACTTTCTCTACTTCGTTACCCTTTTTCTTTCATTTTGTTATTTGGTTTTACTTACACACACATTTTATTTACAATATTCGCTATGGTTTGTTTCACTCATTCGTTTGCAAAACTCACATACTTGTTTCCCCCCGCCCACCACTTTTTTCGTGATCCGCTTTCCGATATACGTTTTGTGTGTATACAAAAACAAAAGCTTTTTCTTATTGTAGAATAACATTAACCTCACCATCATCACCGCATATACATAAAATGGCGCGATTGGCGAGAGCAGAGGATGCCAAGGCGGAAGTGACGTCAAATGACGTGGGCAAAAAGACGACAGCAACGACAGAGAATAGTATTAGCGCGGAGCGGAGTAGCGAAGGCTTGAAGAATGGCGATGCAACGCCGTAGACTTGTGAAAAAGAGCAAGAAGAAGAAAAAATAAAATAAGCGGCAGTGAAACTGCAACGCAATGCAAAGATGCACATACGCGTACATGGGGTGAGAGGAGCGAAAGGACATGCGTCGTGCGCGACTGAATGCAAATTGGAGTGTTGCTGAATTTCACTTAATTTTAACACTAGTTTAGAAAAATAAAATACAACAACAACAATGAAGCGAAAAAATGTAAAATTTGAAGTAAAAAAGTTAATTTATAAAACGAAAAGTTTGATGAAACTTACCAAAAATCGCAAATTAATGCAAATACTTACTTAGTCAGCAATAATATGGCTAGCGATGCGTTTCTATTGTGTATTTGAGCATAAGAATTTTATATAAAATTGCAAAGAGAGCAACAGCAATGCTAGTATAAACATGAATGCGCTGAGCGAGCGAGAGCGAAAGTTTTAAAATGGCAATCCATTGACACGCAGAGTCTGAGCAACATTTTTGTTTTATAAAAAAGCATAAAAATAGATTTAAAAAATCTATCCAAACAGAAAACACCAATCATACATTTATAAACATAAAAAAAAATGCAAATTAATAAAAACAAAAAATATTTTAATATTTTGATACATAGAAATTTTGTGGAAAACAAAAAATAAAAAACAAAACAAAAACAACTATTACAACTAATATTGCTAATAAAAATATTACAAATATTTAATGGAAAATTTAAATTAATAACAATTATTAGTCCAACAAAAAACTTAGTCAAAGCAAAACAAGCACATTTTAAATGCATACCAACAAATATACATACATATAATAACTGATTAGCAATATTGAGTTAGCAAAATGATGGAGCGTACTACATACATACATACATACATCTACTATCACAAAAATCAATTATGATTAGAGACTTTGCTATGGGCAGCTGAAAATTTATTGCTGATATATGTACGTACATATGTATATTAAAATAAAAAATACACATTTTGAATATAGAAAAATTCAAAATTTGAATATGACAATGTTTAATTTAAAAAAAATTAATTAAAAAAAATGTAATCTAAAAAAATTTGGTTAATTTTTTTTTTTTAATTACAAATATTTTTTTGCAAATTCAAATAAAAAAACTAAAAATAAATTATCGCAAACGAAAGGGTATTTTTTTTAATAATTTTATACAAAATACACATAACGGCATAGACTTTACAGCGAACATAGCAAAGTACTCTGACTTTTTCGTCGCAATTATTTCTCTACAAAAACTATACTGCAAAGCAAACAACAAAAATGATGATTACAACAAACAAAAAACAATCTGTGGAAAAATTAATCATTGCAAATACAATAAACATATTTATGTAATAATTTATTTTTAAAAGAAACAACGAAATGTTAATTGCATATATTAAAGTAATTGGAAGTGTTGAGTTGGCTGCGGCATATTTAGATGCAAAAACAAAACGATTATCTTAATTAGCAACCCATATAATATATCAAGCTTTTTAATTAGTTTAAAGCTAATTGTAACAGAATATCTGCGCTATTGCCGACAGCGCATTGACACTTCTTCATGTTAAGTTTTTCTTTTTAATGTTTCATATCTCTGTTTTTTGCTTATGATTTTCCGCTTCATTGTACTATATGTGTTAAACTAATTATTATTTTATATTTATTTATATATATATATATTGTTTATGCATACGTTTGTATTCACACTTATACATATATACCGTTTTAATATATTTCTATGCTATTCTCTGATTATGTTTAAATATTATTTAAATAACATTTAGGTATGTTTTTTTTATTTTTAATTATTTAAATGAAGTTTTTATGTAATTAATTTCTAAATCATTTACATATACAATTAAATTAAATATATGAAAATTATACAATTGAACTGACGTTTGTATTTTCACCTTTTCTTCTTTCTCATATTTATCGGAGTGTTGGTGGCCTTTATGGGCAATAAGCAAATAATGAAATATAATTGCTCTGCGTTTTGTGGCGTTTAATTGATGATATAGGGAGTATTTGATACGACAGTATTAGGAGAGTAGCAAATCAAACATGCAACTGATTTAAAACAAGTAGACTGGCATAACCGATTTTAGTTAAAATATCAAGGGTTATATCAACTTTTGCTGAATGCTGCTACCAAGGGTTGAATTTTTTGTGATATAAAATTCGGGTCTTCAACTATCAGCGTACATTTCCAAAAAAAATTAAGTATACCAAAATTAATAATATTTTTCAAGCGCATTTTAAAAATGTTTCAATTTGTTTTCTATAGCCCAGCTCCATATGCAAGTAATACTACTACCGAAACAATCATACATTAAGGGGCTATACCAGTGTAACCCATTAAAAATTACGTGAATTTCGTGATTATTTTTATGAAAGTACTCGATCGAATGTTTCGAAGTTCGAACACAATAAATGCCCGAAAGAGTAGCTGAAACAAAAAAAAATCAAAAATATTA
This sequence comes from Zeugodacus cucurbitae, assembly GCF_028554725.1. NCBI lineage: Eukaryota > Metazoa > Arthropoda > Insecta > Diptera > Tephritidae > Zeugodacus > Zeugodacus cucurbitae. The sequence goes on from NC_071667.1 coordinate 12,364,607, forward strand.
TTCAAGTTGAAGGTACTACCTATGCAATGAACTACGATTTTTGAAAAATATCAAAAATTAATAAAATGACGTAGTTCCGAAAAAAGTATCATTTTTTAATGCCAAATTGACAATTTCCAACCAACCAAAAAGATATATACAAGAATACTCGGTTTCAATTGGATTATGATGTCAGCAATTTTGAAAAGTATCGTTTCGAGAAAAACGAATTTAAAGTTTCAACTATAGAAGTTTATACCTGCGAGCGGTCGCCATTCAAAATCTATTCGAAGATACGACCTTGCTGGTTTCACTAGATATTTTTGAAATTATAAATTATCGAATAAGAAAAAAATATATATTTTTTGAAAGTGTCACGGCTAAAGGACTAGAGCCGTATGTTTTAAGTCGTGTCATTTTTATTTATTCATTCTTTTTCAAATAAAATTTATTTTTTTTGCGATCTAACATTTTGAATGCTTAGTTTCAATGGCTAAAAAATTCCAAATGAGGTTTTCATTTTCGGAATTTACTCGTTTATTGCATTCGTGTGTATATTTAATATGCACTTTCATTCAGTTCCCAATATTCATATATATTGTTATGTAGATAAGTCCAATTGTAGTTAAATCGAAATTTGTTGCAATTATTATTATTTTTTATAAATTAAACACATGTAGTTTAATTTCAATATATGTGTATGCAATTATTATTTTCAAAATATTTATTTTTTTAATATTAATTTTTTTTTATTATTTACTACAATAATAATGAAACAATTAAATAAAAAAATAATGTCTTATTTAGTACAATTTTAAACAGAAATACATACACACATTATATAAAAGAAACGTGCAACTAGAATTAGAAGTAATAAAAATATCGTATTTCAGAAATCTTTACTAATACATACATAGAAAATTAATAGTGAATACAATACCATCTTTAATTCTTAGCAAAAAAAATAAGTACTTTATATATTATTTGAATTACCCAGAGCCAAAAGTTTTAATATCACTGTAAATTTCAAAAAACACCAAGTTTTTCAAACGAAAATTCAGCTCAACACTTAGTGAATCTAAATAACCGATTTATCATTTCATAAATGACTGAATTATGTATAAACTTGGCATATAATTAATAATAAATTTCTACACACATTCATATACACAAATACTCGTACACTACCGCTCCTGATACCTTCATTTGTTTGATTTTTTCCCGAGAGGCTCTCAGGCCCTTAAAGCACCTAAATAATACTTATCAGAATGATTTGAATACCATGTATCAGTTATATCATATTCCTATAAATAATTATTATCCTTATAATTAACTAAATTCTTAAGAAACGGTCTTAATTTTCACTCTCAAATTACCGCATAGAGTTTAGAGAGTCTATTAGCATATGGTATAAATGATGTGCAGACCATGATAATATTAAATATTTATATTTATATATTCTAATGACTAAAACTTAAAACTTACATTATATTAAAAATTAATGTAATAATGCTAGTATTATAAAGATATTTAATACAAAAATTAATGAAATAAATTATATTGTTATTTAAAGGTAAATATGCTTGGTTTTTCTTTGTATGAACTTATAGTACTTTCAATCATCTTATCTATGAATCGTGGGCAGGCATGAAAAATAATATATAAGATTTTATGAGCTTAAAAATGTAGTGAACTATATATTAATTATGCAATATTTCTGTCATATTCAGGACTTGCGACACAATAATCGTGGATATCAATTTATTCTTTGAGATTTTGGAATAGAAAGTTTTTAAGGACAAGAGTCCATTAAAATAAAACCCAAGAACCCACAAAAATTCTCATCTTTTCGTGCTTTAAAGATTACTCTTCTTGACTGGCGAAGACAATTATAGCCGAGTCCACAATAACGCGTCACGCATCTCTTATTTTGGTAGTTTGGCGCCAATTGGTAATACCAAGTGAATACAGGTTTTTCTCCACCTGGTCCTTCCATCGGAGTGGAGGCCTCCCTCTTCCTCGGCTTCCACTAGCGGGTACTTCACCGAATACTTTCAGAGCTGCAGCACTTTCGTCCATTCTAGCAACATGACCTAGCCAGCGTAGCCACTGTCTTTTTATTCGCTGGATTATGTCTATGTCGCCGAATAACACATACAGCACATCATTCCATTTTCTGCGGTATTCGCCGTTGCCAATGTTTAAGGGACCATAAATCTTCCGCAAAACCTTTCTCTCGAAAGCTCCTAGTGCCGTCTCATCGGATGTTGACATCGTCCACGCTTCTGCACCATAAAGTAGGACGAGAATGATGAGGGACTTGTAGAGTTTGGTTTTTGTTCGTCGAGAGAGGACTTTACTTTAAAGGTTAAGATTTGGAAAATTTCAAAGAAAATACATAAGGCTAAGTGTCTCATGCTGCAGACCACTATATGTCTAAGAAGCGGTATCTAGCATAAAATTAAAAATAGTTTAAAGTAAAAATTTAAAATGACTTTTTTAATATCAACTTATCCTGATAATGAATCAGTATTTTCGTAAGCTCGTTATTTAGGTATATGGCTTTTATAAGTAAGCCTACCCTACAGCTTGCGCCCAGTTGAGAAGTAAGCAACAACGTTGACGTAACTTTTACCTGGAAACTTTGCAAGTGTACTTCCACAATGAAGGACTTATATACACATAACCATCACCATATAAGTTTACAAAAAGAAAAAAACAGCACGTACTCACTTTTTATACATGTACTTTGAAAGTGAAGAGCGAAGAATTGCAAAACTTTCACTTACGACAAGCTGACTTTGAAAATTTCTTATTGCCATTCAAACTTATTTCGCGAAAGTCATATCGAAGTCATGAATGACGGATGGATGTATTACGATGGTTATTTATATATGCATGAGTACATAAATGTATGTGTGGTGCGAGGACAGCTCGACAAGTGAGGCTAGATGAAATCTAGCAGAGGAAAACAAAAGCTCGACCAACAATGGATTATAAAAATGTTTGAAAATGTTAAACTCTCACCATTTCAACTGAATGCCATTTCTCCATATTGACCACACCATTCAACATTAAAGAAGTAGGAGTTTAAATGGGAACACTCCAAGGAGTTGAGTTATAAACATCACACAAGGTAAAATGGACGACATTTATTGCTTCGAAAAGGGTGATATAGCATAGAATCAACTTTTAGAACAATCCAAGAAACCACTTGTTTGCAGTTTATTTTCACCACACCACCACAGCCTATTTTCACCAAAGCAACGATAGCAATATATCGTTCCTCAAGAGAGACGAGTCCATATAATCGGCACCTTCATGGATTTATATAGTAAAGGATATTGCCTTTCGCATCTAATATAAAATTCATATAAAGCACGGTGATCGTCTCTTGTATATATGAAAACTGGCAGAATTAGTTTGTGGTAAAGTGATCTTGACATGTGTTATCATTTTTAGACGTAAAACCAAAATCTTTCATAAACATTTTTCCACAACTTATCTGACCTACCTTCTTGCCTACAACTGAATGATTGAAAATTGAGCGTCAATCAAATGCCACCGTACGTTGAAATAACAATGAAAATTACAAACAACAACAAAACCAATTTGCGAAACAATCAAAGGTGCAACGCAACACAAAAGCAACCACAAACACGCAAGGACAATGGAGCGTAAGTAAGAAACGCCCACAAAGGTCACGTGCTACGGAAGGCGAACAAATACATATGTATACTCGTATATATGTACATGAAGGCACAGGGAAAGACTTAGCACACACCTGTTGCTGTTATTGTTGATAAACAGTATATATTTGTACACGTTTATTGGCGAAAAGCAACAGGTCCTTTACAGAGTGTAGTGAAATCCAAAAATAAATATGCCATGGGAAGAGCGTCATAAAATATACATTTTTATATATTTACACGTGTAACCATATGACCAAGTTATAAACAGTCTAATGGAGTTCATAAATTATTTGGAACACGAGCATTAAATTAATGACAGCGCAATGCCGTTAAAGGTAAGTTAAACAGTAACACACATTTTATGCTTATATGCAAATAGAGTCCCCCTCGGATATATTTATTTAGTTCACACAAATGTAATAGCATAATTTATGAAATTAACAGCAAACATAAGTGATGTTGCATGCCACCACTTTAGTGGCAATAATTTGTTGATATGTAAATATGGGTCTTAGAAACGGCACAAATCCTTTAATGGAACCGCGAGTGCCATTTAAAACCAATTATGTATGCACATACAAGTCTTGACGGTCCTGCCACATTCGCATCTACGTCCCGCAAACTCTTTCCTCCCGCTGCCACATTAACCTAGCTGTATGGCTCGACACATCCCGCCTGCACCACTGCGCGGTAGTGATTGACTGTTGCCTTAAAAAAGCGTTATCGATCAAACAACAAAAGTCTATTTGTGATATTTTCGGCCAATTTATTGGGCTGTCAATGCGGATTTAATGTTTTTATGCACAAATTTTCATCGCAGTCGCGTATTGAGTTTCAGCAAAAGTGGTCGGAAAGCAAGTTAAAAATAAGACGCGTTCTCAATTTTTTTAGTTACAGGCTCTAAAATGCTTTAAAGTAAAGAAAAAATATTGAAACAAGTTAAGAAATTGAAAATTTCCATGCCTCAACATGGATGATCGTACGATTGACTCGATTTTCGCGGGTTCTCTGGAGTCCCTGCCGCCAGTTAGTTCAAAAATTGTGCGCATTTTCACCAGCTCCACTTTCACAGGTGTGTGGGCTTTTTTTTAATTTTCGGGGAGATTGATTGCATAAGTTTGCGAAATTTACTTGTTGACCTTGAAATTTTCACTGTGTTTAGATACCACTATGGAGCGTAATACGTTGATGGCGAAGTGCTATCCACGTATTAAGGATTATTGTCGCGAAAAACATGGACTCGAGTTTCAGGTGAGCATATTATGTGCAGAATTATTTAAAACACAGAAAATAAAAAATAATATAATGTAATTTCAAAAAAATCAACCGCAAATACGGCATATGTGTTGACTACGAGGTTTATAGCCTAATCTAAAGCTCTATAAAGACACAGGACTATTTAGGATTTCAAAGATCTCGCTAACTAGATGAGATTCAGATGAGAATTCAGACAATGCTTAGCAATTTAATTTATGTGCGATTGCGAAAATAATTCAAAGGACGTAACCGACTATATTTGCTTAATCAGAATTGCCTTTCAAGAATATCAGATTTCACTTCCGATCCTATACCATATTGTAGTTAGTATCCTGTAAATAGTATAGGATGTTGTCAAGCACATTCATTCCTCCGTCTCAACCAGTTACAGGTGAAGACCTCAAGTCTATCCAATAATCCCAAGCGTTTAGGTCCACCCATGCTTCTTAGTCACATCTTGGATTATATAACAAATTACTTATTTATAATCAATCCACAGTAACACACATATTTTACATGCCCGTTTTTGCTAAGCTGAATTTCAAACAAATTGAGAATATTTTGTTACAGACTATAACATCATAGAGACGAGAGACATGGTTTTCATTATAGTATATATGTTAATCAATAAAATTACGTTACAGGTAGTCGATATGCGTTGGGGTGTTCGCGACGAAGCTACTGATGATCACATGACCACGGAATTGTGTATGCGCGAGATTCAAAATTGCCAACGTCTTTCGATGGGTCCAAATTTCATTGTGTTTTTGGGACAGAAATATGGTTACCGGCCCATACCGACATATATAGTCTCCTCAGAATTGCAACTAATCTGCGAGGAGCTGACATCGATGGGTGTAGATCGCGCCTTGCTTGATCTGTGGTACAAAAAGGATAGTAATGCAGTGCCACCGATGTCGGTACTGCAACCCATCTCATCGATTTTGATTAATTTTAATAACAAGGTGAGAATTGAATTCCTTTACTTTCATTCAATGTTTATTTAATGATTATGTAAGGCACTGATTTCAGCAATTTTTAAATTCTACTATTACAATGATTTGTAAAAGATTTGTGTAAACCTTAATTCAATAGAACACTGATTTATTAGCTATAGTTATTGATTTCATGAATTCACTCACTTTCTATAGCGTGTTCCCAAACTACAAGCCGAGGACCAAGCCGTCTGGTGGGATACGCTTAATAAAATGCAAAAACTTTTACGAAAAGCTGCCGCCTCTTTGGGTGCTAGCGAAAAAATGGATAAGGAATGTGTGCATAACTATTTCATGTCAGGTAAGCGCGAAGGTTCTTTTATAGAGCTTCCAACGATAGATCATTAAAAATACTATTTCTATGATTATTCTTAATAACTCCTAAATAAACATTTAATTTCCATCATTATCCCTTCAATGGGCCCATATAACGCGATAACTAGTTACTGAGCGCGAAGTCATTAATGGTATATTGAATGTGAAGAATACGAAAAATCATTGTCTGGCCTATGTGCGCTACATCAATAATATAAATTTGCAAAATCTCAAGAAGGCTTCACTCTTCGTGGATATAATAAATCGCAGTTTGGACACAGAATCGGCTAAATTGCTGGGCGATTTGCGTGATGTACGCCTACCGAACAAGATTGAATCGAGCAATATGCAGAAGTAGGTTCCAAATTAAGAAGGACTAAGGTTCCTCTTACTTAATTTATATATTATTTTACTTTCCACAATTAAGATACACAGTCGAATGGATCGGACGTGAGGGTTTGGATATCGAAACGCACGAGGAATATCTCAATCATTTCATATCGCATTTCTATAAGAATATCGTGAAATTGGTGGATCGCGCCATGCGCAAAGAAGACTCCAGTGCACAGGGGCAGATAGTGACTGAAATCCTACAGCATTTGCACGCTTGTAATAATTCGGTAAAGGTATTTTATGGGCGTGAAGATAATTTAGAACATATCAAGCGCTATATGCTGGGGGATTCAGATAAACCACTTGTCCTTTATGGCGAAGGAGGTTGTGGTAAGACATCGATGCTTGCAAAGAGCGCTTCGCTGGTGGCTAGTGAATGGTTTGCTAGTCAGCGACCAATTAATGTTATACGCTTCCTCGGCACTACGCCCGATTCAAGTGCGCTAACACCAACGCTAATTTCGATTTGTCAGCAGGTGAGTTGGACATTTTTGTAACTAAGCTTAAATATTAATCATGTACGAACTAAAATTGTAATACGTGGGCAGTTTGTAAGTCTACAAATTTAATAAGTAGTCATATCTTCGACCCAGCAATTAATTTGATTGACTATGAAACCGTTTACACAAGATTCGAGTCTATGAAAGCAATTGGAACACAACAGATATGTATCCAGCCAAAACTGTTCCCTTCAGAGTATTCCTCACAATTATTTGGAGTATGTAATTCGCTCCAAATCGTCTACGTATCTACAGCGAACCGGTATTTATATCCAACTAAGAATTATAAACTCGTCGACTTCCGGATATTGTTAAATACTGCTATAAATAGAATATACAAATTTATCCGAAGCATGGACCAGGGGTTGCGGATCCGAAAACACAGAAATTTCAGAGGTGCTTTAAATAGAAAACCGATTCGAAAAATTAGAAGAAACAGAAAGACAAACATGATTTTGTTTATTATCCAAATCATCAAAGACTTAGTTTACTGCCTTCGTCAGTGGTTTTTATGTACATAATCCATCTATTTTGTTATTGTTATATTTCATATACTATATTTGACTATATTATAACTATACTTACTAATATGACTCTAATGCAGATCTCTTACAACTATATGCTACCATTCGAGAATATACCCGACGATCTTGTACCTTTAACGGCACATTTTAAGCAATTACTAACTTATGCAAGCACGAACCAACCGCTGACTCTATATCTTGATTCCGTTGATCAACTGACAGGTACACAAGATTCGAATAAAGTGTCGTGGATACCGACACGTTTGCCACCACACTGTAAGGTGAGTGGGAGCATTGACAAGTCGACTAGTCTAACGACATGTCGCTCCCGTTTAAATCGCTTCATTTAACTCCACTGCATGTGACTTTTTCTCCTTCTCTCTCTTTTTATAAACTATTTACTAATTTGCATGAATTTTACTATATTTATTATATGAATGATATGATATATATAGAAATCTATTAGTATGTAGTTTAGAAATGCATGCGCATTTGATATCGGTTCTAACTGTATAAGTTTTCCAAATTGCTTGACCTGGGCTGCTAAAGAAAACTGGAAAATATATTTTTACTTAAAATTGCTAAATTTTGTACATACACAGCAAAATGGGGTATTTATGTATCTCAAACCTTCCTTCTTTTCCAATTATATTTTTAAAAGCACTTTTATTTAAGCAAATTTCTCCTTTACTAAAGCATGGTAAGCGCGCACATCTAATAGAGAGTCCAAAAAATTAATTACTATTTTACTTTTCAATTTTCTTTCCCTTAAACCCGAACCGCACTCTCAAAACCTATAGATCATTATTTCATGCGCCAACGAGGAGTCCAATCCGACCGTCTCACAGGAGTATCACGTGCTATGCAAAATGATCGATGTCGAGGAGAATTTCATTGAGGTCACCGCGTTGGGTGAGGATCTTGCCATGAACGTTATAAAAATGTGGATGAAGACGGCTTGTCGTGATTTGAATAATTATCAATGGCGTCTGGTCGCGAACGCCATAAGCAAATGTTCCTTACCGATCTTCGTGAAGCTGGTCTTTGCCGAGATTTGTCGCTGGCGTAGCTATACCAAACCGCAGGAAACGCATCTCGCCAATACCGTTATGGATTCGATTATGATGCTATTCGAACGTATAGAGAAGCAGCATGGTCGCATTTTGGTCTTTCATGCATTGGCTTATATCACCGCCGCTAAGTCGGGTTTGTCCGAGAGCGAATTGGAAGATCTCATTTCGTTGGATGATAAAGTGTTGGACGATGTGTATCAATATCATATGCCACCAGTGCGTCGTATACCGCCACTTTTATGGACGCGCATACGTAACGATTTGCCGAATTATCTGAGTGAACGTGAAGCGGACGGTGTGAATGTGATGAACTGGTATCATAGACAATTCAGGGATACTGCTAAGGAGCGCTACTTCAAGAACATGAATATGGCGATGTACTTTCATTCGATGATTGCTGATTATTATCTGGGTATTTGGGGTGGTGGTGTGCCGAAACCCTTCAGATATACGGAAATACAACGACATCGTTTCGGATTGACGGAGAAAGAGGGTTCGGCAGACCGAAAGGTGCCCATACAACCGTTGGTCTTTACTAGCAAGGATGGCAGTTCGAAACGTTATAATTTGAGAAAGGTAAAAAAAAATCTAGTTTAAGCTGATTTCAAATTACTATATAATATCAGTAGCTAGCGTAGATTTTTCAAGATGAAAACAGGGAACGAAAAAGAGTTGTTTGATCCCTCAAAAGATATCTAAGCCTACGTCCTTATTTATGTAACCACTTTATATAACATATCTTCATATCTAGTTCGGCGAGTTACCTTTTCATTTTGTGCGCTCGCGTCGCTTTAAAGATCTTTTCGAACATGTACTTTTCAACTACGACTGGCTACATGCCAAACTCTCAAGCTGCCCGCTACAAGCGGTGCTGGCGGATTTTGAAGACGCCTCGGCGAATACAGATAATAAAGAAGCCAAACGTGAACTGATGCTTGTGGCCGATGCGCTGCGTCTTGGCGGCGCTATCCTCGCAGTCTATCCGAATATGTTAGCGCCACAGTTGATAGGACGTTTGTTGCCCGAAATCGGTGGAAATAACAATATAAAAATGCTTTTGCGTGCCTGCGATCGCTCTGGACCGAAGGACTGCTCACTCATACCAGTGAATCATTGTCTACACACGCCAGGTGGTCCATTAAAAGTTAGTAATTTTGGTATCTCCTATTTTCTTCTTCTCAAATATCCTTTATTAACTCGCAGTACTCACTGGAGGGTCATCAGTTCGCCGTTTTCGCTTTTTGTCTTACCAGTGATCTTCGTTATATGGTTTCGATCTCAACACATTTCATAACTTTTGATCTCTCAACATCGGATCTTACACGTGATGTGAATCCCGGAATTGAGGGTATCATGCAGCAACTAGTTTTGAGTCCAGATAATAAATGGGCTGCAGCATATTCCAATAACAATCAGACCGTATTGCTGAATATGCTCTCGAGCGAGTTTGTTGTGATCGATAGTCCATTCGAGGCTGACGATGGGCCAGTCAGTGGTCTGTATTTATTAAATCAAAGGTACTCTTTATTGTAGAGATCGCTATGGTTTCACAGTTTGTGACACATTCCCCTTTCCATTTATTGCAGTCTTTTTTTAACATGCAAGTTGCGTTGGGCTCAGTTCGACATGCGTGGCAATTTGGTTGGTGTTTACGATATCCAAGGCGATGTACTCAATTGGGAGATTTTGAGTAAGTCTATTGGTCTTCGAAATATATTCTTATTATATTTCCTTGTATCATCCTCGTAGGTATGGAGTTTCTACGTCCAACCGACTACAATGTAATTTTCTGGTCCGGTTCAATCAACGAGACACGTCTTCGCTTGGATTCCTGTCGCAATGAACTCTTTTCCGAACCTTTACTACTTTATAGCGCTCTGGTGATGAATAAGGACCGCACAAAGATTTTCGCATGCGCAAATGAAGAGAATTATCAGGTGCGTAGCAAATTTTATTAAAGTACTTATTTTGCGTTTTCTCAAATTATACTCCGCCTCCGCACCCTCCCACCAGGTTAGTGTTTTTCGTTTTGATGAAAGCGACTCCGATAACTCCATCAACTGGATACTCGAGGACCAATTGCCACGTTTTGAGAATGACGTAAAAGAGATGTTGTTGCAGCTGCGTTTGGATCAAGATGATCGTATGTTACTCGGTACTGCTGGTAAAGGTTTTGTTATTTGGGACTTCGGTAAAGATGGTGAACGTCTCAGCGAGGATGCTATGTACTTCGCGCTACCTCACGGCGTCCGTAACATTACAACACGCATTATGCAATCCAATTCCATTATGGTAAGCTCAAAAATGGATTATGCTGTAGCGGGCGTGCGTAAGAATCTCTACGTCTGGTGTTTGCATACACGTCAACTGGCGAAGGTGCTCGACGCGCATTTCGGACGCATTATCCAGCTGGAGGCACTCACTATCGGCAATTGGAATAATTTGGTAACATCATCCATAGATCGTTCGGTCAAAGTATGGAATATAAATAATATTTTCGAGAAGGTGCATGTAATTGACCGTCATGAACTGCAGATCGATAATATCAGGTGAGTTTGAAAGTAGAAACCACTTGTTTTTCCTTCATTGTATTCAACTTTGAACAGTTTGTCCGAGGTTGATTTGGGCGTAACGGTTACACGTAGCTGTGTTGGTGTTTGGGATACGCGATCAGGTCGTCTGCTCGCCAAACTGGCCGATAGTCCTTTGGGCGCCATTGTTACACATGCTGAAATCACGCCCGATGGACGTTATATTATTTCTTCGGAGACTGGCAAGTTTCTGGTATGGAATCGTATCTCTGAACAAGTGATCTATCGTGATGATCAACCGGGCATTCAACAAATAACGCTTATGGATTACGGTTATAAAGTATTAACGGTATCATGTCTAAATATTAATAACAAAGCCGCAGCAGCGGCGGCTGAGGCTGCTGCTGCAGCTGGTGAGGACACTAATCGTTTAACAGCAATAACGACAGTGCGTTCGGTGCCGGGTAAGTATTGGAACGCAGTATGGTGAGCATTTTTATAATCTTAACTCTGCTTCATTATATTACAGAGGGTAATATACTCTTTCGCTTTGAGTATCCCATACGCATGGTGCCCGGTTTGCCATTTAGACAATCGGTCATCTCGGCTGATTCGGCTTATGTGATCGTTTGTACCGTGGATAAGGCAAACAAGGATTGTTTGGCAGTCTACAGCGCTACTAACGGGACGTTTGTTTCAAAAATTCTACTAAAAGGTTGTGGAATTAAGGTGAGTTGAGATTTGGCGACCGCTGAAAGACTGCGCGAACGTTGCGATCGGCTACATTCTCGACTTCTTTCTTATATTAGCCTCATAAATTTAAATATCGTATTTTTTATAGTCAATCCAATGATTCTTAACTCATGAAATATTTTATATGGTCTAATGGGTTTAATGAGGAGCTTTGTGTTATCAAATGTATTCAGTGGTTCGCTCAGATACCATTATCGCCATATATGTACATATGTATTTTCATACATCTTAACCCCGAAAAATTTACGATTTCCTTTCCAGGAGGTGATTTCATTGGTGCCAATGCCGCACAAGGCAAATCAAGTGGCTGTTATCAGCAGCGAAAAGGGTAGCATAATGGATATAAAAAGCAAGAAGCATGTACGTTCCATACCCAAATGGGGAGGTTCTATAATGAAAGACGGCAAAAGCGGACTGTATGCGCCCACAAGGTAGGAAGTAATACATCAACGAAGAAATGTACACAAATACTTTTGACCATTTCTGATTGTAGAGGTGGCCTCGAGATGCTCGAACTACGTAAGGGTACCACAGTGAAGACATTTATACCTAAAGTGGCCGAGGGTGTGTTCTCAGTAATTTGTCTGTTCACCGAGAACGATGAGTACGTTTGCTATTATCACAGTGGTCGCAAAACTATACGCGTCTTCCGTTCTTCAGACACAGAAATGATCGCCAACTATCGTTTACAAGCCGAATTGACAGCGATTAAGAGCAGCAAGGATGGTCGCTGCATTGTCTTGGGCACTGTGGACGGCTGCATGTCTGTGCTAGCCATTGTCGATCCACAAAAGGAGGAAATGTTCGAGTATTTGAAACAATTGCCGTCGCGCGATGAAAATTGGAAAGCTAAATTGGCCAAACAAAAGGCGCGTGTCGGTTTTAAGGCCGCCATACGTGTGGCGACGATTTCATCGCGTTTTGATAAAAGTAACAAAAATGCTCAAAGCGTCGACGATGAAGCGGGTGAACTGGATGAGGGTGTTAATCCAGTGGAGACTGCTGCTGGAGAATAGTGGTGTGCAATTATTGAAGGTGGTGTGGGCGGAGTTTTGACTTTCGTCGTAGTATTATTGGTGAACAAACTTATACACATATACAAAAATATTATATAACGTTAGCTGCTTTAAACGCTTTTTAGGCAATATGAAAAGAACGTACAAAGTGGTTTTTGTTAAAGCTGAAGTGATATTATTTATCAGGAAAGAATGTTGAAAAATATAAATATTTAATTCAATAAAAAGCTTGCTATTAATTGAAGAAAAAAATAATAATTGTTGAGTATTGAAAATCGTTTTTGTTGCTGTAGTCGATGGTACAAAATATATGTCATCGATGATATTAATTGTTGGTTCAGTTACTAACAAACTTGAATAATGATATTTCATAGAAATAAGGTATAGTTTTGAAAGGTTTGGAAGTCTTTTCAAGGACTGTTACCGCAATGCAATTTCTTATAGGCATATTTTATCGAGTGATTCAGTTCCTTTCGAACCGAACCCAGTAAGCTAAAGTTATTTTTTTCGTTAACATGATCATAGGTAGTCATCAAGTGCTCTACATTTTATAATAGTATTTCTAGTGGACCGATTTAGTATTTCTAGTGGACAATAAAATTAGCGTTGATGAGAAAAGGAAACTTTTAGGGAATTACAGTAAATGTCTCTAAGATCAAGGGAAGTCAAAAGGCATTCATGTTTGTGTAAAAATGTACATATTTAAGTGTACAGATATGGCGGAACTTCTATAACTCGAACTTCTATAACTCTAAGATCTCCAAAACTCAAACTTTTGAATTGGCAATAGCGTTTATAAATTAAATTTCAGACAAATTACCTTCCATAACTCAAACTTCTCTAACTCGAAGTTCTCCATAACTCGAACTCTTGCATTGACAATAGAAGTCAAATTTCATACAAATTTCCTTCCATAAATCGAACATTTCGACCAGGGCATAATTCGAAATTTAAAATTTTACTATCGAGGCCGTATTTTCAAAGAGTCACTATATCGTATGGAGGCGAACAAAATATAAGATATTACACATATGGATTGCATAAATCTTGGAACAAGAGCCCAACAATAGTAAACTGCAACAAACAAAATTACAGATTACATGTTTTAACGTATTTATATAAAACTGTATGAGAAGTAAATAAATAAAACTGTGTATTAGGTCTACAACTTTGCTTCCGTTTTCCAATAGATATCTCTAGGGTGAAGCACTGGTCGGTTAAATCCATTTTATTTTATATCGATCTTGGACATTTGTGTCAACATTAACCCAACAAAATAATTGTAGAGATCTATTTGCATCCCTTTTTGAGCCGAATTCTCGGCATTTGCGTGAAATTTTGCTTTTCTTTTTTAATTCCAAGAAAAGTGCGGCTGAGGCTTATCGACATTTGTAACCGTTTTTATACAAAAAAAATAAATTTCCAAAAAAAACGGCGGAAGCAAAGTTGTAGACCTAAAATAAATCTATATTTTGCTGCTTCTTGAAAATTTGTATGTTTAATTGAAAATTCTATAACTCGAAGTCGATTGGAGTTAGAGAAGTTCCACTGTATATTGTTTAACATTTATGTAAAAAGTTAGATATTTCCATGATCTAATCTGAATTATCTATCTTGTGAACTTTTTAGAATGTTTAATTTTTTTCATTAAATTCAATAACTATATCAATTAGCGTATCTCTCTTTTAATAATAATTATATGAAAATAAAATGAAAATAAATTCAAACAAAATATCTCAAATCTGTCAGCCCTGAAGCTCACTGATAGTTAAACCGATAAAATTGGTTTCCATGACCCCTAAAGCCAATAAAATTTCTGATTCGAACATCAAACCAATAATATCAGAATTCATGATACGAACCAGAATTTTTTGACAGTTTGAATTTTGATTCCGACAACTATCAGATTCCATATAAAAACTTATTAATTGCAGTTATTTCGACTACGCTATTCATCATAGAAATATTCAAAAAAATTATGAAATCCCATCTCGAAATATTTTCTTCGTTAGCTGAGTCTTCACTACAACTAATAATCGCGGATGGACAAACCGCTGTGGTGGTGTATAAAACAGACCCAGGTTGATATTCAAAACCGTTGAATCTGCGTAACCGAACTGGAATCGAATTCATATTAGACTAAGAACCATCGCCAAAACGGAATTTCGAATATAGTAGTAACATCAAAATCAAACTTTAAATTCAAATTAGAAAATGCATAAATGCAGAAAATAACTTTATTGCTTGCCTGCTAATATAAATACATTGAATAAATACATTGAATTTTTTTTTGTTATTTAAAACATGTGATCGCTTTTATTGTTCATACGTTTTGCATAGTTAAGAAATTAAACATTATTTTTCATTTATATATGTATATAAAAATATGCTCTCCGATTGGTTAACTTAAAATGTTAATAATGATTGAAGAAGCATATTTCAAAAGAGTTGAATTAAAAGTTTAAAAACTAAACTCAGTATGTAAAGAGTAAAATAAAATAAGAAAATTAAGTGCTGAGGCAAATAACAAATATATTTAAATATGTTAATGATATTTTCTAGCTGCTTACGTGTAATTGTAAATAAAAAAAATATTTTAGTAACATTAAGTGAAGGCAACTAAGCGCTTCATTTTATTGTATTAACTTGTTATTTATTTGTATGCGTATGTGTGTGTGTGTGTGTGTTATGCTTGTATTAACGAATTTTTGATATATTTTCTTGTATATAAGTATATTCAAATATTTTTAATGAGTTGAACATTAATAAATTAAACGTTAACATAACATGAAAGTATGTATGGTATGTATATTAAAATAGAAACTTAGTAGCTTATAAGTTTAACAATTAAACATATCTAAGAAATATATATGTATATATTAAAAATAGTTTTTTTCTTCGTTTCATTTTAAATTTTAGCGAACTAAAAGTAATTTTCAACAAAATTTTGACTTAAAATTAGTGTAGAACGATGTAAGAGAGCGCAGGACGATTATAAAAGGTGACTGAAATCGCTATAACATATTTACAATAAAAATTGCTATGTTTTTAAGCAAAGGATGATTAGTTTTTAATATGAATTTAGTTTGAGTTTTAAACAAAAAAAATATATATATAAAATTATAATACTAGTTTTAACAACGCTTATGCAGTTTTGCTGCTGAAGAGTATTTTCCAATAATTTAGAATTTGTTTTTAATTTTTTTATTCATAGGAGTCATTTTGGATTGGCTTGCTTGGAGTTACGAGTAGGCTTAATTTTGTTTACCTCATAATTTACGCGTAAATTGAAGGTTAGGGTTAGTTTCCTTTTAACGGTTCCTTGTAAACTAAACAATACTCATAAATTGCAAAATGTATATACTTTTTATAGAAAAAATATATTTATAGAAAATAATTATAGTTAACATCATTGTGAATTAAATCAAGTTATTGTAAAAAAATAACAAAAAGTACAAAAAACTATAAAAACAAAAATTATAAAAAAAAAAATAATTATAAATAGAAAAAATTATTACAAAAAATTAATTAAATAAGCATTTTATTTAGAAAAATATATGTGAAAGGACATTAATACAGCAAAACATATGAATAAAAAATTAGAAACGATAAAGAAATTCACGTTTTTTATTTACATATAAAATTTGGAATAATAAAAAAATTCAAATCATAACAAAAAATTAAAAATAAAAATAGATATTGAAATTATTGTTTTTAATAAAAAAAACTGTTTTAAATGAAAAAAAAAGGTATTGACGCCCGAAAATATATATATTTTAAATTTTTAACTGCATTCATAAGATATAACGTAATTCTTACACACTTTTATAACCTTCAACTTTATAGGTCAATAAGTCGACTTGTTTGAGGAACTAATGAAAGTTTTGTTAACATTTCTTTTTTTGGAAATTAAGGTTTCCCCAACATTCTTTCTTGAGACAAAAGAATTTATTGGTATTTTTTATTTTTTTTTCAACTTTGACATCAATGCGTTGAGGAGGCAACAATTATTATTACTCACAAATAAAATTTCGAAACATTACCGAAAGCACAATTATAGTGATTTCCATTAAATTTGTTTGTTTTAAAGATTTAGTACATATTTCGCTTCATTTGCATCCAGCTCTGTACGTCACATTGTTCTAACTTCGATTCGCAGCAAGTATTCCACTAAAGGAACTTAAAAACCAAAACAAAATAATAAGTGCGCTTTACAACGAGAAGTATGTAGTACACAACTTCATAAACGCACATCATAAGCTCTCTGAATCTTCCAAAACAGCGAATTAAAAGTAATAACAACTACAGCCATTTGCTAAAAAAATCCTCCTATTTGATTAGATTTTTTCTCTAATTCCATTTGTTGTTGTATTGTTTGAAATAATTTGCAATCATACAGGTCTTTGCCTAACACTATATATGAATAACTTATTTACTTAAATTCCAGACTTCAAGGAAAACCGCAGTTATTAGGGTGTGTTCACACATTTCAAATACATGCGCTTCGATTTCTTGACTTAAGGTTTCAAATGTAAATTCAATTTATTTGCATTTGTTTTACTGTTATTAAACTAACATTATACTCAATGACAATCGACATGTATAATTCCATTCCTTTTATTAGTATGCATGTATATATGTATATTAATTAATCAATTTAAATGTTTTTTTTTTGCAATTTCAACTTCATTGGTATTTTGTTTTTGTTTTTATATATCAGTTTTGGTAATAATTTAAGAATATATAGTAAAATTTATATTTAGCATAAATACCAGGTGTATGGGAGTGTATTGATGTTTTTATGTATGAGTGTGTTTGTGTATATGTATTGTGTTGTAATTGTTGTAATTAAGAGTAATGCTTTATTAGTAATATATAATTATTAGTACTTTTGTTGCGGCCATTACTGATTTTCACTTCTTTCTTGCTTTCTTGATTTTGTTGTTTCACACTGCCGCTTTCATTGTAATTTTCGTCCTGCAGCCTAACTCTCTTACTATTATTTAATGTATATATAAACGTTTGCTTTCAGTGTCTCCTGTACCTTCCTTAATCTTATGAAAATTTTACTTATACTCGCTTGTAGATTTTTGTTGATTTGTAAATTTTGCATATGCAACGCTTTGTTATTGTTGTTTTTTCTTGCGCTACAATACTACAAAGCTTGTTTTCTATTATTATTTAGTATATATTTTCACCTTTAGCAAAATTAAGTTTGTTGCTCCGTCCAACACATTTGCCAGTCAAATCGGTGCAACGTCGCTCAGTAAGCTTTGAAAGCTTGCGTATACCTGCAGTTGAATTCCACAATTAAGCGGCAATCTATGCGTGATTCTCCTTCTTGAACGCCGCCAATTTAGCTTGTAAGTGCTGCAGGCGATTCGGCGATAATTCGGGCTTCTATAAACGTAAAAGAGAAATGGAAAATTTAAACCTCCTTAAACTAAAAAGGAGATAGAAGAAAAGAGGTGTCACTCACATTCACATCTCTTCGTATGAGAGAAGACATCTTTTGTTGCGCATTCATCGAGTTCAAATTCAGATTCTCATCGGCAACTTTATTGTCCATAAGCATTGTGTGTGTGGCGCTCATGCCGTCAGCGTTGCGACTGAGATTCGCCTTCGAGATGAGGTGATTCAAGCGATCCATCCAAAAGTCCGGATCGGCAGTCTTGGCACCGCCCGCGCTGCCACCACCACTACTGTGACCCAAACCGCTTGCTGTTGTTGTTTGATATTGGAAATTGGCATCTGTCAGATAAGAATAACGTGATGAGGCTGCGCAAATTAACACAATTTGTGGATGCGTGGAAGGAGTTGGTGGTAGAAAGTGTTGTGTCGTAAGTGATAGTTGGTGACATATAAGATTTTGTTATTGTTTTTTTTTTTTAATTTCGTGGTGTGTTTGTGGTTGTATGTGGTATATGCAAGAAAATAAAGTGTTTTGGTAAACAAATATTATTAATTAAGTATCACTATAAACGCTTGGTTTCAAAGACCGCATATGAATTGAAATTATAGTAATAACACCCAAATCCCATTGTTTCACTGTTATCATTCAGCTGCAATACAAACAAGTATTCCTATATATGTATATCATTGTGCTTTTTACTCACCTACGCGATTATCACCATTTTGCGCACGCTGTAAGCCATCGCCCGCACCGCCAGACTGGGCCACAGCGCGTTCGATATCGGCCAAACCATCTTCAATGTATTTCTGGAAGCTGGGACTGGCACCTTTAAGGAACGTTGACAAATCGATTTCGGAATTTTGTACCTGTCAAGTAATAAAATACATAGTAGTAAATGAAATAGATGAAGTAATCAATACAGCAACAATATATCTATACTACTATTATAAAGAGGAAAAATTTGTATGTATGTTCGTAATGAATAAACTCAAAAACTACTAAGCCGATTTCAAAAATCCTTTACCATTGGAAAGCTATTTTCACCCCAAGGAGGATGGAGAAATGATGGGAGAATCTTAATCTGAAACTGAAAATCGTCTTGCAAGACATTCCTTCTTTTCTCTTCGCATCACAATCACGTGCCAGAAAGTCGAGTAACGAGCGCAGCTGCTTGCTGAAAAAAATT
This sequence comes from Zeugodacus cucurbitae, assembly GCF_028554725.1. Lineage (NCBI taxonomy): Eukaryota > Metazoa > Arthropoda > Insecta > Diptera > Tephritidae > Zeugodacus > Zeugodacus cucurbitae. The sequence goes on from NC_071667.1 coordinate 12,384,234, forward strand.
TCAAGACCTTCCTAGTCCGCGCTTGAGAGTCGGGTACGAAGCGTGTGTAGCGAATTGAAGAACAAAATATTAGAAATATACAAGCTCGCACTAGGGCGTCGAACTCTGAGCGTTCCCAACGCCTTCATAATAAGAGAGAAAGACAACGGTCACCAAAGAATAGAGGTCGCAATCAAGTTTTAGCTCATTGTAAATAAAATATAATTTTATGTTCGAATTTTCCTCATTTTACTTTTTTAAAATGAACCCACGCAAGAAATGGGAAAGTACATACATATGTATGGGAGAGTGTGTAAAAAACTTATAATTTTTGAAATGTTTGTTTAAACCCGTGCGAAGCCGGAGCGGTCTTCTACTATATAATATTTTTGTTTTTTTTTTTCGTCAAGAATATTCTTTTTCGGTTTTAAAATGCTTTCAGTCGACCTTTGTACGTACTTGACTTTTTTAATATTATTATATTAAAATCAAAATCTTCAATCAGATTTCAACCATTCTCAAAATTCGTATGCCATAAAAATAGAACTAAGACCTTTCAGGCCGATATAGTAACTTCTGTGTCTCATAGCCTTGACAGATGACAGCGCTATTTTTGCGGACTTAATTTTAATTAACTCGCGCATTATATCCATTTCAATGCAAATTAATAATGCATTTAGCTAAATTTAGCAAATTTGAGTAGACAATACTGCCCAAAAATTGCCGATTTTTGCTATTCTGAATGGTGATTGATACAAAGAAGAAGAAAAACGTAAACAAATGATTTAATTTCTATTTTGCTAATTAAATTATGTGCAAATATAATAACAATAATGGTAAATCGAGCTTAATCGGCATTTCAATCAAGCAGAGGCCGGTTAATTGGTCAATAGTCTATGTGAAAAGACTATTAGCATTTCTTGAGTATGAATTTTGCTCGTCGTCACTGCTATTAGAGAAATTCGAAAGCGCACATTTCACTTAACTGTACTTTTTTTATTAAAAGCCTGCTAAAGACTAGCTATATAATATTCTACAACAATTATTTAAGGTACCTAAATGTTAAAATTCGGAAGCTATCATATTTTTTTTTTTAATTTAAACTCACCTTGAACTCGTAGAGTTTCAGCAAACCCTGCTGCTTTGTTTCCTTATCTGAGATTAATTTGAATATCTGTGACATTGTTTCATGCGTTTGATTCGAAATGCGTTTGCCATGCATATCCTTAGCCGAGGCGGAGCGTTGTGGTGATGCGCTCGGTATGTGACCCTCTTTAGCCAAATTCTAGGAGAAAAACAAAAATCAGCAGCATTAAAAAATTATTATATTTGCCTTTGTTCGGTGAAAATTAAATGTACCTTCAGTATTTTAATCAAATAAGTATGCAATTCTGAATGTGTCGGTATCTGATTGAGATGATTCAATATGGCATTGCCTTTCACCTTGGCCATATTGTGTATAATAGTTTTGACCGTGCGTAAGGGCGTGTCGGATGGTCGTGTCTGCCACCAGCTGCTTGGCAAGGCCAGCATGAATTCATGCACCTCTAATATGACGGCATCGTAGTTCAGTTCATTGGTGCGTTCGGGTAACATCTTCACATTACGCCAAATACATTTCATAAGCAGGTCGGTGAATTTCGGCAAGCCAGCTACCGGGCAGGTTTCGCGCAACAGACGTATCAAAGCGCTGGAAAATATTTAGCAAATTATGTATGAACGTTCCAAGAGAAATTACTTTTTCACTTACCAGTTTAAATTCGTGAAATTTGCTTTATCCAACACCTTCAAGCAAATGCCGTTGATAACCTTATTATATTGACCATCATCGCCGGTATTCAGCTTCTGATCGGCCATGAGATTCAACAGTGCGGACATTAAATTCTTGATGCAGGCAACGCTCAGCGTTTTACCCAACGTTTTGGAGTGGAAAAATGAGTAGAGTATGGATAGTAGCGGTTGGTAAACAACCAACGATTCGGTGATCGGCACCTGTGATAGATTCTGTGTGGAAAAAAATTTATATATTAGTTTATACAAAGTGAACTATTGAATTTGCGATTTGAACCTTGAATTGTGCCAGCACATTTTGTATGAAAATTTCCTCATAGTCACGGAGCACGGCCTGCTTTTCGGGTGAGTCGACGATCTCGGTCAGTTCGCTGATGGCGGCGCGTGCCTTTAGTGTATCAACACTGCTTATGGACTTGATCATTTTGATTAGTTGAGGATCGTGTTTGGGTAGTACATCAACAAGGCTGCAAAGTAATGTTATATTTTACATTATATGCAATTTCATTTTATTATAATAAAAGCAAAATGGGAAAAAATCTTCATTAGAAAAAGTAGAGTGTAAATTAAAATGGTACACAAATTTAAAAGAGTTTACGAAAGAATTATTAAAAAAATACAAAAAGAAAACACATCACATATAACCGCCCACACTAACGTCACTTACTTAGCCGTTGTATGCATACTGCTACTGCTGCCACAACCGAGGCCGCCGCCACCATACACGGTGGTTGCATTCATTTGCTGCTGGTGGTGTATATGCTGTTGAGGGCTCATGTACGGCGATGCACAACCGCCGCTCGCATGCGCTGACGATGGCGGCGGTGTATTATGCACACCCTGTTGCATATAATGCGAACGGGAAATTAATTGCTCGAATTTCTCCTCTGGATATTTGACATTGTCACGTGTCGGTATGATTTTGACGGGTTCATATAGTAGCGAGACATCTACTTGTGGCACCACCACCGGCTGCATTTGATCAACACGTACCCAACCCTTTTCGATTTCCGATATAACTTCGGGATCTAGACCGAAGGGCCCACTCACTTTGGGCGGTTGATATTGATACTGTGTGGATGCAGGCTGATCGAATGTTCTGTACGCGGCGTTGAAGAAGAGAGAAACAAAAAAGAGATTTCCACTAAATTTTCTTTTCTTCTTATATATTATATCAAAAACTAAGTGCTTTAAATGCTAGCAAATGCAATTTTTTTGCTGGGTGTAATGCATTGGACGGACAATAGTGAGGAGTAGTGGAGCGAGAATAGACGCGCGTTGATTGTAAATGTGTATTTACATGTGGAATAGTGATTTAATGCGACTATAGAAATGTTCTTCGAAAATGACATGTCATTTCGATAACGAGAAATGCTTTTCTTTTCGAAAAGGACATGGCACTACTGTAATGAATATTGAAATGCTTTTAGAAAAATTACTAATTAATTAGATTATATTAGTTTTATAATTGCTTCATTATATAACAACTTTTCAATAATTGTTGAAAATTATGAAATGCAAAAAAAAAAACTTGTTTTCTTGTTAGGTACAAATTATATATAATTATATAGCGTGACTATATGAGCGCTTTAAACTAATTAATAAAACAAAAAACTTTTAAATTATTTTAACAAAGCTTAGCAAATCGATGTAAAAAAAGAACGATTCAAATGTTCGAAAAAAGTAGTATTATAAAAAATAAATATTAATTGTTATCTAATGAATATAAATCAAAACTAAATGAATATAAGTGTGTGATTCTCGAAAACTATAACTTATTAATATTAATTATTTTAGTATTAAAACCTGTATCATGATTTTTACGAATTAAATATTTCAAAATTATATAATTTTATTTCTTGTTATTATTTAATCCTAACTAGATTAAATAATCGCTAAACTTATTATATTTAATTCTGCATTTGAACTTATTACTTGTAAAGTAAAAAAAAGAAACAACTTTTGAAAAACATTTCAATATTTTCTCTCAAATTTTCAGCATTTTTGTATCAATTGTTAAGGTTTCTTTTGATATGAAATTTGACTTTTTTTTAGTAAATATGTGTTGATTGGAATACAAGCGGTATAAACAAAACCGTTAATAGCATCAAAAACACAAGAGAACAACAATTTCAGCAACAAACAACAACAAATTAATGAAAAAATGTGAGTTATGATGAAGCAAACAGTAAAAATGAAACGAGCAAAGAAATATAAAAAATAAAATAATAATAGTGTAAAAAAATACAAAAAAATTAAACATAAAAAATAACACTTACTAAATTAAAAGTTGTGTTTAAGGTCAAAGGAAAAGAATATATAAATTAAAGAGTGGTTATGTAATCGCGTAGTGCAGTGTGACGGCAGTTGTAAATGTATAACAAATAATTAATTAAAATAGAAAATATATAATTAAAAAATAAATAAATGAAAAAAATAATTAAAAAATATATATATTTTAGATAAAAAAATATAAAAATAAAATTGAAAAAAAAAATAAAATAATGCAATTATAAAAAAAATATATATATATAAAAAACACAGAAACTTCTAAAAAATTGGTACCAAATTATTGAAAATTGCATATAGATACGAGCCAAGTTCGAAAAAGAGCGCTAGACATCGAATTACTATGAATAAAACAAAGTCAAAAATAAGCATAACTGCAATTTTCAAAAAGGTATTAATACCAAAGCCAAGTTCTTCAAATGAAACACGAAATTTAAATAATGTATAAATTTAATAAATTTAAATGAATCGATAAAGCCAACTAAAACTGTCGCGCAGGTGTATTTGGTGTGTTTATGAATTTAATATATTTGCAAATTTTAATCGTTGAAAAAAAAAAAATTAATTTCAAATATATTAAAAATTTCTCTATATTGTACTGGATCAAAAAATGGTGCATTGAAAGCAATAACTCAAACCATGGAATCTCAAGTCGAGTTTAGATGCGGAGATGGCGGAGTTAATGCAATTCATTTATGCCTTCTACTTTAAAATTTGCATATAGATATATTCGATTTTGGATTTAAATGTGCGTTCAAAATTGCATAAAATTGAGTTTGGCTGTTCTCTCTTCTAAGCGCAGTTATATAATGCAATATAAGGCAATGAACGAGTTCAGCTCTTAATGGTATCTCATACATTCTCTTAATTAAATCGATTAGTTAATTGTCTTAGCAAATATTTATAGCAAAAAGTTGCTAATTGAGAAGACTAATATACATTTATTGAAAATAAAATATTTGTATAACGTTTTATTTTTTGTTAAAAATTTTATATTTTTGTTTTATAAATTTATTAAAAATTGAAATTTAATAAAAATAATGTACTATATATATTTTAAGGAGCTTAATTTTGATTTGCAACACTTCGGTCACGAATTTTTTAAAAGCAAGTTTTTAACAACTGCCTTCAAGATTTATATTTGGTTGATTGAAAAGGGAGACGAAGAGAGCGGCCGTACTTAGGCTCCTAGCTTTATATTTAGTCACATTTTATATACTTAAACGAGCAGCAAAAGCAGTATATAAGCACTACCGAATAATCGCAAAATGTAGATAGGTGGATAGGAGTGCAGCCCTTCAGGGCTCAATTAGTGCAAATTGTAGTCGAGCGAATTTTTAATTTTAATAGATAAAAATATTACTCCAAAGTTTCAATACAAAACTGAAGTATTGAAGTGATAGTGGGAGCAGATTTGAAGAACATTGAAAATAATAAAAATATAACTAAGCGTGAAACAGTGAGCTCGAACAATATAAATAAACACAACATTTAACCTGCACGAAAAAACGTAAAATGATAAAAAAAAAACAAAATTGTATTTTAATTATATTGAGTACCGATGAAACAGACATGTATATATATTATATTTATATATGATTATCTGTTTTTATATATGTACACATTACATTTGTAACATTTAAATGCACACAAATGAATTTGGTTAGTGTAAATGGTTGACGGTTAGTTTGCATTAATTTTCAAAAACTCCAGTGAATGCCAGACATAAACATTTTAGTATGAAAATACAAAGAAAACAATAAGCAGCGAATAGGTATAAAAAAGCAACATAAAATAAAAATAGTTAAAAAATAAATAATAAAAGTAGAAAATGTTAAAAAGGGAAATTACGCTTGTCTTATGAGCGAAGTGGCGCGCTTGTCTTTTTCATCCGTACTGGCATTTGCTTCATACGCATTCGTTTGCAATTGCACACTAAGGAGGTGAAAATTAAAATATTAATCCTTGTTATTGTTATTGTTAGGCTTTTTTAGTTTTTTTTTTTTTTGTTTTCTCAGTTACGTTAGACAGCAGCAGAGCAATAAAATGTGAAGAAATTAAAAAAAAAAATTTCAAAAAACGTATGGGAATTAGCAAAACGAGGAAGTTGAAGATTTCTGCACTACAATTATTAAGAGAAATATACAATTTAGTAAACAATTTGGTTTTTCGTACAATGATTTTTTTTTTTTTGATTTAGTAGCAAATACATTTCAAGCATTAAATGTCCAAATATGTAAATTTATATGCAAACTTTTCTCGACGACTATAACGGTATCTCAAGTAGAATTATTTACAAAAGTGAAAAATATTAATAACGAATAATGTCAATGTTATAATTTAGACTGTGTCTTCATTCTTCAGACGTTTCAGAAAACCAATCCGCAACTCTACTATTTACAAGTAAGACTACAAACCAAGACACACAAAACATTTGCATGGTCGTTAATTAATTTCTTTTTCACTTTTGAGTTTAACTTCACTACTCTCTTCTCGGTGAATTGTCACATATTGTTACATACACTTCACAGCCACCGCACTCACCTTGCTGCCGGCATTGGCTGCTCGTCGGCCGGCGGTAGCTCATCGTAAGCGCCATTCGTTGTCGGCTCATCGATTTCAATGCTATCCTGCTGCACGACCTGTGCGCCTGTTTTAGCAACACCAGCAACACCAGCACCACCAGCGACGCCACCGCCGATGCCCAACGCTGTTGTTGTATCCGCCGCCACTGTTGTGGGTTTGCGTGTCTTTTTGGCGCGTTTTATGCGTTCATCCAACATGGACAGGTCTTTTTCATTCAATTGCCCGATTAGTTTGTATACCTTTTCGCCGGCTAAGAAGTATGCTTGTACAACGGAATTTAGTGCTGCATTACGCACCGAATTATCACGATCGGAAATGTGTCGCGCAATCTCTTTTAATGCCACCTGTTGCGAAGGCTGGCACACCGTTAGTCCGTAGTTTTCAATCAAATAACCCAGCTCATCCAAGCATTCGGTACGCTGACGCGCATTCTTGGACTTGAGGCCATCCATAACGTAGGCAAATACTTTGGTATAGGGATAGACGAGCAAGATTTGACGCAGTAAGGAGCGTACACCAACACGTACGGCGTCTTTCGGATCGCCAAGCTACCGAATATGTTTGAAAGGATTATAAGCAAATTAAAAATGAGTAAAATATATGCAAAGTGGATGTTTACCTTTAGCAGTAAATGTGGTATGAATGCGCTACCCTCATTCTCTGCCAGTATATACTCCATTTCGACCAATGTCTGGAAAACTTGATTAAGATACTCGAGACCCTTCAGTAAGACTGAAGGATTCGTATCGTAAAAACGGAGTGAAAGCCATTTCAATATTAAATCCAGATTACAGACTAATGCTTTGCTGTTGTTCGGCAAATCTTCGTTCAGAGCCTCGATCACTTTCAAATGGTACCTGAATAAAGAAGTCGATAATTAAGATATTATTGGAACAACGTATGAATAGAATGAAAACAAGAAGACGGAGAATAATACCCATTTGACATTTTTCAGTTATTTGTATATGAACATAACCTCAAAATTAGTTTGGTATCAATATAAATATGTAAAATATAAAGCACATTATTTATTCATTAAAAAAGTCGACTTGTGTTCCATAGACACTCACCTAAAGTCGTCGTGGAACATGTTGGCCATTAGTCCTTTGTTTACATTGGCCGTGGTCATTTGTTCGCGCAGCAGCTCGATGAATTCCTCTCGTGGCGTGGTGAAGGTCCACTTCAATACACGCATTTTCTGCTCGTCAATCAAACGTTGATTCTTGGAATTATTAATCGCCAGGAGTGGTGACGTGTCCACATCTTCGTCTTTCTTACGCGACGAACCGCCAGACTTATCTGCTGCACTTGCAGCACCACCCTTAGCTGTAGTAGTTTTCTGAGCGCCACCACCACCGCCGCGTACTACCTTCTTAGCTGGCTCCTCAATGGGTGCCTGCTGTTTGCCTTTAGGCAACGGTTTCATCGGCAAATTGGGACGTGCCTTATCTAAAGCCGCTTGTATATCCTTTTTAGATGCTGGTTTCTGCTTATCGAGCGCTTTTACCATATTCTCGAAACCCAAATGTATCATTATGCCCAACACCGCTTCGTTGGCATTCTTACGCACATCAACGTTGCGATCACAAATGTGCGCATACAAATGCGGCACCATCGAGGTTAACTCCTCTTTGGGTATGGATTTGGGAGGCATTTGTGGCAAGCGCTCGGCTAGCCAACCCCATAGTTCGGATTTTAAAGCTGGTGAACCGGTTTTCAGCGCATCGGCAATCATTTCACTTTCGAAGAATTCTTTGTAGCCACCCTTTTCGCCGAAACTGTTGATGCAATTCAAGGCGGCAGCGCGCACAGCGGCTTTATTATCGCCCAGTGCATGCAAGCAACCGGGGAACAGTGTGCGCACATGACTCTTGCAGCTCGAACCCATGGCATTGGCCAGCTGTTCGCAGATGGACATGGCGGTTTGCGCGATTTTAGCATTTGAGTCAAGCAGGCGTAATGCCAGTGCTGGCGCTAAATCACCAATTGTTGGTTTAATCAGCTTAGCTTCGCTTATAATTGTTTGTAGCTTGTTGAGACCCTCATTGCGTGTCTTCCAGTCCTTGTCGGACATCTCCTTCAGCAGGGTCTCCGTAATTTGTGGTGCAATGTCAATGCGTGGCAACATATCCGCCAAATTCATTTGCTCTTGCGGCTCATCATCATCGCCAGCATCATCGTCGGCATCACCGGCGCCAGTGCCACCTCCACCGCCTGAGCTGACAGCTGATTTCTTAACGCCACGCACCGGTTTCGGTGGCTTCTCGCCAGCATTCTTATCCATCTCTGTTTGTATTTGCGACTTCAATGCCGGTTTCTCGCTATCGAAGAACATCATTAGTGTACTGCCCATGTACATGGACATCGTGCCGAGTAGACCGATAGCGGCACTGCGCACTGTAGGATTTGTGCTTTGCACCGCTTTGCGCACGTCATCCAGCAGCAGTTTAGGTTGTATTTGAAAACCAAACTCTAGTATGGATTTGCTCACCCAATTCAAGGCTTCAGACTGCACTTTCGGCGATTTCTGCTCGAAAGCGAAGGAGAGTACACGTCCAACTATGTGCTCCAATTTGATGGCCTCAGCAAAGGCGGTCAACACATCAGCCGCGGTGGAGCCGTTTTTAATGTCTGCTAATTTTTCGGTCACTTCATTGACCACCAAATCGATTGTGGTTGCTGTTAGCGGATAAGTTTCGGCTACGACGCGTATGATATCGAGCTTGTGCTTCAGCACTTGGAAGTTCATCTCCTGCAATACAATACCGCGTTATTATTAGTTGCACAAATAAGAATTTGAAAATTTCAATGTTACCTTTAAACCCGGTTTGCGTGCGCTAATCATACGCACAAGTACCTGTGATACGCCCGATTGCTTAGCGTCGAAATCGCCAATTACTTGAAGTAAATTCTCGCATGCTGCCAAACGATTCTTCCAATTCGAGTCAATCAAACCAGCTAATATATCGGGTGGTAATAACTCCTCGGCTTTGGCTTGCACCTCCTCTAGTGACATCTCACGTTCAGTGGCCAACACTTTAGCGCTGCTGGCTGATTTAGCGAGTGGTGCACCACCCCCTGCACCACCACCCCCACCCGCAGCGCGTTTGGCTACAGGTTTTTTGTTGCCTGCAGTTGCAGGACGTGACACTGCCTTCGGTTCAGTTGAGCCGCTACGCGATGATGCACCCGAAGCCGCATTGCCAGCTGACGAAGCGGCTGCCACTGCTTTTGTGGCTGGCGCTGTAGCAGGACGCTCCTTTTTAACTCCCACCACCTTCACTTTAATCTCAGCCTTCTCTTGGCATTCCTTGATTTTTGCCATCTTCAGGGCATCGACCTCCACTAAAAATGGTCCAACGGACTTCTCACCCATCAGCTTAAGCAGTGTGCCCAAAGCTTCAGCGGAGGCGTCACGTACTGTAGGATCTGGTTCATTTAGTGTCTTAATCAGTGTGGTCACAAGCAATTTTAGAAGTTTCTTATTGATTGCGGTTGGTTGTGTGCGTGCAAAGGCGCGTGCTAGGAAGAAAGCCGTTTCAGATTTAACACTGGGATTTTTATTTCCCAACGATTCAACAATGCACTCCTGCATCGCTTCCAGATTCGTGGAAGGATAAATTGCATCCGTGGATTCACGTAATGCCGCGACAACATTAGCTTTCTTCTCTTTGAACTTCTCCAATAGCGAGGGTATGCAGGCCTAAGGAAAGTATAGAAATATAATTAATATTGAATATTATTTCTAAATATTTAGCCCAACCAACAACCTACCATAGCATAAGTGCCGAAACGTTTGCCCAGCCCATTGGCCAACATGGCTAAGCATTTGCCGGCCATGGCCACCAAAACCACATTGCTATCCTTCGTGATAACCTTTTTCAGTGTATTCACCAGCACACCATACTCGCCATTCTCCAATTTTGGATTCTCGGTTAAAAGTTTTTCGAGCGCTTCCAGTGACTCCTTACGCAACGTCCATTTCTTCTCCTCCAATTTGTCATAAAAATCTTTGGGCAACTTTGAAAGTATATCAACAGGATCGAGAAGGTCCATTGGATCAATGCATTCCTCACCCTCGCCATCTTCATCTATAAATAAAACAAAAAAAGTAAATATATAAAAACAAAAATAGCACAATTTAGCAAAGTATGCCACAAGAAATTTGTCAAAAACGCAAGGCAATAAATAAAGGTGTGAAAATGACGTTTTCGTAGGTGTGTCTGCATCACATAAGAAATAAATGAATTTCTTTACTATAAAAAATTGCCATTATGCCCAATGCTGCGTGACAAAGCGTCAATTAAAGCAATCCAAAAGCATTTCGCTGTATATTTATCGCATAGCGAGTATCAAAACAAAAGCAAAAACCACGTAGTAAGATCTCAATAATTGCGATAAAAACAAATATCGTATTTCCTAAATCACTTTGGGCAATATTATTCTTATTGCTGAGCTCATATTTGGGTGGGTGGGTGAAATAAGAAAAACATAAAGACTCAATAATTTCCTAAACGCAATTTGTACAACTATTTTGTATTTATGCGAATAGAGTGTTAATGACCCAGAAAAAGGTAATTTTTGATTAATTACTATATTTTTGGAATGTGTCACTGTAAGAGCTAATTACCTCAAAAATGATGTGGGTATTATTTTTCTAAATATTTTTAGATATTTTGTAAGTGAGATTGCTCAATTATTTCAACCATATATGGATTTTGAAAAATTCTGAAATACCAGAACCAAAAAGGTAAGAGGACAATAAATTTTACCTTTTTGGTACTTTTTGGACCATTACATTTGAGCTCTATATAAAAAAATTTAAACGCCCTGCTTACAAAGAACCCCTCCGGAATTTTTTTTATACATTTCCTAATTTTTATAAGGTATCCAACACAATCGTCCTCTATTGTTTAAATACCAACCAAGATAACGATTAGTGGTTTTAAGTAAAATTTTGTATTTTCGTTATTCATCTTTGGAGTTTGCGGAATTTGCTCCTTTACATGGAGTCAGTAAATAGCAAGCAATATCAGCCTATAATCAAAGTTTTCATGGGAGCTCTAAGTGTAAGGAAGTTATGTTAGTTTCGGGCAATATGTGGTTAGTCTGACATGATAAACTCAATTATATTATGGATAAGTAGCACTGTAATAGCGTTTTCACACAGCCAAATTAATTGATCAATCGATATTTTTATTGAGAATCCCTTTTTTGACCTTCACACTGCCGGCTACTCGATAACTGATCCGCTGTTACACATTTTTGTTTTTGCTTTTCATAACAAGTTGGTAAGTTACAACAGCTGATTACTATTTTTAGCAGCGACATCTACCATCGTGTCGTCATCGTGAACAACAACTCGCAGACAAAGAACGAGTGATGAGCGATATTGCTATTTTTGAATCACTGTGATTTCAGTGATTGCTATTTTTAAATCACTGTGATTTTATATTGCTATTGTGATCACAACAAAAAAAAACGAATTTATGAGAATTTATACTCCACATTTTTTTTTTCATTTTTTACATATACATTTTTATTAATTTTAACAATATCCAAAATTTACCTGCTTTTGTAATCACTATTAACTAATTAATAAATTTTGGGTACATTTAACTGCTTTTGTAATCACCGTATCCAAAATTATCAAAATCACAACTAAAATATCTACTGTGATCACACTGTGCTACTTTCGAACTGATATTGTTACTAAACAGTGATTGCTACTTTCGAACTGATATTGTTACTAAACAGTGATTGCTACTTTCGAACTGATATTGTTACTAAACAGTGATTGCTACTTTCGAACTGGTATTGCTACTGAACAGTGATTGATACTTTCGAACTGCTATTGTTACAGTGCTCGAATTAGAATCACTGAACGAGATTCCTACAATGATCGAATTAGAATTACTGAATTGTTATTGCTACAGTAATCGAATTAGAATTACTGAACTCTTATATGTAATGTGATTGAACAAAAGCACTGAACTTCTCTATAGCTACTATGATCGATCTCAAATTACTGAACTGAAATTGCGATTGTAAATCACTGATATTTACAAAAATTGATCACAGTTGTTATATGTGATTTTTCAATCACAGTGAAAAAATCACCGGTAGTGAAATATCGCTCATCACTACAAAGAACGTATATGTAATTACAAATACGGTCTTTGTGGCATAGTAGTATTTAATTTTAAAGACGATTAAAATTCAATTAAAAATCAATGTAGATTTTTATTTTGTATGGTAAGTCGAACTTAATCAGCGTTTTAATCGAGCAGAGGCCGGTTTATTGACCAATTAGCTGCTGTGTGAAAAGGCTATAACCTTCTTTTCTAACAAAAATATTAATATTTACCATCTCCAGCTTCCTCCTGCTCTGCGGCGGCAGCAGAGATTTGTTGTTGTTTCTCCTGTTGTGATTTCAAATATCTGTAAGAATATTCATACAAACAAATTACATAATTTTAAAAGAAAAGACTAACCATGTCAATATAATACCTTGTTGGTTCAGCCTTTTCTCCCTTGAGTTTGTCAAATTCATCTTCGAGTTCTTTCAGCGTGACCTGTGGCAATGAGGTGATTTGTGGTTTCATTGCGGCGCCAATCCAGCTGTAATTTAAAATTTGACATACATTAAAAAGTGAAACCTAAAACCAAGCGACTTTCTATACTCACCGATATATTTCCACGGCTAATTGTTTGCCCTCGTCGCGCACACTCTTGTCACGATCGCTCATTAGCGGTGCTAGTTTCTTAATTAGCGGTTTTACGCCCACCACCTTGTTGCCGAAATCGCGCAGCGCCAATGTTGTGGCCGACACACAGGCGGACACAATTTTTGGGTTCTTATGCTCCATACCCTTGACGAGTTCCTCAATGACAGCCTCTTGTTTTTCGATCTCAATATACATGAGCGTCACTTGTACAGCCAAATCTTTAGTTTTGGCTTTCGGTGCGGCAATACATTTCTGCACAATGCCGGCCATAACTTCGCCCACCGTTTTGCCGGCATGGCCGCAATTCTCGACGAAAATTAGCGCTGCCTCGAGACCTTTCTCTTGTGCTACCACATTTGAATCGACGACCATCTTCTTAATAAGACCCAAAAATTTCATCCATTCCGGTGATTTTTCATCATCGATTTCACGGAAAATTTTCGCCGCTTCCTCATAGCCATCCACACGTGCCTTCCACAATTTGTGCACGCAACGTTCATCGACAGGTAATTTCTTGTATTCTGTATCCTCAGTCATCTTGGCAATTATTCAGTGTATGTAATTTGATATTTGAACTAGATGAAGGTATATATATATATATGTGTGTGTTGTATCTGTGTATGTGAAAATGATATAAGGATGTGCGCAAGGCCTGTTAGTTCCACTGCAGATGTAAACTATTCTTTTAATGTACTTTTTCTTTTGAATTTCGTTGGCGTAGGAAAAATGTGAGTTAAACTGGTTGTTTTGTTGTTGTGTGCTTCTGCTGTTTTCAAGCGTCTTCCGTTGCACTGTTACTTGCTTTAGTGTCGCTGTAGCTTCGGTTGCAACGTCTGAAATGCGAATGAGAGCAGCAAATTAGTAGAAATCTGCTAAATGGAAAATCAAAAATCAATTGAAAATTGAAAATCGTAAATCGTAAATTGGGAATAGTGAAAAGAAAATGAAACTTTGCGTACTACTTACTAGTTGAATTTCAATTGAACGAGTAGCTGTCGACGCCCAATAAAAAGACATGAGAAAATATGTGAACAAATTTAATCCAAAATAAAGACTTGAAAATCATTGAAGCATGATAGCTGTCTTGCCTTTTATTGTGCCGTGTGGCATGAGCATGTGCCAATCTTAGCACGAATCAATGTATTTCCTATTTAAGTTGGTTGTTTGTCAAATTTTGGTGTTATTGCAACCGGCCCAATGCTGGAAAATTGATTACCTTCATGGTTCAGCGGAGATACGAGCGCTGAATATACGAAATTAAAATTGCATACGTGTGGAAAATGAAGGAAGCATTTTAGTAATATAAAAATGCAATGACTGCCAATAATAGTATTTGAAAAAATTTATTTAAGAAAAGTACGTACATATTTTTGTTGTTGTTGCGGTTTTCTATTTTTTCCTTTAGGAGATTTCGAAAACATTTAAAGTTTGCAATTGCTATACATTCTTTTGTTCATTTTCAATTTTATTATTGTAAATATTTTTACTTAAAGTTTTTATTTATTTTCAACTATGCAACTACAAGCGGCAATATATTTAGTCTAATTTTAAAAACTCACTGTAACATAATTTCCCCAAATGAATAAAAAAAAACATTTTTTTATACGGCCTAAAGAAATTAATTATTTGTTTATACTTAAATATGTGCGTATATTTGCGAATATACATATGTATGTGCATATGATTTGTCTTTTTCACAAAAACTTTATATTTTCAAAAGCATTTCAAGAAATGCCTCATTAACTTCAAATATCTGGGGAAAATGTAATTGCAACACACATAAGCATATATTCAACCGGATGGATATGCGGCATCGCCACAGAGTCGACTATAAACAAAAACTAAACTACTAAAAAATAGACTCGCAAAGTGTAAATGGAGCACAAATGCAAATACATTTTCAGACACACCCTGCAGAGACATTGTCGGCATTATTTTAGGAACTATAAAGTTGCCTCATTTCTATACATTTTTCAGTGACCAGTGGAGTAAAAAAAATTAAATATTAAAATAAGCATATTTTTAGGATCTCATAAACTGATACTACTTTGGTGAAAGTGAACCATAAAATTTCAATACTAAATATATTGGTTTTTCTCGCAGGGTACACAGTGCGCTGCAGCACCACAAATATGTTCTATCTATGGGTGTGAGCAACGTGCAACTGAAGTTGCGAGTGCCAAGAATCCAAATTTAATTCAATTTGAATGCAGTGTCGTAAAAATAACTAAAATATCAAAATGAGAAATCGGAATTCTAAGGCTTTACAAACGCTAAATAAACACAAATAACACACCGGTGCAACAGTTCACTGAAATGGGTTTTAAATAGCTAAAACTAAACATGAATGCTTCGTATTTTATGGAGCGGAATTTTTGTGTTGTAAGCACACTTGCGTGTTGAAATAAACGAACAAGTGGCAAGTACCGAAGAGACAAGTACATAATTAAAACATCAAGTTTTTCTTAAATAATGCCATTTTAAATTGTCAAAATAGAAACTAAAGAAAAATATTGCCATCCACAAGATATAATAAAGAAAAAAAATAGGATAAATATAGCTTATGAGCTAAATTGCTTATAGCCACATTTTTAGATTAAATGGTATATTTTAATTTATAAAAAAAATTTAAAACGAACCAAATATTGTAATACTAATTAATAATATTTGAAGAAACAAGATAAGATTATTTCTGGTAGTAGTTCGCTTTCTCAAAGAGCTGCACATTCGGAAATTTAAAATAGCGAAATAAATACTATAATATTTCAAAGAATCTTCTCTTTCCCTTTATTATATAAAGATACCATACTGTAGTCAACAATGAGTACAAAATGCGGCAATACATGCGAGTACACACTGTAATTAACTGTGCAGCAAAATAATAAAAAAAAAATCTAGTCGACAGTCGGTTTACTCTAATTCTGCAATGTTATGAAAGTTTGCTGGCTTCATAATGGTCATCGATTGCCGCATGGAATTCTATGACCTTTTGCGATTTTGGCATGCGAACAAACGCAAATGGGAAATGAATGGTGAAGGCAACATGTTCTTAATCACAAGAGTGCATTAAACATAGTGAGCGCCAGTGTAGAGAAATTAAAAAGCAAAGCAAAACAAGTAATTGTTATTTTGTGCCACCCACCCACACAACACTTTAACGGACAGACAGTTAGTCAAATAAACATTTCTACCAAAACCACTACTATTTCATGGAGCTCCAACTAACAGTTTTATTTTTATTTAGACGTCTGCAAAGGGTATGGGGAAAGGCGTTGCTACCTTATGTCGGCGCACTCAACTGATTAGCCCAACACGATACAATAGTACTCGAGTGTGCAGTTGTTTGTTTCGAAATTGATTTACATTGCAACAGTAGAGTGAGCGGAACGGATTTGTGTAAAACGTAGAATCATGACACGGCGTAGGTTTATTGCCTTGGTCATCGCATGACACGTCATTGCTACCTAACAGTCATAAAATGTCAAGCAGCAAATTAATAATATAGCAAGCCATTTTTCTTTTTTTATAAACTTTGATGGATTTCCGGTTTGTCACGAGCGCCAAAAATACTTAACTCAAATCGATTTTTCGTCTACATGGAACTCCAATCTGAATTTAGCATTGTATCGTATTATGGATACACAAACGTACATATATTAATATGTATTGTATACAGTTTTATCAACTTTGGTAAAAACCGCTTCCATCACTACGACAACGTGGGCATCAAACAAAACAAAATAACAAAAACAATTAAAAACAGCGTGTAAATAGGAAAAATCACTATAATAAAAAGTCTGCAGTAAATATAGCGATGCTTGTCTGGTCATTTAACTTTTGCACGGCTTCACGCGATCGTGCATTTTAATGCTCCCTCTCCCGAATCTATTCAAAATTTGCATGTGCACTTGATGTTAATGATGATGACAATGCGTGCATTTTTTGTATGAAATGCATATATAAATTGTGTATCAGTTTTTAACAACCCGAAATAGTGGAAACATTTAAACTAGCAAAGAACCAATGAACACCTGTGGATTTTGAAAACCCATAAAATAATTCATTAAGAGTTTTAGCGAATCTACTTGAGGCTAATCTATTGGGTTTCAAGAAATTGTCGTTGAATTTGTAAAAAAAACTTTACAATATGCAATATAATTATGCAACTACTTTAATATATAAGACAATAGAATTTCGCTTACAAATTTTCTAAACCTGATTGACCACAAAATCGGGTTACTAATATTATTACTAAAATGTTTACAATCGTTACAATGATACTAGCTACCGAGAATCAGAATCAGAAAAAAAAAAATTAATTAAAACAAACATGGATAAAATCAATCCTTATTTTATATAAATAAAGTACATTCTATAACGGGATAACTAATTAACTCACCTTAACGAACTTTTAAAAAAATCGCATGTCTATTAGAAATAAATTTTAATATCATAATGTGCTAAAATGCTACTACCACTCTTACACGAACTAAGAGACACAAAATAAATAAATAATAAGCAAAAGCGCAGACAATAAACATGAATACATATGGGTATAATCCACAAGATGACGTATGTATGATAATAAAAATACAAACTTTGACTCATTAGTGATATATGAGAGTGTGTGTCTACATAGATAGACATTTAGAATGAAATCATACAGCCCAAAAAACGCAATAAGGTAATGTAAGGATGGGTTAGTGTATTCAAACAAATATATTAAGCTATAAATTAGGAACTGACTCTGGGCGCGAAATTCATATTAAATTAAATTGGAATTGACACAATTTTAATCATTTAAAAAGTTGTAAATTCTAATACTGAAATGATACCAATCACATTTTCTCACCAAAAGTAAAACAAGAAATTTTGTACTGGTGACCGTATTTTTAAATATATAAATTTATATTTAATTGTTGTGATTTACAAATTGCAAAGGATGTTTATGTTCAGTAAAGCAAACGTGATTTGGCAGCACTTTAAACCCAGCACAGACAACCCTGGTTTTATTTAGCGCGCGCTCTCTCACTGATTGCTCTCCCAATATTTTTCTTATATTTCGAATTAACGGAATGCTGGAATTGTTTTTGTTTTCTTTTTTCTTATAAAAAAAGAGCGACGGCAACAACAGCTCAGCAAGGGAATTTGCTGTTCTGCTACCTATGCACAAGTAAACATCTGCGGCTTTGGAGTTGGGCAGCTGGGTTAAGAAAAGAAAACATCTCAAACCTGACAATTTCATGAATAGAAGGAAAATCGTAACTAACTTAATACAAAAAAATTAATACATATATATCGTTCTCTAAATAGTATTAGCAAATGAATGTTAAAGATGTAGATAAATTAAGATGTCAACTTACCGTTTCAACAACAGGAATATTGAGACCACACACCTTTGCTTTATATATATGTGAATAAGTATTTTGTGATGTACTGAGATTTATATATTTAAGGTTGCACACAATCTAGTATGGTCAACTTTCAGTAAAATCTCTGCTACAAGAACAGCTGCTTAAGATTAACCTTTAAATCACTGTCCTCGAGTGCACTTAATCACTTCGAATAGTAGTTTCACTCCACCAACTATTTTATATGTAAGCAATTTGCAAACTTTTAGGTGGACTTATATATTTGATCTTGTTAAACTCTTTTTTTATAGTTGCTTAGTTGAAAAAAAATTATATTTTAGCCCAATTTTCACAAATACAAATAACGCGAGCCGTTGAACCAATGCAGATGCAGCGGCGTAACTTCGATTTTTCACCAAACAAAAAATTGCCGTTTTCTGCGATACACACACGCACGCACCTATGTACACACTATTGGAAAAACCACAGAGGCGTAGCAATGCAAAAATTTAATCAAGAAAAACACGCTATTGATACCTGTTTATGTTTTCAACAAATTACCGACGTACAAATTTTTTACTAGAACTTTTACTTATTGTGCTGTATAGTATTAATTTCAGATAGTTTTCACAAACAAAAAAATAAAGTAAAAATTGTGATTGGACGACGACAAAATTACGTCCATCTTGTATTACTCAGTTTTATTCAATAAATGATTTTCTTGTATTCTGGAGATTAAAACTTGGTTGCACTCTGCCACCACTGACAGGGTTGCTGAGATTTGCAACATATTTGCTTTTTTGTTTCTGAAATTAATTACTTCTATTTATATATTACATATATTATTTAAACTTTAAATACAAAAGCCACCCAAATGTTTAATAGAATACATGCTTTATATACAATTAATCAAAATAATTTTGTTTTACATATTATTCCCAACGGCAATCCCAATGCATTTTGGTGTTAACTGGGCAGCACTTCAAATTAAATGATATTGCCATAATGTCTTTAAAAGTTTCATGTTTGCATCATTTTAAAATTGACTAAAATCAAATAGTAATTTTAATAACCAATGTATTATTACTTTCAGTAAATTTCTCTTTAACGAAACTCTCAACTTAATTATTTGTGTATGATCTAATGAATAAATAATAAGTGTCTAAATAGTATGGCAGCATTAGTTTATTATGGTCTTTTAATTTAAAATTGTGTTATAAAAAGGTGTTCAAGGTTTATAACACAGAAATTCAAATTCAATTAGCATTGCACTTTTGTGTGTTATAAAATTGTGAAAAATATAATGTTGAAGGGATATTAGTAACACTATAGAGGATGTGGATCTAATAAAATACAATGACACAACAGCTGTTTCTAAATATACGTATCCGGCGGAGATAAAATAGAAGCTTGTACGTGACCGTCTTTGAAAATTAAGTATAATCTTAATTAGTTCTTTGGTTAAAGGAATAGTGCTGTTAGAAGCTGCTATTTTCATAATTATTTATAAGGTAGTCTGTATTATGAAGCTTAACAGCGGCATAGATGCAGATTGAATAATAAAATTCATATTGCCCCATAATTGAAAGAGAAGTTGTTCCAGAGCGCGATTATTGTAAAAAAATAATGCTGAACTAATCAAATAACATATTGAAATAAATGTCGACGAATTATTTCTAATGTAAACCTAAATATTTTCAGTAAGGTAAGAGCAAGATATTCTTTATTTTATTCCTTTTCCATCTTTCAAATATTATTATAAAATTATACAAACATATTTATACACATGTATATATAAAATATTCATACAATAAATATATAAAATGCAATACTTTGATGCAGAAACATGCATCTATGTATACATATGTATAAATGTAAACGTTTAAAACTTTCAAAAATCGATTAATAGTATTTTTACCACAGCATGTACACATACATACATGTGCGTGTGTGTATGTCTATTCGTTTTCATAATACCAACAAGTTTTTTCATTAAAAAAATCTCCAAAATTCATTTCCAACCAATACCAGGCTTCGAACCTGGCGCTGGCGCCGGTGTGGGCTCATAGTCCGGTGGCAAACTGAAACCAAGAACCTCTACATTGCCGCCACCACCAGATGCCGGGGCAGGTGACGGACGCGCAGTAGCGTTATTTAAGGCTGGTGCTGAAGGTGTGGGTGAAGCTGGCGAGGGCGTATAATTGTGAGGTGGTATAGAATTGTTATGTTGTGGCGTAGAAGGCATTGGTGCTGCAGGGGCCGGTGCCGGTGCCGGAGCTATATTTGAGGGATAAATACCATTTGATGGTGGCAATGGTTGATTACTTGGTCCGTTACCACCAGTTTGCAAGCCAGCATCACTGAGAAAAACAGGATAACGTGGACGGAATGTGTTATCTTCAAATTGCTCGCTACGTACATCCTCTTCGAACATAGGTGGTGCTGGTGTGGTATAAATTAAATATAATTTATATTCAAGTAATATAGTGTAAATGTATAAAAAATTGTAAACATACGTAGTGGCTTGTAGACTGGTCCTGAGCCAGGTTGAGTCGTAACCGGACCTTGATCGTTAGCGCTAGCATATAACGGCACCGTGCCGATGGTTAGTGGAAATTCGATTACCAAATCACCGTGTATGCGCGAAACTTTGGCTATAAATTTCAAAGTATAACTCACTTTAATGAGACTGCAATTCTCCAGTGAAGTGGGTGTGGTCGAAGGAATTTGCAAATATTCATTGAATTCCGCTTTATTATTCTTAACAACTTCACCACAGTGATTATCAGCCACTTTGACTTCCACCACTTGCCGCTTAGCTTCCGGATTGCGGCTAGTGAAAGTGACCTTCTTCATTAGGCGCACTTTTACATCGGAGCAGTGCACATCAGACTGATTATCCAGCACCACATTGAAACGTATCTTCTGGCCAGGTGTGTAAGCGGAAAACGGTACCTTTACATGCATAACCATCGGTCCTTTGGTGCCACAACAAAAACTCCAACAAAATGTCTTTTCTTCGATCTTTTGAAATGGTTTCTAAAGCAAATGAGAATAAAAACCATCATTAGAAATGAAATTCACTAAAATAAACGTTGTAACACACACCATATGGTCTGGATTGAGGTTCAAATCATATGGTGATATCACCGTGTAGCCCTGTTTGAATTTATTGTCATAACGCATGACACGATCGATCACCAATGCGACCTCATGCTGCACCTGACCCCATGAACCATTAAACGATGTGGGCGCATTCGGTGGTATGGTCGCCTGAAAGGGGAATGCATACTTGCCGGGCGGCAATTCGATTTGCACACCACCACTTTGTCCATAAACATGATTCTCACTGCTGTAATACAACTCGGAACCAGAAAACGTTTCGATAGTCTTTTGCGGTTTACCCTCAGTGTCTTGCTTGGTTACATTCTCCGTCCAGCGGGTTTCAGCGTGACCGCAAACGCTGATGTAGATAGCTGTGAATTCAGAAAAAATATGTTTTCAAAATATTTTTGTATGTATGTATGTTGGGCGGTATGTACATCACTGCATAGCAGCACTTAAGCCACAAATTAATTGTCTAAATTGAATTACTTTGCTCTAATTCGCCGACGCTTTAGCTTATTGCTTTAGAAATGCCTAATAAGTCATCACGTCTATTATAGTATTTCTAAAGTTTGTATGCATGTATCATATGTATGGAGCATCTGTCCATGAGGCCTTTTGTGTCGTATTTATATTTTTTTCGACATTACATTGTTCAACCAGCCCTCCTATTAGATCATGCGTTATACTTTTGTGGGTGGTGAATTGAGTTTTCTTTTTATACTCTCGCAACAAAAGTTGCTAAAGAGAGTATTATAGTTTTGTTCACATAACGGTTGTTTGTAACACACAAAACTAAACGAGAAAGATATATATATATACCAAAGTGATCAGGGTGAAGGTTCAAATCCGAATGTCTGTCTGTCCGTCCGTCCGTCTGTGCAAGCTGTAACTTGAGTAAAAATTAAGATATCTTGATGAAACTTGTCACACTTATTTCTTGGCACCAAGGTTGATTTCGAAAATGAGCAAAATCGGACCACTGCCACGCCCATAAAATGGCGAAAACCGAAAACACATAAAGTGCCATAACTAAGCCATAAATAAAGCTATGGAAATAAATTTTGGTATGAAGGATCGCACTATGAAGGGGCATATTTGGATGTAATTTTTCTGGGGAGGTGGGCGTGGCCCCGCCCCCAAATAGGTTTTTTGTACATATCTCGGAAACCAATAGAGCTATATCAACCAAACTTTTTGCAGTCGTTTTTTTAGCCACTTCCTAATACAGTCCAAAAATGAAAGAATTCGGATAATGACCACGCCCACCTCCAATACAAAGGTTAGTTTGAAAATTACTAAAAGTGGGTTAACTCACTAACGAAAAACGTCAGAAACACTAAATTTCAAATAAGAAATGGCAGATGGAAGCTGCACTCAGATTTTTTTACAAAATAGAAAATGGGCGTGGCGTCGCCCACTTATGGGTTAAAAACCATATCTCAGGAACTATCCGACTGATTTTAATGAAACTTGGTTTGTAATAGATTTTTTTACAAAATGGAAAATGGGCGTGGTGTCGCCCACTTATGGGTTAAAAACCATATCTCAGGAACTATCCGACCGATTTTAATGAAACTTGGTTTGTAATAGTTTCCTTACATCCCAATGTTGTGAAAATAGGCCAAATCGCTTCACAACCACGCCTACTTCCTATATATCAGAACTTTGAAGACGATCTGAATCGTTTACATTACAATATATAAAGTAAGCACTAGAGAAGATATCGGTGCAGAACTTTGCACAAATACTATGTTTATAGTGTGGCAGCCCCATTCTAAAAATCGCCGAAATCGGACCATAGGTTTAAGGCCCCTTATATCGAACACGAGGACCTCGGTGCTTCTAACCTAATATTAGGGCTTCCAACTTTCAATAGACTTTATACAATATATATGACGAATATTTGGGTCAAATTGTGTATTATTAATATAAATAAAGTTAAATAAATAAATTGCGAGAGTATAAAATGTTCGGTTACACCCGAACTTAGCCCTTCCTTACTTGTTTAATGATATAATTTAGTCTAACGAATTGTTTGCCTCTCAGGTCAAATGAAAGTAATTGATAGTTCTTCGTTTTAGTTTGTCGTTTATTATGATAAATTGAGTTGTTATGTTTTATCACTTAGGTGAGTAATTTATATTCTAACAACAAATCATCAATCGAATGAAAGCTTTATAATCATTGCCAAGAATAAAATCAAAGAAAGCGTCTTCGAATGTTTCCTTCTTTACTCTATCTACTGCTATTATTCTGAGTGGATGGCATGGCTCAGAGCAAATTATCAGTATGTTGTCCAGCAAAGAAAGTTGTTGAACTTAAACCCAGTCTATGTATACATTTGTTATTCATATACAGTTGAACTTCCCTAACTCGAATCACCATAATCCACAAAAAAACTTCGAGTCAGAGAGACTTCCGAGTTGCGGAAGGTAATTTGTATGCAATTTGTATTTTATTGCCAATGCAAGAGCCCGAGTTATGGAGAACTTCATTTATAGACGTTCGAGTTATGGAAGTTCAACTGTATATGTAGATATGTATTAGTTATTTATGTATATCAATATTTTAAAAATAGTGCAATTATCAACAATTGCACAGTTAAAGATATACATATATACATACATATACACACATACATATTTATATTTTATTACATTTGAATATGAATTAACATGTAATCTTTTGTGAGAATTACAAGCTACTGATTCAGTATGTCAGTAAGTAAGCTAAGGGTCGTTTGCTATCAGAGGCAAAGAGTAATTGGATGGTTCAAAAAAAAAAAAAAATTATAATAGTTGAAAACGGGTTTAAGCCGCCATTCGAATAATGTTAGTGTGAACGTGATTTTTGTTAGAGATTTTTTTTTGTTTTTGCTTTTTTGTTACCTCTACAATTTGGATAGCGGCGTGTCAAATAATAGCGGCTTCATTGTTTTTGAAACCATTATTAATAACTAAAACAGATACATATGTATATATATGTATGTATAGTATTGGCTATAGTCTCGTAATGTCATATAGTCTGTTAATGTTTCTACGAATTTCCGGTGACGTAATCCGGCATTACAGATAAAAAAGAGCATTTATATATAGATATATTTTATATACAAATGTAATAGTATACATATAGCATAATAGCTCCAACATTGAATAAGAATGACTTCATTTTACCGTATAAATACATACATAAGCTTTTGGTATTATATACAGTTGAACTTCCCTTACACGAAGCACCATAATCCACAAAAAAACTTCAAGTTAAAGAGACTTCGAGTGTTGGACTTCTAGTGCCAATTCAAGAGTTTGGTTCAAGAAGTTCGAGTTTTGAAAGTTCAACTGTAAATATTTTATAACTTCGGCAGGGAATTCAAATGATAAAAGCGTAATGAATACACATACTTCTATATACATAGGAGTGACCATTTAGTATTCCTTTCAACTATCTGTCATTATATACATACATATGTATGAATGCAAGTCACCATCATATCTCTGCGGAATGCTTCACATAGCACTGGAATATTTTTATATCAAGAAAATGGTATGCGCATAATGCAACGGGGGGTGTGTGATACGTCATCGAGTTGACAAGCTAAACACGTACATGAAGCGAATTTATCTTATTTCACTTTACAAATATTAATTACGGGACATGAACTTGAAATAGCCATTGGCTCTAGTCAATAGATGTAAGTCCACGTTAACAACGTTTAAAATTTTATTAAAAGTTGGGAAATCTTGGCAAAATTGCGTGAAGTTTGGAGCTCCAGATGGGTGAATAATGTATTTCATCGGAAATGGTTCATTAGATAGTAAGCCTCTATATGTATCAGTTAAAAAAAGGGGGCAATGTGAGTTTGAACACTTTTAAGTAAATCTTTATTTCCCACAGGCAACTCCATGGAGTTAAAGAAAAAATAAGAAAATCACAAAGAACAGCCACACCTAAATATAACACTGTACAACCATCGGCTGGGTATACGACCAAACTAATATCATAAATAAAAAAACGTATTCATCGATTGTCGAAGTTAGTCGCCAAAATTGGAATATTTGGATTCAATGTTCGAAAAAAGTGTTTTTTATTATTATTATTAATTACAAGATGAAGCTACTAAAATTCCAAAATACAGATATAATCTACATTTTCCTGTTAATTGAAGGGTACATAAAACTTTTCCGTCAAATTGTATGACTGATATTATAAGAGGTTAAGTATTTTTCGATATTGCAATATTTTATTTGTTTTTCGAAGATCAAACTGAAGGGTCAACATTCATAGCATCTGTCATATAAGTCATAAAAATATATATTTTTAAATTATTTTTTTGAACTTCGAAGCCAAATATTTCGATATTGGAGGCTTACTTCGAAAATCGGAAAATATAATTTTTTTTTACTTATGACTCAATACCCTGGAAAAAAATTAGTTTGGTTCAATACCCAGAAAAAAAGTCGATTTTGTCGTAAAGTGTAATATTAAAATTTTTAAATTTAGAGAGATAACTCCATAATAATATTAACTACTAAGTTTCTAAGCTCTTCTTCAAGAAAATCATAACACAGACATTCTCTTTTTGATATTAAAAAATAATTAAAGAAGAATTTAATAATACGCACATCTAATAGTTTTCGGCCTTGTTGTTATTAACTCCGCCACGCCGGAAACCGTTTGGCCGGCATAATAGACACCCATCGGGTTATTGTCAAATGTTATGGTGCATTTGCTAGCCATTTTATGATTGTCGTTTTCAATTGTGCACAAATGCTTTGTTTATTACTCGGCACGCCGTTTGAAGTGTGCGAATATATTTAATATTCAAGACTGTTGCTTTTGGTGACGCTCCACCAAAAAGGTTGCTGTGGGGTGTTGAATGAATTTCAAATGACGCAAAATAGTATGGTGACACAAATGTTGTTGCTCCAGCTGCGCACGGGAGTGTGTATCAATTGAGGTATCGTGAATCACGACGAAATGGCGATTGGAGTTTCATCTACACGCCCCAACAACTGCGCTGCCAATTCGTTTTTGCATGCAAAGTTGACACTCGTACTTTGTTGGGTGCAATGTGGAACAATTTAGCTGCTTTGTTGTTGATTTTTGCGTGTTTCAAGGTTACATGCCGGTATCTACCGGTCTCTCACTGCTGCTTGTCGCTATGTTAAGCTTATTTATGCACTATGTAACAGACAGACACGCAAATGTATCTATAAACTTGTCTCTTGCTCGAACTCACTCCACCGCACACTGGCACACCGTATTCCTGTTGGCTCAAATCAACGCACACAATTATTATGATTTTTTTGTTTGTTTCGGCAGCTATTTATAGCTTTCAGTCAGTATGACATAATTTTGCACGCACGCGACCGTACGACCGAACGACCGACCCAGCTCCCAGCACTGTTTGAAACTATTCCCGCTTATTTATTGTTGTACACGGAAGCGAAACAAATCAGCCAAGAGCACTGCGGGTGTTGGAAGAGGTCTCAAACACACACCAATATATGCAGCTAATGGTTTATATGCTCGTTCAGCATATTCTCTCGTTCGAAACTATTCCCTTTGTTGGGCGTGCGGCGCTGTGCTCCATTAAACGCGTCTGTTCGTTGGCAACTTCAATTCCAAACTGAATTAAATAAATAAATATAACAAAGACGCAACGTCCACAGACTCAGCGGAAAGACTCAACTTGTACTTACATACGAATGCGTTGTCAGTGGAGCCCTGCGCATAAGAACTGAACAAAGACACCAATGTACTTATGTGGCTATACTATATAGTTGTTATATAAATATATCAGGCATACCCTCTAGGAATATCAAAGTAGCAGATACACCGCTTGCAGCAGATACCAACTTATTTAAAGATGCTTCCGAACGGCTGATGAATCATATAAGGAACTCTTCATGGGAGAAATATACGCGAAGAGGGAAAAGGGTGCATAGTTTTGGAGAAAAGAGAACGTTCTGAATGTGCCCCAAAAACGGTTAAAAAATTAGCGATACTCGATCTATTTATTCACACCTTCCGAAATCAGTTTGTCGGGAAATCTTTATAATTATTATCTTGTTCGCAAATAGAATTCAATGCATTTATTTCAAATTTTTTTTCCTTTTTTCTATTGCCAATATTTTCAACTTGTGAGGATTTCTTTACAAATATATTTAAACATTTTAACATATTTTTCATATGATGAACACAAAAAAATAAAATACTGAAATACAGAAACGGGTATTTGACTAAAATATTATTAGGAGATCCCTCAAAACTGTTTAGTTAAAACTTGACTTGAACAATCGCCAATGCAACACATTTCCTATAGGGCTTTAATATTTATAATAACTTGCGTATGCGTCGGAGATTTGAGAAACGCTCGAAGACAAGTTTTCATTTAAGACTATACTCGCGTCTTAATGAAAAATACATATGTACTTTTTTTTTGTTGTTGAGCAGCTTTTAAAGTTCATATTTGCTTGGTGTAGCTATTTTATTTTATCAGCTAGTTTGGTTGGTAATTTTGGCTTGCCGGTGATAGCCATAAAGTAGTTTGCGGTAATGGTGAGTATATGCGAGTTGGTCTCACGCATTAAATCCAGTTTGATAGAGGACAAAAACCTACATAATGTTAGAAATGTGATTAATAATGTTTAAGCCGACTATTTGCTGATGGCCTTATGTGTTTGTGTGTAGATTTAAAAGCAGACAACAATTTTTATTTACAGCCTACAATAATAAAAATTTAGGCTTTTTATGTGTGTTAATATAATTATTTTTTAAAATATGTTTTAGACATTTATTCACTCAAGGCAATAGTAGGAATGCATACATATGTATGTATGTACATATTTACTTAGAGATATATAAACGGATATGTACTTCAATTGTATTTATTTCAACTTTTACTACTCCAAAGTGAATCTAAGACAAACTAAAAACAACACAACTTGTTTATTTCTTTAAATATATATCATACTTAATCAACAACCTTACATTTTACCAGCTCCTCTCTCTATATCAATGTTTTTTGGTTTCCTTAAACAAATTTGGATTTTATTCAGAGTAGCAGATGATATTGACCGTTAATCACATAGCAAATATCACGTTCGTTCTATTCAAGGTTATGACTAGGTAAATCAAAGGAAATAATCAGAGAATAAACAAGAATTTAGTTATTAGCAAAAAATTAAACGAACTGTTTTTTACCAAAAAAAAGTATATTTACTATACAAATTCGTCAACACATTATTTCGTACTTTTGGGGTTCCTTGGGTTTACCAAAAGTAGTCTCAGTTTGAAGAAAATTTTGATCTTGTATGGATAACTTCTTGGGTGAAGACCCCTTTTATTTAATTTGTGACTACAGTTGCATTTATTGCAAGTGGCATAGTTCACAATAGTAAACTGAAAATAATAAGGGCCAGCATTATATGTTGTTGGAGTTTTTCCGCTTCATTAAACTTGAAAATATTCACTCAAAAATTATTCAATGCAGACTACAGTTAATTAAAATTATTTTACGTCAGTTGTTAGTTGTATAATTATTTCTAATAATATTTTTTGCAAAGTTTCACAGTACGAAATATTTCCCAACGCTTAGAAACGGCAACACTGTTCCACAGCTGTTCCAATTAGCAATTTCCAAATACTATTCATCTCTCTCACACACACACACTTTGGATAGCGGCAATCCATAGCAAAAGGAGGAATGGTATTGTTTTATATTTGCAGAGAAAATTATGAATGCGGGAGTTTTTCTTTTCGTGGATGAGTGGATAAGTTATTGTAGCGGGCGGCCCCAATGCAATAGCTGACGAACTGAAAGTTTTGTATGTAATAAGGTAGCATAAAAGAGTAATTGAAGCGGTGAAAAGGTGTGGAGCAGAATCGAATGAGCGCTGAAAAGGACAGAATAAAAATTCCGACATTGAATAAGACTTTTGCATTTTGCTTTTAAAACACACTCTTACGCTGGAACAATAAAAATTGCACAAAGTGAATTCAGTAAATTGTTGTTTAAGTTGAAACTTCCTTAAATTGTATGCGAAGAAATTATTGTAAAAATGCAAATGTAGTAAATTGAACAGAACTGAAGATGCGATTACGGGCAGATGAAATCTTCTAGGGGCAAGGGGTACGAGAACTCAACCTAGTGTGCGTTTGTGGCGAAAGTGACGGTGGAGCGGGTGCGCATACCATTGTTTTTGTGTAGTGCTGGTGTCAAAGTGTTTATTTTTGGATAAAATATAAATATAAAACAGAATTGAAAATGCCAAATACTGAAAGCATTAACTTAGCATTCTTTAAGATTTAGCTAGTAAAGGAGAAGCGGAAGGCAACGAACTTGTGAAATGAACAGATCAAACAAATATCGCAATAGAAATTGAGTGACTTTTGTGATTTTTATATTGCAATTTTTTGAAAGAAAAGGCCATCGCAAACGTTAAAGGAAGTAGTGAGTCCACAATGGCAACTGAGAAGTTACGCATCACGTTAAACAACCCAGAAAAAGTATATTCTGCTGGCGAAACAATAAAAGGCGAAATTTATATAAATTTAACCAAACGCACAAAAATACGTGGTAAGTCATTTATACCTATTTTTGTATGTTGACTCTCTATAAGTTTTTGAATTAATTACTTTGATTATTTTGCATTCGCTAAAGCTACAAACCAATATGTGTTCACACGTACTTGCTTATGTATATATAAAAATACGTTTTTCAAACAAAAGAACTTTATTGCAATGGTCCAAGCTCACTACGGAAGCCTGAATCATCAGCATTTATATACCATAATGTAATTGATTGAGAGTAGTTTAAACATTTCTTTAAAGCTTCTTTTGTTTATGCCTTTTGAGTGCATTGTATTTTCTGAGCCTACCTACAAAATGAAGAGATAGTGTGAGAGAAGCAATTGTAAAATTGTTTAGTCATAAGGTTTAATACAATGCGAAACAAAATCGGAACAGAGAACTTTATATTTTAATTAATATTTAAGTAATTGGTTATTAAAATATAATTTTTTAAATCAAATCTGTTTAATTAATATACATATGCAGGCACATACCCAAATATTTTTGCTGATTTGTTGTTGTGTTCTTTTGTTGTGCTCTCATCAGAAACGTCATTCATAACTCTCCCGACTTGATGAAATTGTATACTTTTTGTTTTGATTTCATCGTGAATGAGCGCATTGGTTAAGAAGAAGCATCTATCAGGTGTTTGTTTTTTTGTTTTGCAATGTGCAGCCTACACCCTACATATTTCCGGTATGTAATGTGGGTTCCTCGAACAGGAAACGAAGGTTAAATAATATATAGGTTAATTGGCGGTTTTATTTATTTCTAAGAGGCGATAATAACTAATAATATGATAATGACTACTTCATTTCAATTATTAAATAATTAATTTTTCAGAGCCTAGTTTCAGGCGTTTGACAATGCTGTCTAGTATAATTCTGAACATTTTTGGATTAATAATTAACAGCAATCATTGACCCGAAAAGGACAGCTGTTATATAGTCAGCATTCCCCGTAATTATTTGGGGTAACAACAAAACCAATCAATTAAAAAAATATAGAAGAAGAATTTCAGAATACTACTAGTATTATACTATATTGTGCAATTTCTTTATAATTTTTTAATTTTTTATATTCATTTTATTCTTTATATTAATTATAATATTATATTGTTATCATATTACTTTGTTTAATTATGCAAACGAATTCCCATTCAGTAAGCAAGTACGTTTATTTGAAATGCTAGCGATCGATTAAACTTTATACTTCTTATCGGTTATCGACTATCCTGTACTTATCACTGAATTCACTTTAGTTTTATAATAATTCTTGTTGAAAGAGAATGCAGTTCTCTAACGTCACCATTGACCCGATAATGGTGTTTCAAAGGTTGAATATTAGCAAATCGTAATTCTTCCCACACGGATATCATGCGATATGCATGAACAAATGAAGTGTACGAAGATTTGGACTTTTACTTGCTACAATGAAAGAATATTTATTGTTTTGATACCACGCCATAAAACTTAACGTTAAGCTAAGGAAATACCCGGGTTAATTAATTTTAGCATAATATATTTCATAGAATTATAAAAACAGATTTTATTCTATCTAATCTAAATCTCAAATATACTAGTAGCACAAATCAATTCATACACACTACTTATACTGTTTTTTTGCAACTGTCTTATCAGTTTACGTCAAAATGTTTAGTTAATAATAAACTATTTATAATTTTGTACTTGTACTTTAATAATCTATGTATTTAATTGGCTATAAATATAAACACGCATTCCATTAATGTTATTCGCCAGCTTTTGTAGAGAACTTTATTACAGATAACTAACGATTTAGTAGCTATTTATACATACTATAAAGTATATGTAAATGAGTACATATGTACGTGCATTACTCATTTAGTTGCAACATAGTTTTTTTGTGTACTGCTTCTGTTAGTTAATTTTCCATTTAGCGAGTACAGTTTATCAATTCGAAATTAATCAATTATAGGGCCTACTTTCAATACTTTCATAGTCTTACAATATTTAATTTTCACTTACTCTCAGAAAGCTACACATTTAACATATCTCTAACATAGATAAAGGACCCCTCTGGGTTCTCCTTCTGGTATAGTATGAAAGCCAAGGCAAAACAAAAGTCGAATCGATAGCATAAGCGTAGATATCTTTTAAGGCATTGAATAACCTAGTCTTCTTCAGCACAATCACCAATTAATAGATAATCGCGGGAAATATAAAGAAACAGTGTTATAAAGGATGTTTTTTTTACAATTTTCGACCACTTTTAGCAGACTGGATTGGTTGTTATCATCAATAAACGTTCTACGGGAGTAAGTCAGTTCATTATGAAATGACAAACCAATGAGTATACATAAATCAAGTAACAGCAGTCAAAAAGTCTCGTCTAAAAAGCACCCTTTATAAATATTTATTATTCAGTTATTCAAACTATTATTTTTGGTTGAAATCAAATTTTTTGGGTTCAAATATTTGTACAGAGCTACAGAGTAAAGGATAAGTATAATGTATATCAGTTAAATATGCTGTAATAGCAAATAGTAGCACTAGCATGCATACATATATTTCAGATATTCAATTTCGCATGAAAACTCTTTATTCGCGATCTTTTTATACTCTCGCAACAAAAGTTGCTAAGAGATTATCATAGTTTTGTTCACATAGTTAGATATAGGGTTATATACATATATTAAAATGATCAGGGTGACGAGACGAGTCAAAATCCGAATATCTGTCTGTCCGTCCGTTCGTCCGTGCAACGGATAGCTTGAGTAAAAATTGAGATATCTTAATGAAACTTAGAACACATGTTCCTTGGGACCGTGAGAGGGTTTTGCTTCCGAAAATGGGCAAAATCGGACCACTGCCACGCCCACAAAATGGCGAAAACCGATAACACATAAAGTTTCATAACTAAGCCTTAAATAAAGTTATAAAAATAAACTTTGAAACAAAGGATCGCACCAGGAAGGGGCATATTTGGATGTAATTTGAGGAAGTGGGCCCCCAAATCGGTTATTTGTATATATCTCGAAAACCAATGAAGTTATATAAACCAAACTTTCTGCAGTCGGTTCTCTTACGTACCCCACCACACACCATGAAAATAGTTGAAATCGGATAATAACCACGCCCACCTCCCATACAAGGGTTAGGTTGAAAGTTACTAAAAGTGGGTTAACTCACTAACGAAAAACGTCAGAAACACTAAATTTTACAGAAGAAATAGCAGAAGGAAGCTGCACTCAGATTTTTTACAAAATAGAAAATGGGCGTGGCATCGCTCACTTATGGGTCAAAAACTATATCTCAGGAACTACTCGACCGATTTCAATGGAATTCGGTATATAATATTTTCTTGACACCCTGATGACACGTATGGAAAATGGATGAAATCGGTTCACAACCACGACAACTTCCCATGTAACTCAATTTTGAACTCCATCTTATTCCTTCACTTTATAATATATACATAAAGAACCAATAAGATAGCGGAATAAAACTTTACACAAATACTGTATATGATCTGTGGCATCTCTTGTGAAAAAATTGTCGAAATCGGATTATAACTTTTCAAAGCGCCTAAAATCGAATATGAAGAATTCAGTGCCCCATGGTAATTTTTCACCGGCAATTTCGGTAAATCTCTCAGGTATCTTAATTTAATTTAGAGGAAATATTTTTCTTCTAATAGTGTGTCTCTGTACCAGAGATGATTAAAATCGGGTCATAACTTTCCCTAGCTCTCATGGGGCAAATTGTGTGTTATCTTAATAAAAATATATCAATAAATTGCGAGAGTATAAAATGTTGGGTTGCACGCGAACTTAGCCTTGCCTTACTTGTTTTAATCATTAATTATTGGTATATGTATATATAATATAATCCTTCCCTTTCCTCATTTACAAATGCGCCTAAAAACACACTATGCTATACTAAACTGTTAGCATTATTCCAACGCCAATTTCACCTATGTATAGTTTATGCAAAAATTTGCAACCAGAAAAAAGTATAACCGTTATGATGCTGATAAATTTTCCAACACTGTACTTATTATGTTTATATTGCAATTGCAATAATAAGAACACAAACCAGCGATATCAATTGTTTACACTATTCCACGCAAAAATAACTTTATATACAAATAAAAATGACATACATACATATGCATGTATGTACTTATGTATATAAAGTATATGTATGTACTATGACATTGTTATAATTAGTATATTATATTGCTTTAACATTGTTATCACCTCTAAGCTTAATCATATTTAAACCGAATTCAACACAAACGTTTAGCATTTGATTATCAGAAAATCTACTAATTATTTATAATATGCTTGATATAATATAATACATACGTGCGAAATAACAACAAAGTAATAACTAAAACAACAACTCATATCATTGCTTGTGCCAAACACATATCACATATTGGGAGTTAGCGGCTGGCGTGATTTCTTACTATGGTTGAGAATACAGCAACTGAAGCCTTATCAACGCCTCAGCTGAAATCGGCCAGATGTAATTTGAGTTTTGCTTTCAATGCCATGCTTATGGTTGCTTTATACAAGATGTGCTTTAATATATAAGTTGTATTATATATTGGAATTGTGACAGCTGATAACTGGACACCTCTGTTGTCGAATCTAATCGTTATGTGTTAGTAAAAGTACCACAGATAATTATTGAAGCAAATAAAAAATGTATTACATTTAAGCATATTTTTATTTAAAACTATTTTTACATTTTGATTTCATTAAATTATTGTTCCGTTTGTTTAACTAGCGTTTACAATTTCTATTCACACGAAAAACGTATACTCATACAAATTAGTTTATAAAAAAAATTACATATACAATTATGTATGTAAAACTACATAAGTTTTCGGTGCCTAAAGAGCAGCATAAAACTTTTAAATACATAAGGTTATTAGTATATACATATGTATTAAATATATGTGTGTATATATCGTTAATTAACGTTTACAATTATTGTTCTTGGTTCCAATGCGTTTTAAGTCAAGTTAAGTGGCTTTTGTGCACGACTACAATACTCGCATAAACATATTCTGCACGTTTTTTGTAACGTCTCACAGCCTTAAACCCGCTTCGCAACTGCCGATCTCGTTTTCTCCACTAAAAATTTCTCCACTTGCGGCCATATTTCAGCGGTAGTGCGTCCTTTGAAATTGGTGATCAAGTCTTGTTTCTGATAATAGTCAAACACTGGCCGTAACATCTCCTCGTACACTTGCAGGCGATGCGCCACCACTTCGGGCTTATCGTCGTCGCGTTGCACCAAATCCTCGCCGGTCATGTCGTCCTTACCCGGCACTTTGGGATCATTGAAGCCCACATTGTAAACGCGTCCGGACGGCAAGTGAATCCAACGTCCTTTCACACGTTCGATGATCACATCGTGTGGCACTTCTAAATTAATAACCGCATGTAACGGTTCACTTGCGCTCAAACGTTCCGCTTGCGCCAACGTACGTGGAAATCCATCGAGCATCCACGATTTGTTGCCCACTTCAGTAATGCGACTGAGTACACATTTCATCACAATATCATCGGGCACCAGTTTGCCCTCGTCCATGAATTTCTTCGCCTTCTTACCCAGCTCAGTGTTGTGTGCCACATTCAGTCGCAACATGTCGCCGGGTGAGATGTGCACGAAACCGAATTTGTCGACAATACGCTTCGAGATCGTACCCTTACCTGAGGCAGGTGCGCCCAGCATCACCATACGGAAGACTTTAGTGAGCATATTAGATTTGTGCTTGATAATATTTTATTTGTTGAAATTGTGCGTGTCCACGCTGATTGCCGGTCCAAACGATACTGTGTTTGGATTACCGCACCGAGAGCAACTGAAAGTATAGGAAAAAAAACTATAACTGATAAGCGCTTGGCAAAAATATATATATAT
This sequence comes from Zeugodacus cucurbitae, assembly GCF_028554725.1. Lineage (NCBI taxonomy): Eukaryota > Metazoa > Arthropoda > Insecta > Diptera > Tephritidae > Zeugodacus > Zeugodacus cucurbitae. The sequence continues at coordinate 12,420,558 of NC_071667.1, forward strand.
GTACATATGTATAAGCAGTTGTTTATTTTACCACAATTGAATAAGAAGCGTTAAGTGGACTGAACGAGTGAGCAGTAGGTATGTATATACACAAATACAAATGTATATCTCAAACAGTATTATTTATTTATTTATTTATTATACTGTTTTTTTTTGTACTTAGGTACAAACTACCAACAAAAGTCAATTGACGGTTTTAATAATATAATTTCAATTTACTACACCCTCTCATAGATAAAATGCTTTTTTAAGATAGTTAGGAAGCAAAATTTTTAAAAATATCAGTTGCTTACAGTATTCCTAAAGTCTATATGATAATCCATTTATTATAGATTAGCAAGAGGGGTTCTCTACATAACGGAGACCAAGTAATTGACTAATTGTATTTGTTCTTTTAGAATGTTAAAACTATTCTCTTCTTAAAATATGCACGTATGTATACTAGGATTACACTTTGATCACATATTTACAAAAAAAACTTTTTTTATAGCCGTTCTTATAACTTAGATAAAGTGTTATTTCCCGTGAAAATGCTTCTCTTAAAATTCTAGATGCTTTCGAGTGCTTAAAATTCGTAATATTTCTGTTTTTGTATCACTCCGAACTTTATAAATATATTTTTTTAGACTTAAAATAGACAATAATTCGTCTAAACTTTTCGAAATATGTTTTACGGTCATGAAGACGCTGTTTTGAATTACATTTGACACTGTATGCAGTAAGACTATTCTCAAATAAATATAATTTTAATATAAATGTATATTCATTAATTTATTAAAACCTAACGTTTTTACGCGTTAACCTTTTCATTTCGCCACACTGTACCAATTTATTGTTTACTTTTCAAGTTTTGCTGTCACTCTTATCATTTTTCTTTTTTGTTAATCAACGTAATTTGCCAGCATTTGTGCTTGGCGTCCGTGATAAAAGAAGTAGTATTTATATATTTTTTCCAATTAGTACAAAGTTGAACACAGGTACACAAGTTAAGTAATTTAAAATGATTGTGTTCCTGTATATATTTAATGAAAAGTGCGCATATACAACGATTGTGTGCAGTCAGTTGAAAATATAATATAATTCCAAGCGCGTATTCATATCTGCATAAATTACAAACTAAATTGGTGCTGACATCGCACACGTTCGCACGCTCAAAGTCCGAATGGCTTTGTAAAAACAAGTTCAACCTGAACTTGAAGCATCCACAGCGCCAAAACACTATAATCAGTACCACCGGCAGCAGATACTGGGTATACTGCTTAGCAGTACATAAAACTACACCGCATAACGTAGTTGGAAACGTGTGATTTTCAAGTTTATAGGCGCCATTGTGCATTCTATATCAATTTATATTAATAGTCCGCAATTGGCATACGTTTTTTTCACGTAATTAATTTATTATATTTATAACGCTCACACTGCAAATTTGCATACAAGCAAGGGAATGTTTTGTTACGCTGCCTTACACACTGCACTTATATAAACTTCGCAAATATTCACAATATTTCTTGTTTAGCTGCTGCACTTCCCACACTGTCTGTAGTACGTATAAATATCCATACGAATTGCACTGGGGTTTTATAGTTTTGTAGAATGCAAAAAAAAATTCACACTTTTCCATGATTTCTTCAAATCTAAAGCTCTGCTCGTTTTGAATTTCATACAAAGTAATTACAGCTATTGTTTGTTTATCAACTTCACAATTACATAGTTACGTACAAATAGCTACACGCTCCTATGCTCCTGCCACTTTGTTGTACAATTCCTTTCTGCACGCCTTACTTTTTCGCCAACTTATTTTTCCAATAAGTGCTTTTGTCGATTTGCTTCCTCGCACATCCAGCGGCCGGCCATTGACTGATTATAGCATTGTAAGCAGCCAGGCAGTCGAGTTGTTCTAGTTAGTAAGGGATTTGGCATTTGTCAATATTTGTGTATGTGCACACGTTAGTTTTGTTGCTTATCGCCCACATTAGTGGGGCTCGTGGCTCTCTGTTGACATTGTTATTGTGCTTTGATAACTTGTGTTTACTCGCCAACGTGTAGATTTCTCTCTTTTCGTAGATTTCTTGTGCTCCCTTCCAGGTGTTTATTGTGAACGATACAATTGGACAGTATCTAGGCATCGGATGAGGTATTTTTTGGCATTGGGTGATTGAAATGGTTTTATCCAATTTTAGTTTATTTTTTTAAATATGAATTTATTTTATGCTTTGTACTCTTTTCATAATAATTTTAATATATCAATTTGATCGCATCATAATCGTTAGTTAGTACAATAAGCGGCTTCCGGTTGGAAATAAATGTCAAACTTGTGCACTGTTAAACTTTAGTGGAAAGTAAATAAACGTTAGTTATGGAATTTAAAAGGTATTTATTAAAAAAACGAGTTTTATTTTATTTAATAAACGATTATATTCTGATATCTTTCATTGGCATTTTGCTTTCGTAAGATTCGAGAATTTCTATCGGCTGTTTGATCTGACTTTCAGGAGCTTCTTAAAACTTCTACAACCTTGAAATGAACTTGACAAAAAGACAAATGCTATATAACGGCTCTCCATCAAGAAAGCAGTTACAATAAGTCCGGTATCTCTAATTTGTTTATATCGATACCTTTGTTATGGTTGTTGGAGTTGACAGTCTTTGGCCGCACAAAAATCCGACTCCGTTCCGGTATCGCGTACTCGACTGCGGTGGTTACGATTGTAATGATTGTTATATAGTTGTGTTATGGTCCAAAAAAGTGTTCACATAGATATTTTCAACTTCTTCTTAATAATTTGTGTAAGTCGAGGAACCCTTATGGCTAAATGGGATTCTAAAGAAAAGAGTAGACTTCAAATAGTTCTTCTTGGCTGGCGTAGGCACCGCTTACGGATATAGCCGAGTCCACAACAGCGCTCCACGCATTTCTCCTTTTGGCAGTTTGGCGCCATTTGGTAATACCAAGTGAAGCCAGGTCCTTCTCCACCTGGTCTTTCCAACGGAGTGGAGGTCTCCCTCTTCCTCGGCTTTCACCAGCGGTTACTGCATCGAACACTTTCAGAGCTGGATCACTATCGTTCATTCGAACAACATGATCTAGCCAGAGTAGCCGCTGTCTCTTTATTCGCTGAACTATGTCTATGTCATCGAATAACACATACAGCTCATCATTCCATCGTCTGCGGTATTCGCCGTTGCCAATGTTTAAGGGACCATAAATCTTCCGCAAAACCTTCCTTTCGAAAACTCCTAGTGCCATCTCATCGGAAGTTGACATCGTCCACGCTTCTGCACCATAAAGTAGGACGGGACGATGAGGGACTTGTAGAGTTTGGTTTTTGTTCGTCGAGAGAGGACTTTACTTTTCAATTGCTTACTCAGCCCAAAGTAGCGCCAGTTGGCAAGAGTGATTCTGCGTTGGATTTCCAGGCTGACATTGTTATTGCTGTTAATACTGGTTCCAAGATACGCGAATGCGCTGACAGGAGATATTTCGTCTTGTCCTCATTCACCTCCAGACCCATTCGCTTCGCTTCGCTTCCCAATTCAGTCTGGAAAAATCAATGTTTCCAATGAGTCATCCTGTCTGAAACCTCGTTTGGTATTGAACGGCTTCCCGATCCTGACGGAGCTTTTGGTGTTGCTCAACGTCAGCCTACATAGTCGTGTTAGTTTTGTAGGGATACCAAATTCAGACAAAGCGGCATAAAGGCAACTCCTTTTCTTGCTGTCGAAAATTGCTTTAAAATCGACAAAGATATGGTGTGTGTCGATCCTCTTTTCGCGGGTCTTTTCCAAGATTCTTCATCATGCGGCAAATCTTGAAAAAGACACCGAATAGTTGTTCCAGCTAATATGGAGCGAATTTATTTTTCTTGAATGTCCCCGGTCCAAATCAATAAGTCCATAGCTTCAGCGATATCCCATAATGCATTTTTAACTATCACAATAACCATTTGAGCAAATATTTTGCTATATGTTACGATAATAATGGCAACCGAAGACCAACGTCAACAAACAATAATTATTTGTTTTCTTTCGATAAATCACATTGAAATGCATCAAAAACAAAATATTTATTTAATAAATCGGCACGCTTTTTTCCATATTTCATTTTAGAACTAATTAGCTAGCTGTTGATTTTAATTAGCACACACACTAGCAAACGTGTGGTTAGAATATGCCATTTTTAGCACTTTGTTATTTTTGCTCATTGGGAAAACAAATTTTAATGGCATTAAATTAGTTACATAAATAGTAGCTATTGCAAATATTATTATTATTAATTATGGAAAACGATATTCATATATTTATGTGAATTCTGTCTATAAGATGTCCAAATTATCCATGGTTGAAGAGATTGAGTGGCACCCACATCCCTATTTAAAAATAGAACTACTAAATGAGAATTCATACAGACCACTATAAAATTAGGTGCTATCTGTATTAAATTTTCGACAGAAGTTTTTATAATTCTCACTTATTAGATGCCAGAGCACTTGCTCGGCACGATGACAAACAACCAGTTAAATCCTCGGATCTGTATCTTCAAAGGAAGAAATCTCCGTGATTTCAAGCACTCCCATAAGAGTTTTAAGCTAAATTAATCTATATTTAACATTTATCGTACTTAATCGTTTTGAAGACTAAAATGTCTATTTTTAAGTATTATAAATTCTTAATTAAAAAAATACGCCACAATTGTATTGATATTATGTTTAATTTAAACTTTATTTTATTCCGCTCTATTCCACAAGACTTTTATATGATAAAATATTGTATGAAATAAGAAAATAAAAGGAACGCGTGGGAACATTAAGCTAATTGTGTGATAGGAAATTATGAGCATGCATTTTACATACATATGTTCCTATGTATTTATGTATGTATATATATATCTTTATTTAGGTTTACATTTATATTATAACACAAGCTTAAAACTGTCCCCCAGTCGGCTTCTTTAATATATCCTTATCGCGTTGTATGATTTCCTGTTTACGCTCCTTTTGTGCCCTATTGATAATTTCATCGATTTCCTCTATTGATGGCCCATCATCGACTTTGCTTGTTTCACTACTTCCCTCATATTTGTCGTGTAGCCAACGTCCATTCGACTCTCGGCCTTCGACTGCATCTTCGCGTCGCCATACACGATTTCCAAATGCACCACCGCGCGTTGCTCCACTTCCGCCACGCCTTGGCCATGACTTACCTGGCTTGGGGTTAACATGACGTGTTGGTGGTGAGGGTCTAATACCTCTACTAACAATTCGCGGATAATCGCGTCTACCGTAAGACGATTCACGTCCTCTGCGCACAGTGCGCGAACGCGAGTGTGAACGTGAACGCGAACGTGTGCGACGTGGCGTACGGGAGCGTGAACGGCGATATGGTGAACAGGTGCGCGAAGAGCGTCTGCTACGTGACCCGCGTCGTCGCCCGCCACTATGCGTAATGGAGTAAGAGCGGGAACGTCGACGACTCCAACGATCGCACGAACGTGAACGATAACGGCTGCGGTTACGACTGCGGCTGCGACTTCGGCTGTATCGACGACGTTCTCGTGATGGTGTACGTGTGCGTGAACGGGAACGCGGTGAAGGACTTCGTTGCGCCAATGGTGTTGCAACGCGTAACAATCCAAATTTATCCACTTTAACGGGTCGTTTGATTTGAAATGAAAATTTTGTGCGTTCATTTGATGACGATGCAGCAGCAGCAGCAGCGGCGGCGGCCGAAGTACTCGGATAAGACGCATAATAGGATGAAGTAGCGGGATAGTTCGATGTTGAGTGTTTTGGCAAACGCATTGAGGGTGCACGAGGCGGTGTTACAGAACGTTTGCGTTCGGTCATACCAGCTTCTATGGATTGTACCAACTCGTGCTGTCGTTTCTTAATGTCAGCGATAGTTTTTTCATACTTTTGCAAATTTTCAGTAAGCTTATTTTCGATGTTCATGCTGCTGATTGCTCTGGTTGTTGATTTCACAAAGAACAAATAAATTATATGAAAGACAAATTAAATTGCAACTCACTTGTAAGCTTCCTGGAAATTAATTTTGTTCAATATATTGGTAGCATTTTTTTCTTTGCGACTAACTTTTTTCGTCTTTTTGCTCTTTTTCTTTTTAATTTTCTTTTTTTCCTTTTTGTGTTTCGATGCTTCCTGCAATAATTTGCGCACGCGTGAACCGGTATCGTCGTCATCCAGCTGAAAATGTGAACGGCGCTTATAAAATACAAATCGATTGATTAAGAATTGCGTTGTCTTACCCGAAATTCATTAATATTCGTTTCGTCTGGTATGTCAGGCGGTAGATTATATGCTGTCATGTAAAATGGTTGATTCAGTTGTTTCTTTGACTGCTCCTCTTTCTGTAAGCTGGCCACATGCAAAGCCATGCGCTTACTAAGCGGTGACATTGAGCATTCCTTTCCATTATCCTCGTTATCTGAAATGTGAGTGCAGCGGAAGTACTTTTAAATAATTGCTATATATTTTATTTTCTTCAACACAGTATTGCCTTTTAGAATACATCCGAAAATATTTCAACAATAAATAAGCGGCTAAATAAAAGAGAGATAAAGAAAAGGTTACTTAAATCTTGTCCAATATATAAACTTACCTGTGTGCTCAGTTTCTGAACCGCTATCACTGGACGTTGAGCCATCGTCACTTGATGAATTTGGTACTGACATTTTTTCCCTTTCTAAAGTGTCTTCTTCTTCACCTTTACATACACAACAAACAAACCAAACACGCTTATACATCAAAATTTTCCGAATTAGTAAAAGACTAAAAGTAATTTCGCTACCTTGTAGTTGTGTTAAATTCTCAATATATTGACTACCGGTGCGCTGTTGAATTGCTTCGAGCGATAAGCGCGCTTGCTCGTGATTCGGTATAATATTTAAACAATCTTGGTATGCTTTAGTTGCATCTTTTATGCGATTTTCATCCTCATAGCGACGCCCAAGCGCCACCAGAGTTTCGCCCATATATTTACGCGCATTTACATGATAAGTATTAAGTTTAAGTGCTTTTTCGAAATCATCTACGGCTTTCAAAAATGAGCCCTTGTTGGCGTAAAGTGCACCGCGCGCAACTAAACCTTCTACATTGCGCGGATCTATGGTGAGCGCTTTGTTAAGGCATTGAAAAGCTTCAACGTGATTTCCATTCTTGAAATGTTCAATGCCTTCGGCAACCGAGCTGTTGTATACGTTTGATGATATTATTATTATATTTTTTTTTATATTCGTATTAAATGTGTATAATACGGCTAAAATTAAAATGAAATTTTTTAATAATGTGGCAAAATCAAAGCACTTACTGGAAAGCCCATTTGCTCGCTTGGGTGCGACGCAATTCCTTGGCATATTCGTCTCGCGGAAATTGATGTTTTAATGAAGTCATGAAAGTGTAGGTTTCATTCACATCTAAGCCGTTGATTTCATAAAGCATATCATAATTCGGATTCAAGAATTCCTTGGATTTAAGCATATAATCCTCAAATTTTTCCAACTTATTTTCATCAATATTGCTTTAGATTTATCAGATGGCAAAAAAATCGTATTTAAAACAATGCAATAATTTTATGTGATAAGTACAAAAGATATAAAAAATTGAGCGGCATCCAGCATATGCTATACTCTTCTACTTCGATCCATATAATACTTATTTGTACATACCGATAGTATTTTGGCAGCTCTTCATACGTTATAACACCAAGTGTGATATTTTTATTTTTTTCATTCATGCTTTCCAGAGTTAAGTAAATGCGTTCGGCATCTACAGATATTTCCAATACTTCACAACGAACTATGTCGTTTTTATTGAAAACTCGCGGTTTACCATTACCATCCAATTCGCTTTTCGTTAAGTAAGCCTAAAGTTTTAATAAAAATCACATATGTATTTAGTGACACTTATTTACATACGTATATATAAAAAAACGATTTACCTTGATTGGTAGGTCATTCAAGTAGCGTACCATAGGCTCGCCCGTGCAGAGAGGTTTGACCATATTAGTGGTAGGCTTTGTCGCCATGCAATATATAATATCACCTGAATTAATGTTTTTCAATATACAACGACAACGTTTTTGTTTATCCTTATTCCTGTTGACGAAGAGTTCGTACGGTGGTAGCGAAGCTATATATTGTTCATCTGCAAATGAAATTGTATGAGTTTAATTGTTGAGTTCGAAATCTTTAGTAAATTTATTTATACAAACTGATATTAGAGATATTTATCATTTTTATATCTATACATCCAGTAAATACTCTGTGCCATATCATAATTTAAAGTTTAAATTCTAAATATGCAAGAATGCCAGAATGTATTTTAGACATAAAAATAACAACACATTTGTACAAAACTTGGTTTTTGCATAACGACAATCACTACTTCATGCAATGGTTTACAATTTCAGTTGTTTCACCTATATATAGAACGTCAACTTACTTTCAATAATTTTATTTGGTTCCACAACCGTACTGGTCAGCTCTGAATCGTATAAATCTGTCGCTTTACGTGCAAAAAATTGATGCAACTTTAAACGCTTAGCGCGATCTTGAAATGTAAAATGTTTCTGCCTTTCCTGGTAGATGGAGTAGTCAGGATGAGCGGGTACACCGCAGCGTTGTATGTCTCCTGCACCGCGTTCGTCATCCCAAATTTTTTGCATGGGTTGGCCGTGGAAACACAAAGCACGCGAAATATAATTCGTATTCATTTTGTAGACACAATTTTTCTAATTATCCAAATTTGCACTTTAAACGAAACAATCAAATTTTGTACGAAACGAAAAGAACCGCGTTAAGGTTAAATTTGGCCTTCATATGTACAATTGCACATATTAAGGATATTCACGTAATTAACGTAGGAATACCGGTACCTGTAATACTAAATTAAATTCATAATAATACAATGATTTGCAAAACTGTTCATGTTATTTAAATGATTGCGATGGAAAATGTCGATATGTTAAATTTCGCTGTTTCCCTTTTGGCGTGCCCACTCCTGTGCTGTTGGGAGTGGTTTTTACCTGGCTAGCTAACACCAATAAATTGAATTTGTCCGAACCGTATTGGTTGCTTAAGATTTCTACCAAGTAGTAGAATCTACTTACAATACATTAAACTTTTAGAAATAGCGTTTATTAAGTTTTTTACGACCAAGAATTAGCAGCAATATTTTCTTCACTTCGTGTGGCTGCTGAGAAAATATGACAGTTCCTTCTCGATCGATGCGTCACAATAGTGTGCCATTGTGAACGAACATTGTTGTGAATCAATCAGCCAATCTGAACGAAAAAAATGCATGCGAACACTGTTCGGCTATCTTTTGTTCGTTCTCCTCTTAAGTATCTGTTATGATTGAATTAAATTTTAAATATTTGATAAGATTATTTAATTTATTTAAAATTTTTAATTTAGTGGTTTTTGCTTTCATTAAAATATGTAAAGTATTACTATTTGATGTGATGGCTCTAAAATTTTGATTAAAAATATCACATTTAAGTTAAAAAAATATTATTAAAAATATTTGAATTTCTGAAACTTTTCCATAAATATTTAGTACAATTTCGCTTATGAAAAAGCATAAATAATTAATTTCCTATTCGATTTTGTTTGCTTTCAGCTATTAAAGTGCAAATTACCGGCAAAGGCAAGTGCAAATGGATTGAAATTCTACGTAAAAATTCCAACAATGAATCAGCGCGAAGTCTCTTCTATTCTAGCAAAGAAATTTACGCACACAATGAGCACACATTACCTGTCTTCGAGCCGCGCGGCATTGAGTTGAATCCCGGCGAACACACTTTCGAATTTACTGTCCCGCTCGAATACAATCTACCATCTAGTTTTAAGGGTAGCTACGGTTCTATAAAATATAAATTGCGTATAGTCATCCAAAGGCCATGGACATTCGACGAACGTCACATTATTCCACTAACCGTGTTGAAACATATGCCGCTCTCACCGTGTTATCGCTCGAATCCCACATCGTTGGAAAAACAAATTACCAAAACTATCAGCCTATTTGGTACACGTCCCATAACAATGCTGGCATTGTTGCCGGAAGATTCAGCGGTACGCGGTGAACCGTTGCGAATTTGTGTCACTGTCACCAATAACAGTACGACAAATGTGGAAAAATTACGATTTAGTGTGCTACAGTATATCTGGTATTACAGTCATGTACCGTTACGTGTGCAAAAAATGGAATGTGTGCCAATAATCAATAAAGAGACCGGTGCAGTTCACAAGAAGAGCGAACGTTCTTTTGCGCATGAGCTAATGATACCGCCGACGACGCAACCGACCGATGATGAGTTGAGCGGTGTTATAAATATATCGTATGAGTTGCGAGTGGAAGCGGTGCTGCGTGGTTTTTTTAAGAATCTCGTACTTAATCTACCCTTTAAGATGTACTCGAGTGGTGCTAGCGGTGTGCTTAACAATCTATCTGGGGGTCCACCAAGACCGCCACCACGTTATGGCAATCGCAATAGTGTTAATATTGGTATGGTAGCGAATGTAACAATGAATGGTGCAGGCAATCCTTTTGAGAATAGCGCTACCCCCTTGAGTATTGCAACTTATCCTTCACTTGATTCATCTATTGGCTCACCATCGCACTCCTCACAGTATAGCGAATACAGTTCATTACGTTCAGTTAATTCACATTCTTTTGGTACAAGTCCTATTTTAGCCGGTGATATTCCAGATACATCTGGCACATCTTCTAATTCTTCTACCACGACATTAAGTCCTGCTTTGGCGGAAGATGTATCATATACTTCTGGCGCATCGCCTCAATTCAATAGTTCTTCGACGCGTGCTAGTTTGCGCAGTTCAACGGTCCCTTATGTTATGTATCCGCCGAGTAGTAGTCCACTCATGATCAACTCATATCCGCCAGCACAAGTGCCAACATATCCGTCACTATCGGAATCACCCGGTTATTCTTTAATGCGTTTACCCGAAGATATATTACCTCCACCACCCATCACACCGCCCTCAGCATCGACAGTAGGCGTACTTTTACGTCAGGAATCTTCCACGTCAGCGGCACGTTCGTCGTTTCTACATGGAATGCAGCCACCTGGAGCACATGAACTGCGTAAGTACAGAAAAAAGTTGTGGTGGGTTCAAAGCAACAAACAACAATTACATGTGGGTGTATTAATTTTTCATGTGTCTCCTATTTCTTTTTGAGAGTAGTTAGTTTCTTATACTCCATAAAGTAATCTGTAAGTTCGCTAATAATTTACAAATATTTTTCCAGCACCATCTTACGAAGAACTCTTCGGCTCTGCAACTGCACCACCGCCAGCATCCAAATGATACTGCGACTATTTCCAGATATAAAATACTTTAACTGACAATTCACTAAACACTACTACGGCGCCAAAAGTTACTAGACCCACCCAGGAATGAGTAGAATATGGACTTGCTGGGCACGCCACGTGTTCTAAATAAATAATAAGATAAAATTATGGTTTATTGATTTTGGTCGCAAAATTTATAGAAACATACACACAACTTATATATATAACGGGTGATTTTTTTGAGGTTAGGATTTTCATGCATTAGTATTTGACAGATCACGTGGGATTTCAGACATGGTGTCAAAGAGAAAGATGCTCAGTATGCTTTGACATTTCATCATGAATAGACTTACTAACGAGCAACGCTTGCAAATCATTGAATTTTATTACCAAAATCAGTGTTCGGTTCGAAATGTTTTTTATCGACAAATTTTGTTCAGCGATGAGGCTCATTTCTGGTTGAATGGCTACGTAAATAAGCGAAATTGCCGCATTTGGGGTGAAGAGCAACCAGAAGCCGTTCAAGAACTGCCCATGCATCCCGAAAAATGCACTGTTTGGTGTGGTTTGTACGCTGGTGGAATCATTGGACCGTATTTTTTCAAAGATGCTGTTGGACGCAACGTTACGGTGAATGGCGATCGCTATCGTTCGATGCTAACAAACTTTTTGTTGCCAAAAATGGAAGAACTGAACTTGGTTGACATGTGGTTTCAACAAGATGGCGCTACATGCCACACAGCTCGCGATTCTATGGCCATTTTGAGGGAAAACTTCGGAGAACAATTCATCTCAAGAAATGGACCCGTAAGTTGGCCACCAAGATCATGCGATTTAACGCCTTTAGACTATTTTTTGTGGGGCTACGTCAAGTCTAAAGTCTACAGAAATAAGCCAGCAACTATTCCAGCTTTGGAAGACAACATTTCCGAAGAAATTCGGGCTATTCCGGCCGAAATGCTCGAAAAAGTTGCCCAAAATTGGACTTTCCGAATGGACCACCTAAGACGCAGCCGCGGTCAACATTTAAATGAAATTATCTTCAAAAAGTAAATGTCATGAACCAATCTAACGTTTCAAATAAAGAACCGATTTGAGAGATTTTGCAAATTTTATGCGTTTTTTTTTTAAAAAAAGTTATCAAGCTCTTAAAAAATCACCCTTTACATATATATGGTGTTGAAAATCTACCTTGTTTATATAGAATATAAAGATATAAAAATTATTTTGTATGATGATTTGACGCTAGCACTTAAGGCAAAGCCAATATAGTTTTAGGCCATATACCACTGACTAAGCAATGCTTTTGGCACAATTATAAATCACTATGAAATCTCATTTTTTATGGCTTGAAGCTTGATATCGTAGTATTTAGCGAGTAAGTTAACTATTCGTATAGACAAATGTCGCATACCTATTATATACATATATGTATATATAGTATGTATTTGAAAGATATTAAATATTTGATATTTGAACTATTACATATTAACGGCACAATTGGTATTGATAAAAAAACATGTTTAATATTCAAATGAAAGCTAAAGTTTAAAACGAAATTTATTAATTAAAATTATATATATGTATATATACAGATTTAAAAAAGCAAGCAATAAATAAACTAAATTTATTAAAAATTGTAATTGTCATCTGTCGTTGTTTTAAAAGAAAAATACTTTAAATAATAGAAAATATTACTTTATTTAGCACGAATATGCAACTGGCGTGCACGAAAGCAAAACGAAACTGAAATTCCTACGCAAAAGCAAACGTAAATGTTAAGTCAATAAATACATTATAGACATTTTTACAATAAATACACACACGCACTCACATGTATATGTAGTTATAAAAATAACGCTGCTAGTAAATTGCTTCGCTTTGAAATTAAATTCAACTGATGTGAGTGTAAACAAAACGCTAATAAGTTAAATAAATTGGTAATCTATTTAGCTAAATATCCATTAAAGTTGTATGAAAACAAAATAGTTAACCAGCAATTGTCTCATAATTAAACGCGAATAATACATAGGTATATTGACTTATAGAAAATTATTGCACTTAATTTTTGTTAAGATACTGTCTTATTTTGTAATATATATCATATATATTTATTTAATGTTTTATTTCATCAATATATATTTATAACATAGATCAATACAGATTGAATATGTAGCAGCAGCAGAGCAAGGGCAAAAAGCATGTTTTTGCTTTTGGCCTTTTGAATCTCAAACCCTTATAATAAAGGAAGAATTTCAACTAAAGAAATAAAAAAAAGAATTAAAACACTTACAGCCGTTTTCACGAAACAAATTTAAGTGGAAAATTATCTATTTCAGCAATATTAAATATCATTTAATATTTTTAAATATTATTTAAATAATGTCATATGTACCTATGGTTATGTTTTTCTATCAGCTGGTTTCCAATATTTTTTTGCATTGTGACAAATAAATAAAATTTTTTGTTTACATAAATATGCTTTTATTCTTTCTAACATTCATGCACTTTAATTTTTTGCTGTCAATTTTGAATATTGGCGAAAACTTAAGAAGTTAAATTTAATTTAAAATTAAAATTAAATAGAACTTAATTTTCAATGAAAAATTTTCGTGAAACCGGCTGTTAAATTATAATTTTTTTTAAATTCATTCATACAAACATTCTAACTATTTATTTTCAAACACTTAAATATTGCATATATATAACTTTGTTGAATATAAACAATTTATTCCAAAATTATTTTTTATCTACATACTTTCAATATAATTACAAGAATTAAAAGAAATATTCTATCTTTTAACTTTTTTTTAATCTTAATTGCATACATTTTTGATTTTGTTTTTCTTGTTATTGTCATGGCAAATTATTAAAAATTGCAAAATTTTATGTGGACCGTTTTTACAACTCATACATAACTCAAAAAAAAAAAAAATTAACTCAAATTTGTTTTTATTTTTTTTTTCGGTAATTTGAAAAATTGCATAAAATTGTTTTTCATTTTCCATTTTCATTGTATAGCTAAAACATGTATGTTTCTGAAATAATTACAACAAAAAAATTGTATACCAAAATAACAATAAACACCAATAGGTTTCAGTAAGACTAAGTAAAAATGCCCTTCCAAAGCGTGTTCTATTTTATAATTAATGTATAACTGTAGTTTCATAGTAATACTACTAATTTCTATTATTTCTTTATGAGATTATAAATATTTACCTTTTTCGAATTTGAATGAAACTTTAGTGGTGTTTTTAGTTAAAAATATAAGTATTAAATATGGAATTAGATAAAACTTAAACTTAAATCACACAACTGCCGTTACAAACAAACCTATTTCCAGACAATTATTTCGAATAACTTTCAAATCAAACTGTAACATTGAAGTCTTGCCATTTTCTTTAAACACCAAAGTATTAAAAGTTGGTTTTGGCGGTAAATGTCGAAAAAATAATAAAAAAAAATTAAAAATAAAAGCAATTTCAAATAATTTTTTGAATTTTGAAAAAAAAATGTAGACTTTATGCTGAAATAATTATGATTTATTTTATTTATTTCAAATTTTTCTTTTCGTATAATCGATAACTACCATTTAAAATCCATTTTGTTGTTGTCAGTATCCTAACAGAAAATCTTTAAAAAATTTCAAGTTTTTAAAAAAGTAAAATAAAAGTTAAAAAATTCAATAACTAATAGCCAATTAAAAATTGTAAACGAGATAATAATTACAGATAATAAAATAAAATAATAATAATAAATTTGACAAAAAAAAATGATATTAAAAACATTTATTTAATAAAAATATTTAGAATTAAAAAAATATAATTTAAATAAAATAAAAAGAAATATATAACATTTTAACGAAATAAAATATAATAAAAATTTAATTAAAATTTTTTAAAATATAAAATTTAATCAAAAAGATAATTTCAGCAAGTTTAGAACATATATAAAAAATTCAAACATATCTACTAAAATTACATAAGCTTCTAGTAATAAAAAGTGATTTCTGTTACAAAAGAAAACGACAAAAAATTAAAAATTACGTATAGCAGAAATTCGCCAAAATTGACTTCTAAATAAATAACTTTTGTTTTTGCATTGATTAAAAATTGACGACATGGTTGTGACTTCAATATATTATAATTAAAAATAAATATACAAATTAAATTTCAAAATTCAGTAAAAAAGATTACAACGCATAACTGTAGTTACTATATGGTTTTATTCAAGCCATTGCGATATTTACGAATGGTTTTGAAATTATGAAACTAAAAGCCGGTTTCACGAAACAAATTTAAGTTTCACCATTTATCTTAATTTTTTTTTTTGAATAATGAATAATGGTGAAACACAGGAAACTTAAGTCCAAAGTTAAATAAAAAATAAAATTAAAATTAAATGGACGTTATTTTTCAATGGAAAAATTTCGTTAAACCGGCTGTAAATATTTTTTTTTGTGATTTTGTTATGTTTAACGCACAATTTGTGACACAAGTACTTTGTTTTTTAAATTATTTATTATATACATATTAACAACACCTTTACATATTTATAACATTTTTAATACATTTTTTTTTGTATTTCACTGCATAGTTACGCACACACATACACACTTACAAATATAAACGAACAAATTAAAAAAAAAAACAAGTGAAATTTATCACATTATGAATGATATTTTATAAAACTGTTATAATTATTTATTGCATAAGCAACTTTTTGTATTTTAATTAAGAAAAACATACATTTGTATACATACAAACATACATGAATTACAATAATAAAATATAAAATTTTTGCATTTGAAAAAAAAAAAAATTATTAAAACCGAAATCGGAATTGAGTCAGAAAATTTTAAGTAAGTAAGGAAGTTATTGTTGTTGTAACGGTTACCCAAACCTGCCCAGATTAATTGTCATCGAATTCATCTAAACGAGCTGTTTCGTTGGGGTCGAACCAGAAGGAAAGGCGAATTAGATGAGTGAGGTTTGAGGGGCATGCAAAGAGGTTGTTAGTGTCATGCGGGGCCTCTTTGCATGCAGAACATCTGAGGAGTATGTCAGGGTCTATTTTGGATAAGTAGGAGTTTACGAGGATCACTCTAATTTCGCGAGGCAACCTGGGCTCTGTGTTTGCGATAGGTTGTTTTGTCTCCAATTCACGGGGAGGGAGTCGATCGCGATGTTAACGTCTCCTTTGTGAATGGTGTTCAGTGCTTGTCGAAAGTCTGTCGCATTCGAAGTCCTGTTGGTGTAGTCTTGTATGTCGTCGACGTATTTCAGGAAGGAAGGCCATCAAGACTCTGGGTGGCGGCTTCCAGTAGCTGATTGCAGGGATGCTTTCGTAAAAATCAAGACAACAGAAACTGTCTGGGAGTATTTCGTTACGCTCCTTCACATGTAGCACACGGGCCTTATTGTACAAGTGCTCGACCGGAGATATCAAGAGCCAACCTGTATAGTATAAGTAGAGAAGGAATACTGGCTATCCAGCGTAACACCCAGAAATTTAGCGTTATTGACTGTCGAAATTTGGATGCCATCAACAGAAATGTTTCATTCCAGACTGTACTCTTTCGTCCAATTGGTGAATAGGATCGCTGTGGATTTGGTAGGGGAGAGTGTTAGCGGCGAGAAAGGTCGACGATGTAACCGTTTACTTTCGAACACATGTGATCGATTTCATTGCCCATAAGTAAGTAAGTGCTAAAGTCGGGCAGAATTGATCAGACTCCAGAAATTTGTGGAAATTGAAGGTATGTGAAATATTTTGAGGTTGCAATTTTTATACTAAATCTTAGAAAGCGTGCGAAAGTCAGTCAAACAGTGAACCCTTAATCCACCAATATGTGGTAGTCACGCACTAGTCGCTGCTGTGTATCCTTAAATAAAAACACTTTAATAAATAATGATATTCAAAAACTAACTGTTACTACACACTTATTCACCTGTTCATAGTGAGTGACTGTTGAAAATTATGAATTGCTTGGTCAGCGTCGTATTTAATTTATTGTCGCCTAGCACGCTTGAGTGCTCTCACTTGTATACCTGCCTTTGTGTGTGTCTGTGCTCCTTTTTCGCCAGTATTTACGTATTCAATTGGAATAGCAAACCGGATGTGTGGCGTTTTGTTCCAAGCGCATAAACGCAATAAACGTAAACGAATTAAATAATTACAAAGATTTGTGTGGTGAAAAAATACAAAAACAAAAAATGTAAATAGAATATATTAACGGCAATGCCGACATATTTTGGTCGTTAAGTGCAAGGCGCGACTATTTGATTATATTTATGGTACCTAACACATACATGCATACATACAGATGTGTTTATTATATATGTACTAATGTGTGAGTAAGTGTTGCATAACGTTAGGCGATAAAACTCTGTTTCGAAAGGTGTCAACAGTGGGTGTTTTCCGTGCATGAATCCGTTAAAATGTTATACTGATTTCTGTTCCTCTTGCTTACGGGTTTCAGCTGATTAAAAGACACTATTGACTGACTACTTTTCCTCGCAATCGCCGAGCAGTCAAGGAGTAGATGCTCTGGTGTCTCCGCTGCTATATCACAGAACCTGCACTGATCCGACGAGCAGATTCCGAGTTTGTTTAGATGACACCTTAGTCTTCAGTGGACAGTGTAAAGTGACACTAGTTGTCTTATTTAGTTTCTTTGTTTAAATCTATTCAGGTTGTATCCTCCGAGTAACTGCTTGGAGTGGCCACCTCCCCTGCGGAGCCAGTATCGGTTCCTACCGATCTCTGAGAACATGCCGACAAACAGCAATGAAGGGCTCCGACCCTACCGGCCTAGCAGCCGCAACCTTTTTTGCTAGTTGGTTCGCAAGTTCGTTGTCTTGTATTCCTTTGTGTCCTAGACCCAGAACAAGGTTATACTGTTGTTGCTGCAAACCCGGTTATATTTTTCGATACAGTCCAGAACCTGGCCCGAATCTATTTCGAAAGGACGATAGTGCAAAGCTGGAGTGCTTGCCTCCATTCGGACAATATGACGCTTTTTATACGCTGAACTATGTCGACGTCGTCGTATTACTAATACTGTTCATCCTTTCATCGTCTGCGATATTTGCCATTCCCAATGTTCAAAGGACCATAGATCTTCCGCAAAACATTTCTCGAAAAAACACCCAGTGGCGTCTCATCGGATGTCGACGTCCTCCACGCTTCTGCACCATTAAGCAGGGCGGGAATAATAAGCGACTTGTAGAGTTTGGTTTTTGTTTGTCGAGAGAGAACTTTCCTTTTCAATTGCCTACGCAGTCCAAAGTAGCACCTGTTGGCAAGAGTGATTGCGCTTTGGATTTCGATGTTGACACTGTTAGTGTTTTTAATACTGCAAAACTACCTTTTTCAAAAAATCGAATCTTTAAATGGACCCACTGTTCCTCTTTGGCGCTTAAACTTTGACTTTTTGACACGACTGTTATTGCAGTCAAAATAAATTACAATGCTGTAATTATGTGCAGTCTTTGTGGTAGTTATTATTATTACTATTTTCATAATTTTTTGTTACTGTTGTCATAGACGTCTTTAGTCTCTGTTCCAAGATGTAGGAAGCCGAGGCTTCAGAATTAAAACAATTTAAGATAATAATCTCAACATAAATTGTTCCATTGTGCGGTTATGTCTATGCACGTGTTGTAATCTTTCCATGTCTTGTCGCAACAACAACACCTAGACACATGAGAGCAATACAACTTGAGCACTTGGGATGGTGGGTGAGCCGTGCCGCGCCGTGCGCCGTTTAGCGGAGTCACATTAATTAAAATTCCCTTTAAGTCACGGAGGCCACAACTCGCTGTTGGCTCAGTGTGCGCCGATACGCTTCTCTAAGGGGCGCCAGACGAAGTGCTAAATACAGCAAACTACAAATTCGTTACGGCAAGTTAAGTATTATGTAATGAGATGCATAGACAGTTGCATGCTTAAGTATTGTTAGTATTTTGTCTTGAGTAAAAAAGTAAATTTTTGCTACATATGTGCTTGAATATTGTTTTTTGAGACATGGTTATTATGTTCGAGCAGCGATAGCGAAGATAACGATGTGAGGGCTGCGGAGTGGAGTGGAGCAATAAATTATTAATACATTCTTCTATGATTTTTGTTGTTTTGGAAATATGAGTTTATTAGATTTGGAAAAAGTAGCTCAAGTATTGTATCTAAAGTGATAATCATTATGCGATCTTTAGCGACCAGGCGTTACTAGATGCTTTGCGGAGTTTTTCTTTTCACTTGCGTTACGCAGGCTGATGTTCATTGACACAAGAGGAGTTCAGATGTTTTAAGTCGATCAATCTCAAAATGGTGAAATTCTTAAATCGATAGAGCGAATATTTAACTGGAAACAATCGAGCTTCGATGATTAGCTACGCTTCATTTGAGGTGTTTTACAGAGGTATCTTAAAAAACATTTAGATCTACCAAAACATCGCACTATAGCTAGAAAGAGTATACTTTGGGTTATTATATTAGGACTCTCTATATACTATTTTCTTGTGATTATTTGAATTTGACCTTGACATTCACAATATATGTATGTTCCAAATGAAATCTTCAACCCAATTACTTCTTCGTTGTAAACAATTTTGAATAAGTTGAAACCAGCACTCCCCTTGAAATCCAACGCGGAATCAGACTTGCCAACGTGTGCTAATTTGGACAGGCAACTAAAAAGTAAAGTCCTCTCTCGACCAAACTCTATAAGTCGGATGATACCGACATCCGATGAGACGGTACTAGGAGTTTTAGAGAGGAAGGTTTCGCGGTTCATTTATGGTTATTTGAACATTTGCGAAGGCGAATACCGCATTCGTTGGTACGATGAGCTGTACGTGATATACAGCGTCATTTACATAGTTCAGTGAATCAAGAAAGAGCGGCTACTTTGGCTATGTCAAGTAGTCTGGATGGATGAGAACACTCCAGTTCTGAGAGTATAGGATGCAATACTCCCCGGGGAAACAGAAGTAGAGAAAAGAGCTCCACTCAATCAGGTGGAGAAGAACCTTGATGCCCTTAGTATCACCAATTGGCGCCAAACTGTCAAAACGAGGAAAAAATGGCGCGCTGTTGTGGACTCGGCTATAACCGCGTATGAGTTGTCTACGTCGGTAAAGAAGAAGAATTACTTCCTCGAATTCCTCGAACACACCTGTTATGTGGTTTAATCACGTCGAAACAGTTAGATTTTCGGTGTTTCAGTTAAAGGACCTCGATAGCTTTAATAGACAGAGTTAGCCACACTATCCTACGCATCAAATGAGGTAAGGCCTTTGACGTAGATCGATAAAGGACATTAATCTGAAGGATTCCGATGTGTTTTGCATACATATTTATGTAATACAGCATGACACAAATGGGAGGTAAGGAGCGATACCATTCGAATATTATTTAGATAGCTTTATGGTGGAAATTCAATGTGGGAGACTTAATGTTGTGGGTCGTGAAGATTATCACCAATTATAGATTTATGAGAAAAGTCATTTTGTCAAAAGTATACATTTTTGACAAATTAGTTAACAATCAAGGAGAAGACAATGGTTGATTCCCACATGTGAGAGATATTATTGTATCTCTAATTTTTTTAACAACCAAATAATCGCTATATCAACAAACAGACACATGCGACTAACTGTTGGCTTAGTGCAAATGATCAGATGACAGATTTTCTCGATTTTATTTGTTACCTCAGCTAACGGGGCATGCAACATACGCACATGCTACACAATAGTAATGCCACATTTACGAAGATACTGCAGTGGGAGCGAAAGGAGAGTGTCGACAGTACAATAGATAGCAAACGAGCGGAGTAATGGTAGTGTAGAAAATTGATATTAAGTTATATTGCGAAAAGTTGCTCTTCAATTGAGCTCAAGGAGGACGCACTCACATGGCAATAAGTGCATACAGCTGCTGCTATTGAAGCCTTTAATGCTGGTCAAAAGCATCAAACTTTCGTATATTTGTTATATTTGTTGTTCCTGTTGTGCCGTTAACTGGCAACTGGACTATTGTCACTGGTCAAGTCATGCCCACGATATTGATGCGCTTCAAACGCAACATATTGAGCACAAATTATACGCCTCACTGACGTGCTTGGAAGCGTTTATTGACGCCAAATAGAATGTGATTATTAATTCAAGCGCACAACAATAATAAAAATAAAAAAAATAATAAGAAAACGAAAATCGCAGCGAGGACAAAAGTAATATAAAATTTTATATTTTATTAAAAATGAACGACTTTCGTAGAAGCCATTGCATCACTTCACTTGCTTGCCAACATTGCGTCGATTGTGTAACAACCAACAGCTGTGACACACACAAGGAGCACAGCTGTAATTTAGTTGATTCGATTAGGCAATGAGCTATGCTCAATCCTCATTGTTGCTGTCTTTATTGTTGAGGAGATTGATTTTTTCTTCATTCTTACAATTTATCTCATTTATTGGGAGAATAGAAATTTATGAAGGAGTGATGGAATTAGTGCTGCTAAAATGTTGCACATACGCCGTGTGGCCTTTGAAAGGAAAAGCAAATAACTTAGTATGAGTTTCGTTATATAGGTACATATATTAAATTAATTAAATTGAGAATTTATATATTATAAACAAATTTTTTAATTGAATTAAAATCGTTTTAAATTTTTTGAGAGTTGTTAGTTAGTTCAAATTTTCTTATCCCATAAACAATTGGCGCTTTCTAGAAAAAATCCGCAAGAAGATTTTTGATCAATTGATTCCTAAACCCTCATCTCAATCACGCATATATATATTTTCCCATAGTTCCTAGATGGAACAAAGGGGCTCTATGGTGGAAAATTTCAAACATATTCTAAGGTCTTTCAGCACATTAGAGCGTAGAATTACAATCACATACTCCCATTGCGGGGAAAATGTGAAGAGATCTAATAGCCTTTTCGCACAGTAGCTAATTGATCAATTAACCGGCCTCTGATCGATTAAAAATCTACCTTAATTTTTGATTGAATTTTAAACGAGTTGAAAATGAAATGCAACTCTGCGACAAAGACCGTATTTGGAATTATATATGTATACGTTCCTTGTCTGCGAGTTGTTGTCCATGTTACGAGACGGTAGATGTCGCTTTGAAAAGCAAAAACAACAAGTAAGGAAAGGCTAAGTTGGGGTGCAACCGAAAATTTTATACTCTCGCAAATTGTTGATATATTTTTATTAAGATAACACACAATTTGACCCAATTTGAAAATCCTATAATTAGGTATATGAGATCTAGGGGAAGTTACACTATTAGAAGAAAAATATTTCCTCTAAATTAAATTAAGATATCCGAGAAATTTACCGAAATTTGAAAAATTACCATGAGGCACTGAATTCTTCATATTCAATATTCGGAGATTTGAAAAGTTATAGTTCGATTTCGACAATTTTTTCACAAGTGATGCCACAGATCATATACAGTATTTGTGTAAAGTTTTATTTCGCTATCTTTATTCTTTCCTATATGTCTATACTAATATTATAAAGAGGAAAGGTTTGATTTTTTGTTTGTTTGTCTCGAATAGGCTCCGAAACTACTGTACCGTTGGAAAGCTATACTATCCCTGAGTGACATAGGCTATATTTAGTTAAAAAAAAATGTGGTTCCTTACCAAAACTCCGATAATGTAAAAAAAATACCAAAAAACTTTCTTTTATCGCGAATGCTGCGAAAACGATTGAAGATATAACAAAGTGATGTGCTACAATTTTATAGAACTTATCATTATCTACAAAAAGGCGCTACATCATATCTCTAACTATTATAGTTTTGTCACAATAAGCGATTTTATATAAAAAAAAAATTAATTAAAATACCACTACTTGAAAAGGCTCTTTATTTGTTCCTTAGTATTAATCCTTATTGAAATAAATGATTTATTATTTAAGATCGCTTCAAAACATTTATATAACCTTTTGAATTATTAGGCGGCTAACTATGCGTTGTAGAGTTGTAGGCGTCACTCGGGCACGGTGGTACGGGAGGGGGGTTAAGATCACTCGCGCGGTCGGCTCCTTACTGAATGGTCGTGTGCGGAATTGCGGAAAAAAAATGGTCGCTTGATAATAATATAATATAAAAATGAATTGCTGTTCGTTTGTCCCGCAAAAAAACGAGAACGGCCAAACCGATCTGGCTAATTTTAGTCTTGAAATATTCGTGGATGGCCAGAAAAAGATTAGAAAGTGAGTAAATATGGAAAAATTGCGAGGAAGATAATAATAAGAGAATTTTATTCGAGTTGACAAGAAAAATATAAAAAGAGAAAACAAAAAAATAATATTTTGAAGGTTGTCATTTGATGACACACATTTTGACCTATATATTCGGCATAAAGTCCAATAGAAAATCATCATATACAGTATATGAGGGCTGATGTAATTCCATAACTAATTTCACTCATTTTCACCACCAAGGATAACGGGAATAGGGGCAACTTGGCATCTGTTAGTAGGCAAACAAACGGCACACTCGGCTTTGAAATTACTCCTAAATTGTAAATGAATGAAACACCAGACGGCAAAATCGTCAAAAATAGCGCTATAACGAAGATTTTCCAAATATTCAAGAAGTCGCTGGAGGTACTGCACTGGACTTTAAAAGATCTTGATTGTCGATGAACGTTTTTGGTGAAGGCAGGATTCTGTTAGCAGGTGATTTACGCCGGACTCTTCCAATTATTCCTGGATCAACTGTTACTGACGGGCTAATCGCATGCCTGAAATCGTTTAATTTGTGGTGACACATAAAGAATCGCCAATTAAAAACTAACATATGAGTGTTTTTGCAACAATATCAAATTGCGATTGTAGAAGCAGTTGGCAGTTGACACCTCGATGGATTAATAGCATTTCCAACAGATTTCTGTCACCAAGAGAAGTTTTGCTGACATGAAACCTCAATATGATAACCATAAATGACTGATTGAATGACCTATATTGGTGGTAAAAAAAGATATTGATGATCTTAATGCGACAATTTAGAATTTCGGTCCAAGAGAGTTGACACAGCTACAAACCAGGATGACGTAGTCAATTATCCCAAACTATATAAAATTGCCTGTACTATCACCACTCACTTTGCAATTAAAAGTAGTGTGAGTTGTCATCATGCTGCGTAAGATAAATCAACCTCGAGTAATCAATATCGTCGCCGAAGCCAAGATTGGACCAACTTAATTTAATGTATACCTTAGCCACAAAAACGTGTGGCCGGGTCTGCTAGTATATTATAAAGTGAAGGAATAAGATGGAGTCCAAAATTGAGTTACATGGGAAGTTCTCGTGGTTGTGAACCGATTTCATCCATTTTCCACACGTGCCATCAGGGTGTCAAGAAAATATTATATACCGAATTTCATTCGAATCGGTCGAGTAGTTCCTGATATATGGTTTTTGACCTATGAGTAGGCGATGCCACGCCCATTTTCCATTTTGTAAAAAAATCTGAGTGCAGCTTTCTTCTGCAATTTCTTCTGTAAAATTTAGTATTTCTGACGTTTTTCGTTAGTGAGATAACCCACTTTTAGTAATTTTCAACCTAACATTTGTATGGGAGGGCGTGGTTATTATCCGATTTCAACTAATTTCATGGTGTGTGGTGGGGTACGTAAGAGAACCGACTACAAAAAGTTTGGTTTATATAGCTTTATTGGTTTGCGAAATATATACAAATAACCGATTTGGGGGCGGGGCCACGCCCACTTCCCCAAAAAAATTACATCCAAATATGCCCCTTCCTAGTGCGATCCTTTGTTTCAAATTTTATACTTATACTTATACTTTAACTTTTATAACTTTATTTATGGCTTAGTTATGACACTTTATGTGTTTTCGGTTTTCGCCATTTTGTGGGCGTGGCAGTGATCCAATTTTGTTCATTTTCGAAAGTAACCTTCTCACGGTCCCAAGGAACATGTGTTCCAAGTTTTATCAAGATATCTCAATTTTTACTCAAGTTATCCGTTGCACGGACGGACAGACGGCCGGACGGACAGACAGACATTCGGATTTTGACTCGTCTCGTCACCCTGATCATGTAGATATATATAACCCTATATCTAACTCGTTTAATTTTATGACTTACAAACAACCGTTATATGAACAAAACTATAATACTCTCTTAGCAACATTTGTTGCGAGAGTATAAAAATGTATATCAGCTGATTGGTTATCGAATAGGCGGCAGTGTGAAGGCAAAAAGTGGTTTCTCAATCAAAATTGATCAATTAATTTGGTTGTATGAAAAGGCTATAAGACAGTTGAATGGTAATTAATATTCGTAATTAGAAACTCTTTGGTTCAATAACATCAAATATTACTTTAGAGTATGAGGAGTAAAAATTGTCGGTTTCGCTCGAACTAAAAACCGCCTTACTTTTTGTTAGCTGCTATTTGCAATATTGAATAGCTAAATGTTAGTGGAGTATTGACACTTTACCACACATTTAACTCTTGCACAACATAGGTGCTTACATTATCGTGTAGGTGCACCATGGCGTATGAGTGTTCCGGCGCCTGATAACGGACAATTCGATACCTAATTTGCAATAACCAAAATGCAAATGCAAGTGAATATTTGTTTATTTACATGTACCATCGCACGCTGGTACACGTTCAATGCTAATAAGTAGATATATATAAATGTGTGTGTGTGTGTGCAATTGCCTGTGCGTGCGCATTCGCACCACAGCAATACGCGTGTCGAGTATCATCTATTTGAACAGTGCAAAAATGATTTCATTGCATGTTTGCATTTGCATTTCAGTTCAAATAATTTAATTGTTTATTAAATTTATTTAAAATCTACATAAAATGTGCTCATTAAAATAATTATACACGCACGGCTACAAGTGTTCAAGCGTGTTTGCTTGCATGTGCGCATAGATTTGAATCTAAATTTGGCGCATTTGTGGGCAGGCGCTGGCAACAATTTCAACAAATTCGCAAAAATTTGCATTTTAACACAAACAAACAGCCAACAAACACAACAACAACAGCAAAAAATATTTAGCAAAAACCATTAAATTCGAAAATTGTCCATTTGCGGCGTTTCAACGCTGATTAGGAGTGGTCAGAATTGATTATTAGTGCACATTGTACATTGCACATTGCCCATTGCCCAACGCGGCTCGGTTCGGCGCGGTATTAGGGTTAATTTTTTGCCTGATTTGTCGGCGACGATTAATTCCGGTGTGGCGCGTTCATGGTTTTACTCCCTGGTGCCTTTTGCTGCTCTGTGGCCTCACATTATTTCATTCATTTTTTGTTTGGCACTTGTACGTCCGTTAGTCGGTTGGTCGGTTGGTTGGTTTGCTTGTTTGTTTGCTCATATTATTTGCGCTTATCGCCATGTTGCGGCAATTGTCAAATTAAAATATATTACACGTAACAATTGGGCACGTAAAAACTAAATTGACACATACGTGCATACATTTATAATGGATTTGCTTGTTTTTTTTGTGCACATAAACACAATAAATATTATAATAAATAATTACCAGACAATTGAAGCGATGGAAAATTCATCTGAAAATAAAATGAAATGTTGATATAAATAAACCAAAATATTTTATTTAATGAAGAATGGATTTGGATCGCGCAAAATATCCATTATAGCTGGAGATAAGGATAATGTCATGAATACCATGAAAAATGAGAACGTGAAGTGGATTTCGATCAGTGAATAAACAAAGAAATCTGTATAGAATTAAGCTCAAAATAAGCTTTGAAGTATGATTTCGAAAATACAGAAGGTTTCAGGTTTTATCTCACTCATGACTTCCTAGATATTTATTTTAATTAACATTAGTCTTCCACATAATCTCTCAAATTAAAAGCTAACGACATCAAATCTCAACTTATAGGCTTCACCACAACTGCCTAAAAACGTCCATTAGCCCCAAGCATCTTATGCCTTTTATGTCCCAATATGTTGAGGGTGCAAAGTCTTCTTGATGCTCACTTGCGAGTTTGCCTATCTCTAGATATAACCACTCTCAATCGCTCGTCAGATTATTATTATAAAAGAATTATCCTTCATTATATATTTTTGTATGTAACATATAGATCCAGTTAATGAACTCTATTCTGGATCTATTCATCACATCACACAATTTAGGTTCCTCCGATATTTTCTATCACCATATAAGGCACTCGATCGATTAGCCAAGTTTCAAACCCGTCGATCACAGTCAGGTTCTGTAACCATCTTTGCAAAATAACTTTAAAAATCTGTTACAAAAATTAGGAAATAATCAAAGTAGACACCATACATCTTCTATCATCCGACATAATTTAAACGAGTTTATCTATGAATTATCGATTTGTGGATAACTCTTTGCATAGATTTTCACACTTTTATTTATAAAATAGGTAAATTTTTGAAATTATAGAAAATACAGAACAAATTTCATCTGCAATCAATGCATCAAATAACGGCCATTCTCTCGCCTCGCTGCACTGCAATCAGCATAATTTATATTTAATTAAAATAATGATAAAAGTGTATGCTTAACGGTAATGAAATAAGTAATGCGAAATATTTCAAAATAATTAAACGTAAAATGTAATGTGTGTGTGTGGCAAATATTCATTATTATTTCTCCACAGTTTGCGTTGGTGTTTCGCGTGAACAGCCAAATTATTAAACTTTTAACAATGTTTGTGGATGGTCTGGTGCAAAGGGGGAATGTATGGTGGAAACTTGCGCTGAGTGTAATTTAAAATCAAATATGGAGCGTATACTTTTACGCGTCTTTTAATGAGTTTGAATATACGAATATAAGTATGCGAACTAATTCATTTTATGCGGAAGCTTGAGATGTTTCCACTCCCTATACAGGATGGCATATAAGAATTGTGATACATTTTGTTAAATTTAGGAAAGGTCTTTATTTTCTTTATTAACAAATTCCCACCCTTTGTACTCGCTTGAGTACAGAAAAAAATGGCACAAAAACCCCATTCGATCCCATTGTACTCGCTTGGTTAAAAAATAAACATAATTTTTTTTTTGTACCCAAGAGAGTACAATGGGAGGGAATGGGTTAAAATATATTTTGTACTTATATTTGATATTAGTGTCGCCCTGTAGTACATTTTTTGACATTCTCGGTAATATTAATGTGTTCCAAAATTAATTTTTAATGCTTGGTTATGAAGTCAAAACAAACATACATATATGAGAACACTTAAACATTAATATATATGTAAACTTACAGGTTGAATTACATATACATCTTTGAAAGGTCTTGACATAACCTACATAACGACGCTATGCTTGATTAGTTGGATATTGTGATCAACGGTTATAGATGTGTAAATATGGAATTCACTAACGCCGAAATTTGCGCTTTTTTAAAGTTTTCCTTCGTTAAAGGCAAATCCGCCAGAGAAACGTACCGTGAGATTAATGGTGTTGTGGGGGATGGTACTCTTCGAACTGCGGAGGAATGGTTTCGACGATTCGGAAGACCTGTGACGACGAATACCGATCAAATCATGGAAAACATCTAGTTAGACTGCCATGAGATGGGAGTTAGTCACCAAATCATTTTAAACCATCTGTAGAAGACTGGATAAGCCAAAAAGCTTGATGTTTGGGTGCCGCATGATTTGACGTAAAAAAAAACCTTCTGGACCGAATCAACGCCTGCAATATGCTGCAGAAACGGAACGAACGCGACCCATTTTTGAAGCGGATGGTGACTTGTGATGAAAAATGAATCACATACGACAATATCAAGCGAAAACGGTCGTGCTCGAAGGCCGGTGAATCGTCCCAAACAGTGGCCAAGCCGGAATTGACGTCCAGGTAGGTTTTGCTGGGTGTTTGGTGGGATTGGAAGGAATCATCCACTGTGAGCTGCTCCCATATGGACTCTTAATTCTACCATCTACTGCGAACAACTGGACCGCTTGAAGCAGGCGATCGACCAGAAGCGTCTAGAATTGGCCAACAGGAAGGGTGTAGTGTTCCATCAGCACAACTCCAGACCACATACTTCGTTGACGACTCTTCAGAAGCTACGGGAGTTCAGATGGGAGGTTTTATCGCATCCACCATATAGCCCGGACATAGAGCCAAGTGATTACCACCTGTTCCTGTCCATGGCGAATGCCCTTGGTGGTGTAAAGTTGAACTCAAAAGAGGTTTGTGAAAAGTGACTGGAGTTCTTCGCAAATAAGGAGGGGGTCTTCTAAGAGGGGGTATTATGAAGTGCCGTCTAGATGGAAACAGATTATCGAACGAAACGGCGCATTATAACTAAATCCGATCACTGTAACACTTTTTATAAAGCATTGAAAAAAGCGGAAGGGAGATTTTTGACAACCTAATATTTGAAAATGTGCCTTCGACTCGTATCCAATAAGAACCGTGTGCCTGTGTACCTTAGCTTAACATGCGTTGAGATACTCTGAAGTCTATATACGAAGAAACAGCTCAAATGAAAGACTTTTTTGGTACCAGGCCGCTCAATAAGTACTTCCGCGAGCAGTTGGCACACTACTACCATCGGACGAGTAGATAGACATAAACATAACATATTTTCTTCAGTTCATGTATTTCTTATTTAAGTGAGTGATTTTAAATCGTTTAATCGGCGTTCGAATATGTCTCTCTCATCTTTTACTTACATGTACATATGTATATACTGAATAAATATCAATATCCATAAAACAACTGTTGCTTTACTTAAGCTGAGTGCCATGAAGAGTAAAATGGAGAAATTTGCATATGAGGTATGTGTATGTGTGTAAATATGTTTGCACTTCAAGCATCTTAGGTTGATTGGAGCTCAGAGCCCTGGAAAATCCACGCACATAACACTTTGGCGTTCACACACGAGATACAGTGCACACTGCGTCTCTGGAATAGCGCGTAAGTAAACAACACTCTCTATATATAGATATACTTATGTATTTATATATAAATCTAACGAGGCTATGCTTGCCTTAACCCTGTACAATGCCATGCCACACTCTTGCCGATCTTCGCCAACGTATCTTTGTGTAGCGAACTATTGTTAATATACCCTGTAGGAAATTATAGACATATACATATAGACAGTGGTAAAAAACCGAAATTATTTGCCAGTAGCTTAGCTATGCTGGTATTGAAGATATAAAAATTGTCTGATTATCTTCAGTTTATTTACAAAGATATTTGAACATTGATTGAATCGGTTCATATTTTTTCGACCTCCAATATACCGAATATACTGATATCTCATATTCATATAAATTGATCTAAGCGCAACTAGAATCTTAATAGTTAGTTATTGTTAGGTCTTCCAGTCGAAAGCCGACTTTAAAGTTTAGCACTTGTTGATAATAGTAGCGAACCAGTAGGGAATTAGCACTTTTCCCCTAGAGTACACTCACTGATGTGTGCGTATGCTTACGCGTATTTTCTTTGCAATACAATCGCGCTTATACTACTTGTAAATTACCACATTGGATTATCGCGTGGAGTCTGGTATGGCATGATAACCATATCATTGCTGTTAGCTACTAAAGATGCTTACAAATATGCGCACGCTTAGAACAACTTTTAACGCAGCTAGTAAAAGCCTTTTTTCTGTTAGTCTGGCCAGCTGCCACCCCACGCAAAGCTGGCACATAAAAAGTGATTTGTGCGAACGGGTATTCGCTATCCTTTTGTTTTTCCATTTTTCGCGCAACTTTCCGCTTTACTAGCTGTGCAGGGTGTTATATCTAATCCGCTAAACAATACAATTCCTATTTTACGCCTTTGTTTGTTTTTGTGATATTTCTTCTTTTTTTTTGCTTTTGTTTTTTATATTGCGGCCCGCTGCCACTACAGTTAGCTTCCATGCTAACTGATGGTTTTTATTACTCCGCGACTAATGCGGCTTTGTTGTTGGCGTGTGTTTATTTGCGCATTTACATAGCTCAGTGCTTTCACTGTTTTATTTCAATTTTCACACGCTCTTAAGCGCTGGCAATGCATGATACGTGTATGTATGTATGTGCATCCTCACACCACCGCTCACATTCATCTCGTTCAATCAAACAGCGACTCGATAAATCTGTCTGTCAATGCGTCTGCTTGTCTGCCTTTTGCCACTGGTTAAACCAGCAATGGTACACAATGTTGGCTGTAACGCTTTAGATATTAGCTACTGACATGCTACCAATCATACAAGCGACAATTGAAAACTCTGGCTACGCTTGCTCCCCCTCCAGCTAGCACGCAGTGCTGCCGATAATTCATGCTGTTTGTTTGAGCGCCATTGACGCGGATTTGTTGTTTATTTGATGGATTGTGATTGTTTTGTTTTACGTCTTTGTTGTTGTTGATTTTTTATTTCGCACAGTTTCAGTTCTGTTATTGTTTACAATTTTATTTTTTTGTGTATATCAAGAATTTTCTTTTGTTTTGACGTACAATGCTGTTGCTGAATATGTGCGTGCTTGTATGTGCGCCGGAAAAGCAGAAAATTGCTGCAACACACAATAAACCTATACATGCGTGTGTGTGTGTGTGTGCGTGCATTTACAATCGCTCAATTGTTCGATTGTTCAATGCTGTCATTTACACATCCGCTTTCATAGCTTTTACTATTTCCTTTTCATTTCATGCCTTCAACATTTCCATTCACCATTCACACTCATGTTTCACACCGCTGGTTGTTGGTGTTGTGATTTTTGCATTGATTTTTTGACATATGCACGCTGGTGTCACTTTACTTCTGGCAAAATAGTCCATTTTTAGTGGTGTTAAGTGCTGTTTAAATGCGGTTTTGAACTGAATTTGAAACTTTTGCGCTTTCAGCGCAATTTTGTCATGCCAAATCCAAATTGTGTTGGTGACTGGGGTTCTTTGAATTGGCTAAATGTGAATAAAAATTTGAACTGCGTGATCGGGTTAATAGTTAATTGGGGTCAGTTTAGAAAATGTTCTCAAATAGCAGCTCCAAATAATTGGTTGCGATTTTTGGTTGCGAGTTAGAAATTAGAATTTATTGAATTTAAATAGTTTAGCACACATGAAGTTATATATTACATTATTTGATTAACTTTAGAATTACATTAGATACGCCATAATGAAATGTTGTTATAGAAAATTATTTGTAATTGAATTATTCTGCTTAGTTATTGACGATTTTGGATAAGTTAATGT
Source organism: Zeugodacus cucurbitae (assembly GCF_028554725.1). NCBI lineage: Eukaryota > Metazoa > Arthropoda > Insecta > Diptera > Tephritidae > Zeugodacus > Zeugodacus cucurbitae. The sequence goes on from NC_071667.1 coordinate 12,453,077, forward strand.
TAATGCTTACAGCCGGTTTCACGAAACAAATTTAAGTGAAAAATTATCTATTTCAGTTTCACCATTTGACTTAATTTGTATTTAAATGTTCTCGCTTTGCCATTTAAATATTATTTAAATATTGTCGTATGTAACTATGGTTACGTTTTTCTATCAGCTGAATTGCAATATTTTTTTTCAATTTGACAAATAAATACTATTTTTTGTTAACATAAATATGCTTTTATTCTTTCTAACATTCATGGCTTTTAATTTTTTGTATGTCAATTTTGTTTTTTTTTTTTCATTGGGGAGGTTTTTTCATGTGGTGGGTCCCAAACCCTACGCACAACCGCAGAAGTGGGCTTCGCCTTCTCACTTTAGCTCGCCTTCAAACGGATGTCTGTTGGCTACCCAGGGGATACTTGTTCTAAAACCGGAAGTTGTGCGCTGCTTGAGTCAGATGTAAAAGAATCGTTCCTGGCCACTCCCAAGTGAATGGCAATCAGAAACTTTCCTCACTTGCATGAACTTCTACATATGACCCCATCCACCCCTCCAGATATTCACCATGCGCCAAATCTTGGAAAAGACCCGAGAGAGAAGAATCGATACTCACCATCTTTTCATCGATTTTAAAGCTGCCTTCGATAGCACGAAAAGGAGCTGCCTTTATGCCGCGATGTCTGAATTTGGTATCCCTGCAAAACTAATACGGCTATGTAAACTGACGTTGAGCAACACCAAAAGCTCCGTCAGGATCGGGAAGGACCTCTCCGAGCCGTTCGGTACCAAACGAGGCTTCAGACAGGGTGACTCACTATCGCGCGACTTCTTCAATCTATTACTGGAAAAAATAATACGAGCTGCAGAGCTAAATATAGAAGGTACAATCTTCTACAAGAGTGTACAGCTGCTGGCGTATGCCGAAGATATTGATATCATCGGAAGCAACAACCGCGCCGTTTGTTCTGCTTTTTCCAGACTAGATAAAGAAGTGAAGCGTATGGGTCTGGTGGTGAATGAGGACCAGACGAATATCTCCTGTCATCAAACAAACAGTCAGCGCACAAGCGTCTTGGCTCCCACGTCACTGTTGACAGTCATACCTTTGAAGTAGTAGATAGTTTCGTATATCTGGGAACCAGCATCAACAATACGAACAATGTCAGCCTCAAAATCCAGCGCAGAATCACTCTTGCCAACAGGTGTTACTTTGGACTGAGTAGGCAATTGCAAAGTAAAGTCCTCTCTCGACGAACAAAAATCAAACTCTACAAGTCGCTCATTATTCCCGTCCTGATGTATGGCGCCGAAGCGTGGACGATGACAACATCCGATGAGACGACTATTGGGGTTTTCGAGAGAAAGGTTTTGGGTAAGATTTATGGTCCTCTGACAACGGCGAATACCGCAGACGATGGAACGATGAGCTGTACGATTTATACGACGACATTGACATAGTTCAGCGAATAAAAAGACAGCGGCTACGCTGGCTAGGTTATGTTGTACGAATGGATGAGCTCTGAAAGTGTTCGATGCAGTACCCGCTGGAGGAAGCCGCGGAAGAGAACGACCTCCAATCCGGTGGAAAGACCAAGTGCAAAGTGACCTGGCTTAACTTGGTGTTTCCAGTTGGCGCCAAAAAGCAAAAAGGAGGACTAATGGCGCGCTCTGGTGGATTCGGCTATAATCGCTTAAGCGGTTTTTACGCCAAATATATATATATATATATGTCAATTTTGAGTAATGGTGAAAACCAGAAAACTTAAGTACAAAGTTAAATAAAATTTAAAATTAAGATTAAATATAACTTAATTTTCAATGAAAAAGTTTCGTGAAACCGGCTGTTAATTTCATTAGTTTTTTTTAGGGATGTCATTGGGTGATCCAGTGGTTATATGTGGTATAATTAAACCATATATTTTGCTTATGCTCGTTGTAACAGTTATTTAAATAATAATAGGGTGCCTGGCCACGGCGGAATTGTAGGAAACTGCAAGGCTGATGAGCTTGCTAGGCTAGACACGTCGGCCTCACTTACAGTGGAATTATTATCCTCTTCTCATTATCCTCTCGCAACATGCTTCTGGATGAATGGGTCTTAGCTCAACTGAGCAGGCGCTGGACAGTTACTAATAGCTGATCTGTCGCTAGATCTTTCTGGCCCAAATGAAATTGCAAGCGGTCAAGGGAACTCTTCGTCCTCAGCAAGGTCAATCAGTCACTAGTAATAGGAGTTCTGACTGGTCATTATCCCATCGGGATTTACGGGGTGAAAATAAAATTTTTACCGGATGCTAGCTGCAGATACTGCTTGCAAGGGGATGAGGTAGAATCTTCCCAAATTTTCCTTTTGAAATTCACCGCCTTTGAGAACTATCGATTCTTAAATTTTAGTGAGGGAGTTGAATTTTATGGCATCACAAAGGACGGTTCTCAATAGTTTAAGTGTGTTTCCTTTTTAAGGGAACAGCCTTTGTACCCAAACCCACCCTAACCTTAAATAAAAATAACGAGAAATCGGTTGGGTAGTTTCTATCCAGTTGGTCTTTTCAAAGGCTTTGGTTCAGATATTTTGACAGACTTGCTTCCATGAATCATTTTGGAAAGCTTCATAACCAACTCTCTTTCGAAGAGTTCACCACCATTCCTTATTATGAAGTTTTGTGTCACTAATAAGATCCAAAAGAGTATACTACTCTCTATTAAGCTGCAGCGTGATCAGAAAGACGAATTAATGGGAAGTCCCGGCTAAACTAATTGGATTTTAAATATCTTCGTTATGCTATGCTACCGTTAGACGTATGTGAACTACAACAATTTCAGATTCCAATTATTTGTACAAATTTGTTGCAAACTGTAGGGATAAGTATATGTTTAGTTTTAATGCCTACTACCATCGTACGTGGCGTATACGTAACATGAGGTAATACATTGAAAATCTGTCATTTCCATTATATTTATTACTTCAAATAAGCATTTAATAGCTGAGTATATACTCGTAAACAAGCCAATTAATAATCATATTTCATATAATAGCTGTCGTGCTTAGCAAATTCTGACAACACGTAATCCGAAGCGCTTTTTAATAAATTCACATTAGCGGAAAATATTCATATATACAATATCTACATACATATACATATATATGCTTAACCTGATTTACCACTATTAACAACTTACTTCACTTCTTTCATTCTGCGCTGCAACTTTGTGCTTGAGAGAAATCCGCTATAGTATTTTTCCATTTCACCATTTGTAGAATATGTATGTATGTGGGTGGGCAAGCATAGAGGAAGTTTAGTCGCGCGCAACAAATCTCTTTTGGACATAAAGTTATACAAATGTGTTTGCAGCACAACTGTTGCAAAATATACCAAATACACACGTACATACATATAGCGGATTGCTGCGCACCCACACTGGTCCCTGGCACTACTTCCGCTTCGCCTAATGCATACGCTATTCATAATAGTTAAAGAGGATAAAGAAATAAAATGCCAGCTCAACTTGTCATACACTAATCTCTTCACATTCGCTTTCACAGAGCCTTTTAGTGCAGCAGCTCCTCAGCGCTTGCTCCCCGTTTCTTTAGCAACGCAACGTTTTTTTTATATCAACCATCAACTTTTGTGTATTTTTTCCGGTATTTCTTCTTCGTTTACTCGCCGTATTCGGTCTTTATATGTTTCGTGGCCCGGACTTAGGTTATTAGTTTGAATCAACAAAATTCGCAACCACAAAAATGGATGCTCAGAAAAAGAATTTTGAATATTTTGTATATCGGTAGCCCATACATGTATTTAAATGATTAAATTATTAAATTGATATAAAATATTATATTATCGAGATGGAGCTGACTTTTTATGTGAGTTCATCGAAGGTTTTTAAATTAATTAAAAATTGGCGTTGGCACATATATTTGGGAATTCAATGTAATAATAAATTATTTATTAGTACGGAATGCTATTCAGATCGGTTTTGTCCTTTTTTTGAGTTTGCTGAATGCTCATCGTTAAAAAATTATAAAATATGATTAGCAAATATTAAAAAATGTGAATAAAATATACGTTGGTTGAAAAAAAAATGCGATCGACATATAAATTAAAAAATTGTAAAAAATAATAATTATCTACATTATAAAAAATGTCTTTAAAGGCTTGTTATAATGATACATGCACTAAAGTTTCATGTAAAGGGAGTTTCAAAATAGACGCTACAAAAGTAGACTGATAGGGACAGCAAACGGCGCCCTATTTGACATTTTCTCTTTTGACATTTCTCTTTAGTAAGGTTATTATAGAAAGATGTACGATCCAACAACGAGTCGAGATTATTAAAATTTACTACCGATGAGGCTCATTTCTGGCGTTAATTGTCAGGCAGCAATCCACACGTACTTCATGAGTCACTTTCACAGGAATAAAGAAATTCATTGATATCCCCAACGGTTTTTGTTTTTAAACTTGTAGCGCTCTTATTGAAAACATGTTTTGTTTATTTGGACAAAAAAGAGACAATTGATCTTATTAGACGAATTCAACTTAAAGGTGACGACCTATTTTTTAAGGATATTTTATATATTTTTTCTACGACCAGTAAATAGATAGAGCTTAAAGCTCTCTATTTATTATTTTTATTAACATATATATTACATTTCGACAGTATAGATATAAATTTTAAGCTAAAAATATTGTGTAGCACATAAGTTACAGCGTTCTGAACCCCTCGCCTCTAAAAATGGGCTCACACTTCCTCCACGATTCTGATCGTTTCAAACTCGTTCCTCGGGGGTTTTCGGGATCGCTGATTTCGAATCCGGTGTCGGCATTTCAAAAATAAAAATGGCGGATATAAAATGGGGAAGTTTTGAAATATGTGCACCATTTTGGTTCGCCATTTTTAATTTTTTTAAAAGTAACGTCAAATTCGTAATCAGCGACCCCGAGAATCCCCGGGGAGTAACGAGTTTGAAGCGATTCCGATGAATTTTTCAAAAAAACTTCCGTCATATTGGATCCGCTATTTAGAATTTTGAAAATCGGATATCGGATTCGTAATCAGCGACCCCGAAAACTAGTGAGTTTCAAGCGAAACCGATGAATTTTAATAATCGTTGTCCGCCATATTGGTTTTCAACGGTTATCTCAAAATCCTGATCTGAAGGTGTTAAATGGATCTCGGATTCGGATTCATGAGACCACAAAAACAGGTGGTGAGATCCCCAGGTCATGACAAACAGTTTTTTGTGTGGCTGTGTAATAATTCATTCCATGCGTTCAAATCTGCTGAGTGTACCCTACAAATTTCAAGTCATTCGATCAAGCCGTTTTTGAAATACGATGGAGGAAAATTTGAGACACAGTTTTGAGAAAAACGTGTTCAAAGTTTTCAGCTGCCAACTCAGCGCTTCGAACAGCTCCATCTTTTAACAGCAGTATTTTTAAAACGACTTTGAATTTTTAAAAATCACTTTAATATCGTTTTCTGGCCATGTTAAGAAAGCAGTTTATAAACAAGTAAGGAAGGGCTAAGTTCGGGTGTAACCGAACATTTTATACTCTCGCAATTTATTTATTTAACTTTATTTATATTATATAATACACAATTTGACCCACATATTCGTTATATACGTTATATAAAGTCCATTGAAAGTTGAAAACCCTAATATTAGGTTAGAAGCACCGAGGTCCTCATGTTTGATATATGGGGCCTTGAAAACATATGGTCCAATTTTGGCGATTTTTAGAATGGGGCTGCCACATTATAAACGTAGTATTTGTGCAAAGTTCTGCACTGATATCTTCACTAGTGCTTACTTTATATATTGTAAAGTAAACAATTCAGATCGTCTTCAAAGTTCTGGTATATAGGAAGTAGGCGTGGCTGTGAAGCGATTTGGCCAATTTTCTCAACATATTATTGGGAGGTAAGGAAACTATTACAAACCAAGTTTCATTGAAATCGGTCGCGTAGTTCCTGAGATATGGTTTTTGACCCATAAGTGGGAGACGCCACGCCCATTTTCCATTTTGTAAAAAAATCTGAGTGCAGCTTTCATCTGCCATTTCTGATGTGAAATTTAGTGTTTCTGACGTTTTTGGTTAGTGAGTTAACCCACTTTTAGTAATTTTCAACCTAAACTTTGTATGGGAGGTGGACGTGGTTATAATCCGATTTCAACTATTTTCATGGTGTGTGGTGGGATACGTAAGAGAATCGACTGCAGAAAGATTGGTTTATATAGCTTCATTGGTTTGCGAGATATATACAAATAATCGATTTGGGGGCGGGGCCACGCCCACTTCCCCAAAAAAATTACATACAAATATGCTTCTTCCTAGTGCGATCCTTTATTCCAAATTTTACTGTTATAACTTTATTTATGGCTTAGTTATGACACTTTATATGTTTTTGGTTTTCGCCATTTTGTGGGCGTGGCAGTGGACCGATTTAGCTCATTTTCGAAAGCAGCCCTCTCATGGTCCCAAGGAACATGTGTTCCAAGTTTCATTAAGATATCTCAATTTTTACTCAAGTTACAGCTTGCACGGACGGACGGACGGGCAGACGGACAGACGGACGGACAGACATCCGGATTTCAACTCCACTCGTCATCCTGATCAGTTATATATATATAACCCCATATCTAACTCTTTTATTTCTGGGTGACACAAACAACCGTTATGTGAACAAAACTATAATACTCTGTGCAACAGGTTGCGAGAGTATAAAAAAAATCGATTTTTTAGCCCATCACAAGGGAAGACCCTCTTAAACAGCACTTCAGTGTGTTATAATAAACACAAAGTTGGTCCAAAAAACTCGAGTTTGTGATGCACAGTTAGTATTAGAATCCATAATGTATTTATTGCTCCCCATCATGTACAAGTTAATTATTTTTAGTACAAAAGATTAAAAAAAAAAATTTTTTATTCAGAGCTATGCTCTTTGTTTATTGAATTCACTTAATGAACTGGATTTTACAATGATATTTTCTTAACACTAAACCTAGCTGTTTGCCTCTGCGTTGCTGTGTCTTTTTGCTGAGTTGGCGCTTCCCACGAATTGCAATGCACGTGTTGCATATTCGGCGGTTTGGTGGTATCATATCACTTTGCTTCATGTTACATGATATGCGTGTGATATTTTAAATATTATTATTAATATTTTAAATATGTGCTGTGTTAACTTACATACCATCAATGTTGTATCAATGAGGCAGAGACCGCGATTTATACAAATTGAGTAGCCTGAATATTCAACATTTCATAAGAAGCAACAATCAACTAACTGCACTACTGTACAAATATGCATCGTTATATGTGTGTAAGAATTAAGGCTCAACTAACGGCAACACAACTTCCGGTGGAGATCAGTCCGACTGCTGTGTGTTTTCGCCACAGTTGAAATACTGCAGCTGGTAGCGTTTAATTTTGTTTTCGTTCCTTTATGCTGTTCTTTGGCGTTGCACCTTATGGTTATTGTAGCTGCTGTTTTTTTATTGTATTTGCATTTTTATGCTCGTTACTGTCTTTATGGTCTTGAGGTGGCAATATGCTTCGTACTTACCGTCCTTTATGCTTACACCAACCTATTGTCGCTGTTGTTGTTTTCTTTCACCACAAATGTAATGCAATTGAACAGGTGGTGGGTGAGCAGGAAGCAGGCGTTGTTATGACCATTTGCTACTCTCTCATTACTGCCACGCTTCTGCCGCTTTCGTCGCGTCAGAGCAACGAAAGCTTGTTATTTGTAGAGGAGTGCCATTGTGCGGTTACTTCTGGTTATTTAAATGCCGAAAAAGAAGCAATGCTGTTGGCTAAAGTGCAGTTGGGGTGAAATTGTTATGAGTGTAGTATTTATGTTGCAACGCTCCTTTCTTTCGGCAATTGCCGACTGCATACTTGCCCCTCCCGGTCGTTAATGCATTTCGTGCCCTGTTAGACCCTGCACTTGTGGGTAGCTTTGCTTGCCTCAAGTTTGGCATGCAATGCTTATATGCTGCGTTGTGCCATGCTATGTACAAGTGTGTACATGGTTGCGACTGTGCGTGTTTGTACGATTGCGCGCGCGTGGTACAATAAAAAGCCACGACAGGATAATCACTCGTTTTATGTTGTATAATTTTCTGCATGAAAAGCCGGTTGAGTAAATGAACTGTGCTGTACAGTGCTGAAATAATACGAGTAACAAACTGTAAAAAGGAACAATTGGTGGAACAAAAAGCACAACAATAAAGCAATAATAATAAAATAAATAAAAATTAAGACCTCAAAGAAACCACAAATTTGTTACTGAGGAGAGTGTAATAAAATTATGTTATTACACTAAGAAGGGATATACGAAAGTACTAACAAATGAAAGCTCTGCAAGTGCATGCATTGCATGGATTTTTGAAACAAGAAAGCTCTACAAATCTGCAGAATCTTCGCTTTAAATAAACTACTGAGAATTAAAGCAGAAAATTCAAAGTTTTCATAAAATATCATTACATAAATATTGTTATTTTGACTTAAAAAACTTTCATTTACACGTGTCTACAGCTTTTCGGTCCACGAAAGACGTAAAAGCTATTAAAACTCCCTCAGGTTATTTTCGCATTGTCAAATGATTGGCTATGATGGTTTCAAAGAGATAATCTGTGAAGTCAGATTGTACCACCTTCGCCAACTTCTAAAAAAAGCTGACTTTTCATCTTGAAACACTGATCAAACTAAGTTGACACTAAGTAGATGATAATTCATTGTATTCGGTCAAACTATTAGGTTGGCAAAAATCTCCCTTCCATTTTTTTGCCCTTTATTCAATGCTTTATAAAAAGTGTTACAGTGATCAGATTTAGTTCAAATATTCGCTTTTTCGTTCGATAACCTGTTTCCATCTGGACGGCAACTTCATAATACCCCCCTCGTAGAAGTCTCCCTCCTTATTTGCGAAGAACTCGGACAGCCACTTTTCCCAAGCCTCTTTTCAGTTCAACTTTACACCACCAAGGGCGCCATAGACAGGAACAGTTGGTAATCACTTGCCGCTATGTCCGGGCTATATGGTGGATGCGATAAAAGCTCCCATACGAGCTCCCGTAACTTCTGAAGAGTCATCAACGAAGTGTGTGGTCTGGCGTTGTGCTGGTGGAACACTGCACTCTTCTTGTTGGCCAATTCTGGACGCTTCTGGTCGATCACCTGCTCAAAGCGGTCCACTTATTCGCAGTAGATGGTAGAATTAAGCATCTGGCCAAATGGGAGCAGCTCATAGTGGATGATTCCCTTCCAGTCCCACCAAACAAACGGCAAAACCTTCCTGGTCGTCAATCTCGGCTTGGCCACTGTTTGGACGATTCACCTGCTTTCGAACACGATCGTTTCAAAAACGGGTCGTGGCCGTTCCGTTTCAGTAGCATATCGCAGGCTTTGATTCGGTCCAAAAGGTTTATTTGCGTCAAATCATGCGGCACCCAAACATCAAGCTTTTTTGTGTATCCAGCCTTCTGCAGATGGTTTAAAATGGTTTGGTGACTAACTCCCACCTCCAGAGCGATGTCACGAGATGCCACATGCCGGTCTAACTCGATGTTTTCCATGATTTGATCAGTATTGGTCGTCACAGGTCTTCCGCCGGCTGGCTTATCCATGGTGTCGTTTTCATCCGCTCTGAATCGGCGAAATCATTGCTCCGCAGTTCGAAGTGACAGGATACCATCCCCCAAAACACCATTAATCTGAATCAACTGAATCTAAAACAAGTAAGGAAGGGCTAAGTTCGGGTGTAACCGAACATTTGATACTCTCGCAATTTATTTATTTAACTTTATTTATATTATATAACTAGCAGACCCAGCTACACGTTTTTGTGGCTAAGATATACATTACATTAGTATTTTTTTCAATATAGCTATATATATTTGAAATTAATCATAATAATTTGTTAAAGTTTGAATTTTTTTGTCGTATATTGAAGTATTTAACAAATTAGCAAATTTGCAAGTTGGCGAAGCCAAGATTGCTTCGATGACGATATTGATTACCGTATTCATAGCCAGTTTTGTTCTATTGCAAAGTCGAGGTTGATTTATGTTACGCAGCATGATGACAATTTACACTAATTTTAATTGCAAAGTGAGAGGTGATAGTCAAGTCAATTTTAAATATTCTGTGAGATAATTGACTACGTCATGCTGGTTTGTCGCTGTGTCAACTGTCCTGGAACAGAATCCTAAATTGTCGCATTAAGATCAAAGAGATCCTTGTTTTTTGCCACCAATATAGGTCATTCAATCAGCCATTTATGTTTCTTATATTATGGTTTCATGTCAGGAAAAACACGATGAATAAGCTCCTCTTTCGAGGCCATGAAGTGACTGAAACCCGTTAAAAATGTTATTAATCCATCGAAGTGTCAACTGCGTCGCTACCATTTCCAACTATTTCTACAATCGCTGTATTATACTATTGGAAAAACACTCGTATGTCATTTGTTAATTGGCGATTCTTTATGTGTCGTCACAAATTAGATGATGTTAGGAAAGTGATTAGTTCGTCAGCAACAGTTTCACCAAAAATATTTTCGTTGTCGCGTAAATCTTTTAAAGTCCTGTGCAGTACCTCCAGCGACTTGAATATCTGGAAAATTTTCTTTATAGCTCTTTTTTGGCGATTTTGCAGACTGGTGTTTCGTTGATTTGCAATTTAGGAGTAATTTCAAGGCCGAATTGCCGTTTGTCTGCCTACTAACGGGTGTCAAGTTGCCCCTATTCCCATTATAACTGGGTGTTGAAAATAAGTGAAATCGGTTCAGGGATTACCTCAACCCTCATGTACTATATATGCTGATTTTCGTTATTCTCTTGGACTTTATTTCAAATTGTGTGTAATAAAATTACATCAATAAATTGCGTGAGAATAAAATGTTCGGTTGCCTTTCCCTACTTGTTACAAATTGTTTTGGGCTATCGATACAGCCTTATACAATTGAACAATGATAAAAATTTTTTAACAAAGCAACAATGACAACTTTCAAAATATTATTATTTTTTGTTTCTTTTTCTTTTTATAATTTTGTTGTCAATTCAAATAAAATCATCTTCTTGTTATGTTCCTTACAATTTTTCCATATATACTTACTTTCTAATCCTTCCCTGGCCTTCCATAAATATTTCAAAACTAAAATTAGCCAGATCGGTTTGGCCCTTCTCGACTTTTTTCGAGACTAACGACACAAATTGTTTGTATGGGTGATTAGAAAATTGTGGATTTAAGACTTTTTCAGGCAATTTTTCTAATTTTTCTCTCCGTAAGAACCATCTCGGTACCTCTAGAAACATTATAATAAAAGAATTTGCGAAATTGGTTCAGCGGTTCTCGAGTTATGCGCTTAGCAACACATTTTGCGATTCATTTTTATATTATAGAAGATATACAATTTGACCCACATATTCGTCATATATATTGTATAAAGTCCATTGAAAGTTGGTTTTCGCCAACTGAATCTAAAACAAGTAAGGAAGGGCTAAGTTCGGGTGTAACCGAACATTTTATACTCCCGCAATTTATTTATTTAACTTTATTTATATTATATAATACACAATTTGACCCACATATTCGTTATATACGTTATATAAAGTCCATTGAAAGTTGAAAACCCTAATATTAGGTGAGAAGCACCGAGGTCCTCATGTTTGATATATGGGGCCTTGAAAACATATGGTCCAATTTTGGCGATTTTTAGAATGGGGCTGCCACACTATAAACGTAGTATTTGTGCAAAGTTCTGCACCGATATCTTCACTAGTGCTTACTTTATATATTGTAAAGTAAACAATTCAGATCGTCTTCAAAGTTCTGGTATATAGGAAGTAGGCGTGATTGTTAAGCGATTTGGCCTATTTTCATAAAATATCATTGGGATGTAAGGAAACTATTACAAACCAAGTTTCATTGAAATCGGTCGAGTAGTTCCTGAGATATGGTTTTTGACCCATAAGTAGGCGACGCCACGCCCATTTTCCATTTTGTAAAAAAATCTGAGTGCAGCTTCCATCTACAATTTCTTATGTGAAATTTAGTGTTTCTGACGTTTTTCGCTTAGTGAGTTAACCCACTTTTAGTAATTTTCAACCTAACCTTTGTATGGGAGGTGGGCGTGGTTATTAACCGATTTCTTTAATTTTTGGACTGTATTAAGAAGTGGCTAAAAAAACGACTGCAGAAAGTTTGGTTTATATAGCTCTATTGGTTTTCGAGATATGTACAAAAAACCTATTTGGGGGCGGGGCCACGCCCACCTCCCCAAAAAAATTACATCCAAATATGCCCCTTCATAGTGCGATCCTTCATACCAAATTTTATTTATTTAGTTTTATTTATGGCTTAGTTATTGCACTTTATGTGTTTCCGGTTTTCGCCATTTTGTGGGCGTGGTAGTGGTCCGATTTTGCTCATTTTCGAAAGCAACCTTCCTATGGTGCCAAGAAATAAGTGTGCCAAGTTTCATCAAGATATCTTAATTTTTACTCAAGTTACAGCTTGCACGGACGGACGGACAGACGGACGGACAGACATCCGGATTTCAAATCCACTCGTCATCCTGATCACTTTGGTATATATAACCCTATATCTAACTCTTTTATTTCTTGGTGACACAAACAACCGTTATGTGAACAAAACTATAATACTCTGTGTAACATGTTGCGAGAGTATAAAAAAGTCGTCATAGCTAGTTTAAGTTTATGTTGTAACCTTTAACCATACTATACCTGCAATAGTTTGCATATCTAAGCATGCATACAACTTTTGCTATGCACTTAAGCTTTCTACTCGTATATACATAAGCAAGTAGGCATGGAGGAGCTTTCGAGTGTACTTCACATGTGTTCGACGATAAAAACATGAAATGCTTATTAGCGGGGATGCAACGGTACTTTCTTTTGTCGTCTGTGTTTTTTGCATTTTGCCTTTTCATATTCAAAAATGTTGAAGTATAAATTTTGCAAGTCACTTTTACGTCTGAAGAAGGCAATTCTGACTAAAGGCTTTTATAAATAAAGTGGATTTTTAATTTCTTTAAAAGAAAGGTAATTTTCTGGTGATTAATAATTATTGGGAGAGAATTGACTTATTGGGAGAGATTTTTTAAGGATTAAAAAGAAATGCATTATTAAGTGAAGAAAGGTTGAAAGAAGTTCGGAATGCTTTACCTAAGACAAAAGTAAGTAATTTCAGAAATTAATATGTCCCAATGGAAAGAATAACTATTTTGAAAACTAGTTTAAGCTTCCGATTATGTATGCAATAATTGATTTGAAGTTTTAAACTAACTTATGAAGTTTATTGCTTACAGTTATGACTTAATTTATGGTTTAATAATAGTTAAAGACGGAGTTGAATTTCACTATTGTTGTTGTGCGAATTGAAAATATCAAATAAGTTGTTTAATACAAAAAAATGACTTCCATGAAATATTCCTTATACTCTGCTTTTTTTTCAAAAATCAATATTATTCTTACGCACTAGTGCTTTAGCATGTGAAAGCATAACAATGCCTCTGTGAACTTTCGTTATAATAATTTTAATTGTTAACTTTGGTAACCAAGGTTATATTTAGCTAAGTGGTTTTGTGAATAACATAAATGCATATGCTATTTATATAATAGACATTGTATATCTATCAATTAAATTTGTTGTTCATAAATTATTTAAGTTAAAATAAATATGATTTTAGTTAGAAATATACATTAGCATACATACACACATATGTACATACATATATATTTTTTATAATATATAAATATATCCATATCTATACTATATATAGCACCTGAAAATTAAGCAAAATAACTCGAACACAATTGATATGTCAAATATTAATAATAGTAATTAGTAATACGAGACGAATACCTGTATTTGTGTTTGTGTTTGTGCATATGAATATGACATTGTGTATAAACACAATTTCGTCAATGCAAACAATGTTAAGAGAATTTAATAATCCACCTTATTTTACAATGGTCAAATGTGATGAATATATTTGAAGACAATGTGTGACATTTCAATGCAAATATTTACAACAAGGCGCAACAAAGAATTCATTTATTAAATATTAAAGCTTTAACACGAATAAAATAGGAGCCGAAAGAACCACAACTTTAAATTACTTGCCGAAAACGTAGAAGACGTCAAAAGTGTTAGCATTTCAACGAGTATAGTTTCAGCAATTTGACAGATCTGTAAATACATACTATCTACTGTGTTATAACTATGTCTGAAGATAACTTAGATCAGACGCAGTAGGAATTCTGCTTTCCAATACCTTATTTGTGAAACTATATTTTGCGTAATTTCATAATTTTACTAGTCTCTTCAAACTAGGATTAATAAATATTCTTCAGAAATAAATATATACATATCTAAATATACTAAAGTTAGGTAGCAGCAGATTGTCAGAAATATTAGTGACGAGAATTATCATTGCAATGTCTTTACTACTTTCCAAAGAAAAATACTATGTAGAAACGCATATGAGTATTTACATATAATTCATAAATATGATTTAACAAGTAAGGAAGGACTAAGATCGGGTGTAACCGAACATTTCATACTCTCGCAATTTACTGATGTAATTTTATTAAGATAATATATACACGTTTTGATCCACATATCCCGCATTAAGTGCAGTAGAATAATAAAAATCTTTATGTTATATGTAGTATATGAGGGCTGAGGTAATTCCTGAACCGATTTCACTTGTTTTCACCACAAAATTAATTTGGCTAAGATATATCACATTTTAACTGATTTATAAGATATTAAGTCTGCCATATTTTTGAAAAACCTATAATTAGGTATATGGGAGCTAGGAGAAGTTATGACTAGATTTTAACAATTTTAAGTATAGAGCGACTGACATTCGACATTAAAATATCTGAGAGATTTACCGATATTTTCGGTGAAACTTACCCTTAAGCACTGAGTTCTTCATGTTCGATATCCGGGGCCTTGAAAAGTTACATTCCGATGTCGTCAATTTTATATAAATACAGTATTATTCCGCTTCATTGGTTCAACGTATCAAATTGAATTCAAAATTGTATATATGGAAAGTAGATGTGGTAGAGAACCGATTTCAACCACTTTTTATCAGCGATATCAGGATGTCGAAAAAATATCACTTACCGAATTTCAATCGGTTGAGTAGTTACTGAGATATTGTTTTTGCCTCTAAACTGGGCAACGCCGCGCCCATTTTAAATAAAAAAGAAAAAAAAAAACTGAGTGCAGGTTCCTTCTGCCATTTCTTCAGGAAAATTTAGTGTTTTTGATGTTTTCCGTTCTGAGTTAATGCAATTTTAATTTTCCACATAACAATTGTATGGAAGGTGGCCGTGGTTATTAATCGATTTTCTATTGCTATGTTTTGTAATGAGCTACTTAAGGAAAAGGACTGCAGAAAGTTTGGTTTATATAGCTTTATTGGTTTGCATTTCACACAAAACTTATTTAGGGGCGGGGCCAGGCCCAAAAAATTACATCCAAAATGCCCCCTTCCTAGTGCGATCCTTTGTACCAAATTTTACTTTTAAAACTTTATTTATACCCCAGTCAAATAATTATATGTGCATTTCTGCTTTTGTTTATATTTCTTATTCACTGTTATATTTTGGATTTCGGTAAATGTGGAATAAAAGGTTGATATGTTACCGTTACTATGCAACGAAAATTGTTTCATACTTTTCTCGTTCGTTGCACAGTTACATTAAGAATGTGCTTGTGAATTGGGTATTGCATAGAAAATATTTATATGTGCAAATATTTACAAGTTATCTTTAATTATTTCATTCAATTTTATTAACACGAAAGTTTCACTTGAGATTTTACCACAAGCTTTGCCATTCTTCATACATTTTTAATTACACATTTGTGTATCGCAAATATTTCGGAAATTTTACACTATTAAGCCAGCATACATAGCTGTCTTCTTTAATTAGTTAACCGCATTTTAATGAAATTGAACACTTTAATTTGAATGTATTTCTCCTCAAAACAGATAGCTGACTTTTTGAATTTTTGTTTAAACGTCGTAGTGTGTGTGTACTTGTAAAAATGTATTATTTTTCATTGGAAACTTGGTGATTTTACTTTTGTTTCCTTGCATCCAAAGCAGTAATTAATATGAAAGCCAATAATATTAAATTCTTTGTTGTGTTTTAGCTTTTCGGTTCTACGTGTTCGTTGTGTTGCTTTGCTATGACATTATTTCATTCTGTTATTGTTAAGATTGTCATAAAATCGAGTAAATTTATGTCATAAGAAAATGAATAGTTGTAGTATATAGGTTTAAAAGTGATAACATGAAAATAGTAAGTTTCAAAGTATAACAAATTAGTTAGTCTGCGAATCAAGTTTTAAGCAGTTACATGTTTTATATTCACTCAAATGAATGCTAATATTAATGTAGATCCTTTGGACAGCGAGTTAATAAAATTTGCTGGCAATATTTATGGCATATAACTGGACATATCGAAAGGATAACGCTTTAATCCACACGAAGAACATCTTAAATGACCGGAAAATTCCGGTATTACAATGTGCAGCATTGAGTTCGAACCTAAATCCTATTGAGGATCTCTGGGGGAACCTCTCTGCTCCTGTTTTCCAAAACGGAAAGCAGTTTGAGACAGTACGTCACCTTAAATTAGCCATAAAGCAAGAATTTGCCAATATTTACATAATATTCTACAGTCAGTAGTTAATTCTCTGATTAAGCGGCTTAATTTAGTTTTAAAATATAAGGACAATTCTACTGACTATTAAAATAAACATTCCTTTCAGTTAAACTCAAATTTATAGGCTTTACTGGTAAAAATAGTAAAATGCACATATAAATATTTACCATTAGCCTAAACTTCAATTTTGTTTTATAGTTTAAAAAATATTTTGAAATTTGTTAATTTTTTGTTTTTTAAATCGTATACATTAATAATAACAAACCTGCATACTCAGCAATTTTGTAATCATTAATTTTTTTTTGCAAAAAGCTCATGCACATATAATTATTTGACTGAGGTAGCTTAGTTATGTCACTTAATGTGTTTTCGGTTTTCGCATTATGTGAGCGTGGCAATGGAAATATTACGCCCGATGAATATGTTTACAAAGTTTCATCATGATATCTATATTTATACTCAAGTTATCGCTTACACGGACAGACATCCAGATTTCAAATCCACTCGTCATCTTGACTCGACTTTGGTATATATAACCATATATATGACTCTTTTAGTCGGGTGACACAAACAACCGTTAGGTGAGCAAAACTATAATACTCTTTTAGCAACTTTGCTGCAAGAGTATAAAAATGCTATTCAAGTCAATTCTGTGGAACTTTACCTTTGACTTTCAAATATTTACAAGTTATCTTTAATTATTTCATTCAATTTTTTTAACACGAAGGTTTCACTTGAGCTTTTACCACAAGCTTTGCCATTCTTCATACATTTTTAATTACACATTTGTGTATCGCAAATATTTCGGAAATTTTACACTATTAAGCCAGCATACATAGCTGTCTTCTTTAATTAGTTAACCGCATTTTAATGAAATTGAACACTTTAATTTGAATGTATTTCTCCTCTAAACAGATAGTTGACTTTTTGAATTTTTGTTTAAACGTCGTAGTGTGTGTGTACTTGTAAAATGTATTATTTTTCATTGGAAACTTGGTGATTTTACTTTTGTTTCCTTGCATCCAAAGCAGTAATTATTATGAAAGTCAATAATATTAAATTCTTTGTTGTGTTTTAGCTTTTCGACTGTTTGACGTGTTCGTTGTGTTGCTTTGCTATGACATTATTTCATTCCGTTATTGTTAAGATTGTCATAAAATCGAGTAAATTTATGTCATAAGAAAATGAATAGTTGTAGTATATAGGTTTAAAAGTGATAACATGAAAATAGTAAGTTTCAAAGTATAACAAATTAGTTAGTCTGCGAATCAAGTTTTAAGCAGTTACATGTTTTATATTCACTCAAATGAATGCTAATATTAATGTAGATCCTTTGGACAGCGAGTTAATAAAATTTGCTGGCAATATTTATGGCATATAACTGGACATATCGAGGGGATAACGCTTTAATCCACACGAAGAACATCTTAAATGACCGGAAAATTCCGGTATTACAATGTGCAGCATTGAGTTCGAACCTAAATCCTATTGAGGATCTCTGGGGGAACCTCTCTGCTCCTGTTTTCCAAAACGGAAAGCAGTTTGAGACAGTACGTCACCTTAAATTAGCCATAAAGCAAGAATTTGCCAATATTTACATAATATTCTACAGTCAGTAGTTAATTCTCTGATTAAGCGGCTTAATTTAGTTTTAAAATATAAGGACAATTCTACTGACTATGAAAATAAACATTCCTTTCAGTTAAACTCAAATTTATAGGCTTTACTGGTAAAAATAGTAAAATGCACATATAAATATTTACCATTAGCCTAAACTTCAATTTTGTTTTATAGTTTAAAAAATATTTTGAAATTTGTTAATTTTTTGTTTTTTAAATCGTATACATTAATAATAACAAACCTGCATACTCAGCAATTTTGTAATCATTAATTTTTTTTTGCAAAAAGCTCATGCACATATAATTATTTGACTGAGGTAGCTTAGTTATGTCACTTAATGTGTTTTCGGTTTTCGCATTATGTGAGCGTGGCAATGGAAATATTACGCCCGATGAATATGTTTACAAAGTTTCATCATGATATCTATATTTATACTCAAGTTATCGCTTACACGGACAGACATCCAGATTTCAAATCCACTCGTCATCTTGACTCGACTTTGGTATATATAACCATATATAATACTCTCTTAGCAACTTTGCTGCAAGAGTATAAAAATGCTATTCAAGTCAATTCTGTGGAACTTTACCTTTGACTTTCAAATATTTACAAGTTATCTTTAATTATTTCATTCAATTTTTTTAACACGAAAGTTTCACTTGAGATTCTACCACAAGCTTTGCCATTCTTCATACATTTTTAATTACACATTTGTGTATCGCAAATATTTCGGAAATTTTACACTATTAAGCCAGCATACATAGCTGTCTTCTTTAATTAGTTAACCGCATTTTAATGAAATTGAACACTTTAATTTGAATGTATTTCTCCTCAAAACAGATAGCTGACTTTTTGAATTTTTGTTTAAACGTCGTAGTGTGTGTGTACTTGTAAAAATGTATTATTTTTCATTGGAAACTTGGTGATTTTACTTTTGTTTCCTTGCATCCAAAGCAGTAATTAATATGAAAGCCAATAATATTAAATTCTTTGTTGTGTTTTAGCTTTTCGGTTCTACGTGTTCGTTGTGTTGCTTTGCTATGACATTATTTCATTCTGTTATTGTTAAGATTGTCATAAAATCGAGTAAATTTATGTCATAAGAAAATGAATAGTTGTAGTATATAGGTTTAAAAGTGATAACATGAAAATAGTAAGTTTCAAAGTATAACAAATTAGTTAGTCTGCGAACCAAGTTTTAAGCAGTTACAATGGCACTTTAAAGTTACTGGTATTATTTGAGACAAGAACTTAAAAATTATGCTGTCCAAATGCACAGAAAATCACCTTGGCCAGTAAGGTCGCAGTAGGTTAGTTAAGGCAACAGTTCGTCTTCTATTTAGTATCAATAAAAGATAACCTTAAAAGTATGCTTGGATGTGTACTTACAATCAATTTTTAAAGGAGTATAGTAAGAAGATTTTAAGTTTATTGTTTTTATAATTAAACTTCATTAAAATCGACGTAAAAATCCTTAGATTTAAATAAAATCTTAGGCACTTGCTTTCGTTTAATATAATGCCGGCAAAAATTGTCAAATATGGAGTTAAGTAATTTATGCTTAATATAATATTTACTGTTTTACTGCAATGTTATGGTTGCTTTGTAATATTCTTTGAATATTTGAATGTATGCATTAATCATATTTAATATGCTTGCAAATTATTTAGAAATGTCATTTACTTAGACAATTTTCACATAATGAAAAGTTATTTTTGTGGTTTTGTGGAAAGTGTTGGTTTACTTTCATGTTTTTCTTGAATTTGAAATAAAATATTTCTAATTGTGGTTTCCTGTGTAAACTTATAATCAACTCAGATTTATAATTTAATATTTATTGTAAATGCTTTATGCATACCGATGCAACCGATATACTAATTAGAATTGTATGTAAATTGTGATTTTGAAGAAAATTTAATATTGAAATAATTGTATGGTAAAACTAACACAAATAATTGAAATTTGCAATACAAGGAAAATGCATAAACATTTATTTTAAAATTATTAATAATCAAAAATTTTGCAAAGCGTTAGGTATTTGGAAATTACTAGTGACATTTCCCTTTAGTACCCCATTACACAGCATGGAAATAGGTGAAACCGGATAATAACCACGCCCACCTCCCATACAAAGGTTATGTTGAAAACTAGTAAAAGTGCTTTAATTCATTAAGGAAAAACACAAGAAAGCTTAAATTTCTTGGTAGAGATGGTATATAAGGGCTGCACTTAAATTAGTATATTATACAACATTCATGAAAACCATATCTCAGAAACTAATCCATCAATTTTAACAACATTCGGTTCTTAACATTTCCTTGGAATTCCAATGCTATAGTCTGAAAATGAGAGAAGTCGGTTCAAATTCACAGCTACTTCCCATATACCACAATTTTGAAGTCCATCTGATTCGTTCACTTAGAATTCTATAAATTAAGGGGTTATATACAGTTAAAATTTTCAAAAAATCGATTTTTTTTAAATTTCATTTTCTTAATGTACATATATTTAAGAATACACACAGAAAATTTCATATCGTTCCGGTGAATATTATCAAAGTTACAAGCAAATTTGAAAAGGCGTTTCAGAGTGCTTGGAAGTACAAGGTACGAGCGGCTGCGCCTTTTTCTCAAAATGGTGTTTTCAAAGTCGGTGACCAACATTACTCGAAAACGGCTAGACCGATTAGTCTCAAATTTTAACACGACCTTCTTAAATATATTTTTTAGTAATTGATCGAAGATTTTTTCTCTCCGATAAATATTTTTTTTTTTATAAACAATTTAAGTCCGAAATTTCGGTGAAGAATCGATTTTTTAAAAAAATTTATTTTGCTTATTCTTTCGATTAATTACTAGATTTAACGAAATCTGTTTGGTTTTTTAATTTTAAATGATCCAGTTCCGAGATATAGTGGTCACCGCAAAACGTCTTTTTTGAGAGGAGCTCCTGGAGATCAGCTGTAGCTCTTTTTCTAATAAATATTTTTGCTAGTACTAAGTCTTAAAATACAGTTAAAAGACACCATAATATGTGTATAAATTTTTGGATCAATAAATTAAAAAGTATAAAAAAAATAAAATTAAAAAAACAGCAGGGCCTCGGTGAAGGTGATCTATTTTTAACAGAAAATATACTTAAATGTCTGAGATATTCTAAAGAAATTCAAAGGATATCTGTTTCTTTACTAGTATGCCTCAGTACCAAAACTGGAGAAAATCGGGTCAATACTTTCTTACTTACTTGATTTTCCAAGTTACGGCTGATTTTATACGTTTATATAGGTTAATATGTGAGATACCTTAACAAAATTAAGTAAGCGTATAGTCTTGGATATAGTGTACCTTGGTGGTGAAAATGAATGAAATCGATTCAGGAATTACCGCAGCCCCCATACACTATATATGATAATTTTCCTCACTTTATTGGAATTTGTGCCGAATATCTGGGTCAAATTGTATGTTATCTTACTAAAATTATATTAATAAATAGTGAGAGTATAAAATGTTCGGTTACACCCGAGCTTAGCACTTCCTTACTCGTTCTTAGTTGTTTTTTAAACATCGTTCAATATGTTTTCAGGCTAAAAATTTTAACTTATTGCATCAGCTAGCTTCTGTATAAGTGAAGTTATAACTAAATATGAGAACGGAAAGTCAGACGACTCGTACTAGAGCTTTGTCACATGAATAGATATGGCCTCTTTAGATCATATTTTGGGAGCCCTTAATGTTCTCTCATAGTGTGGTAATGGAATAGCAATTTTATTGTTCATAAGATGTTATTTTCTCCAAATCTCTTCTGTGGTCAGCATACGATGATTTATCTGATATATAAAATTCTCGTGTCACGGTGTACGTTATTGAACTCCTCTGAAACCGCTCGACCGATTTACGTGAATCTTAGAGTGCATATCGGCTAGGGTGGAGAATCGGACAACATCTATTTTTCATCCTCCTAAATGTTAAGGGTGGTCCACCCTTAAATTTTTTTAACTTTCCTCGAAGAAAATTAAAAATTTTCTAAAATCGGGAAGTTATTGGTTGTTGAAGTTCAAACCGATCTGGCTAATTTTAGTCTTTTATTCGTAGAAGGCCAGTAAAAGATTAGAAAGTGAGTAAATATGAAAAAATTGCGAGGAAGATAATAATAAGAGAATTTTATTCGAGTTGACAAGAAAAATATAAAAAGAGAAAACAAATAAAATAATATTTTGAAGGTTGTCATTGTTGCTTTGTTAAACTATTTATGTTATTGTTCAATTGTATAAGGTTGTGTCGATAGCCCAAAACAATGTGTAACAAATAAGGAAAGGCTAAGTTCGGGTCAAACCGAACGTTTTATACTCCCGCAATTAATTGATGCAATTTTATTGAGATAACACACAATTTGACCCATATTTTCGGCATAATGTCCATTAGAAAATCATCATATATAGTATATGAGGGCTGATGTAATTCCAGAACCAATTTCACTCATTTTCACCAAGGTTCCAAGGTTTCCAAGGTTAACGGGAATAGGCACTTATTATTAGGCAAAGAAACGGCACATTCGGCCTTGAAATTATTGAAATTGCAAATGAACGAAACACCAGTCGGCAAAATCGCCAAAAATAGCGCTATAACGAAGATTTTCCAAATATTCAAGAAGTCGCTGGAGGTACTGCACAGGACTTTAAAAGATCTTGATTGTCGATAAACGTTTTTGGTGGAGCCAGGATTCTGTTAGCAGGTGATTTACGCCAGACTCTTCCAATTATTCCTGGATCAACTGTTACTGACGGGCTAATCGTATGCCTAAAGTCATTTAATTTGTGGTTATGTGTCGCCAATTAACAACTAACATATGAGTGTTTTTGCAACAATATCAAATTGCGATTGTAGAAGCAGTTGGAAATGGTAGGGCAGTTGACACCTCGGTGGATTAATAGCATTTCCATCAGATTTCTGTCACTTCATTGACTTGAAAGAGAAGTTTTCCTGACTGAAACCTCAATATGATAACCATAAATGACTGATTGAATGACCTATATTGGTGGTAAAAAAACAAAGATATCGATGATCTTAATGCGACAATTTAGAATTTCGGTCCAGGAGAGTTGACACAGCTACAAACCAGGATGACATAGTCAATTATCCCAAACTATATAAAATTGCCTGTACTATCACCACTCACTTTGCAATTAAAAGTAGTGTGAGTTGTCATCATGCTGCGTAACATAAATCGACCTCGAGTAATCAATATCGTCGCCGAAGCCAAGATTGGACCAACTTAATTTAATGAATACTTTAGCCACAACAACGTGTGGCCGGGTCTGCTAGTTTATATATAATTATGGTCTTCACTTAATAATTCAAGATTTTCACACGTCTTTCGACCACTCCTGATAGAATTTATCATAATCATATTTTACATAATCCCACATTTATACTATTTAAAGTGAGGTTATTGATCACTTTTCAAGAATAATACATGTTCCAACAAGTAAGGAAAGGCTAAGTTCGGGTGCAACCGAACATTTTATATTCTCGCAATTTATTGCTATATTTTTATTAAGAAAACACACAATTTGACCCATATATTCGGCATAAATATATTTCACATATTAACCGATTTATAAGCTATTAAGCTCATCGTATTTTTGAAAATCCTATAATTAGGTATTCTCATATATTCATATATAAGGGAAGTTATGACCCGATTTTAACCTTTTCTGGTACAGAGACACACTATTAGAAGAAAAAAGTTACCATGGGGCAATGAGTTCTTCATATTCGATATCTGGGGATTGAAAAGTTTTAGTCCGATTTCGACAAATTTTTTACAAGTGATGCCACAGATCATATACAGCATTTATATAAAGTTTTATTTTGCTATCTTCATTGGTTCCTTATGTGTATATTATAAAGTGAAGGAATAAGATGGAATTCGAAAATGATTTATATGGAAAGTTGTCGTGGTAGTGAACCGATTTCGTCCATTTTCCATACGTGTCAACAGGATGTCAAGAAAATATTATATACCGAATTTCAATGAAATCTGCCGAGTAGATCCTGAGATATGGTTTTTGACCCATAAGTGGTCGATGTCACGCCCATTTTCCATTTCGTAAAAAAATCTCAGTGCAGCTTCCTTCTGCTATTTCTTCTGTAAAATTTAGTGTTTCTGACGTTTTTCGTTAGTGAGTTAACCCACTTTTAGTAATTTTCAACCTAACCTTTGTATGGGAGGTGGGCGTGGTTATTATCCGATTTCAACTATTTTCATGGTGTGTGGTGGGGTACTTAAGAAACCCGACTGCAGAAAGTTTGGTTTATATAGCTTTATTGGTTTGCGAGATACATACAAATAACCGTTTTGGGGCCGGGGCCACGCCCACTTCCCCAAAAAAAATACATCCAAATATGCTCCTTCCTCGTGCGATCCTTTATTCCAAATTTTACTTTTATAACTTTATTTATGGCTTAGTTATGACACTTTATAGGTTTTCGGTTTTCGCCATTTTGTGGGCGTGGCAATGGTCCGATTTTGCCCATTTTGGAAAGCAACCTCCTCAGGGTGCCAAGGAATACGTGTTCCAAGTTTCGTTAAGATATCTCAATTTTTACTCAAGTTATCCGTTGCACGGACAGACGGACGGACAGACAGACATTCCGATTTTGACTCGTCTCGTCACCCTGATCATTTTGATATATATAACCCTATATCTAACTCGTTTAGTTTTATGACTTACAAACAACCGTTATGTGAACAAAACTATAATACTCTCTTAGCAACTTTTGTTGCGACAGTATAAAAACTTCGGTCAAAACCGTCACGTTAATGCGATTTATCTATAGGGCTGTAACAAACATTTGTATAATAAATTGTAGCTTAAATGTTGTATTATCATTGTATAATAGTTAATTGCTTATTAGCGCTGAAATTAGCCGTGATAGTCGACAGCGTGTAGTTGGAGAGAGAGAAAGAGAAATGAGGAGTGTGTGCAAGTGAGGAGAAAAAGGGAATTTCAAATTTCAATTTCATATTTGCCTTAATTTTCCTTTTTAACGGTTCTACTGTTTAACGGCTTTGCTCCGCAACGAGTAGTGGCATGCATGTAGTAGCATATAACATTAACAACAACAACAACTTGGCTAATAAAAGGCATATTATTTTTATGTTGTTAATTCGCATCTCAGTTGGGCAATCGCAATAAATTTCAATGAACTCCATACATGCTACTACCACACAGAAAGACAAATTCATATTCGTATGTTATGCCATGTGTGTACGCCTTAGTGTGTGTGTGTGTGCGTGTATAAAATATTGCACAATCAAAGCATTGCGAAAGGCTGAATTGCCATTATAAAATGGATTTTTCATTTTTCCACTTAATTTTCCTGCGCCGCTGGCCGCCAACGACAAACTAACTGCCATGCATATACAAATTTATGTGTGCATGTGGTTGTATATGTATGTGTATATTGCTTCAGCGCGGTATAGTCTCACTTAAATTAAATTTGCATAATACCTGTAATGCATTCAATTACTATACGCTTATGCACACACACACGTACTCAATTCTCCATTATACAGAAACACACACGCATAAACATATTTAGTCTCATACACATATGCATACGCACTTTCATGCATTTCCATATGAATTTGCATTTGTTGCATAATTTCCCGGCATTTTGCTCGCGCTTTGTCCATCACAACGCTCACACACATACACACATACAAGTCGGCACACCGTTCTGTTCTGTCCAAAAGTCTATTCACATTTGTTGGTTAAATTGAAACCGTACATTTGGGGAATCAAGTCTAATAAACACCTGCGTTCGTTCTACAGTGCATTGCGTCGCGTATAATTTGCCATGCATGCATAGCTGTGAATGGCTACTAGTTAAGATAGGTACGCAGCCGAGTGGGCATGTTGTGGTTTCAGGAAATTATATTATGCCTAGCGGTGAAATAATTGCTAACTACCACCGCTGACTCAGGCGTTTGGGAAATTTCATTATGCCAATGATAAATTAAGCATATATGTATTATCATATATAAATTTAAGTATTTATTTATGGCATGTTTACATATATAGTTTGCAAATATTTGTGTATTTAACAAATGGGTTACTTATACGCCGTTTCATTCATAGTTAAAAAATTATTATATTTTAACAAATTTAACAAATTCATCCCCGCAAAACTAATACGGTTGTGTAAGCTGACGTTGAGCAACACCAAAAGCTCCGTCAGGATAGGGAAGGACCTCTCCGAGCCGTACGATATCAGACGAGGTTTCAGACAAGGTGATTCACTCTCTTGTGATTTCTTTAACCTGATGCTGGAGAAAATAATACGAGCTGCAGAGCTAAATAGAGAAGGTACAATCTTCTATAAGCGCGTACAGCTACTGGCGTACGCCGATGATATCGATATCATTGGAAACAACACCCGCGCCGTTAGTTCTGCTTTTTCTAGACTGGATAAGGAAGCGAAGCGTATGGGTCTGGTGGTGAACGAGGACAAGACGAAATATCTCCTGTCGTCAAACAAACAGTCAGCGCATTCGCGTCTTGGCTCCCACGTCACTGTTGACAGTCATAACTTTGAAGTTGTAGATAATTTTGTCTACCTGGGAACCAGCATTAACAGCAATAACAATGTCGGCCTGGAAATGCAACGCAGAATCACTCTTGCCAAAAGGTGCTACTATGACTAAGTAGGCAATTGAAAAGTAAAGTCCTCTCTCGACGAACAAAAACCAAACTCTACAAGTCTCCGTCCTACTTTACGGTGCAGAAGCGTGGACGATGTCAACATCCGATGAGACGGCACTAGGAGTTTTCGAGAGAATGGTTTTGCGGAAGATTTATGGCCCCTTAAACATTGGCAACGGCGAATACCGCAGACGATGGAACGATGAGCTGTATGTGTTATTCGACGACATAGACATAGTCTAGCGAATAAAAAAACAGCGGCTACGCTGGCTAGGTCATGTTGTACGGATGGAAGAAAACACTCCAGTTGTGAAAGTATTCGATGCAGTACCCGTTGGTGGAAACCGAGGAAGACGGAGACCTCCACTCAGATGTAAGGACCAGATGGAGAAGGACCTGGCTTCGCTTGGTATAACTAATTGGCGCCAAACTGCCAGAAGGAGGGATACGTGGCGCGCTGTTTTGGACTCGGCTATAACCGCGTAAGCGGTGTCTACGCCAGTTAAGAAGAAGAGAATAACTATGTGTAAATTAACTTTTTATCGCTTAATTCACATAGAATGGTTGTTGAAATATTGTGAAAAATGTATATAAACGGTTGATCTCTCGCTGCATTCGCTTGAATTTCAGGGTGATATTTTCAGTAAAATATGTGATCGTACAAGTCTAAGTCGCTACTGAACTACATCCGTCAGCAGCATTTAGAATTATCAATCTTCCGCATCGCTCTGACCACAGCGCACAGTCGTTCCTCCCATAGGCCAAAAATCAAAAAATAGATTACAAAATATTTTGACAAAATGTAAACGAATTGTTTCTAAAATTACCAAAATGTTATATGGTAAAATTTTGAATTCTGATTTTGTACGCGTCTTTATTATGTTGAGTTAAAGTTTTAGTTTTTGGGGGATGGGGTCATATGTAGAAGTTCACGCAAGTGAGGAAAGTTTCTGATTGCCATTCACTTGGGAGTGGCCAGGAACGATTCTTTTGCATATGACTCAAGCAGCTCACGACTTCCGGTTTTAGACCAAGTATCCTCTGGGTAGCTAACAGACATCCGTTTGGAGGCGAGCTAAAGTGGGAAGGCGAAGCCCGCTTGTGCGGTTGTGCGTAGGGCTTGGGACCCACCACATAAAAAAAATCTCCCCAATGAAAACAAACACCGAGCCTCGGATGAGAAACCCCCCTTTTGATGACGACCCCTGCAAACGTACTAAGGATCATGATTTGAGGGCATGCACCTGGAATGTCCGGACTCTTAATTGGGAAGGTGCCTCTGCCCAGCTCGTTGATGTCCTCATACAACTAAAGGCTGACATCACCGCCGTCCAAGAAGTGCGATGGACGGGACAAGGACGGAAGAAGGTGGGTCTTTGTGACATCTACTACAGCGGCCATATAAAGGAGCGCAAATTCGGTGTTGGATTTGTGGTGGGAGAGAG
Source organism: Zeugodacus cucurbitae (assembly GCF_028554725.1). Classification (NCBI taxonomy): domain Eukaryota; kingdom Metazoa; phylum Arthropoda; class Insecta; order Diptera; family Tephritidae; genus Zeugodacus; species Zeugodacus cucurbitae. Next base: position 12,481,554 of record NC_071667.1, read on the forward strand.
ACTACGTCGCCGAGTCCTGGCATTCACCCCGGTGGATGAACGTCTTGCCACAATCCGCATCAAAGCGAGGTTCTTCAACATATCGCTGATTTGCGCCCACGCCCCAACGGAAGAGAAGGACGATGTGACCAAAGATGCTTTCTATGAGCGCCTAGAACGCACCTATGAGCGCTGCCCCCGCCACGATGTCAAAATCGTGCTTGGCGATTTTAACGCCAGGGTGGGTAAAGAAGGTGTCTTTGGCACAACAGTCGGAAAATTCAGCCTCCATGACGAAACATCGCCAAACGGCCTGAGGCCGATCGACTTCGCTGGGGCCCGAAATATGGTTGTCTGTAGTACCAGATTCCAGCATAAAAAAATTCATCAAGCAACGTGGCTGTCCCCTGATCGAAACACGCGCAATCAAATCGATCACGTTGTGATAGACGGAAGACATGTCTCCAGTGTTTTAGACGTGCGTACGCTCCGAGGACCAAACATTGACTCGGACCATTATCTAGTAGCAGCAAAGATACGCACTCGCCTCTGTGCAGCAAAGAACGCCCGTCAACAAACACAAGGAAGGTTCAACGTCGAAAAGCTGCAATCACAACCGACAGCCGAACGATTTTCTACTCGACTTGCACTTCTGCTCTCTGAGAGCACTCATCAGCATCTCGATATAAGGGAGCTGTGGAACGGCATCTCAAACTCATTGCATACCGCTGCAGCCGAAATAATTGGTCTCCGGCAACGCCAAAAAACCAGTTGGTACGATGAGAATTGTCGTTCCGCAGTGGAGAGAAAACAGACTGCCTACCTCGCAACGTTGCGATCGACCACAACACGTTCGGGGTGGGATAGATATCGAGAACTGAAGAGGGAAGCGAGACGCATTTGCAGACGTAAAAAGAAAGAGGCCGAAATGCGTGAGTATGAAAAGCTTAAAAAGCTGGCCGACATGGGTAACGCTCGAAAATTTTATGAAAAGATGAGGCGATTAACGGAAGGTTTCAAGACCGGAGCATTATCATGTAGGGACCGAGAAGGTAATCTGGTAACGGATGTCCAGAGCACACTGGGATTATGGAGGGAACACTTCTCCGACCTGCTCAATGGCAGTGAAAGTACAACACCAGGAGATGGCGAACCCGATTCCCCAATCGATGACGATGGAATAGATGTTCCATTACCCGACCATGAAGAAATTCGAATAGCAATTACCCGCTTGAAAAACAACAAAGCGGCGGGGGCCGATGGATTACCGGCCGAGCTATTCAAATACGGCGGCGAAGAACTGATAAGGTGCATGCATCAGCTTCTTTGTAGAATATGGTCGGAAGAAAGCATGCCTGACGATTGGAATCTTAGTGTGCTCTGCCCAATCCATAAGAAGGGAGACCCCACAATCTGCGCCAACTACCGTGGTATAAGTCTCCTCAATATCGCATATAAGGTTTTGTCGAGCGTATTGTGTGAAAGGCTAAAGCCCACCGTCAACGAACTGATTGGACCTTATCAGTGTGGCTTTAGACCTGGAAAATCCACAATGGACCAGATATTCACCATGCGCCAAATCTTGGAAAAGACCCGAGAGAGAAGAATCGATACTCACCACTTTTTATCGATTTTAAAGCTGCCTTCGATAGCACGAAAAGGAGCTGCCTTTATGCCGCGATGTCTGAATTTGGTATCCCTGCAAAACTAATACGGCTATGTAAGCTGACGTTGAGCAACACCAAAAGCTCCGTCAGGATCGGGAAGGAGCTCTCCGAGCCGTTCGATACCAAACGAGGCTTCAGACAGGGTGACTCACTATCGTGCGACTTCTTCAATCTATTGCTGGAAAAAATAATACGAGCTGCAGAACTAAATAGAGAGGGTACAATCTTCTACAAGAGTGTACAGCTCCTGGCATATACCGATGATATTGATATCATCGGAAGCAACAACCGCGCCGTTTGTTCTGCGTTTTCCAGACTAGATAAAGAAGCGAAGCGTATGGGTCTGGTGGTGAATGAGGACAAGACGAAATATCTCCTGTCATCAAACAAACAGTCAGCGCACTCGCGTCTTGGCTCCCACGTCACTGTTGACAGTCATAACTTTGAAGTTGTAGATAATTTCGTTTATCTGGGAACCAGCATTAACAACACCAACAATGTCAGCCTTAAAATCCAACGCAGAATCACTATTGCCAACAGGTGCTACTTTGGACTGAGTAGGCAATTGAAAAGTAAAGTCCTCTCTCGACGAACCAAAATCAAACTCTATAAGTCGCTCATTATTCCCGTCCTGATGTATGGCGCTGAAGCGTGGACGATGACAACATCCGATGAGACGACTCTAAACATTGGCAACGGCGAATACCGCAGACGATGGAACGATGAGCTGTACGATTTATACGACGACATTGACATAGTTCAGCGAATAAAAAGACAGCGGCTACGCTGGCTAGGTCATGTTGTACGGATGGAAGAAAACACTCCAGCTCTGAAAGTATTCGATGCAGTACCCGCTGGAGGAAGCCGCGGAAGAGGACGACCTCCACTCCGGTGGAAAGACCAAGTGCAAAGTGACCTGGCTTCACTTGGTGTTTCCAGTTGGCGCCAAAAAGCAAAAAGGAGGAATGAGTGGCGCGCTCTGGTGGATTCGGCTATAATCGCTTAAAGCGGTTCCTACGCCAAATATATATATATATATATAAAGTTTTAGTTGTATTCCCTCCTCTCCCCCTTTGACTTTTTTGTCCAGTGTATTTGTGGGTGTCTTAAGTTAATATAAAAGTTAAAGTTTGCTGCAGAAATTTGCAGATATATCCATAATCTACAATATACTGACGCCATCTTTGTTTCTTCAAGGTTAAATTTGCCTTGTAAAGTTCTATAACTAAGCCATAAATAAAGTTATGAAAACAAAATTTGGTACAAAGGATCACATTTGGCAGTTGAATATTTGGATAAGACTTTTGGGAAAGTGTGCGTGGCCGCGCCCATTTAAGTTTTTCGTGCAGCTGCTAAGCTAAATCAACTAAATTTTTTTAAGTCATCTTCTTTAAGCACTTGATTACACAGCATGAAAATGGAGGAAATATGATTATAACTGTGTTTCGTCCCATACAAATGTTATGGTGAAATCTACTAAAAGTGCTTTAATTCAGTAAGGAAAAACACCAGGAACCCTAAATTTTATCGTAAAGATGGTATGGGAAAGTTGCATTCAACTTGGCATTAAAAATGGACAATGGGCGTGGCGAAGCCCACTTATAGGCAATATGACAATTTTGATATAAGACATTTTTTTTTTTTCCATTTATGTATGTATATTGATTTGAATCGAAATATGTATTTGAATTATTCTATAACGTACATACGTTTTCACAAGCATTTCAATAATTTTTGCAAAATAGTTACTAATTTAACTTCAATTTTACAATAAATCACAATAAAGTTTCTGAGAGAGCGCAAATATTCCATGCTCCGAATCTAGCCCTATTTTTCATACAAAAGGTCGTTATTTGGATGAGTGTTTGTTTTAACCGAGCCTTCTTCATTGTGGTTTGTGGTTTCAAGTTTGGTTTACGATTGACCGGTTATCAGCCTATCTATCCGATTCTGATGTCGAGATAACGACTGAAGCCTCCCAGAACTGATGCAAAGTATTTGGTTTGGTTTTACAACCCCATTTACAAATGACAGGGTTATACCGCCTTTACTCGGTCGCCAGAGCCTCGAAAATCTCTTTAACCAAAAAAAGAGTGCCGCGCGTAAATGAGGTTGATTAATAATCGGATGGCAGAGGCCATCCCCCCTAGTCTATTTTATTTGTCAAGAGCATTTTACTTCTTAACAATTTATAAAGAAAAGAGCTTTTTATTTTAGACATAGAATATAAAATGCATTACCGTCTTCACCATAAGGGCACACGGGGCCCGTGCCCAGGGCCCCCAGGTCTCAGGGGGCCCCGAAGAACCGACAATTTCTCTCACACATTTTTGTCGGGCATATTACACTTTTTTCACAAATTAATAATCTCATCAGGGGGTATATTTCCGAACACATCCTACCTAATTTACTAAGTACACCATCTAGCGATCACTCACGCAATCACTCCGATTCTAAAGTCAAGCCGCGCCGTGTAAACAAGGCCTAACATAAATGTCGACATTGTCTATGGTTGGGGGAATCCCAGAATGATAATACTATTTTAATAACTATCTTAACTATATCAATATATGTGTATATGTCTATGTGTGCATGTTCATGTGTTGGTTATTGTTTGAACCTATGTTATGTGTCCTTGGGTTTGTTTTAATGTGAGTACCCATGCAAACATTATTTATTTAAGTGTTTGTTTATTTACTTTGTACTGCCTCAGCATTGGCGAAGACAACATATTGCGAGAGAAAAAGTAATTATTCAATATTAGTGGACTGTATGTGTTTTTAAAATAGTGCGAATTACACAGCTTCATATCTTATCTAATATATTGAATATTCTTAAGTGTAATAAAACTAAATATATTGATGCGTACTGAATGCCCCTTGGTATCAACGTACATGTTCATTTTTGAGCAATTTCATTATGTCGAAAAGAACATATTTAAGTGGTTCACAAAAAAGAAAAAAAGTTACAGCTCAAAAAGAAACAACGGAAAAACTTCCAAAGCTCACTTCGTTTTTTACGGTTGAAGAAACAAATAAGGCGAGGGATTATTCATTCTCATCACCGCAAGACAAAAGTACCTCTGAATGTCTCCAGCAAAAGAGGTTACATGTGACGAAAATGACAAACATACATTAGATGCTGAACCATCGACTTCAAGCCACTGTGAATTAATAACTACAAGCTTAGAGAATGTAACTGCGTCTCCTGACCCTGGTACTTACTGTGAAGACATTTTATCGGAAGAAGTCCGTGATATTTGGATTCGAAAAGGACCAGAGTTTTTCCAAAATATAAATAGTGACTTCTCTGAAACTTCTACAAGTTTTCCAGATTCAAAGGGTAAAACGAAAACTAGATACTTAACTAAAAACATTTTTACTCGTAAATTGACGAATTGTGAGTCTTTACAAAGAAAACGGCTCCTTTATTCACCAGCAAAGAAATCTGTATACTGTTATTGCTGCCGTCTATTTAATACCACTACTGGTACTGGACATAATTTAAGTTCTCCTAATGGATATAAAGATTGGAAGCATATAAGTAACTTATTGATAGAGTATGAGAACAGTTTACAGCACAGGGAATTTATGATGAATTATGTTGTAAGAATGAAAACTACTGGACGAATTGATACTGAGTTGCAATCCCAATATAATACAGAAATTAACTATTGGAAGAATGTGCTTAGGAGGATTGTTGCAGTAGTGAAATTTTTGGCTTCAAGAGGTCTTGCTTTCCGTGGCAATAATGAGACATTAGGATCGCAAAATAATGGGAATTATTTGGGATGCTTAGAACTGATTAGTGAATTTGATCCTTTTCTTGCTGATCACATACAAAACTGCGAAAATCGTGGAAAAGGAAGTACATCATATTTATCGGCAAATATTTGTAATTAATTTATTAATTTAATGGGACAACAAGTTTTGAAAACCATTGTCAAAGAACTTAAATCAGCAAAATACTATTCTATTAGCGTAGATTCTACGCCAGATCTGTCCCATGTTGACCAACTAACTTTCATAGTTAGATACGTAAAAGACGGACAGCCTATTGAGAGGTTTATGCGATTTTTGCCTATGAATAAACATAATGCGCAATATATAGCAGATACCATTTTAAACTTTTTTGAAAGCCTTGATATTCCTATAAAAGATTGTTGCGGGCAGAGCTATGACAATGCATAAAATATGTCTGGAAAGTACTCTGGTGTTCAGTCAAGAATAAAAGAAATTTGCGAATTTGCGATTTACGTTCCATGTGCGGCACATTCGCTAAATTTAGAGGGTGTTCAGGCTGTTGAGTGTGTTACTGGAGCGGTATCATTCTTTCAATTTGTACAAAAATTGTTCAATTCAATTGTTTCTCAGCTTCGACAAAACGATGGAAAATTTTGACAGAGCATTTAGGAGCAAATAGAGTCCTAAAGTCTCTTTCGGAAACTAGATGGTCTGCACGTGCCAAAGCTATTAATGCTTTGCAAAATGGTTATTTAAATATTTCTGAAGCATTGTCTTCAATCAACCAGGAGACACTAGAAAGGAAGCCCAAAGCCTAGAAAAAAAGGGAAAATTTGAGACTGCTCTTCTAACGGAAATATGGAAGGATCTTTTGGGAACTATGAATAAAACAAGAATATGTTTAGAGAATAGCACCCTGACCATGGCCGTTGTAACGAAACTTTATGAATCTCAGAAATTGCTACTAGAATATTCCTTTGTCTTATGGTTATTAATTGTAGTGGAGAGCGGTCATTTTCGCAGCTTAAGAGAATAAAAAATGAATTGCGAACAACAATGTTACAAGAACGACTGAGTAGTTTGTCAATTATGTGCATAGAAAGTGATATCCTTCAAAAAATTGACTTTAAAGATATAATAGAGGATTTTGCTCAACAGAAATCCCGAAAGAAATCGTTATCTTAATATCATTTATATCATACTGTATTTGATTACCTTTATTAAATGTAAAAAAAATTTTAGTATAAGTCGTTTTTTTTTTACTTTCAAAAAGGGCCCCGAATTCTTGTGTGCCCAAGGGCCCCAGCTTGGTTTAAGACGGCCCTGATGAAATGCTTGATAAATTTCAATTTTTTACAAATTAGAAATTTCTTGAATTTGTAAAATGCACAGAATAGGGCTGTTAGCATATTTTTATTGATTTTTGGTGAAAATTTCATTCATACAAGTGGACCCATTGTGCAGCGTCTGCACCTGATACTGCGATACACTCTAAAAAGTTTTCTTCACTCTTTAAAATCCAATTGAAGTTATTAATTAAGGAGTTAAAACGCCAGTAACCCACTTGAATCGGGTTATTGAAAATATATCTTCAGAAAATATACTTCTAGCGTGGTGATGTTGTCAGTTTTAGATTTTCTGGAATACTTACCAACCTCTGCTTTGGTACAGGTACTATACTTTAGATATTTGTTCGTTGTGGAAGACTCGAGCTTATACAAAAGTAAATGCTTATTCAGAAACTTCATAGATCACATTCAATAAGCTCCATCGTCAATTTATGCCATCAAACTTTAAGCAAATCGAACAATAATAACTTGCTTGTATAGAAATCTAAAATTATACTGTTGTACAAGTTTGTCATATCATCTAATAGCATGCAAGTTAACCTAGTTGTTACAAAAACATGTTTTAATTGCAACAACTCAACTCAAAAGCGCTGTTTACACACACGAATGCACATTTCGACTGCAATTAGTAGTGATAGTTACACATCACTACCGTTTCTATTAATATTTGCCACTCTAATTTGATCAATATTACAATTACAAACATATGTGTGGGTGTGTGTGAGCACATATATGTATGTGCTTTTGTAGCCAACAATTATACACACATATTTGTAGTATAATTAAACAGGATTTCAGACGAGTACAAAGCACATTGTTTAATAGATTACCCATTCGATTATTGTTTTGAATGACCTACTTGCCACAAACAAACACACATCTCACTCTGTATGTATGTGTATGCATACGATACTTTATGTAGACAAACAACAATTGACCCTTTGACGCTTGTGGTAATTTGTGAGGTAAAATTCGGCATTTGCATGTTATTATCGGAACACAAAGCATTGAAGATTTTGCTGATTTTAGTTGCATGTAGATAATTGGCAGATATTTGAAAGCAATTGTGAAAAGTGTCAGTGTGTAAATACACTTGCAAATACATATTTGCAATAGAGCACAGTTCAATCACGATTACAATAGTATACATATACACTGTAATACCTATATAGTATATATACCTACATATGTCATTTGCTGTGCAAAGTCTCTAATCATAGGCACATACCTGTTATTGTATAACTAGCGGTAATTGGAGTAAATTTGAATCAAATATTTCACAATCCCACTTACATTGGCTTGCCGAATGCTGAAAAGCCGATAAAAGCAACAGCAACAATTTTCGTTTAGTTGATTTAGTCATTTTAAGCAATTGGAAACCAGGTGTTACTCTCCTTCTCTCTCTCTCTCTTTCTCTTTCTCTTCTCTTTATAGACCTATGGTGCTTTATTTGTTTGTAACGGCAACAAAATGTTGTTGTGTATGCCAATAAACATAAGCAGTTATCTGTTAGAAATATATACAGTGGCGTATCCACAATTTAACCGAAAATTATTTCAAGAGCAACAGTTAAGATTAACATAGAAAATTTTAAATTTTTTTTAAATATTACCAAATTCAGTTTAGTAGCTCTTAAACTTGAGACTAGTTGACTAGACACCTGTAGGGTCTTTTAATTGGTATATCTTTTCTCCGACAAAGCTCAGAATCATCATTATTATAGAAGACGGACATGAATGGATCTAGAACGAGCTATAGCAATTGTTATCACCAGATTTGAGATTGAAAAAAAAAAACATTTGTATTACAATCTTTATGGAAAAAACTCGATAAAACTTTACGGTCTCTTAAGTTATTTCGTGGTTCATGGTTCATGTTTCATTATCACTCATCATCTCTTTTATAGCTATTTATCTAGCACATTATCCTATAGAAAATAACAATTTCCTGAGCAGAGTTATATAACCTGAAACACTTCCAATTTTAGGAAAACTACTCTCGTCATCACAACTTGAATATAGGGGATTATGTGTATTTGGAAACCAATTTTGAAACAATAAAAAATTAAATATTATAAACACCTTACTAGTTTCAATGTCTATACTACTATATACTTACATACCTAACTCCACCCGATTTTGCTTTGTTTAGCTAGGCTTTATGAGACTTGCCTTTGGCTATGCTGTCAAGGTGTTCGAAAATTATAAATTATTTTACAAATTAATTACTGCAGTTGCAACAAATACTACATATAATAATCGTATTAGTTGCAAATATATGTATGTATAGTACTGATGGCAACAATAGCTATAATAATGAAGTAATGCTATTACTCAGGAAATTAGTTCTAAAGCGAAGGTGATGTGTTACCTTTGCAGCACCTAAATATAAATAATTAATTCTACATAAATATGCATACATATTTATATAGATATGTATATATCATTGAATATGTATGTGTTATATAATAATGTTCATATAAATTCCCATAAGTCAGTAATTTTCCATTAGTACTTAAAATAATGTTAATAAGTTCTTCTTGTTGAGCTTTTTGTGAGGAATGAAAGTTAGTATATGAAAGGTTCGATAGATATGAATATATGCTAGCAGTGAAAAATTCGAATCCATATTGAGTTTGCTGAATTATCGGTTATGCCATAGATCTATGCTAATTGAATTGGCTGGGAAGTTCGAAAAGTTAAACAAGTAAGGAAAGGTCAAATTCGGGTCCAACCGAAGATTTTATACTCTCGCAATTTATTGATATTGTTTTATTAAGATAACACACAATTTGACCCATATATTCGGCATAAAGTCCAATAGAATAACGAAAATCATCACATATAGTATATGAGGGCTAAGGTAATATCTAAATTAATTTCATTCATTTTCACCATCAATGTACACTATATTCAAGACTATACTCTCAGAGGAGGATGGGATTATGTGTAGAAATTCACGTAAGTGAGGAAAGTTTTTTATTGTCATTCATTTGGGAGTGGCCAGAAACGATTCTTCTCCACATTGTTCAACCAGCTCACGAATTCCGGTTTTAGACCAAGTATCCTCTGGGTAGCCAGAAAACAGCCGTTTAGAGGCGAGCTAAAGTGAGAAGGCGATAGATACCGAAAGCTGAAGAGGGAAGCGAGACGAATTTGCAGACAAAAAAAGAAAGAGGCCGAAATGCTTGAGTATGAAGAGCTTGAGAAGCTGGCAGACAGAGGTAATGCTCGAAAATTTTATGAAAAAATGAAGCGACTTAACGAAGGTTTCAAGACAGGAGCATCATCATGTAGAGACCAAGGTGGTAATCTGGTAACCGATATCCAGGGCATACTGGGATTATGGAGGGAACATTTCTCCGACCTGCGGAATGCCAGTGAAAGTACAACACCAGGAGATGGCGAACTCGATTCCCCAATCGATGACGACGGAACAGATCTTCCATTACCCGACCATGAAGGAATTCGAATAGCAATTATCCGATAAATTTCCGGCCGAGCTATTCAAATACGGCGGCGGAGACTAATTTGATGCTGGAAAAAAACGAGCTGCAGAGCTAAATAGAGAAGGTACAATCTTCAATAAGAGTGTACAGCTCATGGCGTACGCCGATGATATTGATATTACAATGTCAGCCTCGAGCGCAGAATCACTCTTGCCAACAGGTGCTACTTTGGACTATGTAGGCAATTGAAGAGTAAAGTCCCCTCTCGACGAACCAAAATTAAACTCTACAAGTCGCTTATCATTCCCGTTCTGCTTTTTGGTGCAGAAGCTTGGACGATGTCAACATCAGATGAGACGACATTAGGAGTTTTCGAGAGGAAAATTTTGCGCAAGATTTGTGGTCCTCAGAACATTGGCAACATCGACATAGTTCAGCGAATAAAAAGACAGCGGCTACGCTGCCTAGGTCATGTTGTCCGAATAGAGGAAAACGCTCCAGCTTTGAAAGTTTTCGATGGAGTACCCGCCGGAGGAAGCCAAGGAACGGGAAGGCCTCCACTCCGTTGGATGGACCAGGTGGAGAGCGACCTGGTTACACTTGGGATCTCCAACTGGCGCTCAGGTACTGAGTTCTTCACGTTCGATAACCGGGGCCTTAAAAAGTTATAGTCAATTTGACAATTTTTCCACAAGTGATGTCACAGCTCAAATACAGTATTTGTAAACAAATTTATTCGATTATCTTTATTGGTTCCTAATATATATATTGTAAAGTGAATCGATTTCGCCCATATTCCATCCGTGTCATTAAGGTATCAAGAAAAAATTAAAAACCCATATATTTCATTAAAATCAGTCGAGTAGTTTCTGAGATATGGTTTTTGACCCATAAGTGGGCGACGCCACGCCCATTTAAATTTTTTTTTTTAATTGAGTTAAGTTTTCCTTTGCCATTTATTCAGTAAAATTTAGTGTTTGTGATGTTTTCGGTTAGTGAGATTTGCTTTATATTTGTTATGGTTGTTGTGTTGAGTTTATAATTCCTATCCTATATCAGAATGTGTAAAGCATTCATGGCTGATCGGTAGTTTCATATTTGACATTCTTTCCTCTGCTCTCTTCTTTAAACTGTGTTTTATAAAGAGGTTCTTTTGATCTCAACCCGATCTACCTTATTTGCATCAAACCTATATATTAACACCATGACATGTACACATTCTTATTGATTATCTCCATCAAAACTCTCTATAATGCCTAATGATGATTGCAATTGCTACTGCGACTGTGATAAACTAAAATGAATGCCACATCGAGCCATCAAAGCACCCGGCTGGGGATCAGCGAACTTTAATGGGCAACTGTGCAACAATGCCGCAATGACTTAACCACCGTATAAACCGCAAACAAGTCATGTGGTGCCTAATATTGCCTTCCACCAGTTAGTGGAAAATCATAACAACAGCAACAACTACGACACTAACAAAAGGTCCAATATACAGCAGCGAAGAGTTCGGTTTGTTTGCCGCTGAATAAATTAATGATGAAGTTTGACGTGCTCTTTTGAAGGATCTCGCGACAAATGCATGCATGTCACTGCATTTGTGTGATTGTGTGGCTGTGTTTATGCAATGGCCGCGCAGGTGAGCATAGAAATGCATGAAGGCTGCTGCTGCCACCGCTGCTGTTGGCTGTGGCACAAGTGGCCGTCCCCAAGTGACATGGTGGCTAAGAGTTGACGCTGCCGGAGCATGGTGGCGGCAGCGGGTTAAACATTAACACGGTCAGTGAGTTTTAATTAGTGTTTTTAGTGCTGCGAGCATACAAAACTCGTTTTATATTTTATTTGGTTTTATTTTAATGCCAGGTTTTTTTTTGCGTTTTGGCTTTCGTTTTTGATTTTCAGGTTTTAGAATTTTGTTTTTGTTATGAGCAGAACTTTGTTTTTGTTCTGTTAGTTTGTTTATTTGTTGTTGTTGTTAGGTAAATTTTCTATGCAGGACAGTCAACATTTGACTGAAATTTCCACCTCTTCACATTACAAAGTTTTTTGTTGTTGTTTTTGCTAAAATTCTTGTTTTTGTATTTTGCCTTTCGCAGTTGCCAGCAAAAAGCGAAATGTTTGACAGCAACAACAATTAAACAACAAAAAACACTGTGCGATGTTAAGCGACATGAAGGACCTGTTGTAAAACACGAACACACACACACATTCGCGGAAATACATTCGTTTATAGTATATGTGGAATAAAAGCACATTTAGTATGCGCGCATAGCACCGTTACTCCGCTAACGTTTTGGTGTTACTGATGTACTACTTTTGCGAATGCTTGTGTGTTACACATACACACATAAACAAGCGCTTAGACTGCCATCAGTGACGCGGCGTTTATGACTTTGTGCTTTGCTAAATGCATGTATGTATGTGTGTGCGCATGTGTTTGTATATGCAATTGCTGCAGTGCCACTAAAGCTCATTCTGTGCATGCTTTGCATTTTGTATGCAAAAGTTTTGGGGCACTAATTTCGAAATATGTGCGAATACACAAAATGCAAATTTTATACCGACAAAAGAAAAAAAAAATACAATTCGCAAAGATTACCAATAAAACAGCGAGGCCGTAAACCAATATGTGTTGCGTCTGAGTCTTGACTATTATTTCGTTGCCGTTAGGAATATATGCCATTTCTCCTTTAAAATTTAAAGTTTCTGACGTTTTCCGTTAGTGGGTTAACGCACTTCTAGTAATTTTCAACATAACCTTTGTATGGGAGGTGGGCGTGGTTTTTATCCGATTTCACCTATTTTTATGGCGTTTAATGGGGTACGGATATATTCATAAAACCAATTTGGGCGGGGACACGCCCACTTTTCCCAAAAAAATAAATCCAAATATGACTAAAATCCCTGGTATGATCCTCTATACCAAATACTACTTTCTTATCATTATTTATGGCATATTTATGACATTTTATATGTTTTCGTTTTTCGCCATTTTATGGCCGTGTCAATAGCATTTTCAATAGCAATCTACTTATGGTGCCAAGAAACATGTGTACTAAGTTTCATCAAGATATCTTTACTCAAGTTATCACTTACACAGACGGACAGCGGATTTCAAATCTGCTCGTCAATCTGATCACTGGTATATATAACGCCATATCTAACTTACAAACTCAGTAACCAATAATGGGGTAAATTTGTTTTCTGGGTAAGTCGAAAACTTTTAAATATCAATTTGGTTTTCTCTTCTAGGGTAATCTTGATATTGGATCTACATTTAATCAGGTTCTACCACCATGTATTCAGAACGGTTCTCCAGTTTTAACTAACCAAGAGTCGGTCAATATACGCTTCAACAGCAGCAATACTCAGGCATAATTTTACACGGGTGAAATAGAACCCATTTCTACAGAAGTCAAGTCAGCCCTTTGAGTAAATGTGTAGAAAATTCTCAAAATATGTTCCGAAGATGCTTGAGATAACTTAGGCACATTATTTGTAAAAATAGCACGTTAATAAAGAAATAAAAAATGAAGATTTAGATCCCAGAATTAGAAGGTCTTTGGGACAGCTACTATAGAGAATTTGGCATAGAACTTAAACAATGTTATAAAAACTATTTCAAAATTTAGATGAGGCTCTTTATAGAACTTTGCATTATTTCTGACAAGCGATTTAATACAGATTTTCATAAACAAAGAATGTATAAAGGAAATTATCGCGATCGGATAATTATAACCTATATTTTCTGAACAACCAATTGTGCCAGCTAAGTAAGTAAGTACATGAAAATTTAAGATTTTCTTCATTAATATAATTTCTGGCCTCTAAGATATTGAATTGAAATATTTGTATTTATTTGTTGTTTATGTATATTGAATAAATTTAATTGAGGTTAGTATTGGTGTGTATACAGCTCATTAGAATTGCAAACGGACTATGCATTCCAGCTGTCATCAATTTGAGGCGACCTTACTTCAAAGAAATCATTGTGGTGTAGAAATTCGAAATAATTGAAATTTCTATGCGCACACATTCTTTCATTAATTTGAATGCAAATATTTACGCTACATACCTTCTATTTATATATGTAAATATATATATATATATAATGTATGCAACTACAGTTATTTATGTATTTGTGTATGATTTTCTCGCTTTGCCAAATTAACATATTGATTTAGTTGCGGTCGCGACACTTCAAATTTTGTAATTACGCTCGGCATAGCAAAGAAACGAATCGCAACTCATTGTATATACATATAAAGTAATTTGTATCTGTGTGTGTGTGGTATCTTTTTGCATGTTTGTTCGCCGTCTGTCCGTGCACTTTTTATCTCGTTCAAGTACTTCTCACTAATTGTATGCCAGAGTATTGGGTCGCGGTCACACGGAATGACCGATCTGCGTGTTGCTCTGTCGGCTAGTGTAGTTGTGTGTGTATGTGTGGCGATATGGCAAAAAGTTTTTCTTCATCATTCTATGCACGGTCTCCATTTGACGAGCATACTTAATGCCGCCAACACAACAACAACAACAACAATCACAAATATCACCATTACCACTAGCATGACAACCCCCACCACCACCGCCTCGAAGGCCCGCCATTGCACTGGGCACTACAATTACCGAAAGTGTCAATTGAATTGGGTGTCTGCTGCTGTGTCGCGCTTTTATTTGGGTTATTTTCAATTTAGATTTTGATTTTATTTCACTTTGCGCTCATTTCATTTGCCGTCGCCGCTGCCGCCACCTCCGCAATCTTTATACCCAGCCTGGGAGAAGTGTAGTATATGTGCGTGCGTCTATCGTTCGACTGTTGAATTAGTAAATGGGAATAGTCTGTTTGTCTGTCTGTTTGTACTGTCGCGTGGAATAAATGAGTGAAATACTTAAGTGAATGAAATGAAAGTGCAATGCTTCGTTAATACACGTATATACTTACATACAAGGGACATTGGTTATGATACCATATCGAGGCGGGGATATCCAATGGACTAATCGAAAAAGGGCGAGGTTTTATTTGAAATGTTTGTAATATTTTTTTGGAAGCAAAAACGATGTTGAAATTTGAATTATATGGATTTTATATGGATTTTTTAAGAGAAACTGCATTGAGTAGCAGAACGCAAACATACAAATTTTATATCATCTCATATGCCACAATCAGTTTGGGGTGCGGAGGACATTGGAACTACGATGCTTAATGAAATGAAAGCTGTATAAATCATATAGACATTACTTCAATAAGCTCTTTATAGTTTTCAGCATATAACATAAATAATATTTTTGGCTTCAACTGTCTTTTAAAACTCAATTCATCTCAAGATTGAACTCTTCCTATTACTAAACGTTTACTGGTTTGATTTTTACTTTTTTTTGATAAAAGCAGCGCCATCTATCGAATACTAATAGTTTTGCTACATTCAAATATTTTACGTAAGCTAAGAAGCCATATCGGTCTATTTCCTTTGATTGTTTTGCAAATCTACCACAATCCCTCGGACAAACACACACCCACGAACACATAGTATTTACAAAGTGGTCACCCACCAACGCACTTATTGTTATATTATTGTTGTTGTCTATGTTATTATTGCTTTCAGCACCCACTGAGTGTTTACATTCAATTACAATCGTATTAATTGAATTTTAATTAAATGAAACAACAACAACTGTTGTATCAACAAATTGATGAGCTGCATACATTTTGCCCAGAGTCGACACAACATTTGGCCTGACTGACCAACTGCCCATCTCATTAAAGCACCATTAATGTGGGTTGATTTGATTTTGGTTATGATTTGCTGCCACAAGTTCGGCAGTGAATGCTTTATTGACCGAAACATAAGTAACATGCACCATAACCAAGCAGCAGAGAGACTTAGTGTGTGTTTTGAACTGGTTTCGGTTAGATTAGAGTGTGTTGAAATTGTGCTCTCAATATCAAAACTTTCCTTAAACTCTTAGATCTCAGGCAACTTAACATATTAACGTTTCATAATTATTTTAAGTATTTATTTGCTATCTCTCGTTCACTGTGGTGATCTTGTCTTTAGTTTAAAATACTTTCTTTTAATTATAAACTTAACTAACGATGGCATTTTGTACGAACCGAATCATCTCATCAACATTTTGTAAACCTTTCAAGATATTCGAGGGTTTTTCAACAGTCCCAGCAACGGATATGGTAAATATTTGCTAAACTCAATTAATTGATGTTTTATACTTGCTTGCCAATTCAATTAAAGCTTGCGGAAGACAACTGTCTCCAAAGAAAAATTCATTAATAATTGGGATTTATTCCAAAATGTGATAAATAGATATAGTAAGACAAAAAGTGTCTTTAAAAAAGCAGTAAGATAGCAACACAATTCACTGTAGAAGACCAATGACGAACCAACAACCATTAGCGATGTGCTTCGCAATCAGCAAGACAGAATTTCATTTCATTTGTTACGAATTTTCCTTGCCGGGCTACAAATTAGTGTGCACAAATGTATTTATCTGCACACCCCCACATTTATATGAGCGAAATTTCAGTTGGTATTTATCTGACCACTCTGCTGCTAATAATTTACTTGTGTTTGTGTTGGTGTGTCTCGGTATGCGTATTTGCTTGGCTTTTAAGGACATATTTGCGTGCCACCACAAATGCCAGGCATTCAGTCATTCCGTTTGTGCCACAAGACAATACTATAACAACAACTTAAATGGCACATTCTCTGCACCTTCTTCGTGGCTCGCTCCTCGTACATCGTCGCCTTTACACTACTGTATTTGAAATTTTCACACTTCGTTTGCCCTGTCTATCGTCCAACTGGCTGATATTTTACGCTTTGGCATTTGGACAAATTATTTCTTTGTTGTTGGCATTGCTTTTGTTGTTGTTGCTGTGTGAAAAATTGTTAAGCGTCTTGGAAATGCGTTACTTTGATTTTGGGCTTATTTGTTGTCATGTCGCCTTCGCCATTCCTCGGTTCGCCAGTTTGGTCCAATTGCGCCCAAGTCCAGCTGTCAAACGTGCGGTAATCATCTCGTCTTGTCGCCTCTTACTCATTTTTTACTTATTCATTTTTATCAATTTATCCGCGTGCATTTCGTTTCATCTGTTGGCGCACACTTGGCGTTTTTTAGTTAATTTGATTTGATTTCGCTTTGATTTATTTTCAGCGGAATTTTTTAGTGATTTTCAATTGTCTGTCGTCCCTTGTTTTTGTATTTGCGGTGGGTTTTAGGGGGAACTCAAAGCAACGGACTCTATGTTTTTGTAACAATATTAAATAAGCGCCTTTAAGACGAATTGGATTTGCCTCATGTTGTCATGGTAAAAGAAGATTCCTTAGAATGTGAAGATTATCTTTTGTGAATCTTACTGAGGACATAGAGAGATCGTTCAACGATTTTATTCAACAGATTCTATCTAAAACTAAGGTTAGTGTTCTAGAAAGAGTGCGTGTATGAGTGACACGATGGCTAAACCGACTATTAGCTCTATGAATCATCGAGTTTCTTCTTAGAAAATTCAAGACAGTATGAAAGGATCAATGCTGTACTTTTCTGGCTTTTGAATCCTTGTACTTTAGATTAGTGTGTTCCAGGTGGAACCTACAGCCATTAAGAAACCGGGAATCTTGTTTCTAATATTAAACTTATTTAAAACTAAAAAATCGTATCAGATGGATATGCGGATAAGATATACGTAAGTAGGGGATGTCTCTCTGTATGTCTGTATGTCTGTATGTCTCTCTCATGTCTCATTCCATGTTAACCTATTAATTAAGGTTAACCGAAAATTAAGTGGTTACTAAAATTAATTACAACATAATTAAATTTTACTATTTCATTTTAAATTGTAATTATTTTACATTTAAATTTTATTCCATACAATTATTAATACCGGCATTGTTAAATGTTAAAATACAACTCTGCAATTTTAAATCCATCGATATTGTTTGCACTTGATGCAGCTATATATCCATAAATCACACATCATAATATTGCAGTGTTTTCATGAAATCGCTAAATAATTTTTGCTGCATTTGATAACGCATTTGAATGCCGCAATAAATAAAATTTGTGTGAATTAATTAGACATGTTCAGTTTTTGATAAGCACATTTTGATTTGTGATAATTGTTGCAGTTGCAAAATATAAGCATTAATTGAAAATTTCGAATTCACAATTCGCAAAATTTTGTGAATTTCGAGTAGTGGCCATTGCAAAACACATACATATATATGTACATATAGCAGAATAGCTGTGAAACTAGCTGTCGAAATGAACACATGTTTCTGAATTTTATGTTCAGTTAGTTCGAAAAATGTTCATGCTATAAAACATGGACATTTAACAAACTCCGTTCTATGCTAATTTCTGGCACAACCATTTACATATATTCATAATCGAAATGGACTTGTTTTGGTTGGCGAATATTCCAAGAGATTATATTAGCACCTTTCTATAGGTTGCCTCTCCCGGGCTTTGCTTCCGGAAGACAACATTAGTCTATCTTCTTAATATATAAAAATCACGTGTCACGTTGTTTGTTTTCGATGGACTCCTAAACTACTGAACCGATTTTAATGAAATTTTTAACACTGTGTGCACTTTGGTCCAACTTGAAAGATAAGATAGTTTATAACTCTCCTTATAGTCGCATTATTTATTTATTGCAAATTATTTGTTTATTATTAGCAAAGAGCTATCCACCAGTTGGTGGCGCTAAGTGCGCTATGTTACAGTAGATGACGCTACATTTCTTTCTAAATTTTCATGGATTTAGGCTGTCATAACAAAAGCTGCCACTTGCTAAAATCATTAAATGAAAATGCGTTGTTTGAAGTTTATATTATTTGTGGTAAAATTATACGAATCTATGACTTCCAATATTCTAAATTTAAGAAAAAATCACATACAATTTGTGAAATAAATAAAGTTATGTACATATGTATGGTCAGACAAATAAGCAATGCTGCCACGATTTTCCAGTAAATCTTCCTCGAATTTGGGAGATTTCAGAGGAATTTATGAAATCGCAGAGTTGATTTCTGCATGTATTTCCTAAATGCAAAAAAAAAAAATTCATTTATTTGCATTTAGGTATAGAATTTTGAATGGCTAATGCCCGGTTTCACAGTCCATACTTAAGTTGTGCCTAAATAAAATCTTAGCTAAGTATTGTTGCAAACTGAGTAGTCGTTTGCGTTTCACAGTCAATGCTTAATTTCTATAAAATTTTATTATGATATATGGCAACGTTATGGGCAACATATGTTTTACAAATGTCATTCATAAAAATATGTTTGAAATATTTAAATTATAACAAAAATTGATGAAAACAACAAAAGAACCCGAAATTTCAACACTAGCCAGTTGGAGCACCTATGGGAACTGCAGGAAAAGTATAAGCTGTTATTGAGTGCAAACGAACGGACACTTGCCCTACGCTACGAAAGATGTCGCTGAAAATTCAAAGCAAATTCAAAACAAAAATCAGCTGTTATTTAAGCATTGCTTAAGCCTCCCATTTTCAGTGCTTAAGCATAACCTAAGTATGAACTGTAAAACACTATTTTCCTGTTTTATCTTAAGCACAACATAAGTATAGAGTAAAATTATAAATAAATGTCCATTTGTGGGTTAGATTTGGATAATCCATGTTTTTCCCATGGGCAATTATATGTTGCATGCTCACGTGTGGGAAAACCATCAAATCTATTTGTGTTAGCTCGAGACAGGTTAACCAAAAATATTGTGCACCAATTAGTGCTAAGTTAAATTAAAATGTTTATAATTCAAAAAAATAAATACTACCATTAAAAATTAAGAATTATCTACCCTAAGATTATAAAATTAAATGTTACATGTTATCAACTAACAATTTTGTAATTAACTTATTTGTTAAAACCTTGAATATAAAATCAAAAATGAACTATTTTATGAAAATTTGTGCGTATTATCAACTCTACGAAAATTTTCATCAATAATTTTAAAAATTTCAAGATTTCAAAATTTCAATTTCCTCAAGTTCAAATCTCAATCCCGTGGATTTTTATACCAGATATATACTAAGGTTTCCGTCTTTATTCATAAATAATAATTTCACTGTAGTGAATAGTTTACTACAACACAGCAAATCTAAAAGTGAGGAAATGTTCATTCTGAGAATTCGAATGATTCAAACCGATTTATCGTTTAAGTTCAAAATTTTACAGTTTCATATGTACATACATAGGTATGTATGTGTCATGTTAGCGTGTTGGAGAGCCATCTTCTTTATTTGTTTACAAAAACAAAACAAAGAACGAACTTCGCTAAAAATATTTAAATTGATCAGAGACGTTATTCCCTGAATATATTAACATTCCATACAAATAAATGGCCTTGAACAGAGTTCAAAAAGCGTTTTAACTATTTCAAATAAAAATTGGGCGGGGCGAAGTTCGCCGGGTCAGCTAGTACCTATATAAAACGCGAATTGAGGCAACTATTAATCTAATTCTATATAAAATATTTCATCTCAAACACACTGCATACCGCTGTAGCCGAAACAATTGGATTTCGACAACGCCAAAAAACGAGCTGTAACGAGCGATGAGGAATGCCGTTTCGTAGTGGGGAGAGAGCGGATTGTCTGACTGATCGACTACAACGCATGCCGGATGGGATTGATACCGAAAGCTGAAGAGGGAAGCGAGACGCATTTGCAGACATAAAAAGAGAGAAGTCGAAATGAGAACTCGATTCTCTCATTGATGACGTTGGTACAGACGTTCACTGCCCGACTATGAAGAAATTCGGATGTAGGAAAGGACTCTAGCTTTGAAAGTGTTCGATAACCTAATCACTGATGGAAGCAGAAGAAGGAAGATCAGGTGGAGAGCGACCTGGATTCAGTAGGTATTTCCAATTAGCAAGGTAAATATACGACTTTTATTGATTTGTTTATAATCGCGTAAGTGGTACGTACGCCAATTACATTCAAACATATAAATCATTTCACATATATATGTATGTATAAGGTATAATTGGAACCCTTCTAACGGTCGACTGCAATATTCAACTGTTCTAAGTATCATATAAAGATTGAGATTAGGCGATATTACTATTCAAAGCACGATATCTGGCCTTTGTGGGAGCAATATTTTAATTATAAAGATCCTTAATATCAAAGACACTTTCACGTTCTATAAAAATAAAATTTTTGTCTATAACTTAAAATATGTTTTTAGAACAGAATGTGTATTTCTTTGGAGGAAATCTTCGTATCATAACATTCTCCATCTGCAATAGTAAAATGAACAGAACAAGAAACAAAAAACACTTTCGTGGCAGATTATACCCTGCAAGACGGGTATTTTTCAGCTAACATGTTACAGCTGTGTACTCTAAACATTAGCAAAAATTAATTTGTCTGTTACTTTTGTTCGAAGCGTGCGAAAGAAGTAACACTATGCCCCTACTCGTTCAATGGTCTTCTCACTCTATCCAATTACATTTTGCATAAGTGGTCCCGTTCTACGATAACACTTATACTTGCCTCCTATTGGTCATTGTTTTGGTTAGCAGTTTGTTACCTATATTTGTTATATCTTTCCGCTAACAGGTAAAAACAATTCATTTTTTTTTTGTTTTTTAATTTATTTTATTACATTTTCAATCATTACAAAATCAAATATGTAGATAGTACAATCTTATAAACTTAAACAGTTTAAGCTATTATTAATTTTTTACATTTGCAAGTTATTAACATTAAAATTATATTTATATATAAATTATTATAATTATGCAATTTATGTTCTAATTTAACAATTCAAATGATATATAATCTTATTTTATTCTTAATCTACATATATGTATGTATTTTAACATTGTTGGCGAAATAAAGCCCTGTAGTCCTGTGGTCCTTGCAGGAATAACAGGAACAAATATAATATATATATTGTTGCCTGGAAAATAAGAAAAGTATTAGCTGATTTATATATGCAATTAATTATCTCCATAATATCTACATAATATGCTTAATAGATTATGTGGATTATTGTATTATATTGCATAAACGAAAATATTAGTATAAAATGTTATTAAATATAACTATCAATTGTAACCATAAATATCAATTATGATATGAAGGCACACGACTGTTTTGGTTCAACTTAAAAGATGGTATAGATTATATTTCAAATTTTAGCCGCAATGGTCATCCGACTGTCCATTCGGTCATGCGATAATTTGAATTGAAATCTTGATGCCCAAATAAAACTTCGTACACGCTACTATTCGCAATATCAGATTCTATTATAGATTGGCAAAACCGCACAAATACAAAAAAATAAAAAAGAAACTTAAGTAAAAAATAATACTTGCAACATTTATTCACAGCACGGAAGGACATTGGGATTTATACACTTTCAGAAGAGATTTCAAAATACATATACTTTATCTACAGGGAAGCGAAAATATAGGTAAATCTCTAAATAAATTGCGAGAGTATAAAATGTTCGGTTGCACCCGAACTTAGCCTTTCCTTACTTGTTCTTCTTATATTTAGCACTTTTCTTTTAATATTATGATTATTTAATTTATTTAATTTAGCACTAGAATTTTTGCATATTATCATTTTATATTTAACCATTGAGGTTAATATGTTCAGCATTCTGCAAACGAGCAGATATGCTGACATTCAAACGCACATATTTAAATGAGTTGAGTACCAACCGCTTGTATATCCAATTCATTTCTTTTCTTCGCTTTTTACCTACACACTTTATATATAAAGCTAATTAATTACGATAATATTAAAATAACTTACATTTTCTTTTGTATAAAATGAAGTCCCGGTCGTTGTCTTTGCTTTGATTTTGCCTGCAATTTTATTAAAACTTTATTAGTAAAAACACACAAATTATTAGATAAACACAAATCACACTTACCTTTTAAAATTAATTCTTTTATATATCTCCTCTATAAAAAACAAATCAATTAATATTAACAATAAAATTTAACCAAAAAGTAACCTTACCTCTTCAAACCCCAATTGTTTATAAAATGGCCAAATTGCCGCTTCAATTTCAGTTTTTCTTTTTTTTTTTAATGTAATATATGTCTTCTTTTAGCATGTTATTATATCAATATGCTTACAGTGGCAATATTTTTTCTCGTTCTAACTAAAGCTTTCTCCAATTCAATTCCAATTGTAAACAAATGTAAGTGTTGTAATTGTATGTGTAAACAGCTGAAAAAAGTTTGATTGTGTTTGTGCAGTTTGTTACCTCCGTCTTGCAGGGTAATAGGTGACACCTAAACTTAGCGTCTACTGACAACCTTCTAAATGACAAACTGGCGCTGCGACATGAGTTTCCTGTTACCTCGTTTATTTTATCAAAAGCGTGAATTTTAGCATATTTGCAATTATATACGCACACACAAATCTTACGGTCGGAAGTGAAACCGGTCATGAATCAATAAAATATAATAACAAAATGAGTAAGGAGGCAGAACAATGACGAAAGTAAAAACTTGACTGCTGTGAATAAAAAATCAAAACAGAATAATGTACAATGGTGCAAATAAATATTTAGATTGGTGCAGTGAGATTCTATTAAAAGAGGGGTGTAATAATTTCATAAAACTTATTTTGTGTGAAAAAATTGTTTCTTAAAACAAAAATCAGCCTCTGAGAATCGTAGAGGATATGATTCCTATAATGAATAGTGCTTGTACTTAAAATTTCATTTCAACTTTTTGTGAAAGATACAATTAATGCTAATACAAGACGCTTTCGTTTGAATGATAAATTATTTGAGAAGGATCTTTTGAGCAATTATTTGTATTCTGCGCTAAGTTCCTTGGTTGGTTGAAAAGATAGATCGCAACAGTATATGGATACAAACGACTGTGAAGTCATTATTATGTTCCTTATGCTCCCAAGTGATATTCAAATGATGAAACTGTCTGTCTGGACAGTTGTCCGGAGTTTCAATTAGATTGGAATATTGAGAGCTGTGAAAGATATCACCGTCTCAAACGATTCAAGGCCGAAGATAAAATGGTCTAACGTTTCATTATCCTTAGCGAGTTTCAAAAGACAAGATGTCAGGGTTCTGTGATGAGGCAAATCAGTTTATTCAGTTCCGTAGAAAACTGTGTCAGAACTATATAACTATATATAACGATACCGTCTGTGTTAGCAAAACGAAGCTTAGAAATAGATATCGGCAATGTAAATAATTTTGGTCTAACGATTTTTTATGTATTTTAATTAAATCGAATTAAATGCTTTTGAATTTTGAATGTTACTGATAAAAACTAAGTTTATCACGTGATGTTACCCTTCTTAAAAGTGGACATCATAAATTATATCGTTGTATATATATATATATGTATGTATACAACTCCAATATTAACGAAAGCTTCGCCGTGAATGTGTTTGTAATCCAAAAGAAAGCAATGACCATTGACAGTGGGCAGTGGACAGTGGACAACGGCAACAATCAGTTATTGTGGCCTTCGCTCAGACCATAGAAATGTTAAAACAAAAAGCATAACAGAAACAAAGGCAAAAACAAAGACAAAACAAAAGAAACGGCGAACCAACTTTATTGCATACTCACCAACCGATTTTCGCAATCAATGAGCCAAGCGTTGTTGTTGCTGGTCTCGGTGCTGTTATTGTTGTAGGTCACACCAATTGCCATTGCCATTGCTACTCCGCTATTGTTGGTATTGTTGTTATTGCTGTTGCGCACGATAAATCATTGTATGACAAACGTTTGTTTGCTCACATGTACAATGTAACGGTTAAGAAAAAAATTGCTCAACTGCCCTTGTGACATGTCACATATACCCCACCCTGCTCATGTTTTTATACTCTCTCAACAAAGTTGCTACGAGAGTATTATAGTTTTGTTCACATAACGGTTGTTTGTAACACCAAAAACTAAAAGAGTTAGATATAGAGTCATATATACCAAAGTGATCAGGGTGACGAGTAGATTTGAAATCCGGATGTCGGTCTATCCGTCCGTCCGTCTGTCCGTCTGTCTGTCTGTCCGTCTGTCCGTCTGTGCAAGCTGTAACTTGAGTAAAAATTAAGATATCTTGACGAAAATGGGCGGAATCGGACCATTGCCACGCCCACAAAATGACGAAAACCAAAAACACATAAAGTGTCATAACTAAGCCATAAATGAAGTAAAATTTGGAATAAAGGATCGCACTAGGAGGGGACATAATTGGATGTAATTTTTTTGGGGAAGTGGGCGTGGCTCCGCCCACAAATCGGCTATTTGTATTTAACTCGCAAACCAATAAAGCTATATAAACCAAACTTTCTGCAGACAGTTCTCTTACGTACCCCACCACACACCATGAAAACAGTTGAAATCGGATAATAACCACGCCCACCTCCCATACAAAGGTAAGGTTGAAAATTACTAAAAGTGGGTTAACTAACTAACGAAAAACGTCAGAGACACTAAATTTTGCAGAAGAAATAGCAGAAGGGAGCTGTACTCATATTTTTTTACAAAATGGCAAATGGAAAATGGGCGTGGCATCGCCCACTTATGGGTCTAAAATTCGGGCCAGAAATTCGGTATATATTATTTTCTTGGCACCCTGATGACACGTTTGGAAAATGCATGAAATCGGTTCACAACCACGACAACTTCCCATGTAACTCAATTTTGAACTCCATCTTATTCCTTCACTTTATAATATATACATAAGGAACCAATGAAGATAGCGAAATAAAACTTTACACAAATACTGTATATGATCTGTGGCATCACTTGTGAAAAAATTGTCGAAATCAGACTATAACTTTTCAATGCCCCGAATACCGAATATGAAGAATTCAGTGTCCCATGGTACTTTTTCATCGAAAATTTCGGTAAATCTCTCAGGTATCTTAATTTAATTTAGAGTAAATATTTTTCTTCCAATAGTGTAACTTCCCCTACCTCTCATATACCTAATTATAGGATTTTCAAATTGGGTCAAATTGTGTGTTATCTTAATAAAAATATATCAATAAATTGGGAGAGTGTAAAATGTTCGGTTGCACCCGAACTTAGCCTTTCCTTTCTTGTTTTATCTCGATACGTACATAATCGCTCACACCACAAATTTCTTGGTTGCCAGTCTTTTTCACACTACTTTCAATACATACAAACATATATCTAGATATATACATATATAAGCGCCCTTTTTTTTATCATTCAACAGATCAAAGGTTTTGCTTGTTTTTTGCTGTATCGTTCGTTTGATTTTTTGTTCTTGTCATTTTTTATACCATCGATACTTATGCATACAGGCACATGTGTAAATGTGGGTTGTATGTGTATGGGTGTGCGCTCACTCATTCCTACTGCTGCTTATAAACAATCACTTAATATGTGTTTATAAGCATACTTTTAGGGGTACTTAATGCTGTCGCAGTAGCCGTCGCATTGTAGACACTTGCTGGTATTTGTTGATTTGTTGCGGTCATCACCCCATGACTTGACACCTTTTATTCGTAGTACGCATTGCTGACTTTTAGCATTAGCCTCATTCCTAGTACGACTTTCAGTGCTTGTGTTCGCTTTATTGGTTGTTATTTTCTTTGTATCTTCCGAAATGTGTAATAATCGATTACTGTGATATTAAGTGACATAGTTGAGAATGTATATATATAAAAATATATGTGTAATACCTATATTCAGCCTCATATATTATATATGGGGATTTTGTTCTATGACAACTGTATGAGTCCAATTGTTTATTATTTAATTTTTTTTTGAAACCACAATTGTTGTAAAATAATAATTTAAATATTTAAAATTATTTATTTAACGAAATGCATATCGGGCCCATATAAATTAAATCACAATTAATAATAAACGCAAAATCATATTGATAATGTAGTCAATATTAAATGCGACATTTTTAGACTCTAATTTTTGAATTTAAGCATTTCTTTGTAAATATTTTCATATGGATGTATACTATAGGTTCGAAAATAGTCATTAAAATTTAATTATTGCGTTAAGCCAAAAAAGAAATTAGAATTGTTTGTTGCAAAGTCAATTAAAATCATGTAAATTGAATTTAATAGAATTTCAAAATGAAACTTGATGCACAAAATTGCAAAAGATGGCATATGTTTATATTTATATGTAATTAAATGCGAACTATATATTCGAAGCTAAATTTTAGTATATTAGAGTGCACGCAAAATAGTTGAATTATGGCAGTTTTCGCCTAAATATATTGCTGAAATCTGAAGATTTTATAAACTTTAAACTCAGAACAAATTCGTTATAACCTTTTCACACAGCCAAATTAATTGAACAATTAAATTTTTAATTGAGAAACCAGTTTTTGCCTTTCACACTGCGGCTAATCGAGAACCCATTAACTTTTGTTTTTGCTTTTGCTTTTTCATTAGTAAGTTTTATCAGCTGATTGCTATTTTTAGCAGCGACATCTACCGTCGTGTAGCGTGAACAACAACTCATAGATAATAGCGTTTTTAGACAGCCAAATAAATTGATCAATTTAAATTTAAATCGAGAAACCCATTTTTGCCGTTTATACTGCCGGTTACTCGACTTACGATCAGCTGTTATTCATTTTTGTTTTTGCTTTTCATAAGAAGTTGGTAATTTCATCAGCTGATAATTATTTTTCAGCAACGCCATCAGTCTAGTAGTATTAATGCTATTTTATCGAAAAATTCAGCCAATCACAGACAAATAACGTATAACGTACGTTCTTGTCGCAGAGTTGCTTTTGATTTTCAAGTCGATATAAATTCAATTTAAAAGAATGGAGATTTTATTTTGTATGGTAAATCGATATCAATAAGCGTTTAAATCGAGCAGAGGCCGGTAAATTGATCAATGTGCTTCTGTCTAAAAACGCTATAAAGAACGTATAAATAATTACAAATACGCTCTTTGTCGCAGCGTTGCATTTCATTCTCAAGTGGATTAAAATGCAATCACAGATTATTATTGAAAAATTTGATTTTTATTTTGTATGGTAAATCGATCTTAATCAGCGTTTTAATGGAGCAGAGGCCGGTTAATTGATC
Organism: Zeugodacus cucurbitae; assembly: GCF_028554725.1. Taxonomy (NCBI): domain Eukaryota; kingdom Metazoa; phylum Arthropoda; class Insecta; order Diptera; family Tephritidae; genus Zeugodacus; species Zeugodacus cucurbitae. The sequence continues at coordinate 12,509,825 of NC_071667.1, forward strand.
AATTAGCACCTGTGTGAAAAGGCTATTAGATATAATTTATACACAACATTGAAATGTAGGCAACATCAGTTTCTAATAGGTATTATGTTGTGGCGTAGAAATGAAGGCAATATATAAATATAATAAAAAATTTTATATTTCTTCAATCAATCTGAAAATGCTGCTCTCGCTGCTGATCACCCTAATAGCTAAATGTATTTACTTGTTTACACGTTTAAGCTGCCTAAAATTCACTGAATGAAAATTGAAATTGAAATAAAATCACATTAAATTTAAACATACGTATACATATTTATACAGAATCAAATTTGGATTAGAAGATACATTTACATATATTCACGCTTCCATATATATTTGAGTTTGAGTTTCAGTTCAATTAAACATTCATTGGCACATTTTCACACATACTTACGCATGTAAGTGTATTAAATAATTACGCAATAGTCAAAGGCAACTGTCAAACAATAAGTTGAATGTGTTTCAAACACCAACAAAAACAAGAACAAAAAAATTAAACAACCATTAAATGGGATTGAATTGAATTTACTCTATTACAAATTGAATAATTTAAATGGACGTAAGTCAATATTTACATATTTATGCATGTGTAAATCAGCGTGTGTGTGTGCGAATGGCTGCTATAGTTTCAATTAATATTACATTTGCGTACGCTTTAATGCAATTCAAATGTACACGTTATTACATGTCAAAGGCCAAAGAGTGCGTTGACTATGGTTTCGATGGAGCGCAGTCTTTTCGTTTTAAATTAGAAACAATTGTAAGTAAATAACACATGAGTAGGGTTTTATAAAGCAGAAATTGTGCGTATATACTATATATCTACATATATAATTTATCAGTGTTGCTAATGATTTTTATTATATTTTGTACGATCATTTAAACTTGCATAATGCAATTGCAAAGCTTTAAACTTTTAAATTTATTGATTGATATAAATTGGATTAAGCTGAACGTTGAAAACTATGCCAAAGCCAATGATATGTGGGATGAATCTTTGAAAGAATCTCAGCAGTCCAGAGGCCATACATACCATGAGGTATATGTAGATCTTAAAAAAGCATCAAAAATGACTGTACCTCAGGATTGATCCCCTTAAGATAAGTTCCATTACTGTTAATCTTCGTTCAAGGAGCTATACCTGTGTGACATTTTCAGAAAATCGATTTAAACTGAGTGTTCTTGATTATATTTACTATACAATGACCTACAATCTTTTTGATTTCTTGAAAATTATCAATTTGGCATAAAAAAACCACCATTTTTTTACCCAAAAAACGATATATTTTTTCAGAACTACTCCATTTTTTTAATTTTTGACGTTTTTCAAGAATCGTAGATCATTGTATAGCAAATATTTTCAACTTTAATACCCTTTTGGAATTTTTATTATACTCTCGCAACAAATGTTGCTAAAGAGAGTATTATAGTTTTGTTCACATAACGGTTGTTTGTAACACCCAAAACTAAACGAGTTAGATATAGGGTTATATATACCAAAGTGATCAGGGTGAAGAGTGGAGTTCAAATCCGAATGTCTGTCTGTCCGTCTGTCCGTCCGTCCGTCCGTCTGTCTGTGCAAGCTGTAACTTGAGTAAAAATTAAGATATCTTGATGAAACTTGGCACACTTATTTCTTGGCACCATAGGAAGGTTGCTTTCGAAAATCAGCAAAATGGGACCACTGCCACGCCCACAAAATGGCGAAAACCGAAAACACATAAAGTGCCATAACTAAGCCATAAATAAAGCTATGGAAATAAAATTTGGTATGAAGGATCGCACTATGAAGGGGCATATTTGGATGTAATTTTTTTGGGGAAGTGGGCGTGTCCCCGCCCCCTACAAAAATTTTGTACATATCTCGCAAACCAATAGAACTATATAAACCAAACTTTCTGCAGTCGTCTTTTTAAGCCACTGCCTAATACAGTCCAAAAATGAAAGAAATAGGATCATAACCACGCCCACCTCCCATACAAAAGTTAGGCTGAAAATTACTAAAAGTGGGTTAACTCACTAACGAAAAACGTCAGAAACACAAAATTTCACATAAAAAATGCCAGATGAAAGCTGCACTCAGATTTTCTTACAAAATGGAAAATGGGCGTGGCGTCGCCCACTTACGGGTCAAAAATCATATCTCAGGAACTACTTGACCGATTTCAATGAAACTTGGTTTGTAATAGTTTCCTTACATCCCAATGATATGTTGTAAAAATAGGCCAAATCGCTTCAAAACCACGCCTACTTCCTATATACCAGAACTTTGAAGACGATCTGAATCGTTTACTTTACAATATATAAAGTAAGCACTAGTGAAGATATCGGAGAACTTAGCACAAATACTATGTTAATAGTGTGGCAGCGCAATTCTAAAAATCGCCGAAATCGGGCCATAGGTTTTTAAGACCCCTTATATCGAACAGGAGGACCTCGGTGCTTCGAACCTTATGGTTTCCAACTTTCAATGGACTTTATACAATATATATGACGAATATGTGGGTCAAGTTGTGTATTATATAAAATAAATAAAGTTAAATAAATAAATTGCGAGAGTATAAAATGTTCGGTTACACACGAACTTAGCCCTTTCTTACTTGTTTTTCAATATTTTTGTAAAAAAAAAATCTTGAAATATAGCTGAAAATATACCTTATATGTCCAAAAAACTTCGAAACATTCGAACGAGTACTTTCTTAAAAAAAATTCACGAAAATCGCCTAATTTTCCATGGGTTTTACTGGTATAGACCCTTAAAATTCTTTGAGATCGTTAGAATTTAATACTTATTTTTTGTTTAACTCTTTTTGGAATGAAGCTCGAAAGATGTTTCGCTAACATTTTCGATTGGTATTATTATCGGCTGAACTCTGAAGTCTTCCACATAATTTCCATATGTATGTATATAAAAATTAATTTAAATTAAGCCGTTTTCATTATCTTAAACTTTATACACGGCAAGTCTGTGTCAACGCCAATGTGTCAAGCGACATTGCTTTCAATGCTTCATATTGATGAGTTTCTTGATGGAATGAAGGCATTTGAAATTTTGAGACGCAAAGTTCTCAATTTAGTGGTAGAGTAAAACTGATGGCTTCATTCGATCACATATTCATTTGCTTTATAACACACACACATTTATAGACTTGAGAACAAAATTTCAATTATCCCAGTAGTAAAAAAGTGGCAAATGAAACGACACAGAGCTTTGGGCATCTCATTAATTGATTTATTAAGAGAACCAAAACCGGGATTTGTAAAAGATAATATTATCCAGCAGGTATAAAGAAATTGAAATGAATGTTTTTGACTATTTCATATATTCGTGTGTGAAAGAATACATGGGTACATCAGAGATTTTGAATAGGTGAACGGTAATAAATAAAGATAAATATAAAAAAAAAAATATTAACTTAAAACGATGCTGACTAGAAACTATGCTTTTAAAAATGAAAGCTTTAAAAAAGCTATACAGCTCTGGTAAGATCCCATAATAACTAACTTTTAAAATTCTTTGAGTTAATTATTAAAGGATGCTGGCAAGAACACTTTGGATCGTGAAGATGAAAGCTCCAAAGCTCTGTTAAAAACGCGTAAAACTAAGTTTTCAAGTTGTTTCGAGTTAATTATTAAAGAATGTTGACAAAAACCCTTTGGATCGTGAAGATGAAAAATTTAAAAAAGCTCTAAAACTCTAGTAAAATATCGAAAAAACAAACTTTTAAAATTTTTCGAGTTAATTATTAAAGGATGTTGGCAAGAAGCTCTAAAGCTCTAGTAAGAATATGTAATTAAAAAACTTTCACAGTTTGAAGAAGTTAAGTCCATTATGATTCTTTAAGTTGTGTACTTTCGAGCTTTCTTGAAATTCATAACTTTTTTTATAGAATGAGTTGATTTCCCTGCGAGGTTTTACATACATGAAGCGACAGCGTCAATTTTGCTGAACGTAGATTGGTGTGAGGTTTAGTTCGAATTTGCAGCACCATTTCAAGTGTTTACTTACCAAAACCAATACAATAGGAAGAAGGGGGCGCGTTTGAAATTTTTTAACAATAACCAACCCACTACCATTTATATGCCTTCTCACCCCCACTCTCATCAATCCGGCGCGTCGTAAGCTCATAATTTTCCTTCGACTGCAATTTGGCGTTGACGACATTAATACCCAACTGAAGCACCATCGGCAACCCACTTTTGGGGCACAAAATCGAAGCACTCAACTGAGTGCTGTGCTCTCTTTGCCCCACTTCCCACATGCCACTTGGCACTTGCCACTAGCGTTTGGTGCAGTATAGCGTCGGGATACGCTGAAAACCTATTAATCATGAGCTTATTGAGGCATAAACGCTGATCCTCGTATTACGCGCACTAAAGCGCTTTCATGATGAAGGGTGAATACGAAGAAAGGGCATCATAGCGGCGGTGGCGATGGAGTATACGGTGTCGTCAAGAAAATTCGTTTGAAACGAAGAAAGCGCGCTGAAAGCGGTGGCGCGTGTGCGCTATGTGGTTATGGGGGAGTGTGAAGTGGGTTAAAAGTGGCATAAAGCGTGCGAACAATATGTGCGGTGTATGTGTGTATGTATGTAAGCAGCGAACGCGAACGTGGTAAGTAGTGATGAAGAAGAAGTAAAGGAAATATGAGGACCCGCGTCAATACCTTCAAGAAAGCAGAGCAGAAGAGTGCCGGCAAGCCGAAAAATCTGCTAAAATACACATGGCAGACATTTGTGTTAATAAATTTGTACGGGTGTGTGCGTGTGTTGTATTTATTTCCTGCTTACACACGTATTTTACAATTTTTAATGCCAATACAGCATATGTGAATGTGTGTAGCGCAAATTTTTACGAGTAATTTCATTATAGCGTTGAACTACAACAACAACCCTCTATAGAGAAACAGCTATATTGTGGCACCTACGGTGTTGTTGTTGTTGTTTTTGTATGAGTTTGACTCATTGATGTGGTCGCTGGTAACCACATCATTTCTTATTACTTCCACTGACGTGGATTTAACTGCTGCTGCTGTTGCATTGTTGTTGTAAGCGAGGTTGTTGTAAATGTTTTTGTTGTAAATGCTGTTATTGTTGTTGTTGGCAACTTTGGTGTTGATTTGTTTATTAACAAATAAATCGTGAAATTCCCACAACGACACCGACGACGACGACGACGCCAACACCTTGCGGCACAGCAATATTTTTCACACGAAATCTCGAGCAAGGCGAAACCATAAAAAATATATACACAAGTATACATACATTTGTACATATGTACGTACGTATGTGAAGGAACAAAAGATGAGAAATTACACGGAAATGCAAGATTGAAGGAAAGAAATGTAAACTTTCACATTTACGATGCTCGCAGTCGGCAGCCAGTGTGTGTGTATGTGGCAGACAAGGCTTATTGCCCAGAGATGAGCTGCCACAAATACATAACGACACGTAATAAATTCATTAATTTATTTCACAGGTGTGGTAACACTGGTACCGTTGCCCCTGCCTCTGTTGGCTGGCTGGTGTGAATGTGGTGGATGTCGCTGGTGTAAAGCACAAAGCGCCCGGCCGATGACAGCTGCGAATAATGGGTGCAAAGGACAAAATGTGCACGCACGCACATACACAAATATAACAAAGTGTGTGCATGTATATGTACGCTTGCTTTTTTTTCATTTTCGTTGGTATTCGTCTGTCAACCTTTACCTTTGCCTTCATTTGCAGTAATTTTTTACGCATCGTCATACTAACGCACACATACACCGTTAAGTACGTACATGCACATCTTAAGTATTTCTTTATGTCGAAGCACTTTCTTAAAAGCTTAACACATTATCGAAAGAAAATCGCGTAAATCGTTCGTATAACGGTATGTCGACGCGTGTGTAACAATACATATTTCTTTATGTGCACTTGTATGTACAGCGCATATATATTTGTATTTACGCTTGCTTAAGTTATTATAGAGTAAATTATGGTTTTATTTGCAGACATTTGACTTAAAATATTTGTAGCTGGAATGTCTATGGACTTAAAGCAATTGGGGAAATGATGGATATTAGCACAAATAATGACAGCTACGTTGTGATATAAATAAACACATAAATATTATTGTATATACATATACATATATATATATATATACTCGAGGCCGGGCCGTGGTATATGTGTGTTAAACTCTATTCTGGTTAACTATTTGATAAAGTGAAATTATTTAGAGAGTAACTAATTATTTAACTACTTTCCGAGTTTTCCGTTCCTTTAGTGGTTTGCGATAAATATACCAAAACTCTCTCTTGGATTTTTTCTCGCCAATTTATCAAACAATTAATCAAATTAATGGTTAATTAATAATTTTATAAATTAAATTGTAGTTTTGTTATATTCTTTTTTGTTTAATACTATTTTTTATTCGTTACATAAGTCCGATTTTGGCCATCAAGAATACCAACCTTCTCATAGTCCATTTACCTAAAAATGTGTAAATCCTTTTGCCTTGGTGCTGTGAATATCTGTTGCAAAAGTCTTATTTTTTTCTTAACTTTTATTTTTATTTTTTGCATTTGTCCGGTTTTGCCTATCTACAATACAATCTCATATTGCTAATTGTAATGTGTACGAAGTTTAATGAATATGGCAAGATTTCAATTCAAATTATCGCTTAACCGAATGGCCGAATGGACAGACGGATGGACATTGTGACTAAAATATAAACTATCCTATCTTTTAAGTTGGACCAAACTGCTGACGTGTGCAAAATTTCATTAAAATCGGTTCAATAGTTTAGACGCCAATCCCGGACAAACAACGTTACATGAAATTTTTATGTATATAGATATGTATGTGTATATATATATATCTTCATGCATATGGTAGGAAACTTTTGATTGGCAAATAAATCCTTTTGTTATATTTGCAACTCGTATTGGCATTAATTATTATGGCATTTTGAATTAACTGCCAGCTATTGAGCTGTTTTAAATAAAACAGAGTTTAACTTAGAAACATAGAGTAAGTTTGGGTATTGTGATATGGGTATAAGTTTTTCTACAATTATTTAAAATTTCATAAACTAATACTTACAAAAATTATGCAATACTATTCCTTGCTTCATTGCGCAATATATCTCAAAGGGATATTTCGGTATCTCAAGTACTTTGAAAGATAACTCAATTAAAGTATAGATGGTCGAAAAAGCGACTTCGCCAAAATGTATGGGTAATGTGATATACTATATCAGGTAAAGTGATATACTATATCACATGTGACGAAATCTTGGCGTTGCTCCATAAAATCACTTTCCTGGAAAATATTTTTATCAAGGAGATAGATACTAGTGCATTTGAACACATTAATTGCTATTTGTGCTGTTTGAACTTTCAGATAAGCCTTTGAAAACAGCTCAACTACATCAAATTGTGTCACCGTTTGGCCTTGCTCTCGCTTAAATCGTCTTATTTCGTCATTGTAATATGTTTTAAGAGGACCCATAAATGCTTTATCTAAGGGTTGCATTTTGTGTGTACAATGAGGTGGCAATGATAAGATAATAACGCCATTTTGACGAACCTTATCCAAACCATCAACATTTCGCGTATGACTGTAGTGGCCATCTAAAATAAGCAAGATTGGGTTCTCCTTTGATGGATTAGTGAATCGCAAAACGTGATCAAACCACGCGGTAAATATTGGTATTTGTATCCATCCCGATATGTGACAAGCAGAATCGGAACCAGGGGGAGCATGTTTCATTAAAAGCGGAGAGGGATTTTTTCTTGGAAAAATGAAAAATGGTGGAACAAAGGCTCCTCCTGTGCTCATGCAGCTTATAACTGTTATGAGAGATCCTCTTTCTGCTGAAGTCATGCAACCAATTTGCCTTTTGCCTTTTGCTGCTAAAATTTTTGGCTGCTTACTTTGCACGATAGACACTCCTGTCTCATCAACATTCCATATTCTAGTTGCAGAAAATTTATGCTTCTCAAACTCCTGCTCCAATAAATTATAGAACTTGCTCACATTTTCCTCATTGAATCCTTTGATTCTCTCGATTGAGGTACCTGTGGCAGAGCGTAAGCTTATTTCCGTTTTATGTCTATTTAGAAAGCTACGCAACCAATCTCTTCCGGCACATTCCTTGATTATGGAAAATGGGTTCTCAATATTATTTCTCTTTGCTAATTGAAATGCAAGCGAACGCACATCACTGTGAGTGAGCTCCAAAACTCAAATATCTTACCCGCTCTAATTCAACATCTCGGTTAAAAACCGGCCTACGTTCCAATGGAATAGCTATTATTTTGTCGATTGTTTTATCGCTGCGGGCAGTTCTTTGCAAGGTTGCAAATGAGACAGCATCGTTTTCGATGCCAGAAGTATTACCAAATTTTCGGCTCTTACAGCCTGTATGGCTTTTTCATGTTTTCTCTTCTTCTTCTTCCAATTTCTTTATCATAAAAGCACATTTTAATAACGGTCATTTCTGTCTTATCGGCGTAATGATAGCGTGATTAGCGACGGAGATATGAATTTTGAAAAAGCATCTTAAGTCGATATTTTTTCCTAGTGCATTTGCGAAAACAACTTAAGTCAGATAAGATAGAAAAGAGAAAAAACATTCTAAATAAACCTCTAACTATCGTTTAGAAAACCATCTTAAGTCAACTTGATGTTATGTTTTGCATTTGGAAAAAGAACTTAACTCGGTGTAAGTGCTTTTTCCTTAGGCAGAACTTGAAATAATACCAATATAAAAGGAGTTCAGTTCATTTTAGAAATTATTTTATGATCAACTCTCGCCGTGTTAACACGTCTTATGTCCTGCTAAGAGCATTTTCTGAAATTTTCCGAACAGAAAGGCTAAGTCTGCGGGTATTTTAATTGAACTTAGGTGTTTTTTTTTAAATGCAAATATAACAAAAAGTTTGCCAGATAAGTTGTTTTTACAATGAAAAGGGGACAGATTCTTGCAAATATGGCAAGAAAATTGCCAAAAAAAGACACAGAGATATTAAAATCCAATTCAACAGAGACAACCTCTGAAAGTTTAGTGACAGATCAGCAAATGCGAGTTACGGACTGTGATTTAACCCCACTTTCCTTTGAAGTTAACACATCACGTGTTCGTTCTGAGTCGCAACAACGCAAGGTTTCTGATGAATTTACAAGTCAAAACGAGTCTGAAGAAGACGTCTTTCATGAAACGGATTTTTTAGACTCAGATTTTGCACCTTCAAGTGAAAATTCTGAGCTGAATGCCACCACTGAAAGCATACAAATTATGGCAAATGTATTAGAAGCGAACATCAATAATTTTGACTCACCTGGTTTGAATGAGGCCGAGCTTTTTTCTACTCCTAATAAATCACCAAAACAAACTAAAAAGCCAGGTAGAAATTCAAACAAGGAATACAAAAAGTCTAGAAAAAACTGCAGTGATTACACAAATATACAAGTTCTGGGGGAATGTAGAATGAAACGCAAAACAAAAATTAACTTCGAAGAACAAACCATCATCTTTAAAAGTTATTGGAATAGGGACTATAACTCACGTCGGCAAATACTATCAATCCTAATTGACGTTCAGCACAAAAAAACTGCCACCTTAGATAACCCGAACAAAAGAGAGTAAGTTTTTATTTACCATTTCGAAACTAATTCCGAAAAAAAAGTTTGCAAGAAATGTTTCCTTCAATTGTATGGCGAAACAGAACCGGAATACGGCGGAGTCCCTCCTAATGACCGCCGGGGATGGAGTGCTCCAAGCAACAAGCTTACGGTTGAGAAGCATAACGAAGTTTTGAACTTTATAAACTCTATACCAAAATATGAAAGCCATTACAGTCGGCGTCATACTACCAAGATCTATTTCCAACGAGGACTTAATCAGGCATCACTCTATAGATTGTATAAAGAAAATATTTCTAATCCGGTGTCAGAATCAAAATTTCAGGAAATATTTAAAACTTTAGACATTAAATTTAAAAAACCCCAGCTTGATTTATGTACCCAATGCGAAACATTGAAAGAAAAAATTAAAAACACTGAGAATATGGTGGAAAAAGCTGAGATTACTTTACAATTAAAAAACCACCATGATGCTGCTGATTTCGCATATGACTGTAAGAAAAGGGAAAAAGAACTCTCCCGTCAAGATAAGTCTGTGAAAATGTTTTCTTTCGACCTGCAGCAGTGTCTGCCAACGCCTTATTTGAAAGCTTCAATGTTTTTTTATAAACGTCCCTTGTGGACCTTCAACTTAACTATTCATGATGGTGCCACCAACAAGGCCAACTGCTACATTTGGCATGAAGCTATTGCGAAGCGCGGAGCTAATGACATCGGCTCTTGCATTTATAAGTGCCTCGCAAGCTTATCTAATGACGTAAAGCATGTCATTTTATATAGTGATTCATGCACTGGTCGAAATCGCAACTCGTATATTTGTGCTATGTTTGCAAAGGTGTTGGAAGATCATCCCACAATTGAAACAATTGATCACAAGTTTCTGGTTGTTGGTCATACCCATCTAGAATGTGATACAGTTCACGCACAGATAGAAAAGAAAAAGAAATACACTTCTGTTTCTATTCAACATCCCCATGACTGGTCAAATTTAATTGCTGCTACAAACAAAAAGTATATTACTCAGGAGATGAAGCAAGAAGAATTCTACAATTTCAATGCATTGATGAAAGGCAAATATACCTGGAGAAACAATAACACCGAAGGTTAGTATTTTACTTTTAAGTAATAGTATTAATATTAGTATTTTGCTTATTTCTTATTTAAAAATTATTATTTCTTACAATTTTTTAGGTGAAAAGTTTGAGTGGAAGTTTGTAAGGTGGTTGCGGTATGTGAAAAAGGAGCCTGGACTGATACGCTACAAATATTCTCTTGGCTTGGGCGATCCATTTAAAGAATTAAACATAAAAGCACGGCGTAAAAGAGATCAAAACTATGAGCTTGCAAAATCTTATACGGGTCCTCTCCCTATTTCTGCAAACAAAAAACGCGATTTGCTAGATATGTTGCCGTTGGTCAACCCAGAGCTGCACAGTTTTTACCGAAATCTTAAAGTTGAAGGAGAATCCGTGGTTGAAATAGATACAGATTTGGATGAAATTGAAGTAAATCTCTAAAAATTTAATTAATAAAATTCAAAAATATATATTTGTTTGTGTTCATATATGCATCTGTATTGAAGTGGCTATTTATTTTATTGTATTACTGATGTTAATTTTCTTTTATTGTTTAAAAATTCTTCTGTTAAATGCAAATTATTTTAAATCTTTACTTATGAGTTTTCTATTGTAAATTACATAAAGAACTTGCATATTTTGTCTTTTATAAATAAAAATGAATTCTAGATTATCCACTTAAGTCTGGTTTGTATCATTAAAATGTTTGAAAAAGGAACTTAAGTCGTAATAGGTTAAAAATTTTGTGAAATTTTTCGTCTCAGGTGATTTTTGTAAATGCTCTTACCTGACATAAGCGGATATTTTTTTCTAAAATCAGTTTTGAAGAAGCACTTATTTCCTTTAAACTTGGTTTAAAATAAAACTGTTGCGGTTAGTCGAAGATAGTTAACTGGAAAATCATAAGAAATCATGACCCTTTTATGTAATGGTCCTATTTCTTTTTAATATGTATTAACAAAAGTTTTGTTAACAGTTAAATGTGTTTTCTCGCTCTCCTGTAAAATTTGGTTTTTAGACTTAAGCGGGTTTTCCAAAAGTCCACAGATATATATTTCTAGTTTAAAAACACTTAACATTTATAATTAATAAGGTCAACTTATAACAATGTGCACAAAACTGTCAATTAATATGAAACTTAATATCCGTAGTTTTTCGTAAAATTAAAAAAAATATATATATTTTGTTGTATAATTGTAGGTATTTAATTTTGTAAAATAATACAGCACAAACAATATGCTTCAGCAGAAAAGTAAAATAGTGTCAAATAGTATTTCAATGTCGAAATTAATTGACATATCACATATTAAATTAATATTAAATCTTACACACTGTAAGACATTAAAGATGCAATAAATGTAAATAAAACTTGTAATTAGTGGGATATTTAATATCACTTAAATATTGTATATTATACTATTAATTTGTATTGTATTTTACCGAAACAAATATACATAGTTACATATTATTTATATGTACTATATACGAGTAATTACATGAAATTATTTGTAAGATTTTTTTAATTCAAAGGGAAATTTGCAAATTGAATTGAGATCTCGAAGTTTATTATTACTGTTTTATTTGATTACCAATTCGTTAGATACGAATTGAATTTAAGCACATACTATACTAGGTATATACATATAACACATATGTAAAATATACGCTCAATACTGAAATGCAAAAATTATTGCATTTGAATTTCGTTGAAAAAAAAAAATATCACAATATTTATCCATATAAAATACATATAAATACAGTGGAACTTCCATAACTCGAACTCTTGAATTGGCAATAGAAGTAAAATTTCATACAAATTTCCAAATTTACAGAACACATGTTTTAACGTATTTACATAAAACTGTATGCGAAGTAAATAAATAAAACTGTGTATAAAAATATATTTTATAGCTTTTTGAAAAATTTATGTTTTAATGAAAATTTCTATAACTCGAAGTCTCTCTAACTCGAAGTTTTTTTGCATTATGGTGATCCGAGTTAGAGAAGTTCCACTGATAACGAAGCCCACTATTTCTCAATTTCTACTGGACCGATTTAACTGAATTTTTTGACTTTTAAATTTCGCGGCTATGTATAAAACGCTACAGAGCTCTTATCTCGCAATACTATACACCTTAAAAGGGCTTGAGATAACCTAAAAAACAACGCTATGCATGATTAGTTTGGATATTGCGTTCAACAGTTATCGACGTGTACACCAGGAGTTCACTAACGCCAAAATTCGCGCTATTTTAAAGTTTTCCTTCGTTAAAGGCAAATCAGCTAAAGAAACGTTCCGTGAGATTAATGGTGTTTTGGGGAATGGTACCCTATCACTTCAAACAACGAAAGAATGGTTTTGTCGATTCAGAGCGGATGAAAACGACACCATGGATAAGCCAGCCGGCGGAAGATCTGTGACGACGAATACCGATCAAATCATGGAAAACATCGAGTTAGACCGGCATGTGGCATCTCGTGACATCGCCCAGGTGGTGCGAGTTGGTCACTTAACCATTTTAAACCATCTTCAGAAAAATGGATCACATACGACCATATCAAGCGAAAACTGTCCTGGTCGAAAGCCGTTGAAACGTCCCAAACAATGGCCAAGCCGGTATTGACGACCAGGAAAGCTTTGCTGTGTGTTTGGTGGGATTGGAAGGAATCATCCACTATGAACTGCTCCCATATGGCCAGACGCTTAATTCTACCATCTACTGTGAACAACTGGGCCGCTTGAAGCAGGCGATTGACCAGAATTGGCCAATAGGAAGAGTGTAGGGTACCACCAGGATAACGCCAAACCACACACTTCGTTGATGATTCGTCAGAAGCTACGGGAGCTCGGATGGGAGGTTTTATCGCATCCACCATATAGCCCGGACATAGCGCCAAGTGATTACCACATGTTCCTGTCCATGGCGAACGCCCTTGGTGGTGTAAACTTGAACTCAAAAGAGGCTTGTTAATAGTGGTTGTCCGGGTTTCTCGCAAATAAGGAAGGTGGGGGGTATTATAAAATTGCCGTCTGGATGGAAACAGATTATCGAAGGAAACGGCGTATATTTGAACTAAATCCGATCACAGTAACATTTATAAAGCATTGAATATATATATATATATTTGGCGTAGGAACCGCTTTAAGCGATTATAGCCGAATCCACCAGAGCGCGCCACTCATTCCTCCTTTTTGCTTTTTGGCGCCAACTGGAAACACCAAGTGAAGCCAGGTCACTTTGCACTTGGTCTCTCCACCGGAGTGGAGGTCGTCCTCTTCCGCGGCTTCCTCCAGCGGGTACTGCATCGAATACTTTCAGAGCTGGAGTGTTTTCTTCCATCCGTACAACATGACCTAGCCAGCGTAGCCGCTGTCTTTTTATTCGCTGAACTATGTCAATGTCGTCGTATAAATCGTACAGCTCATCGTTCCATCGTCTGCGGTATTCGCCGTTGCCAATGTTTAGAGGACCATAAATCTTGCGCAAAACCTTTCTCTCGAAAACCCCAAGAGTCGTCTCATCGGATGTTGTCATCGTCCACGCTTCAGCGCCATACATCAGGACGGGAATAATGAGCGACTTATAGAGTTTGATTTTGGTTCGTCGAGAGAGGACTTTACTTTTCAATTGCCTACTCAGTCCAAAGTAGCACCTGTTGGCAAGAGTGATTCTGCGTTGGATTTCAAGGCTGACATTGTTGGTGTTGTTAATGCTGGTTCCCAGATAAACGAAATTATCTACAACTTCAAAGTTATGACTGTCAACAGTGACGTGGGAGCCAAGACGCGAGTGCGCTGACTGTTTGTTTGATGACAGGAGATATTTCGTCTTGTCCTCATTCACCACCAGACCCATACGCTTCGCTTCTTTATCTAGTCTGGAAAACGCAGAACAAACGGCGCGGTTGTTGCTTCCGATGATATCAATATCATCGGCATACGCCAGGAGCTGTACACTCTTGTAGAAGATTGTACCCTCTCTATTTAGTTCTGCAGCTCGTATTATTTTTTCCAGCAATAGATTGAAGAAGTCGCACGATAGTGAGTCACCCTGTCTGAAGCCTCGTTTGGTATCGAACGGCTCGGAGAGGTCCTTCCCGATCCTGACGGAGCTTTTGGTGTTGCTCAACGTCAGCTTACATAGCCGTATTAGTTTTGCAGGGATACCAAATTCAGACATCGCGGCATAAAGGCAGCTCCTTTTCGTGTTATCGAAGGCAGCTTTAAAATCGATAAAAAGATGGTGGGTATCGATTCTTCTCTCTCGGGTCTTTTCCAAGATTTGGCGCATGGTGAATATCTGGTCCATTGTAGATTTTCCAGGTCTAAAGCCACACTGATAAGGTCCAATCAGTTCGTTGACGGTGGGCTTTAGTCTTTCACACAATACGCTCGACAAAACCTTATATGCGATATTGAGGAGACTTATACCACGGTAGTTGGCGCAGATTGTGGGGTCTCCCTTCTTATGGATTGGGCAGAGCACACTAAGATTCCAATCGTCAGGCATGCTTTCTTCCGACCATATTCTACAAAGAAGCTGATGCATGCACCTTATCAGTTCTTCGCCGCCGTATTTGAATAGCTCGGCCGGTAATCCATCGGCCCCCGCCGCTTTGTTGTTCTTCAAGCGGGTAATTGCTATTCGAATTTCTTCATGGTCGGGTAATGGAACATCTATTCCATCGTCATCGATTGGGGAATCGGGTTCGCCATCTCCTGGTGTTGTAGCAGCATTGAATAGAGAGCAGAAAAACGGAAGGTTGATATTTGCCAACCGTCCGTCCGTCTTTGCAAACTGTAACTTGAGTAAAAATGGAGATATCTCGATGAACACGTGGTTTTTGGCACCATAGGAAGATTGCTTTCGAAGCAACGAAATCGGACCACTGCCACGCCCACAAAATGGGGAGAACCGAAAACACATAAAGTGCCATAACTAAGCCACACATAAAGCTATGAAAGTAAAATTTGGTACAAAGCATCGCACTATGAATGTTATGTCAATTCAGTAAGGAAAAACACCAGAAACCATAAATTTCATTTAAATATAGTACGATACAGAAGGACAACACTTAAATTGGTATACATAATTTTAAATCCGCCTACTTATGGATCAAAAACCAGATCTCCAAAACTACTTGAATTGAATTACAATCAAATTCGGTTCATAATATTTTTCTGGCTTCCCAATAATATGTCAAAAGTTTGGAGTCGATCTGAATTGTTTTCTTAACAATAAATAAAGTAATCACCAGTGAGATATCGGAACATAACTTTGCATAAATACTGCATTAAAAGTGTGCCTTCGCTCTTCTAAAAATTACCGAAATCGGACCATAAGTTTTCAAGTTTTTATGTAAGTCTCTCAGATATTTTGAAGAAATTCACAGGAAATAGTTTTCTTCTAATAATATGTATCCGTGCCAAAAATGAGTGAAATCGGGTCATAACTTCCACTAACTCCCCTATACCAAATAAAGGACTTTATTTCATATATATACCGAATATGTGGGTCAAATTGTATGTTATATTAATAAGATTAAATAAATACTACCGTACTGTATTCACCATAGCATATTTTGTGTTTTTTGTTAAGGCACAATTTTTTTTTCTACTAAAGTACAGTTCAACAGAAGCACGACGCCCATTTTCATTAAGATTATCACATAGTGCTATTGCTAGCGTCGCCCATATGATCCATACACCATGGATCCAAGCATAAATACATGTACCATTTGTCTATATAATATATTGAATAATTGGTTTTTTATTATCTATCTTTATCCAACAATTTCGACTAATAAAATACAGATTTTCGACTGCTAATTTAAATATAATGAAAACTGTGAAAATCCATCCAAAACAGCATGCCGTTCTCTCCGTCAACTTGAAAATTTATTGCAATCAACGGTGAAAGCCAATTTTGTTCGGACATCAGTGCGAAGAGGCGACTTAAAGAAGAATATTAAAATGAAAATGGTACAACAGCACATTGATTGAATCGTTGCTATGAAGTAGACAAATCAATGTTCAAAAAACAATAGCAAGAAATGGTAAGGTGGTATCTATATTAGGGTGCAGCCGCATTTCATACTAGAACACACACGCAGAGGTACATACATATATGTATGTATGTATATAATTTTGTTGGCTGCTGTTATGGCGCTATTAGGCATTATAGCAGTGGTTCGCGTTCGTTTGGGTTATTTAAACTCGACTTAGTTCAGTTACCAATTTGAAAAAAACCTTTTAATCTGCACTTTTAGATTGTTATAAGAACAATATAGTTACTTAAGCAATGTAATACGCTCGTGTATTAAAGCACATTGGTTATACGTACAAATTGAGTGGCGAAACTGGCAATCATAAAATTTCAAGTGAAGTGTTGAGATGCGACAAATGTCAGCGAAGGCAATCGAAGAAATACATAAATACCATTTTGGTGTGCGCATTTCTATTTTGCGACTGCTTTTCTTCGACCAATTTGTAGAAAATGAAAAATGGGAGAATTGTCGTGACAGTGGTATGCATTGCTTTGGAAATATTGTTCAAAATAACATAACTATTTAGAAGTTTACGGTTAGTGCAAAGCTCATAAGGTTCAGAGAAGTCTATCCAAACTTCTTGAGCATGCTCCATATTCGACATTATCTCTGGTACTAACTTTCAGCAAGTCCTGGAAGTAGTTTCTTCTTCAAAAAAATATCCTTGAATAAAAAAATATTTTGTTCGTTTATTTTTAGAGTGTTCTATAAGATTGAATGCATGAATATCTACAAATTCTATTTTCCAGATTACAATTTTTTTGTAGTTATGAGGTGAAATTCCAGTATTCGAATATTATTTAAAATCATTATTTCCTTCGACAAATCCACTGTACTCGACAGCATTGCAATTTGACTTACAGATTGCGCTTTTGTGCTTTTGACATTGCTCCTGCTGTTGTCACTGCTTGACTTGCAATTCATTATATACCCTTTGTGGCGCTCAGGATTGTTGAAGTTGTTGTTACTGATGCTCTGTATTTCGGTCTACTCCTCTTTATTATATTTTCGCCTGTTGTTGCTTTTATTGCTGCACTCACTTACTGTTGAAATTGGCATTTGATGCAGCTGGAATTTGCCTCTGTCCTGTCTTAATTTCGATAGAAAATTTATCTTTGTTTTTGTGATGCTACCGTAGTGTTCTTTATGCTTTCATCTCTGGTTTTCTGCTGTTCATATCTGGTTTCAGACCATGGGCAGTCGATTTATTTCGACGAAAAGTTCCTGGTCGTCTTCTCAAAATTTTTTAATTTTATATTTCCAAGTATGGTATTGCACAATAGGAAGGTAGTATACGTGGCTGTTTTTATTTTTGGTACTTCTTTCTTATTCCAGCTTTTTCTAGCGAAATTTATAAAAATAATATTTGCTTCAGTGCTTTGGTTGTATGACTTTTACACAGAGAATGGTGGTCTAGTGGTAAACAGTAGACTGCTGCCTGAATAAATTTACCCATCCTTCGAAAATGGGTAGAAATCCATTTCTTTTTCGTACACGCCTTTATCAAGCTCAATTTAAAACTATAATTCTCCAAAGAAGGTTGCCTTTTGTGCTCTTCGGACATCTTAAATAATTATGTTGTAGGTCACACAGCAGCTGTAATTTTCATAGGAAAAAATACAACCCTGTACTCGGTTTCTGTATACGAAAATAAAAACGAAACACAATTGCCTTGAAAAGCTGTTAACAAGTGTTCAATTGCCACATGCTGCCAAAACTGTTTTCATTTCCATTGCACGCGTTGACAGTACTATATTTTTTGGAAAATTGCAATATACTTATTTTCGTGGTTTTCGTTTTTCTCCAGCCACTTCCGACCATATGCCACAACATATGTGCTGCTGTACTTTCGCTGGCAATTTTTCTTCGAAAGCACTTTGTTACTTACGAAAGATTCAGCTACGAAACGCTAATGGACGACGACAAGTGAACTAAGCAGGAGGAAGCGATAAATTTCCTATGCAACATATGCGCTGACAGGTTAAAGTGAAAATTTTTAACACAAAATCCGTAGCACTTAAAAGCGGTACACCAGCGCCACCAACAGCACAACGTACAAAAAATTCCATAATATTTATGTATCTCTATGTCTGTGTGTTTCCATGTGTTAGTAATACGTAATGTTGGAATGAGTGCAAAACCGGCGCATTAGTACTAACTTACAGGGTATTAGTAGCCCGCAGAAACGGCAATGACAATAGCACAAAAAAACGGCAACAACAATAAGTACAAAGCACAGTAAATTAAAAAGAAGAAAGCTAAGGCGACGTTAAAAGCTAATAGCGATGATAATTGCAGCAATAAAATGTATTTTGGCCGAAAACAGTGCTCGAGCAGTGGTTAATAATGATCTCTGTAAATACATATGTAAGTACACACATATGTGGTTATTTCCACGAGTGGCATAATTGTAGCTAGCTGCTTTAAGTCCCCAGCTGATATATGATTTTTGAAGCTAAGGTTTCGGAGGAAAGCCGAGCGCACCCACTTCACTGTATCTTTTATTCCTGACCATATAAATAATAAAAATTAACGTTGTTTTTACAAACTGTAGCTCCTCGATAAGTGACGATTTTGCATTGTACGCAGAGATATCAGAGAATAACACCGTAGTTATAGCTGAGTCGAATATTGAGAGTCTGGTATACTATTGAGTTATTAATTTCTTGAAACTCTTCCAACTTCTGCGATATACTAACTCCTTTAACTTTGCTCAAGTCGATCATAACACTAAACGGCAAAATCGACTATTTTTCTGGGTATTGGAATAAACCGATTTTTCCGGAAGATTGAGACTTAAGTAAAAAAAATTGATCCTGCGATTTTCGGAGTTAGTCTCCAAAGTTGAAATATTTGTTTTCGAAGTTCGAAAAAAGGATTTTTAAAATAATTATTTCTAATTTCGTTTTTCGTTAGTGAGCTAACGTATTGATGCTTAATGAAGTGCCTAAAGAAAATTACTCCAGAAAGAGTGGTTCATATGGCTTTGGTAGTTTTTGAGATCGGAAACAACACCCGCGCCGTTAGTTCTGCTTTTTCCCGCCTGGATAAGGAAGCGAAGCGAATGGGTCTGGTGGTGAACGAGGACAAGACGAAATATCTCCTGTCATCAAACAAACAGTCAGCGCATTCGCGTCTTGGCTCCCACGTCACTGTTGACAGTCATAACTTTGAAGTTGTAGATAATTTCGTATACCTAGGAACCAACATTAACACCGATAATAATGTCAGCCTTGAAATCCAACGCAGAATCACTCTTGCCAACAGGTGCTACTATGGACTGAGTAGGCAATTGAAAAGTAAAGTCCTCTCTCGACGAACAAAAACTAAACTCTACAAGTCCCTCATCATTCCCGTCCTACTTTATGGTGCAGAAGCGTGGACGGTGTCAACATCCGATGAGACGGCACTAGGAGTTTTCGAGAGAAAGGTTTTGCGGAAGATTTACGGTCCCTTAAACATTGGCAACGGCGAATACCGCAGAAGATGGAATGATGAGCTGTATGTGTTGTTCGACGACATAGACATAGTCCAGCGAATAAAAAAACAGCGGCTACGCTGGCTGGGTCATGTTGTTCGAATGGATGAAAGTGCCCCAGCTCTGAAAGTTTTCGATGCAGTACCCGCTGGTGGAAGCCGAGGAAGAGGGAGACCTCCACTCCGGTGGAAGGACCAGGTGGAGAAGGACCTGTCTTCACTTGGTATTACCAATTGGCGCCAAACCGCCAAAAGGAGAGATGCGTGGCGCACTGTTGTGGACTCGGCTATAACCGCGTAAGCGGTTTCTACGCCAGTTAAGAAGAAGAAGAAGAAGTTTTTGAGATATATACAAAAAACTTAATAGGGACGGGGCCACTTCCACTTCCCCAAATTATACAATCAAATATGCCTTAGTTTGATCTTCTGTATTAAATTTTGCTTTCATAATAATGTCAGCTTGAAATCCAACGCAGAATCACTCTTGCCAACAGGTGCTACTATGGACTGAGTAGGCAATTGAAAAGTGAAGTCCTCTCTCGACGAACAAAAACCAAACTCTACAAGTCCCTCATCATTCTCGTCCTACTTTATGGTGCAGAAGCTTGGACGATGTCAACATTAGATGAGACGACACTAGGAGTTTTCGAGAGGAAGGTTTTGCGGAAAATTAAACATTGGCAACGGCGAATACCGCAGACGATGGAATGATGAGCTGTAGGTGTTATTCGACGACATTGACAGCTGCTACACTGGCTAGGTCATGTTGTTCGAATGGACAAAAGTGCTCCAGCTCTAAAAGTGTACGATGCAGTACCCGCTAGTGGAAGCCGAGGAAGAGGGAGACCTCTAGGGGATGGAAGGACCAGGTGGAGAAGAACCTGTCTTCACTTGTATTACCAATTGACATCAAAATGCCAAATGGAGAGATGCGTGGCGCGCTGTTGTGGACTCGGCTATAACCGCATAAGCGGTGTCTACGCCAGTCAAGTAGAATAATTTTATACATGGCTTAAGTGTAGCTCTTTTCGGCTATCGTCATTTTGTGGAGCGTGATGCCAAGGAACACATCTACCAAGTTTTATCAATCTCAATTTGTAGTCAAATTATCGCTTACAGGGGCGAACAGACTACTGGTCCCGTAGCGTGAACAGCAACTCGCAGACAAAGAACGTATAAATAATTAAAAATACGCTCTTTGTCGGAGAGTTGCATTTCATTTTCAAGTCGATTAAATTTCAATCAATAATTAATGTAGATTTTTATTTTGTATGGTAAATCGATCTTAAAGAGCGTTTTAATCAAGCAGACGCCGGTTAATTGATCAGTTAGCTCCTGAGTGAAAGGCTATAACTTTCCTTATTAAATTTATGTTTATATGTAAAGTTTGTTTTAAAAAATAACATAACCGAACTGAAATTTATAATTAACTCATTAATTTCGGGGAAGCATTTCACTGCAGGTTGCGTTATGTGTTTGCTGTTGCTGCTGCTGCAAGCCCACATGCTTTTATAAGCTGCATACATGTAACACACACAAACGCTCATTGCAAGCGCTAAGTTTAATGGTGGTATGTGTGGTGTGCCTTTTGCTCCTTGAAATAGTTTTAAATAATGCCACTAGTAGTGCAACCGAAGAAATGCCTTAATTAATTACGTATACGCCATGTACTTAAGCAAACAGTGTAATACCTGGCTCAGCGTCGCATCACAGTTGCACCCGCATGCGCACATACATGTATATACGTATGTTTGTATAGAGCAGCAACCCATGCGAGTGCTGACAGCTGTGTAAACATGTTTGTTATTGTAGTTGTTGTCGCTGTTGTTTTATATATACATATACATGCATTCTTATAAATCTCATATCACAGTATTTTACAGTAGGAGAATATATGTAATGAAAACATCTATATATACATATAAAGCACTCAGTATCATCTTTGGAAGTTTCAATTCTTCGCTCTTCATTGTTGCCATTGTTTGCACCCAAACTGTAAATGTATGTAAGGTGTGTAATATGAGTTGAGAATCTTGTTAAGAAAGTTCTTAGCGCGCAAAGGTGTTGATGGTAATTGGCTTGGATAGTTAGTCTAGACGTTTAAGTAAGAGTAGAATCATTGACTTTAAATGTTTTAAATTGCATATTAAAAATAAAATAGCGCTTTAATGAAGTGTGAGATTTGACCAAAGTGTGATCGATTAACCGAAGAAGGGTAGCTGGTATAAATGGAACTAAAAGCGAGATCGAAAAATCGAATATCCGAAAATGTTGATTACTATACCATAGGATGAAATATGAGATGGCGCTGTAATCACTGAACTACGCAAAAAGTATTGGTAATACGTGGAAATCATTACCTATGAAAACACGTTGGAACGCTCGTTGCGTCTTTTTTGAAGAGGTCAGCAACTATTCTATCGATTGGAAAGCTGATATCTACCGAATTCTAGGATGTTATCGACTAACTAAGTTAGGACAAAATGGTTTCAATACTGTACTGTGCTGAATTATTTTTTTAGACCCGCTCCAAATGCATTTTTCACACGGTTTAAGGGGCTATACCAGTGAGATATTTTCAAAAAATCGATTTTTTAATTTTTTGCTTATTCGATTATACATTCAAAAATATCCTGTGAAAGCGGTAAGGTCGTATCTTGAATAGTTTTTGAATGGCACCGTTCTAAGGAGCGACCGCTCGCTACCATTCGGCCGGAATCATGTCAGCAGTTGGGGAACTTTTTTATTGACATCTCCCAAGACAGCACATAACTCCGTTATTTTTCAATATTTTTGTAAAAACAAAAATCTTAAAATATAGTTCAAGTATACCTTATTATGTCCAAACAACTTCTTTAAAAAAAATTCACGAAAATCGGCTAGTTTTTCATGGGTTACACCGGTATAGCCCCTTAAAGAAGTAAAAGTGTTTGTCGCGGAAAAAGAAGACTATTTTGAGAAATAAATAGCGATTACAACAAAATTCTCTTCTAGATTTTTATGCTCTGTACTTAAGGACCACTATGGAACCATGTAGCAACTAACTGAAATGTTACATTTTGCGCTCTTCACCAATTACTCCACACTTGGCAGTGTGTTTTGCTTTCCTAACCTACAGCCAGTTGCAATACCGTTGACACAATCGATACCGCAATAACGCGTTGTCAAGGTGCAACTGACTGCCGGCGATAGCTAACTTTAAAATTGCGCAGAGTAAATAAAAAGTTGAAAATGACAAATATGCACAAGTCGAATCACTTGAACAATTTCCTTGTGTATTAGATAATGTATAAGTGCAAGGTATTTCTTATATGTTAGAAAAAGCTTTTTGTTGCTTATCGAACAGTGACAGTGTTGCCGTGAATGTGGATGTTTTCCTTTAGATAATTGGTTGGCACGTTTATAAGCTGACATTAGAACTGAAGTGTAGCATTTTTTCGAATTTCGATAAACGTTTATTTATGCATATTTTTATGCTTCAAGTATGAGAGAGTATCATATTATGTGCCCACTGAATTAGCTTTACACTATGAAAGGTTTTGTAATACCTTCTGCCATCGCTGTTCGTGCGTCAATATTTTATGTATTTCCTGCAAACAAATATATCTCCCCACTACAAATGCGTACATATTTTCACAACTTGTTGTTTGTGTATTTGTATTTACATTTTTATTCGAAAAAATATTTGCAATATCTGTGCCACTTTTTTTCCGTACGAACAATGCGCCGCTAATATTTGCTATATTCTCGTTAGCTGTGCATTTTTTCCAATTCTGATAACTATTTGATTTTGATATTTTCGCTGTAAATATACATATTTACATATAATATACGTATTGCAATCCAAGCTTATTGTTGTGGATTGCAATCCATACTAACCAGTTGCTCGTGTATTCACACTTGAGTATGTGGGCATATGTGTGCGTGTTAGTATATGAAATTCAAGAGAATTGTTTGGATAACTGTGATACTTTTCCAAAAAAGTATACAAAAGTAATATATACTTGTCACAAGTACAGCGGTGCTGCGTAAAATGGCAAACGTGACGGTCAATTTTGATGAAATAGCAATAAAATAATTGATATTTTTAAACAAGTCTGTTGAAGACCTAAATTCATGTTTGCAAATAGAAAGTGGCATATGAGAAACAGTGTGTACTATTTGATTCATTAATTATGTTAAAGAACCACTATTTGGCTTTAATAAACTCCGATTTTGATTCAATCTATTATTTATGCAGTATGTGGTGAAATGATTTCTGTAGTATTGTTGTTGTAGCTGAAGGAAAGATTTCATTAATATTTTTGAGAAAATCGGCCGAATTAGCAGTTCTTGGTTTACTAAATATGCGATTTTATACCAGTTACATAGGACTTACTGTGCGGAAATTTTGAAAAATTTGTTTCGATCTCACGTTTCAGCGTCAATTTAAACCTTCAATATAATATAGCTTATATTCCTGAGAAAATGAGACAGAGATTTCATACTTGTCGGTGGTAGTCGACAATTCAAAAAATATTCCAATATTTGATATTATCTGCAGTCAAAGCTAAATAGTTATAGCTAGTTTTTATAATTAACTATAACTAGTTTTTATGAATATCTCCGGTCATCAAACAAACAGTCAGCGCATTATCGTCTTGGCTCCCACGTCACTGTTGACAGTCATAACTTTGAAGTTGTAGATAATTTCGTATAAAAAGTAAAGTCCTCTCTCGACGAATAAAAACTAAACTCTACAAGTCCCTCATCATTCCCGTCCTACTTTATGGTGCAGAAGCGTGTACGGTGTCAACATTGGCAACGGCGAATACCGCAGAAGATGGAATCATGAGCTGTATGTGTTATTCGACGACATAGACATAGTCTAGCGAATAAAAAGACAGCGGCTACGCTGGTTAAGTTATGTTGTTCGAATGGACGAAAGGGCCCCAGCTCTGAAAGTTTTCGATGCTGTACCCGCTGGTGGAAGCCGAAGAAGAGGGAGCCCTCCACCCCGTTGGAAGGACCAGGTGGAGACGGACCTGTCTTCACTTGGTATTACCAATTGGCGCCAAACTGCCAAAAGGAGAGATACATGGCGCGCTGTTGTGGACTCGGCTATAACCGCTTAAGCGGTGTCAACGCCAGTCAAGAAGAATAAGTTTTTATAAATTTTGATATGTTTCCAGTTATAAAATTTTTCGTCAGCTCTCATAGCCGCCATTATTATAACCAACTATTATTATAACCGACAATAGACCTAAAATCTGGGCTAGAGCTAAAGGTGAATCTGCCAAATTTCGATTTTTTGTGGAGTGCGGAATTTTTTAAAATCTCTTTTGTCAGTTTTACTTGGTTTAGCTGAAAAGAATACTGAAAAGTGATCTTTATATTTTTTTGAATTTTGTCAAATTATTTTCGGTATAACACCACCATGCAGCAATTATGGTTTTAGCATAGCAAGTGAGCGGCTTTGCAGCTAAGTTTTTGAATATGTTACAAAGCCTGCAATTGTAATATATTTCGTTATGCGCACTCAGGCTTGTTTATTTATTTCGAAATTTATTTTTTGTGTAAGTTATACATTTATAAGTACTTTTGTTATACTTAATACTTTGGTTAGAATCCATATTGTTTTCATAGAGATTTCGTTAAACTACACATACACGTATCCAAATCAATCATATACACAAATATTGAGTTTTTCAATATTTTATGAAGTTTTTTTTTATTCTTTTGTATTCGGTTTTGTTTTGAAATAAAACACAATTTCGTATTTTCGATTTTTTATTCAACTGAAAATGGACTTTTGTGCGGATTTTACTTTACTATTTCTATTTGTAATTTTAGCAATTTATTGGTCTCTGTTTACCTGACACTTTAATGATTAATGCCGCAACTGTTTGTTTATTATCGCTGCGAGAATATTCAAATATATTGTAGCGATTGCGTTGTGTACGAGTATAGTGGTTACGATGCAACAATCTTTTGTTTGTTCAAACTGAATAATGCTGGAAAATATATGAACTAAGGGAGACCAAAAATTTAACAGTTGGGATTTCAGTGCGGAAGTAAATAGTATATACATTTTAAAAGGAAAAGGTTGATATCTCGGGTAAATATTTATGTAGTGGAGTGTCAAAACATAATCATGTATTTGTGACACTTTTGTAGAATAAGTGTTATGTGCGGATAACTCTGCTGTCGGCACTTAACTCTCTGTGTACCACTATAATGAAAGAGTACTGATCTTAGTGGAGCTTCTTTAAAATTGTGGCTCAGGCTATATGTACATACCTCTATTGGGTTAACACTTCAGGTTCATGTTCGGGAAAATTTAACAAGGATTTTTGTAGGATGACGCTTCGAAAAGCACTATGAGGCTCATTAAACTCATTATTATGAATCAATTCAATTTTCATTTCTCCATATCTCTATACAGAATTTTCTTCATGTTCTTATGCTGTAGTTTTAGACCGCGATGTTTTGTGTGATTGGTCAATTGCTACCATATATTAATATATATATGTAGTATGTTACGTTATAAACTAGCATTAAAACATACCCTCAAATACTTGTAGACTTGAGCCGTTACATTCACATAGGAAAAGTAAAGGTCACGTTTGAAAAGTCAATTGATTGATTTGAAAAAGTACAACAAGCTTGCCATATATTTCGCCAACATCTGGCTGCATACAAGTTGTTCGTACATTTTTACAAATGTATGTAGATGTGCATTAAAGTGAAAATTGCATTTGAAAGTTTTTCTCAACATGTACTTGATTATTAATACCTTCACATGTATGGCTGAATGTATTTTTACTCTATTTCGAGCAAATCCAAACTTTATCATACTGGAATTTTCATGCTACTCATCGAAAGCGGGAGGGTGATTCGGTGGAGGCTGAGGTCGAGTTAAAATTGCACATAATAAATGTTAGGATATCGATACGGTTATTTTTGTTGCAATAAAGAGAAAGCTATACCGAAATGCTGTAGAAAACAATCGAAAATGTTGCTCATACGCCACACTCTGCACACTTGCTTTCTAATACCGACAAATTGATTTATATAAATCCAATTAGTTGTATTCGAACGATTTCTATTGCAAAAACTTATACTAACTATTTTATAAATTTATATATATTTGTATATGTATACCATGGCATATAAAGTTATTCCAATTGAAATATTTACGTAACCGAATTTGAATTGGTGCAATGAAAATTTTTATTTTGCAGTGATTGCTTATATGCATTTAGTTGATGGCTTTTAGTTTCAAAAATTGTGAACAATTTTATTATGAACAGGTTCAGTCTTTATTTGCAGCTTCAGTGTTCTCTCACTGTATGAGCATGAAGTAGCTCGACTTTTGAACTAGTTAATACAGAAATGCGGATGCAATAACGATGATAGTATTAAATAGAATGTGACCTCCAGTTATACTGAAAAGTTTAAAAATACAGTTTAAAAAAAAAACAATGCTTTTTTTTTCATTTGTGCTGCCTGGAGCTTGAGTTTTTGTATACTTGATATAACTTTAGCCTTTAGATGTTGTTCAAACAAATTCACCTCCCATCCAAATTTTTGAATACAAAATATTTATATTTTTTTAAATTCACTCTCCTTTGATATAAACTGCTGTAATTGACATATATAAGTGGAATAACAAATCAAAAAATAGTTTTTCTAAAATATTTTTCTCCATATAGTATTTATTCAATTATTTAATTATTGTGCCGCTGGCAAATATAAGGGTAAGCAACTGTCATTCAAAGCACATAACTGTCTATATATATACAAACATATATATAAATAGTTCGAAATGCACTCAGCTGACGACGTGTGGCATTGCTGACGTGTTAGCATTTGCCACAAAACAAAAATGTTGCACTGCAACTAATCGAAACTGACACTTACTAAATGCCATAAAACACTACACGCACTCACATACAGTCACACACACACTCCCACACATCCGTCTGTGCATATACCTTTCATGTCAACTTTGCATGCAATATTTTGCAACGCTCTGCCAAAAATAGCTGGCAGCTAACAAAATTGTCAGTACATACTTTGGTGCTGAATATTAACAATGCCAAACTAACCGCTAACCGTCAATTGAAAATGCTCTAATTCGGCAAAACACTCGCACACAGACACATACACACACGCACATGCACGCCTGCTCAGTGCCGCTCGCATATGAAATTTTATAGCACAAGTGTGTATGTAAATCAACAGCAGGCGCAAAGCGTTGATTGTGGTAGATGGCGCTGCGTGCTCTGCACGACAACACTTCAGTTGCGACAAACTCTTGTTGCAACACGCTGCAGCCATTTGCCATTTGCCTTTAGCTATTCGCCACAACAGCTGCATCTGCATTGTTAATACATACATACATCGAACAGGCGTCAAATCACCTCTTTCAAATGTCGTTGTCGCCGCTTAGCCCGCCCGCATGCCACCTTTTCGCGCCACTTATTAACGAAAATTTGCTACCGTTATTCCTACTGCCAATCAATCGGTACATAATGAGCGTTTCATTTCGGCCGCGTTTTGCGGCGAATTTCGAGGAATTTCAAATTTGCAATTGTATGCGAGGACATAGTTAGACGGTTGGAGTGCCGGTGTGTTTGTTGTTGTTATATGCGCGATTTGACACGAAATCAACATGAAGGCAACGCTTAACAGTGGGACGTCGATTAAAAGTTTATAGCGCTGGTTTACTAAGTTCAAGAGAGTCGAGAGTCGTTTCACATAGTTCCGTAATGTGGAAGTGTTTCCCGTATATTCCCAGAATTGACCAAGCATTCATTTGAGATACTCTGTGTTGCCGATATAAAAGTAAGTAATTCGGTGTAAATAATCTGGTCGAATATATTTAATGCACATCGATTCCATGTCACCGAAACTGGCTGAATTGTCATTAATTGTGCTAGTAAGTCTACCTGGGTCCTAAACTCATTATTTTTCTAGTAGTATCTTTATTGAGTACCGACACTTTATTCAGTGTCATTAAGTCTGTTAGGCGCTGAAGCTGTAAATATTAGATTTTTCGATCTTATAACGTCCAACCACATTTTTTTGATAAACTCAGTTTTATATGAATGAGCTCAACTCATTACTTAAGGGGACCCCCCATTCTCGATTTCAAATTTTGAAGATTTTCAATGGGCTGGTAAATGAACACAAATTATTTTTTAGGGTTGTAGCTTTGCATACATTTATTTGAAAACTTAAAAAAGAAAAAAAATACATATTTTTTTGTTGTTGTTGTTGTTTTTTGTGTTCAAACAAAAGCCCTTCTTTTCGGCGGTGCATGTGATTTCCACTCACTGAAACATCAGAAACCAAAAATTCAAACGGGATTAGAAAGAGTACATGTTTGGCTCTGGTATGAACTTGGATTATTAATTTCGCACAAAAATTAAAATAATGGCGTACCATTTTTGAAGATAGCTCTCACCGTCGCCTGACACTTCCACCATGAATCGGCTATATCTTCAAGAGTTTTTGAAATTTTCACTTGAAATTTGAAAGGAACATTCTTGAATAGTTATTTTTTTTCAATATTTGTTTATTTATTGAATCTGCTCTTTGAAGCCTAACAATAAGTTATACAATCTTAATTCTATTTAAAACTATACAAGCTCAACCAAGGTAGTGAGTTGTTTTGGTGAAACGTTGCTCCTCAGTGTGCTGGCATATCTCTTCATTTTAGACCTGATTGATTACAAGAATGTACTAAATAAAGCATTAGCCAATGGGTTTGGGTGATCTCGGAGTTTGGCTAAATATTTGTTTCTGCTGCTCTCTACTTCTTTCTTTACCATGAGAATACCAAGATCTTTATGGATATTTTCATTACGCATGTACCATGGTGAGCACGTGATTGTTCTAAGCATTTTTGATTGGAATCTCTGAATTATATCGATATTGGTAGCACAGGTCGTACCCCAAATTTTAATGCCGTACATCCAAATCGGCTTTATGACCGCGTTGTATAACAGAACTTTGTTGTCTAGACTAAGTTTTGAATTTTTGTTTAGAAGCCAATTTAAGTTTGCAGCTCTTATCTTCATGCAGGTTATTTTGCTCGATATGTGTTTTCTCCACGTAAGCCTTCTATCCAAGTGAATACCAAGATATGTTACTTCAGTCGCTTGGGGTACTAAAATATTGTTCATTTTAACTGCCGGGCACGTTTTTGGTCTTAGGGAATATGTAACATGCTTGCACTTTCACTCATTTACATTTATACGCCAGTTGGCTAGCCATTGTTTGACAAAAATCAAATGCTCTTCTAATACTTTTGATGCTATAATTGGACATTTGTTTCGGCTCACTAGAGCTGTGTCATCGGCAAAAGTTGATGTCAAAACATTACTAGCTGTTGGAAGGTCTGCTGTATATATTATGTTTAGAGTTGGCCCTAAAACACTGCCCTGCGGTACACCAGCTCTTATTGGTCGTTCTTCAGATATGAAGTCTCCTACTTTGACAGTAAACTTTCTATTTTTTAAATAAGACTCCAAGGTTTTATGCATTTCGAGTGGTAAGCTTTTTTTAATCTTATATAAAAGCCCGTCATGCCTCACTTTATCGAACGCCTGAGCCCCATCTAGAAATATAACAGAACAGTACTCTCTATACTCGAACGCCCTTCTGATTTCGTTAGTAATTCAATTTACTTGTTCTACAGTGCCATGTTTTGCACGAAAACCGAATTGGTGCGTTGGTATTACATTATTTTCATGGAGGAAAGGAGACATCTTTGATAGTAACACCTTTTCAAATATTTTAGAAAGACAGGGTAGAAGACTGATTGGTCTGTATGAAGACGGCTGTGTCAAGTCTTTACCTGGTTTCTCTATCATGATGATCTGCGACTTTATCCACGAAATTGGATAGTACCCGAAACTTAAAATAGCGTTAAAGAGCAAGGAGAGCACTGTTAAAGCAATATTTGGTAACTCAATAAGGAGTAATTGTATCGTGTCCTGCCGACTTTTTTGGATTCAGCTCTTTTATGCTTTTAATAATTTCAGAAGATTACATTTGAATAGACCCAAGCGACTCGTTAGCGCTATTGGAGATGAATGGCAGCTTAAAGCTGTTCTTCGGCAATTAGGTTGAAATACCTTTTCTAGGTGATTTGCAAAACAATTTGCCTTATCCTCGTCACTTCGTGCCCAGTTTCCACCCAAGCCGCTTATACGCAGGTTGCAGTCGACTGGAGGCTTCATTGACTTTTGGGCTTTCCAAAGAGAATTTCCTTTGTTTGAATTTGGACACAGTTTCTTTATATAATTGTGAATGTGGTATTCTTCCTCATGTTTAAGCGCTGTTTTTAGTTTTCGTACAGCATATTTTAGTTGCAGCTGAGTAGAAGGGGAGCGATTCAACTGCCATTCACGTCTAGCGCTTTTCATTTACAAGCTTTTCTATTTCATTATTAGTGATTTTTCTTCGGCTAATTGGTTTATTGTTTCTTTTTGGTGTTGCTATGACAGCTGCATTTGATATTACATCATTAAATTATCTTATACCTTCATCAATATCTCTTTCTGTATCTATTTTTACGTCAATATTAATGTGGCTACTCACATATCTTTTATATTTTAACCAGTTCGTTTTGTGAGATGATAGACCCACTTTTGGCTCAATGAATATGGTACAGGTGAATGATCAGAAGATAAGTCTGTACATGTATCAACTGTCACAAGCGATCTATCTATATCTTTGGTTACAGCGAAATCAATTAAATCTGGTATAGTTATATGTAGGTTCGAATTAATTTAAAAAAATCGATTTTTTGAAACCGAGAATGGGGAGTTTCCTCTTAAGGGGATAGGTGGATTTCAAAGGCTAAAAACTAAAAAAAAAAAAAATTTTTCTTAAATATATGTATATATAATCATATATTTTATTTAAACAATTCAGCGTATCAAGATACTTGCTGTTTTGTGAAATCGTTATTTAAAAATTCCTAAAACTCAGCCGTTGATACCTCATATCCCACGGAATTTAAAAAAAAGGTCTTGCGGTGGACATCATAACATATTTTTGGTTCATCCAAAACCAATTAACCAAAAATATTTCGATAGTATATGGATAAATCTAGTTAATAAACGAAGGAAAAAAGGCAATATTGAAATTTGAATTTTTGACAAATTCTTAGCCAAAAAACTAATATTTTTGGTAAAATTATTGGCATATATTGGCTCGAAAAAAAATAGTTACAAGAATCCTTCGTTTAAACAAAATCGTTTCGAACAAAATCGGTTTAAAGTTTTACATTCATACTGATGTGGCCTGAGGGTATATCTCTTAGAATATATATGAATCGATGCAGCTTCTTTTAGTTCAAAGCATGTAGGTTTCACTGTGACGTACATACATACATATGCATAACTGCCCCTACACCTCTCCTATCGCATAGATTTGCATGCTTTGCTTTGTTTCGTACATTTTGTGTTGTATGTGTTGTTGTTGTTCTCGTTGGTGCGCATAAATATGCAAATGCAAGCAGCACATGCAGTATGCACTTGCATACTTTCAGGCGTGCAGGCGTGCAGGCGCGGCTTTCAAGCTGATAGCAGGTTGTTAGCGTTGATGAATAATGCAATTAGAATGAAAGTGATCTTCTAATGAATTGCATTCAGTTTTGTTGAGTCAAAATGTGTTTTTGTGATTGTCGCTAATAAAATGCGCATGGCTTTGTTTTGTATGCATGTGTGTGTGTGTGTGTTGTGCGCATATGTTCTTTGTACGAGCGGAAATGCAATTGATTGACTGCAACGATTGATTATCATGATTATAAATGCACTCATCGCTTTATGCTACATGGAAGGCATGGTAGATTGTTAGGTAGTTTGTATGTTATGCTCAAATATTTACAATATACATATGTATATGCTGACTAAATATCAATGGTCGAAAAATTTTGTATAGAGCATGAGAGATATTTGATATTAATGCGGTTTATGTGATTCAAAATCCAAATGACACCGGATTAGCCACAGAGTATAAAACATCAATAAATATGGGGTGATAGTAAGGAGAAATTCAATCTGTAAATAGTTTAAGTGGACCTAAGCAGTGGTAGTTTAAGTGGAACCACCTTGTTAGTTCACTACATTTAGAGGCACTCACACATGAACTTATTAATCTCAAAAAATAATTATAAGAAATGAATAATTATGTGGCCTTATTAACCAATTATTTATAAATTTACAGGATTCTTTGTTTTAAATTTTAACAAGAAAAGTGTGAAGAAGCGTTTTGTCGTAAGTTAATCAACATATGGAAAGAAGATGGATCCTTTTCTATCCTTTTTGTACTCTTTTGTTTGGTATCCTCTGGTTATTGTTTTCGTGTGGATGTTGGTGCGTAGTATATTGATGTGGAATGTGGTGATGTGGTAAACGTGGTGTGTCAGTGTTGTACATCTGAGTAAAAGTTATGGGCCAGTGTGGTGAGTTGATGTTTGGTGTATGCTAAGATGGGGGAAACAATATTTTACATATTCTTCATCATTTTAAAAATATTTGTCATACAAGAATCATTATTTGGTATGGCTTAAAAAAGCTGTCTTTGTTTAACTATGTAAAATTTGATATATTGTTCTTTTTTTTACATATTTCTTTATTTATTGGATCTGCTTTATTTAAAGCCTAACAATAAGTAATAAAATCTTAAATCTATTTACAACTAAAAAAAGTTTAGGAATGTGGTTGAGCTGTTTTGGTAGAACTGCTTAAAGGAGATGACTCTAGAAAATTTGGTTGATATAGCTTTAGCAGTTTATGAGATATGCACAAAGAACATAAATGGGCGCGGCCACGCACACTTTCCCAAAAAAATTTTGTCCAAATATTCACCTGCCTAATGTAGTCTCAAATTTTTTGTTCCAAATTTTGTTTTCATAACTTTATTTATGGCTTAGTTATATGTAGCACTTGACAAGGCAAATTTGACCTTGAAAAAAAAAATGGCGTTATTATATTGTAGATTACACATATAACAGCAAACTTTAACTTTTATATTAACTTAAAACACCCACAAATACACTGGACAAACAAGTGTGGGGAACACAACTAAAACTTTAACTAAACATAATAAAGACGCGTACAAAATCTACAAAAAAAGGTAAAGAAAGGCATTAATTTAAAAAAATACAACACAAATTAGCTTTTATTATTATTAAAACATAAATATTTACCTTTCATTTAAAAATACATTTAAAATCATTTAAATTCAGGAACGTAAATATTCGACAGACCACTTTGAATTTCCCCTTTAGTTGAGTAGTATTCGCTGCACTGTGAAAATGAACATGTACTCAAGTCTTCGATTCTATTTTTAGAAAGTCCCGTTAGTTTCCAGATAAAACTGTTTTACCATATAAAATTTTGGTCATTTTAGAGACAATTCGTTTACATTTTGTCAAAATATTTTGCTATCGATTTTTCGATTTTTAGCCTATGGGGGGAACCACTGTGAGTTGGCTAGCCATTCTTCGACAAAAGTTAAGTACTCCTCTAATACTCTTGATGCTCTGATAGGGCATTTGTTACAGCTTACTAAAGCTGTGTCATCCGCAAAAGTGGATGTCAATACGTTATTAGCTGTTGGAATGTCTGCTGTGTATATTCTGTCTAAAGTTGGGCCTAATACACCATCCTGAGGTACACCAGCCCTTATTGCTCGTTCTTCTGATATGAAGTCTGCTACTTTAACTGTACATTTTCTGTTTCTTAAATAAAGTTAACTATATTACTGTCAGCTATACTACTTGATTTCTATAACAATTGTGTTTTGATATGAATGCTACTGAATATTAATTGAAAGTAAATGAGTTATGATGAATATTTTTAAGTTTTTCAAAAACCTTTTGAAATAACTGAATTTAGACAATATCATATATTTAAATATTTATAACCAATATATTACTAAGAGTAACTGATCAATCCAATGCCTGAGGCAAACAATTTCTCATATATGTGGGTATCTATTTTCATACTGCAAAAAAACGCCATGCACTTCACCAACATTTAAATATTAATACTGTATAAAAATAGACACTAAAATTGCGCTGAGAAAAAAATACATATCATTTTATCGCTTGAGCACTTCTACTACCGCTGGGTATTCACAAATTATATGACCACTTAAAGTAACTATGCATGAAATCGACCAAACTAACAGCAAAAACAAGCAATACAAAATACCAAGTAGAAGTAGAGCAGCAAAATGCCAGCAACGTTGCAAGTATTCCCCTAGAAAAAATTTAAAAAATATATGTACAATAAAAACCAAATAAAACTTACAACAATTCCCATTACGATATGACTGAATATTCTTTTTTTGCTGGTGTGTAGTGCTGTAGTGTGTAAAAATTGACATTTTATTAAATATCAAATAAGAAATAGCAAAAATAGCTTCGAGTGTAAGGAAAAATGCAGAAAATTTTCAAAGGAAATCCCACAGCAGCTTGACAAAGCAATAGACCTATTTGTACTTTGATGACTTTTACAAAAGCAAAAGCGATTGCAGCCTTCGGCTATACGCAGCCAAACACACACACAAATACTCGGACAGACAAACACCGACGCTGTGCAGTGCTGGCATCGTTTCGTCAGCAATTTTATGCTGCAATGAATTTCAGCAAGTAGGCACAAGTGCATACTTAAATTGCCATATTGCGCCGAATACTTTTCTCTCTCTTCATTCTTGACATTTTATTTTAGTTGGGTGTCTTGAAATCGCTGAGGCGGTAACAAGTTGTACATATTTGCCCGAGGGGATTTGTCACTACATATATATTTACATAGTGATCGACTTGCAGTAAGTGCCGGCTTGGTTGGCCTTCCTGCCTGCATGTTTGCTTATTTGTTCGTTTGTCTACAGGCATTGACAAGCCTGTTTGTAGTGGCAGCTAAGTGAATGACCCTAATAACTGTCGGCGCCGAAAATGCTAGAGCCGGGAGTTGTGACCCATGGCAATCACTTTATTTCGAAGATATTGAAAAATCAAACATTTCATTTTACGCAAATTGCTTGCTCACACAGCGCTGTTGCTGGTGTTGGTCGGGTAGAGGGTGCTGTTTTAGGGCAAATAAATGTAAATTAATATATATATGAAAATTATTAGTAACAGATGCTTGTAAGTTTGATTATAACGGGTGATTTTTTTGAGGTTAGGATTTTCATGCATTAGTATTTGACAGATCACGTGGGATTTCAGACATGGTGTCAAAGAGAAAGATGCTCAGTATGCTTTGACATTTCATCATGAATAGACTTACTAACGAGCAACGCTTGCAAATCATTGAATTTTATTACCAAAATCAGTGTTCGGTTCGAAATGTGTTTCGCGCTTTACGTCCGATTTATGGTCTACATAATCGACCAAGTGAGCAAACAATTAATGCGATTGTGACCAAGTTTCGCACTCAGTTTACTTTATTGGACATTAAACCAACCACACGAATGCGTACAGTGCGTACAGAAGAGAATATTGCGTCTGTTTCTGAGAGTGTGGCTGAAGACCGTGAAATGTCGATTCGTCGCCGTTCGCAGCAATTGGGTTTGTGTTATTCGACCACATGGAAGATTTTACGCAAAGATCTTGGTGTAAAACCGTATAAAATACAGCTCGTGCAAGAACTGAAGCCGAACGATCTGCCACAACGTCGAATTTTCAATGAATGGGCCCTAGAAAAGTTGGCAGAAAATCCGCTTTTTTATCGACAAATTTTGTTCAGCGATGAGGCTCATTTCTGGTTGAATGGCTACGTAAATAAGCAAAATTGCCGCATTTGGGGTGAAGAGCAACCAGAAGCCGTTCAAGAACTGCCCATGCATCCCGAAAAATGCACTGTTTGGTGTGGTTTGTACGCTGGTGGAATCATTGGACCGTATTTTTTCAAAGATGCTGTTGGACGCAACGTTACGGTGAATGGCGATCGCTATCGTTCGATGCTAACAAACTTTTTGTTGCCAAAAATGGAAGAACTGAACTTGGTTGACATGTGGTTTCAACAAGATGGCGCTACATGCCACACAGCTCGCGATTCTATGGCCATTTTGAGGGAAAACTTCGGAGAACAATTCATCTCAAGAAATGGACCCGTAAGTTGGCCACCAAGATCATGCGATTTAACGCCTTTAGACTATTTTTTGTGGGGCTACGTCAAGTCTAAAGTCTACAGAAATAAGCCAGCAACTATTCCAGCTTTGGAAGACAACATTTCCGAAGAAATTCGGGCTATTCCGGCCGAAATGCTCGAAAAAGTTGCCCAAAATTGGACTTTCCGAATGGACCACCTAAGACGCAGCCGCGGTCAACATTTAAATGAAATTATCTTCAAAAAGTAAATGTCATGATTTTGCAAATTTTATGCGTTTTTTTTTTAAAAAAAGTTATCAAGCTCTTAAAAAATCACCCTTTATTAGTTTGGAGAGATCTTTGTTGGACGAAAGGTATCATTAGCTAGAATGAACCTTGTTACTATATGATAGCGATATATATCTACTTTCTTCTTATATATAGTACGAAGTTATTCGAGAGTAAATTGGACGAAGGTAACTAACTTTCCTTTAAAAGCTTTCAATATTCAATTTTCAACCATTTTTCGAGTGCTTAAAACTCCCTGTACAGTTTTGAATGTAAATCCTCCCATAAATGTATAGATTTACTGCACGGAGACCGTAAAACAAAAACGGTTTGGGATGTCATCGAATTTCCTTATTCCTGTTAAAGTACATTCGATGCCGTTATGTATGGAACTCTATTTCTTTTGCATGGCCACCACGGGCACCACGGGCACGCTTACAGAAGTCCAGACCCTGCACCCAATTTTCGACGGTTTTCAAGCATAAATCGGCCGATACTGCTGCAATTTCGCGTTCGATATTCGTACGAAGTCCATCAATCCTCGCTGACTTATTGGAATAGACCGTAGACTAGACGTAGCCTCATAGGAAATAGTCTAACAGCGTGAAATCGCACGGCCAATTGCCTGAGCCATTTCATGAGATAAAACATTCAACAAACTTGGGTTTCAATAAATAAATTGTGATATTCCCTGTGTGGCTTGTAACGCTGTCTAGTTGTAACCCATTATTGTCCAAGTCCATATCATCCAATTCGGGCCACAAATTATTCGGTTTTCATTGAGCGGTAGCGATTCCTTTTCTTGACCATCACGGAAGAAGTACGCCCCAATGACGCCGCCGGCCATAAACCGCACTAAACCGTAATTTTTTCGGCATACAATGGTGACTCATGGAGTACGTGTGTATTGCTTCCCCTAACCAATAACGCATTTATTGCTTATTGACGAAGCTATTCAGCCAAAAATGAGCCTCATCGCTGCGGATGATTTTTCGGTGAAAATCCGAATCATTTTCAAGATGTTGCTCAGCGTTATTCACGAACATACGACGATTCTGGTGGTCAAACGGCTTCAGTTCCTGTGTTAATTTGTGGTAAAATTCGCCACAATTACGTCACAGAGATGCCCAACGCTTGAGAACGACGAGAGACTGATTTGGGTTTTCCTCAATTGTTGCGTTTGCGGTAGCAATATTCTCGGTGCTAGGGGCACTTATTTATCTCTTTGGCACGGGAAAATAATTTTGTACTGTACATGTGGATTCCGATTTTTCAACTAGCCGCTCAAGTGTTGAGGACGGTCTTAAAGTTAAGGCCACTGACTCCAAATTTCGGTAGTAAAAACTCGCTGTTGGATCGAATATCTTTCCATGATGAAATAGCAAACCTTAATGAAAATGAATGAGAAAAGAGCGGTAAAAAATATGGCGTCGTTTGCTGTCCCTATCTATTGAAAACCCCTTTATATAATAACCGAAATTCAAATACTTCTTTTGGAGCAACAAAAATTTGCTCACTGGAGCTATTAAAGGATATAATTTTGGCAGGTTCAATGTTGAAGATGGTAAACCTAATATGAGGTGAGGTATAAGTGGATGGGCTTATCTATGTATAGCTCAAGTTAAAAAATTACTCTACCAATAGGAGGAGAAGCACTGTGAAAGAAATAGTATCCATTACTTTCATGAAGCTGTTAAGCGGCAATGAGTTCAAGTTTGTCTCACAGCAACCAACTGCGTTAACTTTAAAATAGTGTTGAAAATAGTTTAAACATTTTTTCAGGAAGTTGCCAAAGGTGATAAAGAAATCAGGCGTGGCGAAATTCTCACTGTCTGCCACTAAATGATATTCAATTTGTGCTGCTCCTGTTGAGTGTCAATATTTTTGTCCGTTTAAGTTAAAAGTGTCGCTTTGCAATATCTTTTTCACCTATGCTATTTATATTGTTGTTGTTTGTATATTTTTTTAACATTTGTGGCATGGCCATTTGTTATCTACACTTTTGCCAAAGTTGAACTTGTGTCCTCTACGCTCGCCCTCATATCCTTCACCTCAATACGAGCGAGTATCTGCTATGCACCGAATGTCGGTGAAAAAGTTGCTTGAGAAATTTTTTTCATTTTTTATTTATTTCATTTTCAATTACATATGCACTCACACTTACATGTGTGTACATGAATGTATGGAGTGTAAGCGTTAGTATGTTAGGTTGGTTTTTATTGTTGTTGTTCGTGCTGTTTTGCATACGTTTTAGCATATTTTTGTAACAATTTACTGCTCGTGTTACTCATGCAGCGGGTGTGTAGTTATGTGTGGATGTAAGTGAAGGTTCTGTAGGAAAATGTGCGGAACATGATTTACATTTGTTCAAGTTTAGAACTTAAAAACCAATTAGTTTTTAGTGGTTCAGCAACTTATTCAATGGTGTCCATACGCGATATTTTGTCCACAGGGACTCTCTTCGAGTCTTACGCAATTGCAGGAAGAACTTGAGTTCTGGTGAAGGTCTCAACAGTACAAACAACTGAATTGTCAATATTTGGGTTCTCTTTCAACTTATCATCTATTTGGAATCCAGGAACAATTTCGAGATTATCATATTTTACGAATATCCTCTCCTTTAAATATCTGCCGAATGTATCGTTCGGACAATCCTCTCATAAATCAAAGTCAT
Source organism: Zeugodacus cucurbitae (assembly GCF_028554725.1). NCBI lineage: Eukaryota > Metazoa > Arthropoda > Insecta > Diptera > Tephritidae > Zeugodacus > Zeugodacus cucurbitae. The sequence continues at coordinate 12,550,133 of NC_071667.1, forward strand.
ATTTGTAATGGGCCTCAAATATTCATATCTGGTTTTCTAGACAAAAGTTTTGCTGACAGATAAGGACACTGAATACACAAAATTGGGCCAGTGAAGACTAAATTTAAGAGTTTCTCCTCAGTATTAGTTCCAGAACTTCGATCAGCAACATTAAGAAATATGTGTCTTGACATACAGGTACTACCTGATTTAACTGGAGAGAGAGTACCGCTTACTGCAGACAAGAAGCTTGCTCAGACTCATGTAACTCACTACGAGGCAGAAGGTTTTTGGAAACTAGGAGGAAATGAAGAAATAAGAATTTGATGATAGAATGGAAGACGAAGTAGATTAATAATTTTTCTTGTTTTACGGAGCGCACGGTGCGTATGTGCCGTTAGAGTAAAACTTACACTAGAGTAGAGTCTATGCAAATTGCGTAGAAAGCGAAGAATGGGTCTGTGAGAATATAATGTTGTAAGAAATCGGCATTAACAACTGACTAGAGGGCACACTGTTATAAACATTTTTTTTCCGTATACAAGCCTACATTCACCCGAATGCGAGCGTCAAGTGTTTGAATACAAAACTTTTTCATTTGATATAACAACAACTCTTGTCGATTTTTGGTTTTTTGCATTTCTTTTATACATATGTTGTTGGTGTTGTAGTTGTTGTACTGTTTTGTCACTGCTACTGCTGCTGCTGCTAGCAGACTGGTTGGTTGGTAGGTTGGTGTCTCATGCATTTTTAAACGAAAGTGGCAAATTGTTTAGCTACATTTTCCGGGCGGCAGCAAGCAAACTAAAAGGAAAAACTTCAAAAATAATAAAAACAACAACAACAAACAACACAAAAATGACAGAAAAAAGAGAACCAAAAATAAATAAATTCAAGTTGAGCTTGCCATTCGGATCGGTTTCCGGGTAAAAATGCAGCAATTTTGTTTTTGTTTTGTGTCAGAAGTTCTCACTTTTGTCGCATGGCGGCGCGCCCCCACACACCCACACACACACACATGACATGCTGCGCAAGTGTTATTTATCTTGTTCGCCAAAACTGGCCCTTCCGCTCTAACCACTTTTAGTTAGTGTACTACACACACATGCATTTGTGGGTGCGTGTTTTCGTTGTTGCTTTTTGTGTTTTTAAAATTTACAGTTTTGCTCAGCATATCTGCCTTCTATATTGATGTAGCACACCAGCACACCGTGTGTGTGTATATTTGTTGGTATTTGTCAATATAACAGCAAGTGATATAAACGCCGGTGTGCACCCACATATGTATATACATACATAATGTAAATGTTTGTAAGTATGTATATAGATCTGCAACATCTCGTGTAACTTTGCTGCGGCCATCCGCTGCCAAGCGTTGAGTTATATTTCATTTTTTTTTTTGCACAACTTTTGTGTGTGCCTGACCAAATATTAACTTTTTACAAGGCACACGCACACGCTGTCGCTGTCATACCGCACTAAACTCAGAGATGTGTGTGTATATGTATTGGGGTTTGAAAAGAATCATCTAAAATATATCGCGCAACAGCTGTTACATATGAACGCAACGGTTGTGGCTTCGTCAGTGGCACGCACTGCGGCTTGCCAATGTGGCACGTTTTGTACTGCATCTGTGTATCTAAATGTATGCATTCGTGTGTTTAGTTGTAACCTACCTACAGGCGGTTGTCGCATTCCCACTATAGCCATTTTGGGTATTTTAACAATTTAGCAAATTCTCTTGCCGCAACCGTGGAGGTGGTTAGTGATATTGCCACACTAACGGTAAGCATTCGTTAACCGCTAAGTAACAGTATTTTTCATAGATTCCTCTGCACTCATGTTGCTTGGCGATACATTTCTATTTTCGACTGTTGATTTTGTGGCATGCGACATTTCATGTGCGTATGTGTGTGTTTGGTTTTCGGTTGAGTTTTGTATTTTTCTTGTGATTTGTCGTCAACTGAGTTTGCTACGATGAGACTGTGTGCACCTATTCTTGTTCGTTTATTAAGTAGCTGTAAAATCATGTGCGTTGTTTTTCTTCCAGCGATTGATACTTGTAAAATATTTATATTATAAGATTTATTTTTAGTTTTTTTATATCATACTAGCAGACCCGGCTACACGTTTTTGTGGCTAAGGTATACATTAAATTAAGTTGGTCCAATCTTGGCTTCGGTGACAATATTGATTACTCGAGGTTGATTTATGTTACGCAGCATGATGACAACTCACACTACTTTTAATTGCAAAGTGAGTGGTGAGAGTACAGGCAGTTTTAAATAGTTTGGGATAATTGACTACGTCATCCTGGTTTGTAGCTGTGTCAACTCTCTTGGACCGAAATTCTAAATTGTCGCATTAAGATCATCGATATCTTTTTTTTTTACCACCAACTGATTCTACAATCGCAACTTGATATTGTTGCAAAAACACTCATACGTTAGTTGTTAATTGGTGATTCTTTATGTGTCGCCACAAATTAAATTAGGCATGCGATTAACCCGTCAGTAACAGTTGATCCAGGACTAATTGGAAGAGTCTGGCGTAAATCACCCGCTAACAGAATCCTGGCTCCACCAAAAACGTTCATCGACAATCAAGACATTTTAAAGTCCAGTGCAGTACCTCCAGCGACTTCTTTAATATTTGGAAAATCTTCGTTATAGCGCTATTTTTGGCGATTTTGCCGTCTGGTGTTTCGATCATTTGCAATTTACGAGTAATTTCAAGGCCGAATGTGCCGTTTGTTTGCTTACTAACAGGTGCCAAATTGGTGGTGAAAATGAGTGAAATTGGTTCTGGAATTACATCAGCCCTCATATACTATATAGGATGATTTTCTATTGGATTTTTTGCCGAAATATAGGTCAAATTGTGTGTTATCTTAATAAAATTACTTCAATAAATTGCGAGAGTATAAAATGTTCGGTTGGACCCGAACTTAGCCTTTCCTTATTTGTTACAAATTGTTTTGGGTTATCGACACAACCTTATACAATTGAACAATAACGAACATATTTTAGCAAAGCAACAATCACAACCTTCAAAATATTATTTTTTTTATTCTCTTTTTATATTTTTCTTGTCAACGCGAATCAAATTCTCTTATTATTATCTTCCTCGCAATTTTTTCATATTTACTCACTTTCTAATCTTTTTCTGGCCTTCGACGAATATTTCAAGACTAAAATTAGCCAGATCGCCAGCCAGACAAACGAACAGCAATTCATTTTTATATTATATTATTATCAAGCGACAATTTTTTTTAATTCCGCACACGACCATTCAGTAGGGGGCCGACCGCGCGAGCGATCTTAACTTCCTCCCGTTACCTCCGTGCCCGAGTGACGCCTACAACTCTACCACGCATAGTTAGCCGCCGAGCGGATATTTTTCAAAATTTTTAACTCGTGATATCTTTTGAATGGAGAACCTAATAATTCAAAAAGTTATATAAAGGTTTTGAAGCGATCTTAAATAATAAATCATTTATTTCGATAAGGATCAATACTAAGGTACAAATAAAGAGCCTTTTCAAGTAGTGGTATTTTAATTAATTTTTTTTATTTAAAAAAATCTTATTGTGACAAAACTATAATAGTTAGAGATATGATGTCGGGACGTTTTTAGAGAGTAGATAATGATAAGTTCTTTAAAATTGTAGTACATCACTTTGTTATATCTTCAATCGTTGTCGCAGCATTCGCAATTAAAGAAAGTTTTTTTGGTATTTTTTTACATTATCGGAGTTTTGGTAAGGAACCTTATTTTTTTTTTAACTAAATATAGCCTATGTCACTCAGGGATAGTATAGCTTTCCAACGGTGAAAGAATTTTTCAAATCGGTACAGTAGTTTCGGAGCCTATTCGAGATAAACAAATAAAAAAACAAACCTTTCCTCTTTATAATATTAGTATAGAAGTATAGATGATGCACCCTGTGTTCTTTTACTGCTTATGGGCTTGCTATTACAGTTTGCATAACCGTATTGCAAGGCCATTCGTTAGGCCACACATAGCATCGTGGTCGTAGGTTGACTGACGGATTACACTTTCTCGATACCTGTCTTGTGTAAATCATGTAAATTTCTGATAACATACACAATTCTATTCGCTAAGTTTGAAACTAATTTGAGTCATGGAAGGAATATAGACTATATAAGCCATGAAAATCGAGGATTACATCAGCTTTCATATACTTTATAATGATTTACATTATGCTAGCGGACTTTATGCCGAATATATGGGTTAAGAGGTTACCTGGGTTTCGTTCAGTAAAAAAAGTCGATATTTTGAACCCACGAAACCCATGTAACAGCTTAAATTGTGTCTTATCAAGATAAAATGCAATACATAGATTCCGTCAAATAAGTAACCGGTAATTCTCAAATTATTTAGTAATTAACAAATTATGATTAGTTTGTGTGCAATTTTGTGCTTCACAATGGGAAAAAAATTTGAAATATTTCTCAGAAATTTAAAAAGAGAATTTCCGGTTACTTATTTGATTGAATCTAAATTGCGGGAGTATAAGATCTTCGATTACACTCGAACTTACCTCTTCCTTACTTGTTTGTCGGATTTTTATGGATTGTTACCTGTCTATGATGCTGTTTATGCATTTTCTGGTTGAGATCATAAAATGATCATAAGAGAACAACTATCGAGTTGAAACCATACCGATGGCAGAGTCCTATATTTTTCCACATTGTTATTGTTATTGTTCAAAAAGTTAGAGTTATCATCGACTCAATTAAGCGCAGAAAACATCAGATTCTCGCCTCTATCATTATTTAGTTTTGCTCTCTATGTCATTCATCTTCTTCTTTTTGATTGCCTCTAGAAATATTTGGAGTGCAATTAAAAAATGTTTGGAAGCAAAGGCTAAGCAACTAGCGAACTTTTGCGACACAGTTAGAAGAATGGGTTGGGATAGAGAATGTCGTGCTTTGTTTGGAAGTATATGAAGAGGCCTCTGGTATAAGTAAAAAAAATATGCTCATATTTCAATGCATAGCCATTATTCAATGCATCTTGTCGAACACATTGCGATGTAGACAGTCGAACACCGTTACTATTCAATTACACAGATTTAAAAAAATGCATTGCACTTCTATTGTATTTATGGGCTATTTTCGACATCCTTTCTTTTTTTCAAAATTACAGTTAAAGTTTAAATGTTGGCTTCTCAATTAAGGCTGCTCTAGGAGCAAAACCTGAACCTTTCATTTGATTTTTTGAAGTGAAGCTTTTACGACCAAACCAATTAATAAGTTTTGCAAACTATCATTCCCCATAAAGTTTTGCTTAAATACCAATGACACAAATTCTACGAAATGGACAATCAACCAATACAATATACGCATTTACTAATAGAATAGCCATGGGCCCAATGCATATGGGCATTTCCGCTATGTCGGACGTTACAATCGTACACCTTTCAACTAAAAAAATGTATGAATTAAAACAGTAGGATTTTTTAATAGCCTTTCATTAGCTCTACATTTAGTGTTAAGGTTGATTTTTGAACGGTTTTCATTTTCAAGATAATTGCAAAAAGCCAAGGCATTCACACGGGACAAAAAATGGAAGTCGTTTTTGGGGACAACGATTTCAGCGAATTGTGAGGCAATATTCAAATGTTTTTGATTGTAAAATGTTGCGCATTGATGGCCTTTAAAGATGGTATGAATTTCATCCAAAATTAATTTATAGTTTTTTTTTTTTAATTGTGATTAATATACATTCGCACGGGACATTTTTTTCCATCATAATATTTATGTTGATTTTGTTGTTATAATACGGAATTTTTTAACAACAAGTCAAATAAAATGGCTTAAAAAAGTAATAAATGTATTTATTTATTTATTTTAACTAATATCCAACGAGAAACACAACAAAAATTCTATAGTATGAAATGAAAATAGTATTATGAATGTGAACTACAGTTTTTTTAAGAAAATGCTGTCCTCGGATATAAAAATTTTTAGATTTCGTTATTTGCTAGACTTTCCTTTTGATAACTGCTCCCACTCAATCGACGGCTCCTTGCAAAAAAAATATATTCTAATGAAGAGTATTTTGTTTATTTTATAAAATCAACCAGGCTTGATAATATAAATTTGATTTTAAACTGAGAGCAGTTACCTTAAAAAAAAAATATATTTTAGAAAAGCAACTAAAGGATTTCTGAATTTTAGTTAAGAGATTTATCAAGAAAATAATATGTCATGCGTTAACTTATCACTTATAACAGCGAATGTTTTTTTCCTGACAACCTTGTTATAATGAGCACTCTTATTTTGCTTTGTAAGCCTATAATTTTCGCCAAAATCTATTTAAATAGCTATTTCAATGGAATTTAAAGTGCGGTTTTCGCTCATATGTAGATATATAATGTAAACTTATCTATTTACATATTTAAGTTAATTCTACAAGACAAAAAATAATTTTCAATTTTTAAATTCCACACCTATGATGTCGCACGTGACCAATTTTAAGTAGTTACCAAAACCACAAATCTTCTGATTTTTTAACAAAGTTTTTTTATTTTAATTGTATAAAAATTTACTGTTTATACCCAAAATTTGGCGAGCTTGCTGCTTATATTTGCAATGATGTGGGAACAAGTGTTGTTTTTTGATGTCGCACGGGACATTAAAATTTAGGATAATAAGAGAGCAAAAACTTACAGCTATTTGCAATCGCATGCTTCCTTATGCATTTTATTTTGCTCTTTGTACCCTTATAAAGGTTTTACACAAAGCAAAAAATTATACATGATATGTTTCTTTAACAATTTTGACGATAAAACAAATGCAGTAGAAAAATCGAAATGAGAAAAGTAGCTCCTATGCGACTTGGCTTTCGTATATCTCGTAATTGGTTATGAATTCATTTAAAATTAATTTAATATACATAAATTTAAATATTTTCCTATGGAAATATGCAAAAACTTTGTGGTGGACCTTCTGGCGGAAATGCCCATATACATTTATATATGTGATTGGCGTTGCAAACGTTTAGCCGGTTATAGCCGAATCGACGATAGGGCGCCACCTCTCTCTCTCCTTCGCAGTTCGGCGCCAGTTGGAGATCCCAAGTGTAACCAGGTCGCTCTCCACCGGAGAGGATGCCTTCCCCTTCCTCGGCTTCCTCCGGCGGGTACTGCATCGAACACTTTCAGGGCTGGAGTGTTTTCGTCCATTCGGACAATATGACCTAGCCAGCGTAGCCGCTGTCTTTTTATTCGCTGAACTATGTCAATGTCGTCGTATAACTCGTACAGCTCATCGTTCCATCGTCTGCGGTATTCGCCGTTGCCAATGTTATGAGGACCATAAATCTTGCGCAAAATTTTCCTCTCGAAAACTCCTAGTGTCGTCTCATCTGATGTTGACATCGTCCAAGCTTCTGCACCGTAAAGCAGGACGGGAATGATAAGCGACTTGTAGAGCTTGATTTTGGTTCGATTCAATTGCCTACTCAGTCCAAAGTAGCACCTGTTGGCAAGAGTTATTCTGCGCTGGATTTCGATGCTGACATTGTTCGTGTTGTTGATGCTGGTTCCCAGGTATACGAAATTATCTACGACCTCGAAGTTATGACTGTCAACAGTGACGTGGGAGCCAAGACGCGAATGCGCCGACTGTTTGCTTGATGACAGGAGATATTTCGTCTTGTCCTCATTCACCTCCAGACCCATTCGCTTCGCCTCCTTATCCATGCGGGAAAAGGCAGAACAAACGGCGCGGTTGTTGCGTACGCCAGGAGCTGTACACTCTTGTAGAAGATTGTACCTTCTCTGTTTAGTTCTGCAGCTCTTATAATTTTTTCCAGCATCAGGTTAAAGAAGTCGCACGATAGTGAGTCACCTTGTCTGAAACCTCGTTTGGTATCGAACGGCTCGGAGAGGTCCTTCCCAATCATGACGGAGATTTTGGTGTTGCTCACCGTCAATTTAAACAGCCGTATTAGTTTTGCGGGGATACCAAATTCAGACATCGCGGCATAAAGGCAGCTCCTTTTCGTGCTATCGAAAGCAGCTTTAAAATCGACAAAAAGGTGGTGTGTGTCGATCCTCTTTTCACGGGTCTGTTCCATCGTCATCGATTGGGGGATCGGGTTCGCCATCTCCTGGTGTTGTATATGCATATAATATATGGAAAAAGGATTTAGCTTCCAAATGGCATACGAGTATATATAGTTAAACATGCATATATACATACATATATGGGTCTATACTTATGTAATCTTTAAGTTCTGTATTCATGCCTGTATGTGTGCATCTTCAATCACACAGTACATGAAAAAAACGAGCACTAAAATAAATTGAAACTTTTCCACTTAACTGTGTAAATTTCAATTTTTTAAACGTTTTAACTGTCAAACACCACATCAATTTGCAAAACACACCAGCAACAAGAATGAATGAGTACACCAAATGGAATCATACTAACTACATTGACTGCTGACTGACGGGTTGTGCCATGGTACACAGCAGGAAAAAGTTTGCGCATTTTATAAGAATATTTTATCAATAGCAGAGTTGGTTTATGAATTTAATTTTTTTTTTCGAAATATGTTAAAATAACTGTTTCATGAAAGTTATTCTAAGAAAATTTCAACTTTTTTTCTTTTGAACGTATCTTTAACATTACTCTGTGCAACTCTGTTTGGTAGTTATACGAAACCCTTTCCAACAGGGCTTTTTCTTAATTGTTTCACACATACATATAAATACAAAGTACATGCAACAATAACCGCCAACGCTGCACAGTCGACAAACCACATACAAATCGTTTGGGAGTGCGAACTTTTTCGACATTCGGAAAAAAATTTGTAACAAAATGAAAACGATGAGAATTGCGAAAAAAAAATTAAATTCTTTCGCCTTACCACAGTGAAAAGTTCTTCAACATTTGCTTTTGTCAAACGAGCGTGCAGTTGCCTTGGCAAATTCATATTTCCTACGCATTTGTATGCTGTGTGCAAGAGTATTTGCTCTTTCTCCAGCTCAAGGTGATGTACAGTTTCCGTAGATTAAATTTATTTCGTAGCTCACATACGTGTGTTGTTGCTATATTGCTGTAGCACTTACATTAGGGTATTTTTTTTTTGGAGAGACCTTTGGATTTTTGCTTCGATACTTGAGGGTCCTTTGATCTATTTTAAGGAGTTCTTGGAATAACAATGGACTGATAAAATTCTCCTGACCTCCATAAGCGTACAAAAGAAAAACGAACCCAATCTAACGTGACTTTAAGTTCGTATCATAACTCAAGAAACTCTTGCTTTACATATAATATTATATATTATTTGCGAAGAACTCGGTCAGCCTCTTTTCACAAGCCGCTTTTGAGTTCAACATTACACCACCAAGGGCGTTCGCCATAGACAGGAGCAGGTGGTAATCACTTGGCGCTATGTCCGGGTTGTAGGCAATGAGATAAAACCTCCCATCCGAGCTATCGTAGCTTCTGACGAGTCATCAACGAAGTGTGTGGTCTGGCGCTGTCCTGGTGGAACGCTACACCCTTCCTGTTAGCCAATTCTGGATGCTTCTGGTCGGTCGCCCGCTTCAAGCGGACCCGTTGTTCCCAGTAGATGGTAGTATTAAGCGTCTGGCCATATGGAAGCAGCTCATAGTGGATGACTCCCTTCCAACCCCACCAAACACACAGCAAATCCTTCCGGGCCGTCAATACCGGCTTGGCCACTGTTTGGGACGATTCACCGGCTTTCGACCACGACCGTTTTCGCTTGATATTGTCGTATGTGATCCATTTTTCGTCGCCACTCACCATCGCTTGGCGATGTCACGAGATGCCACATTCCGGACTAACTTGATGGTTTCCATGATTTGATCGGATCGGTCATAGGTCTTCCGCCGGCTGGCTTATAACTACATGGTGTCGTGTTCATCCGCTCTGAATCGTCGAAACAATTCCTCCGCAGTTCGAAGTGATAGAGTACCATTCCATTAATCCAACGGAACGTTTCTCTAGCGGATTTGCCTTTAACGAAGGAGAACTTTAAAATATCGAAAATTTTAGCGTTAGTGAACTCCATGTTTACACGTCTGTAACTGTTGAACGCAAAATCCAATTTAATCATGCATAGCGTCGTTTTGTAGGTTATGTCAATACCTATCAAAGATGTATAGTATTGCCAGATGCGAGCTCTGTAGCGCTTTATACATAGTCGCGAAATTCAAAAGGCAAAAAGTCGGAAGGAAGATATTTCGACAAGATACATGGTGATTTCAAATCCCGAATTTTACGCTTCCCGAATGCCAGTTTTACTTTTGAATTGCGGTGGAAGTATATTGTTTCTGAATGAGCTTTGGTTCGTGCCTGCTCTGAGCTTTTTGACCATATGATTAACTCATTCTTCTAATGTCGCAATATATTGTAAATATATGCCAGTAAATGCTTCTTTAATGCACAAGTTTTTGTCTTATCGTCCTAACGCCACAAAATGCCGAAATGAGCATGAGTACGCTCACATATGTACATTTTACTTTTTTTTATAAATTCTTTGTTTTTTGTTGTTCTTATTTTGTTATGTCTCTCTGGAAGCGCAAAACTGACATTGAAAGTTTTGGTATGTGCCGTTGTTTTTATTTGTTGTTGTTGTCCTTTTTCACAGATTTATTTGGTAATTTTCGGTTGGAAAACTTTGTCATTTAAAATGCAAATTACACGCATGCAACAATAACAAAAACAATGCAGTGAAATACAAATAAAACTTTGCTACAGCTTTATACAAATAAAGGCTAATGCTTTCTTTTTTTTTGCTGTACGTGCGAAAGGGGAAGCCAGCCATCTATATACGGGCACATACATATATACACATATTAACATAAATAACTGTTCCTATAGTATTCATAATACAATATACATGTAAGCACAGTTGATAGCTGTGAGTGTCTGAGTGTTTTAAAAGTATGAGAACTGCCTTATAACGAAGTTGAATAGCGGTTTATTCCAGCCCGTGTCGTCAGAGATGAGTACCAGACAACTATCCTGAGGGTAGCGTGTTTGATTCGAGGCTTATGTGAAAACCAGAATTAAAATTACCTGATTAGAGGCTTAAACATAGTTGGGTCCTGTATTTGATGTATAACATTCCGAGTGGCACGACAAGTGTCTCTTTCTATTTTGCGGAATGACATTAAGTTCAAATCAGCAGAAGAAATCAGTTAAGATTCCCGCAAAAGTTCTGTTCTTTTTGAAGAGACAAATCTCTTTTGAGAAAGGTGCTCTTTTTTGAAGAAAAGAGATAATATTATCTTTATTTGGTAGAATGTATTATCTTTAAATTTTTAGATATCAGAAAGTGAGCTTCTATAGGTACTATTCGGTATGACCAAAATCGTCACCCTCCATAGAAGTTCCAAAATGTCGGAGCGTATCAGCTCAGTTGAGAATTTCAAGAGTCAACAATTTTTACTTTTGGTTTGAACTTGGATCCTTATAATACCACCGCTTTAGATTTGTCTATGAAAGAAAATTCAATGTTCCACAAATATTATGCTATCCAAAACCAAATCCATAAAGTGATCGTAATATGGATCGACTACTCTCAATGGAGCAATGAACTTTAAAGCAGTGGTTTAATATCTCTTTCATACCACTCCGTATTTGTAGTATGTTTTTAAATGATTCTAACCTCAGTCAGTTAGTCTTTTATATGCAAGCAGATATCTTTAATGTATTACATATACAAACAAGTAAGGAAAGGCTAAGTTCGGGTGCAACCGAACATTTTATACTCTCGCAATTTATTGAAGAAATTTAACCAATACATATATGCGGAATAAAGCTCACCGTATTTTTGAAAAACCTACAATGAGGTATATGGAAATGTTATGACCCGATTTTAATAATTTTTGGAACAGAGACACACTATTAGAAGAAAACAATTTCCTCTGAGTTAAATTGAGATATCTGAGAGATTTACCCATATTTTCGGTCAGAAATTTATCCTTAGGCGCTGAGTTTAACATGTTCGATATCTGGGGCCTTGAAAAGTTAATTTCCGTTTTCGACAATTTTTTCACAAGTGAAGCCAGAGATGATATGCACTAATTGTGTAAAGTTTTGTTCCGTTATCTTCATTGGTTCCTTATGTTTACATTACAGTATACTCTCGAAAAGTAAATTCTCAGAAAGTAAATAATCGCGGAAAAGTTAATCACCTTTAAGATTACACATGCACCTCGAAAAAGTAAATTTTTTAATTTACTTTTCAGAGAGTGTGATAAAAAATTCGAAACGAAGCAAGCAGCGTTTTTTACGATGTTGCAAAAACACTTACTCTCTTGTTTATAGCGTCTTTGTAAATCAGGTGTCAGACTTTTTGAATTGTCGTACAAAAATGGTCAGAAAATATATTGCAAAAGAAAAAAAACAAAAGAATATTCAAGATTTTTTCTCTTCATAGTAAATACATATGTATGTATGTAAATGTAAATATGTTTTTCATGTAAATCCATATGTTTTATTGAAGCAAATAAATGAATGATTTTTTTAAGTTTAAAAATGCATTTAATATTATAAAAACAGATAATTTTTGTATTTATTTGAAAAATACCAATCGATTTACTTTTCGAGAGTATACTCTATAAAGTGAAGGAATAAGATGGATTTCAAAATTGAGTTATAAGGAAAATAGTAGTGGTTGTGAACCGATTTCGATTTTTTGTCCGTGTTATCAGGGTATCAAGAAAATATTATGTACCGAATTTCATTCGAATCGGTCGAGTAGTTCCTGAGATATGGTTTTTGACCCAAAAGTGGGCGATGCCACGCCCATTTTCCATTTTGTAAAAAAATCTGAGTACAGCTCCCTTCTGCTATTTCTTTTGCAAAATTTCGTGTTTCTCACGTTTTTCGTTAGTTAGTTAACCCACTTTTAGTAATTTTTACCTCACCTTTCTATGGGAGGTGGGCGTGGTTATTATCCGATTTTAACTATTTTCATGGTGTGTGGTGGAGTACGTAGGAGAACCGACTGCAGAAAGTTTGGTTTATATAGCTTTATTGGTTTGCGAGTTATATATAAATAACCGATTTGTGGGCGGGGCATCGCCCACTTCCCAAAAAATATTACATCCAAATATGTCCCCTCCTAGTGCGATCCTTTATTCCAAATTTTGCTTTTATATCTTCATTTATGGCTTAGTTATGACACTTTATGGGTTTTTGGTTTTCGCCATTTTGTGGGCGTGGCAATGGTCCGATTCTGCCCATTTTCGAACTTGATCTTTTTATGGTGCCAAGGAATATTTGTGCCAAGTTTCGTCAAGATGTCTTAATTTTTACTCAAGTTACAGCTTGCACAGACGGACAGACGGACGGAAGGATAGACATCCGGATTTCAAATCTACTCGACACCCTGATCACTTTGGTATATATGACTCTATATCTAACTCTTTTAGTTTTAGGTGTTACAAACAACCGTTATGTGAACAAAACTATAATACTCTCTTAGCAACTTTTTTTGCGAGAGTATAAAAATCTTATTACTCGCAATACCGAAGGAAGTTTCGGAGTACAGCTGCACCTGATTGGCATCTTCTGTTTCCCAATGCGACTATGCGCACGCGCTGCGGTCTCGGCTGTCGTCTTAATTTCAAGCGCCCACGTACCGCTATACATTCGGCAAGTTCCGTTGCAATCTTAGTTAGATTTAACTTTTCGGCTGTGCGTGTCTTACCCAAGGGAGCACAATGAGGAAGACACATGGACGGTTGGATTGTAGGCGGAGAAGTTGGGAGTCCAAATATTTTGTGCAACGATACAAATGCACATATAATGTATGTACCGTTAGCCAATCGCTAAGAATATGCATTTTCGCATGATTTTTATTTGGCACGTTGGTTTAGTTTTGTTTTCTTTTGTTTTTTTGGTTTGCTTTCGAAAAAGTTTTAGTTTTGATAAGCTCAGAGATGTGTGAAACGAAAAAATTGCGGTCGAACAACAAAAACACCGAAGTTTACGCAGCTGCAACTATTCTGCTTAAATTTTACTCATCTGGTTTTCGTTCTCGTGGAATTTTTCCAACGAGTCTGCAACTTTTTGCTTGATGAGGAATTTCTCTAATTAAATTCACTTGATACCATGAATTTGCGTGAAAGGAATGAAATGAACTGTGGCATGTTTTGCACTGGCCGCCCTGCCAGTCGTCGCTGTGGTGGCGAAGTTAGATAAGCGCACAGTTGTTGTTGTTGGCGCAAGCTACAGCCACGTCAAAAAATATATAAAACCTTGCACTGAAGCTGGTGGCACTCACAAAAATGCATAGCCTTGCAGTGGCGAGCGCGGGGCTACGCTCTATACCGTGGCGCGTGTCAGGCAGCTACCTATTCGTTCTAAGATTTTAATTTGCTTTATACTTTTTCTCACTTTTGGTTTCAACTTTTACTCATAAAATAATGAATTCGCAGCATTATTGAAGAGAAGTAAAATTAATTTTCATCGAGCACTGGTTGACGCGTTATTAGTTTGTGTGGAAGTAAAATAAACGGAATATGTTAGCGAGGTATAACAAAAGCGGTTTTGAAAACTCGAGCTTTCCGTTTGAGTGCATTTTAGATAAATTACTGTTCCATATTTGTTAAACAAGGTCTACAAGGCTGTAGTAGTACAATAGTATTCAATTCAATTTAAGTAAATACGTATAGTAGGCGTAGCTAGTGAGAACTTAACTGTATTGATGATAGCATAACTTTAGGCTGCATTGTATTCGCTACTTTACGACTATTGAATGATTACTATTCAAGTGTATTATAGTAATTTTATAAAAATACAAACATTAGTTGCATGTAGTAAATATTTTTCGGCTCACAAATTCGAAGAGTCTCTGCTGTATCGTTACAAAACTTCAATAAAGCCCCTAAATGTATACTTGTCGTTCCAATGCACTTATGTGATCTGGTATTTGCCAACTGTAGCAACAACACGAACAATATGCTGAGTGGTTTAATCTGTGCGAACAAGTTGGTCGCATTGAAAGCGCATAAAGTTTGCTTTATTGTTAACGGATTTCCCGTTAGTTATATAGTGTGCGTATTCGATATAAAACGGAAAGAACGAAATGTAAACGAATAGATAGATAGCGAGAGGGTAAAAAAGAAATATTTGAACGTAGAAGAGTTCTCGTACAAAAAAGCGAAGAAGTCAACAAGTAATAAATACAACAAAAACAGCAAATAAAGTCAGTAAGAGTCTAAAGAACCAAAACACTGTGAATATGTAACAAAATAAATGTATTAAGAAAAAACGTGAAGCAAATAACCATGTCGGAGCATTGAAAAAATAAAAAAACCGACTCACCAAGCCGAAAACAAAGACCCAAAGCGAGATAGCGATTCGTAAGTGCTGAGAAATATGGCAGCAGAAAGTTTTTAGCGGAACTGTAAAAACTTTTAGCGACATTATACTATTTTCCTTTGGTTTCTCGCTAAGACTTTGGCATCGCATTTGTATGCACCGCTGACGCTGTGCTGGGGCTTGTCTTTTAATGCATCCATGCCGGCAACTTCAATGGCTAGAAAGCGCAAATTATGGTCGTTGGCCACAGTCGAAAAAAGCTGCTTGCGGGGATTTCACACACATATGGATTATACTATATTCATACATTATACTATATATATATACAATATATATATATATCTGTATGAAGCCACATATGCTTGCGGTGTAATAAGTGGAAGTAAGTGCGCTTTACTATTCGCAACTACTGTATGAAATTGGTAAAATAAAAGCCATACCATACTATACTCGTATAAATGCATTAAGACGGATAAGGAGAAATCGCATATGCTAGTGGGTATATACATATATATGCCTCTACATACTATATTGCAAAATGAAGTTTTAATGAGGTTAGTGGTGTGACAAAAGTTAGTTTTCTTTTTGTTTTTCTTTTTTTGGTGTTCACAAAAGTGTGTTAATAATGCCTGCACTTAGTTGTTGTGCCCGTATTTTAAAGTGTGGAGTTAAATGCACAAAAATGCAGCACTTAAGCTTTGCAGCAAGCATTGGCTTCAGTATCCTTTGTCTATGTGGGTTTTGGTGTTATGTAACGCTTCCGGTGTTTTAGGTGGCGTAATACCGTAGGTTGAAACTTCACAGCAATCAGTAGCGCCATCTAGTAGTTCAAGTATACATTTTAAATATTGAAATTATATGTACTTTTTTAATGAAGCGAGGAATTGAATATAACAAGTAAGTTAGGTTAGGTTTGGTTGAGATACACCTTTAAAGTTTAAGAAAATGAAAGTTCTTCCATGGAACTTAATACCGCTTTAGTTAAATTTATTGCATTTTATCCTTAATTTTGAAAGAGCTCGAATTATAAAATTCGGACGTTTTATGCGTACAATTTAGTAGATGGACTGTTTTAGTATAAATTACTTGCTAGAAGAAAATTCGACAATAAGAAATTTTCGTACATCGACGGCATATTTGGCAACATTTTGTCATGGACATGCTTCCTAAGCATAGGGTTAATAATATGAATCATAGATCGTGAGCCTCTTAGTATCAGGCTGCGATTATTTGACCAATATACTAATGTTAAGAAAATAACGGAAATTTTTGAAATGTCTCAATTGACAAAATTATTTTTATTCTTTGTCATATTGATATGAAGTATCATAAAATTTCCAGCTGTATTCATTGCTTACTTTGTACCTGCCGCTATAAGCTGTTTTTATGAGCTTGGCGATTTTTATTTATAAAAAGCTTACATTTCGTTGCTTGATTCTTGGCTAAAAATATTACTGTAACGATGCTCCATCCCCTATATTTGACAGAGATGGCTCCGTTTGACTTTTCCAATTTCGAATAAGGAGAACCTTAAAGATCGTTCGATTTGAGAAGTTTTTCGACGATTGGAAAAAGCGCTGGCATAATTCCCGTTCCACATTCCGTACCTTACAATAAATCAATATACCAGATTTTATTTTCGACTAAGCAACTTGTTCGAAAAAAAAACTACAAAAAGTTTTATCAAAGGCACACACTATAATTCACAAAATGAGATTGAGTCAAACTATATTAAATAACAATATTTATGCATTTAGGCCAGGATAAAATAAGAAATAGGCCTTAATAATCCAGAGAATTTACTTTTATTTGCGGCATACCGGAACTTAGCAGGAAAAGTATGCAATGCATTTTTTAATAAATTTAAATATTATAAAATACACAGCCAAACCAAACTGAAATTACCAAAACTTTAAGTATTCAATTTATAGCAGATAAATATTCGACATATGTTTTGGCAGCGAACGCACAAATAGCTGCAAAAGCAACTCACACACCCACAAGCAGCTGGTTTAACCGCAGAAGTCCTTAAGACACTTGGCACTTTCACAATTCTTAGAATACTATTCCGTATAGGCAAGCCACCAACCGACAATGTGTGTTTATGCGCCTAAAACTATGCATTTATTTTTGCACATTTAATGTGAAAGCTGACATTTTACGGCATTTTGACGTTTGCAGCTGCTGTATTCACTGCGAGACGGTAACTGCTGTGCGCTCTATTCATGCAGAAACAACAACAACAAATGTAGCAAGAAAAACCATAACAACAACGTGTGGCAAACTGTGCAAATAAGCAATCAGCTGAAACAAAAACTTAGACTCACAGGAAATGTGGCTTCTACATTCAAACATACAGGGATACACGCACACCCACACTAATGCAAAGCTTAAACAAAATACACATTCTTGCATACTTCCATGCAAATGTGTGTGTGTGTGTGTGTGTGTGTGCTGAAGGCTTCACAGCGTAATTGTCACCTTGCATATGCGGTTGCAGCGGGCGGTGCATTTCTAAGGTGACATTTGTAGAAATGCGCGCCATTCTTGGAAAGTCATAAGATCTCGCATGTTATGTGCCAATGGTAATAAAAAACAACAACAAATAAAAACTATAAGACCTGCATTAGATGCAAAAACAATAACAATAATACAAAGCTGCCGTGACATAATCACTAACAAACAACACTTTCATTTCATTTCATTGCAATAACAATAAAAATAACAAATAAGACAATGAGAAAACAGTACTGAGAAGAAGTCAGCGTAGAAAGTGTAACGATGCATACAATACTATATTTACGTCGCTGCATATGTGGTGGTTATGTTCATATGCCGTAGCAATCTGGCTATTTGCATTCGTTTTAAGAAGCATCAGAATAAATTTGCTCCATTCAACTTTTAACGGTTTCCCAAAAGAGTTGGGCTACTACTTCACTGTTTATGGAAAAAAATGGAAAATTTATTCGGCATTATATTTGTAACTCAATTGTATACGAGTATCTTAGTTTCAAGAATTACCACTTTAAATGGTACCCGGAACCCTTTATGAGGAACAAATTTCTATGAATCATTTAGTTTTGCGATGTTCATAAGAAAATTTACGATATATATCAACCAATGCTAGGAAATAAAGTTAGAGTCTAAATGCCATATCTACTATTAACGATGACTTTAAACCCAGTAAGTATGGATCATATCTTCCGAATACATCGATATATAGCAGACAAGTATTGGATTCTAAGAGAAAGTATGTACTTTTTCTTAATTTTCTGTTTGGAAAAAAAGGAATAAGTTAAGTAAACGAAAAGAGGGGAGTTTTCATTCATTCGAAAAACATGACCTAGCCAGCTTAGCTGCCGTCGTGTTATAACACCTACAGCGGTATTCACCGTTGCCAATGTGCATAGGATCATTAAATCTTTCACAAAACCTTTCTCTCGAAAACTCCTAGAGTCGTATCATCGGATGTTGTCAACGTCCACGCTTCTGCACACATCAGGACGGGAAGAATAACGACTTTACCTTTCAATTGTCTACTCAGTCCAAAGTAGCACCTGTTGACAAGAGTGATTCTGCGTTGGATTTCGAGGCTGTCATTGTTGGTGTAGTTAATGCTGGTTCCCAATTAAACGAAATGACGAGGGAGCCAAGATGTGAGTGCGCTGACTGTTAGCTCTGCGGTTCGTATTATTTCTTCCAGTAATAGATAGATATGTCACCCTGTCTAAAGCCTCGTTTGGTATCGAATGGCTCGAAAGGGATCTTCCCGATCCTGACGGAGCTTTTGGTGTTGAACAACGTCAGGCGCATGGTGAATATCTGGTCAGCTGTTGATTTTCAAGGTCTAAAGCCACAATGATAAGGTCCAATCAGTTTGTTCACGGTGGGCTTTAGTCTTTCACACAGTACGCTCGATAGAACCTTATAAGCGATGTTAAGGAGGCTTATCCCACGGTAGTTGGCGCAGATTGTGGGGTCTCCCTTTTTGTGGATTGGGCAGAGTACATTGAGATTCCAATCGTCGGGCATGCTTTCTTCCGACCATATTCCGCAAAGAAGCTAATGCATGCACCTTATCAGCTCTTCGCCGCCGTATTTGAATAGCTCGGCCGGTAATCCATCGGCCCCCGCCACCTTGTTGTTCTTCAAGCGAGTAATTGCTATTCTAATTTCTTCACGGTCGGGCAATGGAACATCTGCACCATCGTCGTCGATTGAGTATCCGAGATAGAGTGAATGGGGAGAAACGAATCGATCAGACAACTGGTATAAAACCAACCAACTGGTATAATTAATTATTGTCGCAATTGTTAGTGGTTAAAACAGTTTAAAGTACATAATCTCTGGTATTGTTCAATTCAAGTGCATAGCTCAAATATTGTGCGCCTATCAAGCCTGTAGGTGATTCTGTAATAGAACTGAGATTAGAATCAATAAGATCGCATAATATTTTTCTACTACTAACTCGGCTACTGATAAAATATGAGACGGGCGACCAAATATTTTATCTAACCATTACGCGGATAGAGCAATAGATTCTTAACCTTAAGATGTTATAAACTCGTCCCCGTTTTTTTAAGGATTGACATAGCTTCTCGGTCTTAAAATTGTCGCATTCGTGTTGTCTTATTTCAAATAAGCTACTTGTTTGTTTGAGATGGACGTCGCTTAGCAAGCATCTTCTTCCACAGAAGCTGTCAGTTTTCGCACTTTTATTTTTTAGGTTTTCTATAGCGCACCTGAAGTTTCACATTTTTATCTCTCACGTGGTTTTCTTGATTTTTTATATTTTTAATTAACTAAATTGTTGAAACTGTCTAGCTATTGAATACAAAAGTGTAGTGTTAAAGTGCGCCTTTAGGCAAGTTAACTAACTATTTGGTACAAAATGATTTGTCAACAATACCTATGTACATTAATATCCATACAAAGTGTTGCTCTTCTCATGACACACATACATATGTAAGTTTGTACGTATAAACTAATAGCATGATATCTATGAATGCCCTTATATTGCACTCATATACCAATTGCGAGTATGTGTGCATGCGTGTGTGTAAATTGTCTCAAAACTTGCACTTGTCAATGCATTTCAAAAATTTTTTCTCTCTAACAGAATTTACTTTTATGCACACTTCCTTGGGTATTGGTGCATTTGATGCATATACCGCACTGGTTTGTGTCGTGTAGGTGCATATTATTTGACAGGAAATTGCATTTGCTTTGTGTGCACTGACTTCATGCACTTACAACACGCACTCACACACATGCGCGAATACATCTGTGTACCTTAAAAAGAAAATAAAATAATATGGGGCCGACTGAATACGCTTTTCTTTCCATCCCGTTTGACTTACATTTGCATTTTTTAGTTGTCATTCTCTATGGTAGTTGCTGCTGTTGTTTTTGTTGTTTATTTATTGTGACTTTTGGTATTACTGTTGCCACTGTTGTTGTTGTTGTTGTTGCCATACGTTGTCAGCTGCTTTCGCTTTTGTAGTGCTGATGCGCCTTGGTGGGCATGAAGTGCGACCGGTGCAAGCGCAAAATATTGAGGCTGTCAATATTTCGCACATACTTTTAAGCAATTTTCAGATACTGGAGAACAGTGAACTTGTCGTGTGGATTCCACAAGCTGGTAAAGACTTAGTCGGAGAATATAAAGACTTTTTGAGTTTGGTATAAATTAAAATGGGTCTCGAAGATCGCCGACTTCGATTCTATTGTAAATTCAGTATAATCTACAATTTAGTATATTCTCGACCAAAAGGTTTTTCAAAAGGGACGCAACAAAAGTGGACCAATAGGGACAGCAAACAGCGCATTGTTTTTCCCACTCTTTTCACATTTTCTTCAGTATTTCTCTCTTCCATTTCATCATGGAAAGATAACGATCCAACAACGAGTTGAAATTATAAAACTTTACTACCGAAATTCGGAGTCAGTCTCAACTTTAAGAGCGCCACGTACTACGTCCTACATAGCGTTGAGGCTTATTTCTGGCTGAATGGCTTCGTCAATAAGCAAAATATGCGTTATTGGACAGACAGAAATCCACACGTACTCCATGAGTTACCATTGAATCCCGAAAATATTACGGTTTGGTGCGGTCTATGGGTCAGAGATGCCATTGGGCCGTACTTCTTCCGTGATGATCAACTGTCTATGGAAATCGCTACCGCTCAATGAAAACCGAATATTTTTGGCCCGAATTGGAATTGGATGATATGGACTTGGATAATATGTGGTTTCAACAGGACGGCGCCACAAGCCACACAGCCACAGTTATGGACGCCTCGGTCGTGTGATTGCCGTTAGACTATTTCCTGTGGGGCTACGACAAGTCTATGGACTATGACAGCAAGCCAGCGACGATTGATGAACTTCGTACGAATATCGAACGTGAAAATGAAGCATTATCGATCGATATGCTTGAAAACCGCCGAAAATTGGGTTCAGCGTCTGGACTTCAGCAAACGTGACTGTGGTGGCCATGCAAAAGAAATCGAGTTTCATACATAATGAAATGGAATTTAGTGCTCTTATTGAAAAACCCTTTATAAATGCGAGTGCGGTCCGATTAATATTTAGCCTCACCATAAGAAGCGGTTACTATAGCAAGAGAAAGCATAAACGTCTACTCTTAGCCGGATTTAATTTGAGTGTGAGTGGAAGCGGTTGTACCAGCAGATTTTCGAGAGAAAAAAAATATTATTAATGGTTGGTCTCGATTGACGGCAGGAAACTACAAACTACAAATTTTTGTTTTTTGGAGTTGCGTTTAAAAATATTTCTTTCCACTCCATTACTGAGGTTGTTGAATTATTCACAGTTGAATTCTGTGAATTTCAAAGAAGTATCACAAAATTCAGCACATTCAATTGTTATCGAATTTACACCGATGGTATTACTTTTGACCCACTGTGCAATCTAGTGTCATACCACTGCGCTACAGCAACTGTGAACCCATCACTTTGTCATTACTTTTTTTATCTGCTCTTAGCATGAGTGCTACCTTCAAACTTTTTATTTCAATGTGTTCGTTCGTTCGCTTTTTTCTCATTCATTCCATTTGCAAAAGCTTTTATTCCTTTGAATGGCATCGATGACATTGTAAGCATAAAGTAATTTCCTTCTTGCACAAGTTCATCCGGTGCAAACACATGCAAGACGCAGCCAAAGCAGTCAACCGCTTGCACCAATGCAGCGGCGTTGCACTCAAGTAGTTGCCTTGATGTGGCACACGACGCCTGCTACGAGCCAATTCAGGACCTATGTATGTAATATATATGTATAATGGCTATGTATATATATGAAAGTGTAAATGGATATGTGTGTGTGTGTGTGCGTCTTTGTAATGTTTACGTGATTTGGCAATTTTGCACTATTACATAATCATAAAAGCTGCATTGGCAGCAACAATAGTGTTAGCGTTGACTTTGACGGTGGCAGCAGCAACAACAATAACAACAGTAGCAGCAGGAGCAGCAGCAGTAATGTCAGCATCTTAAGTTGCCTCAAAGCATTAGCCAGAAGGTATGAAGGCGCAACAGCGGGTAGCCATGCCGATTCCTTCAAACGAAGGTTATTAATGTGGTGGAGAGTGTGTGGACGGAAAAGAGAGGGTGTTGCAGAGAGCGTGCGAGCGCGTGAAAATGCCAACGACAAATGGCGGGGATGTGTGGTGGGTAATCGGAAAGTGCTGAGTGACGGCAAATTGCAAATCTCTGCAGTTGGCACAGCTGCACCGGCAGCAGCTGCTTTCGCTTGTTTGCCTGCCACAAGCTGGCACACACACGCAGACAAACACAAGCAATGCCGTTGCATTCCTTCACTTCGATTGTGTGTTTTCTTTTACCCATTCGAAATGCCATGATTTTGTGGAAATTACAAAGAAAAAGGACCAAACCGAAAAATGCATGCTAAGTCGATTCGCTTTTCTTTTGCATAAATTGACACAAAGACGACATGTTCACTTTCATATTTCTCGCACACCCACACACACACACCACGGTCTATCTACAACATATTGTTGTTGCTGTTGTAGTAGTTGCTTGAACGCACACTTTTTTCTCACACACAGTTTGCTGAAGGAAGTTACATTACATTACATTTTTCTTGGCTCATTTTATTTTGGCAAAGCGTCATTTCATGTAAGCTTCACACACCCGCTCGGTCGCTCGCCCGCGTGCACACCACTGTAATTGCTGACGTCAGCATATTATTGGTGTCATTTTGCTTTCTGCTTGGCTCTGTTATCGGCGATGACTTTTCGGAAATCGAAGCCAAATTAAAATGCATTAAATTTTACGTGAACTTTTCGCTTTGGCTCGAATACTCGCAGTGCTTATGTATATGTGGCAAGGGACGCAGCGAAAGTTCAATAAAAGATTTTCGTAAAGCGTGCAAGTTTGCCTTAATTTATACCAAATGCAATGTTCAAGTTAATAAAAATCCAAAGTTTAGAGTTGCAAATGTGCGTCATAAAATAAAATAAACGGGCGCAAAGATCACCAGCGTTCGAATCGTTGATTGTTAATTGACGAGCGAAGATATAGACTTACATACAAACATACATATACATAAGCAGAATGCAAAGCTGAATATTTAAAATGTATTTGCAATGGAAGTTTGTGGGAGTTTGCAGTACTCTTTCAACTCGCAGATATACTCTGATATTTTAAATTTTATATTTTTCTGAAGTAAATGGGAGAAAAATTAAATATTCTTTTTCAAAATATTTCTTCAGAGTGATCTATTATAACAACATTTTTATACTCTCGCAACAAAAGTTGCTAAGAGAGTATTATAGTTTTGTTCACATAACGGTTGTTTGTAAGTCATAAAACTAAACGAGTTAGATAGAGAGTTATATATATCAAAATGATCAGGGTGACGAGACGAGTCATAATCCGAATGTCTGTCTGTCCGTCCGTCCGTCCGCCCGTGCAACGGATAACTTGAGTAAATATTGAGATATCTTGATGAAACTTGGAATACACGTTCCTTGGGACTAGTGAAGATAAGGAAACTACTACAAACCAAGTTTCATTGAAATCGGTTGAGTAGTTCCTGAGATATGGTTTTTGACCCATAAGTGGGCGATGCCACGCCCATTTTCCATTTTGTAAAAAAATCTGAGTGTAGCTTTCATCTGCCATTTCTTATGTGAAATTTAGTGTTTCCGACGTTTTTCGTTAGTGAGTTAACCCACTTTTAGTAATTTTCAACCTAACCTTTGTATGGGAGGTGGGCGTGGTTATTATCCGATTTCAACTATTTTTATGGTGTGTGGTGGGGTATGTATGAGAACCGACTGCAGAAAGTTTGGTTTATATAGCTTTATTAGTTTTCGAGTTAAATACAAATAACCGATTTAGGGGTGGGGCCACGTCCACTTACCCAAAAAAATTACGTCCAAATATGCCCCCTCCTAGTGCTATCCTTTATTCTAAATTTTACTTTTATATCTTCATTTATGGCTTAGTTATGACACTTTATGTGCTTTTGGTTTTCGCCATTTTGTGGGCGTGTCAATGGTCCGATTCTGCCCATTTTCGAACTTGATCTTCTTATGGTGCCAAGGAATATTTGTGCCAAGTTTCGTCAAGACGTCTTAATTTTTACTCAAGTTACAGCTTGCACAGACGGACAGACGGACAGACGGACGGATGGACAGACATCCGGATTTCAAATCTACTCGTCACCCTGATCACTTTGGTATATATGACTCTATATCTAACTCTTTTAGTTTTAGGTGTTACAAACAACCGTTATGTGAATAAAACTATAATACTCTCTTTAGCAACTTTTGTTGCGAGGGTATAAAAATAATAATATTTTGAAAGTTGTCATTGTTGCTTTGTTAAAATATTTTTATCATTGTTCAATTGTATTGGGCTGTGATAGCCCAAAACAATTTGTAACAAGTAGGGAAAGGTAACCGAACATTTTATACTCTCGCAATTTATTGATGTAATTTTCTAACACACAATTTGAAACAAAGTCCAATAGAGTAACGAAAATCAGCATATATAGTACATGAGGGTTGAGGTAATTCTTGAACCGATTTCACTCATTTTCAACGCCCAGTTATAATGGGAGTAGGGGCAACTTGGCATCTGTTAGTAGGCAGACAAACGGCAATTCGGCCTTGAAATTACTCCGAAATTGCAAATGAACGAAACAGCAGTTGGAAAAATCGCCAAAAATAGCGCTATAACGAAGATTTTCCAGATGTTCAAGTCGCTGGAGGTACTGCACAGGACTTTAAAAGATTTACGCGACTACGAAAATTTTTTTGGTGAAGCCATGATTCTGTTGGCAGGTGATTTTCACCAGACTATTCCTGGATCAACTGTTGCTGACGAACTAATCACATTCCTAAAATCATCTCATTTGTGGCGACACATAAAGAATCGCCAATTAACAAATAACATACGAGTGTTTTTTCAACAATATCATACTGCGATTGTAGAAATACTTGAAAATGGGAGCGACGCAGTTCACACCTCGATATGGATTAATACAATTTTTAACGGGTTTCTGCAAAAGAACAAGACTGGCTGTGAAGAAGGTAATCAATATCGTCACCAAAGCCAAGATAAAGCCAACTATGAAATTTGTTACTTTCTCCAATAAACGATTAAAAAATCAAAGTTTTACAAATTATGATGATTTACGCTTAACACAGATCTACAATAATATCTTTCAATCATTTTAAAATTTATCGGCTATAACGTTTTCGTTTTTATGCGTAAGAATTTTTTCTCTGCATTGCAAGATTTACTAATTTAATGTATACCTTAGCCACAAAAACGTGTGGCAGGGTCTGCTAGTATAATATAAATAAAGTTAAATAAATAAATTGCGAGAGTATAAAATGTTCGGTTACACCCGAACTTAGCCCTTCCTTACTTGTTCTAACTTATTTTATTAAGATAACAGATAATTTGAGCCCTATATTCGGCACAAAGCCCAATAGAATAAGGAACATCATCATAAATATTAGGTCTTTATTCAATGCCTTATAAAAAGTGTTACAGTGATTGGATTTAGTTCAAATAGCGCTCTTTCGTTTGATAATCTGTTTCCATCTAGACGGCAACTTCATAATACCCCCTCGTAGCCTCCTCCTTATTTGCGAAAGACGTTCACCATTAACAGGAACAGGTGGTAATCACTAAGCTCTATGTCCGGCTATATGGTGGATGCGATAAAACCTCCCATCCGAGCTCCCGTAGCTTCTGACGAGTCATCAACGAATTGTGTGGTCTGGTGTTGTCCTGGTGGAACACTTCAACCTTCTGGACGCTTCTGGTCGAGCGCCTGCTTCAAGCGGTCCAGTAGTTCGAAATAGATGGTAGAATTAAGCGTCTGGCCATATGGGAGCAGCTCATAGTGGATGATTCCCTTTCAATTCCACCAAACACACAGCTCAACCTTCCCTGTTTGGGATGATTCACCGGCCTTCGACCCCGACCGTTTCCGCTTTATATTGTCGCACGTGTTCCATTTTTCGTCGCCAGTCACCATCCGTTTCAAAAATGTGTCGAGTTCGTTCCGTTTCAGCAGAATATCGCATGCGCTGATACGGTCAAGAAGGTTTTTTGCGTCAAATTATGCGACACCCAAACATCAAGGTTTTTTATGTATCCAGTCTTCTGCAGATGGTTTAAAATGATTTGGTGACTAACTGCCTTCTCTTATTCGGCTGGCTTATTCATGGTGTCGTTTTCACCCACTCTGAATCGTCGAAACCATTTCTCCGCATTTCGAAGTGATATAATACCATCCCCCAAACACCATTAATCTTACGGAACGTTTCTGTAGCGGATTTGCCATTAACGAAGGAAAACTTTAAAACAGCGCGAATTTCGACGTTAGTGAACTCCATGTTTACACATATAATCCAAACTAATCATGTATAGCGTCCTTTTGTAGGTTATGTCCAGACCTTTCAAAGATGTATAGTATTGCCAGATGAGAGCTCTATAGCGCTTTATACTAATCTAATATAACCTTATATCTAACTAACTATTATACTCTGTGCATCATGTTGTGGGAGTATAAAAAAATCTAAATTGCTTGGACGGGTTTACAGAGCTCTATGACTGTTGAAGTAGTCATCTATATGTCATTTGGAAAGTTTTCTTTGATAGTAGGAAATAAGTTTGTCGAAATTATACCCCTGACAAACGAAGTATAACTATTAAAGAAACTGCACTTAATGTGTCTGAGAAGAATATATTCCATCCTCAAAATGTATGTTTTTGAGTTAAACCAAAGTACCGCTTATGAATGAAGAATAAGATACTTGTGGAGACCAAACCATACAAGACGTGCGACTATGATTTGTTTTAAAACATATTATGCTCTACCTTATTGAAAGGTAGTGAAGGTTGAATAAACTGATTATTTTTTGTAAATTCTTCATTCTCCTACATCACACGCTTATCTTTGTATCCCAAATGATATCCCTCGCTTTGTTGTCAATTTACCGGCCATCCACTAAGTACTCGTATAACGCTCTCTCATAGAAATTTAATGTTTAAAGTTTGCAACGAGTTTATTATTTCGCAATAAAAAAACCCAGAGAATTATTTTAGCTACTCAATAAAAGTAAAAAAAACGTAACGGAAAGCCAACGCAAAGTATACAAAGCAAGAGATAATCAAAAATGCAGGAAGAAAATAAAATATTGGAGTATTTCACTGAGCACAATCATCGATTGCAATCGATGTGAATTCAATTTTATTTATGCACCAACGCGTTAAAATAACGGAAAGCAGAATAAGCGGAAATCGGAAGAAGCAACCAGCGACGGTTATCAAACTGTTGACGAGGGTCCTTGACAGCGGATAAAATACTCGTAAAAACCAAGGTGGCCCAAGTCAAATGTTCGAATGGCGGTGGCGGAGCCGTTGTATATGCGCGGGGGTTGGTAAATAAGGCAGATGATAAGTGCCTATACTTGAGCAGGATGTGAGAGTATAACTGAAGCAATGTTTACAATTACACAGCTGTGCCGGAACGCGCTCTGCTAATTCAACTGCGAATACAAAGTGTAAAAAATTAATAAATTTTATAAGTTTTGATTTCGATTTATCTGGCGTATGCTTTACACTTTATTCAAGTTTACTTTGATTTTCCATCCACCGAAATTATCTTATGCTTATTAACCTTTTGTTTATTGATTTAATGCAGCAGTAAAATTTTTGAATTTTTCTAATAAATTGTACTTCTTTGGACAGATAGAGATACATCATATGTTATTATGTGAAAATTAGCGGCTTTTATAAGAGGTGAATACTGTTTTCAAACATACGACACTGTCGACCCAACAGAGTGGACAAGACGAACAGTGAAGATACAGTTTAATGACGAGTTGCCTTTTTTGTATGAAATTTTAGTAATGACAAAGACCAGGTGTTCCATTAATTCATAATCACTACACTCCGGTAGTTGAGAGCACATTCTCAAAAATCGAGAGGTCTGGGTCGTACATCCTTAAAACGACTGTTGGAAGACCCTTGAAGATAACGATGTACGTGCAAGACGTAAAATTTTCATGTTTTCATGTTGAGATTATGCGATTCGACTAAGCACGTTTCGTGGGGTAAAGCTATTAAGTCATAAAAACATGGTTCATTGTATGCCGCTGAATTATAAGCTACTGGAGTTTCTAATCTTTGGCAGGATGGAAATGTAGTTCATGAGAGTGTGAAGACTGTGCTACGGCGAAATCTAAATTAGTAGAACAAAATGTTAAGAGCTCAACTACCGTTTAGGACCACGATTTATAAAATCGAAGAGGGACGGTTAGTAGATCAGTTCAGAACATACATAAGCTAGTCCCATGGCATTCGGTTCGTGGTATTCCGGAATATTTGGTCCCTAGAGTAACTTGTCTTATAATGTTTAATACCAAGATAAGTACTTGAATAAGAGTGGAATAAAATATGTATATATATATCTACATAAGCTAGATTTTATATTTAGTTATAACTGGGAAGCAAAATACTAGTGTTTTTAAATGATTTGTGCCTGGAAAAATTCGTTTTCACTTAACATGTGTCTATTGCGCTTTGGTCCCAACAAATAGCTTCAAGCTTAGATTCATGAGACAATTTATATAGTTCGTTACTCAAATTATGTCCTTAACTGCTTACACTCATTTTTCCACATTTTATTCCATCACTTCGTCTGTTCGTGAGTTTTTACTTTACATTCTGTGATTCCAAATCAGTGTCGTGTCACTTCCGCATTGAGTGCTGTTTGGCTTGAAGCATTTGGTTTGTTTATTTGTTGCAATTGTTGTTGATGACTTTTAACAGGTTGCTTTCTGTCTCTTCGTTGATTTCCACCGTCTTTATTAGTTAATCTGATTGTCCTAACGGAAGTGGAGGTGGCAGTCATGCCGGAGGTAACTATATTTACTACTCAGCGGATTTATGTGGTAGCGAACACTTCAGTCGGCTGTTGCCAGCTGCGTTCGGCAAGCCAATAAAAACAAAAACCCTGACTTCTATTGCTTCAATGTTAATATTAAATGGATATTAGGTATTCCTTCTGTTTTCTTCTTCTTTTTTGCTTTCCATATTCTATTTTCTTTTGGTAACGATTTTTACGTTTCTTTTTTATCGTCTGTGCTGATTTACTATGCTTTTATTTAACAGCTGCTAACTGTTCATTTCAATTGTTTTGTAGACCTATTGACAGCATTCGCTGATTTACTATTATTAGACTTTTGTATTAGGAAGGGAGTTGTACTTTATTAGTTGACTTTATGACATTTCTCCCTTTTAAATATTACTAAGAGGAATTGTCTTCTTTGGGTTTTGATTAAAATTGTCGGAGCGATCTGTCAGTGTACACCTTTTTTTGGATCTATAATCTTGGTTGGTGACTGGAGATAAGTCTTGAGGAGTATACCTCAGATATAGTTTTAATAGATTTTATCCAGCCGGCAAACTAATCCGATCATGACCATATTCAGTAAAGGGGTCCGCAAGTTTGAAACTTGATGAAATTATCAACCGGTTTTCAGGTATGCCGGCGTAATACCCAGTACGTCAAAATGAACAACAACTGAAGGATAATGTCCAATTTTATTTCCTGGTTACATTTTTGTACGTTCAAGCTGCTCATGCCGCTCATGCCACAGTTTTCTAAGCGATATATGTACATACATTCATACTTACATATGTAGATTGTACTTCAACTGCCAAAACGTATTTTTTTGTATATGTAAAGAAATGTCACAGCACCAAAACAACGAAAAGCGACAACAAAATCACGTAGCGCCAGCGTTTTGTGACAGTTGCACGCGCATAACCGCTTATTAGCGCTCCACAACCGTGCGATGGCAATGGCATTGTGTGGCGCTTCCTTTTCCGCCATGGCATCCGCCGCAGCTGGTTCATCATCGTTTCTGACATTTGACAAATGACCTGCTTATTCAATGATTTCCGTCCAGCTATAGTACACAAGAACAAGCTTAAGTACACAAACACTCGATTGCAAGTAAGGTATTCCGAAAATCACATGGAAAATATGAAACTGAAAGTTTTACATAATTTCAGAAAATGTTTTTAAATTAATAGTGTATAAGTGAGTCCAGTGGCGAACGCAGGAAAAAAATATGGGGGGGGGAGGTGGTTTTAGGTAAAAAGACAATGTTTCATTATTTTATTCACAAATTGAAGTCTAATCTTCTTTTATTTTGGGTCATAACATTTAAAATCTCTTCCTCCGTCACGTCTATATCTCTATGGATATTCAAGAGAGCCATTCCATTCAGGCGTGCTTCTCCAGTTTTATTTCTTAAATATGTTTTAAGCCTGCGAAGTGAGGAAAACGAGCGTTCACTTGAAGCGACAGATGTAGGGATTGTTGCTCCAATCTTTAAAAAACGATGCACTGTTTTGAAAATTTTTGCATCGCAACAATTCAACGCGTCTAAAAAAGTTTTGGATCTCTTTGTTTGATATAATCAGTTCCTGAAAATATATTCAAAATTATAATCTGAAGAAAAGATTTTTAACCTTTTCCACATTCTAAATTCAGCAACAAAATCATCGGGATCTTCTACATCAGCGGACCATTGCTTTTCTAAAACACAAACAGTCTCCTGCATCTCAATAACGTCAAGATTTATGCATTTATTTGGCAAAATGTTTTCAATTTTGGAAAGCAGCTCTCGATGTTTTAAAAATCGTTCATTGATTTGGACCAAAAAATGATCTAAAAACGGTATATAAATTGATCTGCGGTAATATTCTTCCGGCTCGCCTTCATAATTGTCGCGATTAGTTTGCCGTTTCGCCAAACGCGGACTTTTGATTTCTAAATCTAATTCTGCGGCTATTGTTTTAACTGATTCAAACATTTGTTTAAACGATTGTTCAATTTTGAAAAACAAATAATAAGTAAAGTTGTGTATCTAATTCAGACCAGTTTTTTCTGGTTGTTTTTATTAAAAATATAGACATTTTAGTTAAGACACTCAAGTATTTTTTTGCAAATAGCTTAATTTTTTTTAATTTAAATTTATTTCATGGATCGAAAACTGAAAGTCATAATAAATGAGTTTTCAAAAGAAGGCCATTTTCGGCTCACAATTCCCCTTAAATCTAAAAAGATCCAGATCAGCAGCCACAGAGTTATAAGGCAAACTCATTACTTTGAAGCAAATTAAAAAATGTCTCTGTCCAGTTTATATTTTTCTGGGTTTTTTAATTGGCCTACATTCCCGCAACTTTTTAATATTATCCAGATACAATAGGTTTGTTTTTAGTTTAACATTCTCATAGTTTAAAAAAATTAAATTCTATCAGCAGAAAGGTATCAAAATAGGCCGTTTGTGAACAAAAAAGTATAAAATCACAAAATTTAGAAAAAAAGGGGGGTTTAACACCCCAAAACCCCCCACCCTGCGTTCGCCCCTGAGTGAGTCTACCGTAATGTATAGAAATATTATAGTAAAATTTCCGCATCATGATTGAGATCTGTAGTAAAAAGTGAAACTGAGAAATATACCATAAACTGTATGTACTTATACACGAACGTTAAGAAAACCGTAGGGAAGTTTTGGCAAAGCCTTTAAATTAAAGGGTATTTTGGTATAGAGTTGCCATCTATTTGGAAAATCATTGATAAAAAAGTAATGGCAAGGCAAAGTTCGAGTGGAACCGAACATTTTATTGCTTCAGCGGTTCCTTATGTATATATTATAAAATGAATGAATCAGATGAAATTCAAAACTGAGTTTTGTGGGAAATAGTCGTGAACGAGTGGTTGTGAACCGACCCATTTTCCATTTTTTAATCTGAGTGGAGCTCTCCTCTGTCATTTCTTCTGTAAAATTTGGTATTTCTGATGTTTTCGGTTACTGAGCTAACGCACTTTTAGTAATTTTCTACCTAACCTTTGTATGGGAGGTGGGCGTGGTTATTATCGGATTTTACCTATTTTCATGGTGTGTGATGCCGTATGTAAGGTACATGACTGCAGAACGTTTGGTTTCTATAACTTTATTGGTTTGAGAGATATTCACAAAAAACTTATTTAGGGGCGGAGACACGTCCACTTTTCCAAAAATATTACATCCAGATATACCCCATCCTAGTGCGATACTTTATGCCAAATTGTATTTTTATAGCTTTATTTATGGCTTAGTTATGACACTTTATAGGTTTTCGGTTCTCGCCATTTTGTGTGGTCCGATTTCGCACATTTCAAATGGCAACCCTCCTACGGTCCTAAGGTACCAAGTTTCGTTAAGATATCTAAATTTTTACTCAAGTTATCCGTTGTACGGACCGACGGACAGACAGACATCCGGATTTCAACTCGTCTCGTCATCCTGATATATATAAACCTATATCTAACTCGTTCAGTTTTATGACCTACAAACAAACGTTATGTGAACACAACTATAATACTCTCTTAGCAACTTTGTTGCTAAGCAACTTTGTTGCGAGAGTATAAAAAGTAAAGTTCATTTGCACGTTTGAGACCTCAGATAAATGATCTGATAGAGAATTGAAAAATAAGTAATAACTACCTTAGTTTTGACATACAAGCAACCATTGTGTAAAACTAAACTGTCATACCTTTGGCAACATGTTGCTTTCGGTTATAAAATGTAATGCCGAATTTCTTTGCAACTGTGCTGGAAATGTTTCGTTATCAATTTTTTGTCATACTCAGTTACTCTTTACTTATCTGAAATTCGGCTGCGTACGTTTACGGAAGATATATTATAGATATATGTAGGTTAGGTTAGGTTACTCTGGCAGGCTACAACGCCACACATAGACCAGTTTTGGTCCTTTGTAAAACCAGATAGAGTGCCGATAGATATATGTACATATATACATTTTTTTTGCAACACCTTTGACATTTTTATGTGCAACCGTCAATCGAATTGCCGAGAAGGAGTGGTACACTAAAAATTCTTTTATTTTATAAATTCACTATTGCCTGAACTTGAGTTTTCAAGTTGACAGCGTTGATGTTTCATTTGTGTTTACATAGTTATAAGTTCGCTTTTATTGTTCACAAGCATTACACGGGGATGTGTGTTTTTTTTTTATAGTAGGGGGAAGCATCGAAAGCCGGAGTGCGGAACTTTAATCCGCTAAACCTAACCTACTCCCAACACAGGACTCTCCCACGGAACCACCGGATAAAGTATTACTTCATGGGAGTGACTAGACTTTTACGTCTCCTCTATAGCACGGACTGACTGACGCTTCGCTAACAGCTTTCCAATTATCGGATGACTGACACATAAGTGCAGTCAAATTTTCCATCGTTAAACTCTCACCCATGGCTGTTTTCAACTTTTCCCTTATATCTATGAAGCGAGGGCAATAGAATAATACGTGCTCAGGGTCTTCTACGGACTCTGCACACACCGGACAATACGGACTAACGTCATGACGGAATTTATATAGCTAACTTCTAAAGCACCCGTGACCACTTAATATTTGGGTCAGGTGAAAATCAAGGTCCCCATGCTTTCTATATATCCACGGGTGGATGTTAGGTATCAGTCTGTGGGTCCACCGTCCTTTGGTCGAGGTTTCCCACCGTTGCTGTATGAGGCGCTGGTAATTCATGCAGTCGCGCAAATTCACTTCCCTGGATGTCTGTGGGCGGCATACTAGCTAGTACTTCGGCTGCTTCGCTAGATATAGTTCGGAAAGCACTTATTACTCTTATAGCTGTGAGTCTATGTATGGTGTATATCGGCCTGGCATACGCTTTTATGTCTAGCGCCTGGATCCATATTGGCACCGCATACAGGATTACAGAGCTCATTGCCTTTGCAATTAACAATCTCCTACTGGAACGAACGCAGCCTCTATTTGCCATCATTCTCGATAAGGAGTTGTACACCTTGTTTGCTTTACTTGAAGTGTACGATAGGTGCTGTTTGAATTTTAGTTTGGAATCAAATATTACCCCTAGGTACGTCAGCTGTGGCTGTGAGGCAATCTCACACTCCCCTATAGTGAGGGTTATTTTTTCTTCAATTTTTCTAGTGCTAGTGCATTTGATTCGTAGGTCGTCTAGGTGCTGTGCGGTGCGGTGTATGTGTGTGTGTGTACGTGCACATGTATATTCATGCATGCATGTGTAATTATGTGTGCACTCGAACTCGTTCATTCAAAACTGTCACTTGTGTCAAATGAAAAATGAAACACGCACGCCATACAATTACAATAATTGCCCAGCTACATTATCCCACAATACATACACAATGCAATAACAACAACTTCGAAATGTTTTTACATGCATACAAGCGTAGTATATGTGTGCTTGTTTCTGTGGCTGAGTAAAGCAGTTGTGTGCTGTTGTATGTGAGCCTTGCCATTGACATCATAGAGTTCGAGTTGTCCGGTTCTGGTACTATATAGCGTTTGTTTTTTTTAGACAAAGAGTATTTCTATCTCGGCTTAGTGGCCATATAGGACATTTCGTAGCCAATATGCAGTACTAATTTGATGGACATGTTGCCGATTCAGATTGTTGCTGTGAAGGTCGGTAAAATCATTTGTAATATAGCCGGAGTTAAAGTCGAAACATTTATCCAGCGATACTGTGAAGTTAGCTGACGAATTTGTATTCTTTTGAATAAATACAAAGGACAAATCTACACTCACTTAGAACTTAACAATCCCATATAACTTTTTTTTTGGAAAAACTTTGAAACCAAAACCTGCCGCTCCGTATTGTTCGTAAGCTTGAACTCTGCGAGCACGGTAGAACGTTGGATGAATCGTTATATTTGGCTGATATATTTGCCTCCCTCGTTAGCCTATATAGAAGAAAAAAAACCAAAAAGATCGAGACGATCAGTTCATAAATGCTCTTCGGATCAACTAGTTAGACCCAGCCTTCCGAATGTATACAAGCGCCTACGATTATTATCTTATTCAGTTATCTGTCAAAATTGCTGCTAAATCGCATTAAATTTAGCCAGATATATGTACATATATACGTCTGTATATGTATGTATATATCAAGCCTTGTTCTTAGACATTTCTGTTGTAACTGTTTGCGTTTTTTTATCCAAAAGCTGTAGACTTTTTGTAATAAGTACCTTAAAGACAAAAGCTCACATTCTGCTTCCCTTTTCAATTTGGTTCCCTCAACGATAATTCTTTGTCCAGAAAATGTGCTGTGTATACTCGGTGTGCTTGGCTTTGCAATCTCGCTATTGTTTTACTACGGCACTTTTATTGTTGCTGTTGTTTTCTAACAACAATTACGTTGGTGATGCCACTTACCGATGTCCTTTACATGTGTTTACTTGACACTTTTAGCCACTTGCCATTCGCAGGCACTTGTCACTTTTGTTGACTGCCGTCCGGTCATCCGACTGAGCTACCGGCGTTGAATCCGATTCGAAACCATTGACTGCTACCATTATTCTACATCATTCGGTTTGCTACTCACTGGCCTACGCCAGCCTGTTAGTGAGGTGCTCTGCGATGTCGGTTGAGGTGTGTGTGTGTATGGAGGGCGACCTCTCATCCCAAATACAGTCTAGACAGGATGCGATATTTTTTTGTAGTGGCTATTGTGTGAGGCGTCGCGTAGCTGGGTACATTTCAATAGTCGTCTTCACATTGGCAAATTCTTTTGTTTCATCACTTTTTCCTCCGACTTTCATCGCTTGTTTGCACCGAAGGTGTTAAGAGCAATGTAAGCATTTACAAGTGCCGCAGGTGGCGGCAACGGAAAGAAATCCGGGAAATTAACAAATAATTGCCGCAATGCATTTTTACTTGTATTTATCTTAAGGAAGCCTTCATATAATACACTTAAGGTTATCCTTTTCTTATGGTTATACGTAGCGATAATGGATGAAATGTTTCTGAATGATGCATTTAGAAATCTGCATTGACCGTACCATTGTTAACTCAAAATTTGTAAGCATCTCCATATTTTGGATAATGCTAAGTTGCGAACCGCAGATGGTAGGAGAAGATTCA
Source organism: Zeugodacus cucurbitae (assembly GCF_028554725.1). Classification (NCBI taxonomy): domain Eukaryota; kingdom Metazoa; phylum Arthropoda; class Insecta; order Diptera; family Tephritidae; genus Zeugodacus; species Zeugodacus cucurbitae. The sequence goes on from NC_071667.1 coordinate 12,586,968, forward strand.
CAGATTCTTAAAAAAATGTATATTTAAATGAGAAGCGGCTATAATAGCCATAACGGTTTGACCTTTTGCAGGATTACTATATATCGCAGAAGGTTACATTCAAATATGGTTTTTAGTTTGTAACTGAACCTACGGTGAAAATTCATTCGGATCTATACAATAAGCTAGGTTAGGTTCTGGAATAATGGCTGTTACAAAAGTTCATATATATAGCAGCAAACAATATTGAGATGGAAGCATTAATGAAGCGTCATGAAGACAGGATTTGACAGACAGTTAAAGAGAGCAAAGCATCATTTCTGATTCATAATTTCGGATGATGACAACCATACGCGATCGTTTGCTCCCTGTTGGTCCAACGTGGACAACGGGTATAGAGTTTCTGAGACTTATATGTAATTGGCGTAGGAACCGCTTTAAGCGATTATAGCCGAATGCACCAGAGCGCGCCACTCATTCTTCCTGTTTTGCTTCTTGGCGCCAACTGAAAACACCAAGTGAAGCAATGTCACTTTCCACTTGGTGCTTCCAACGGAGATGAGGTCGTTCTCTACCGCGGTTTCCTCCAGCGGGTACTTCATCGAACACTTTCAGAGCTGGAGTGTTTTCATCCATTCGTACAACATGACCTAGCCAGCGTAGCCGCTGTCTTTTTTTCGCTGAACTATGTCAATATCGTTGCATAAATCGTACAGCTCATCGTTCCATCGTCTGTGGTATTCGCCGTTGCCAATGTTAAGAGGACCATAAATCTTGCGCAATACCTTTCTCTTGAAATCCCCAAGAGTCGTCTCATCGGATGTTGTCATCGTCCACTCTTCAGCGCCATACATCAGGACGGGAATAATGAGTGACTTGTAGAGTGTGATTTAAGTTCGTCGAGAGAGGACTTTTCTTTTCAATTGCCTACTCAGTCCAAAGTAGCACCTGTTGGCAAGGGTGATTCTGCGTTGGATTTCCAGGCTGACATTGTTATTGCTGTTAACGCTAGTTCCCAAGTAGACGATAGTATCTACCACTTCATAGTTATGACTGTCAACAGTGACGTGGGAGCCAAGACGTGAGCGCGCTGACTGTTGGTTTGATGACAGGAGATATTTCGTCTTGTCCTCATTCAGCACCAGACCCATACGCTTCATTCCTTATCCAGTCTGGAAAAAGCAGAACAAACGGCGCGGTTGTACATCATCGGCGTACCCAAGTAGCTGTACACACTTATAGAAGATTGTACCTTCTCTATTTAGCTCTGCAGCTCGTATTATTTTTTCCATCAATATATTGAAGAAGTCGCACGATAGTTAGTCACATATGAGACTTCTTGCATGCTTTAGGTTATCAGTTCAGATGTGACTTTATAAAGTTTTCATATGTAAAGTACAGGTTAGACAGAGTTGTTCTGATAACACAGCCACATAAAAACAAATGTGTCATGACCGGGTGGTCTTACTATATGTGCCTTATGTTTTTGGGGTAGCTGAATCCGAATCCGAGGTCCATTTAACCCCATCAGATTTGCTTGAAACTCGTTATTCGAGGGTTTTCAGAGTCGCTGATTACAATCGCTCTAAACTCGTTTCTCGGGAATTTTCGGGATCGCTGATTACGACCTCAAAAACATACTTACAAGCGAGAGAATCACTCATTCTACATGATGTTGGTGTTAAGCGTCACAGCAACTCGGACACAATCTTCTGGTGTCGTTGAGTACACGCTGAGTGCAATGAACGCATAACCAGCGCATAGGAAAGGCGATCAGAATGGCTAAGGCTTCAGAATGGCAAATCTCTTCTCTTACCAAGAGTTCATAGATTATCTAATCAACAGATAAGTGCAACGACAACAGCATAGCAAGAAAATGCAAGTAGAACGCAACTGAAAAGTAATAGCTATAGAAGCAACAACAATATGCTTGACAACTATGAGGACAAGTGTGTCCAATGGCTGCTTAGCAATTTCACCTATACATACATATTTATGCGTGTGTGTGTGTGTGTGTTGGTTGGTCTATTCATTAAAGAAGTGTGTGGCAGATGACATGTTGCAACGTCACCGACAAATCCAGTGACCGGCAGCGACCAACTCATCATCATGTTGAACGATAGCAGCTGTGAAAGCAGGAGAGACCCCAACAAAAACAACAGAAACAACAACAAGCAGCATCACAATAAAGGTAAGAATTTTGAGGAAGAAAGCAAATGTCACCGCAGGCCAACAAAAAAGTGACGGAAAAGCGAAACGGCCCGGCAGGGAAATATGTTCCAGTTGATGATAGGCAGCTCGTTAGTGGATAGTGCACAAGCGAGCGTTCACACATACACACACATACTCGTGCTCGTATAAAATGGATGCATGGCTACGTCATTCGTTAGGTTTGCGAGATGAAAACGCCTTTGGTGGTACCACACATTCAGCTAACTATCTTACTCTTCACAGTATTACAACAAACACACATGTATACGCACATATATATCACTGCGACGCTCTTCACGAAAATGTCTAACCATTGAACAGTGTTGACGGTTGCATGGATGATTCTGTGTGTAGTTGTTGTTTTTGTTGTCGTAAAATGCTATATTCCGGCAGTCAGTTGCCGCTAGCGCGTGTCAGTCATTGCCCGAATGAGTTGAACAGCTTATTGTACTTGTTGTTATTGTTGTTTTATACAGCAGTGTATCTGATCTGAACTGTATCACACTTCATGGAATGCGTACGTGTGTGTGTGATGCTCATAATAAGGTGAGTGCTACAATGAGGAAGCAAGTGTGGAAATTTGTGTCGTTCTCCGAAGTGTTTGGTTACCGGCTAAATAACGGCTAACAACGTACATACGCATATGTACACCTATAATCAGCTGGAAATTAATTTTGCAATGAGTGTGTGTTTCCTTGGCATATTTTACGTCAATGTATTAGTGATGCTGATTTAGGCCATGATAGTCTCCAGTTATGATGAAGTTTAGTGAAGCAGATTGAATTTGGTGGTGGCCCAGCTGCAACATTTTAATGATGAGAATATACATTGGGGAACTTGTGCTATAAATTAGTTGTTTCTGAGAAACACGAGCATGCATTTCATAACTCAGTCTTTACATAAGATGTATAATTAGTATATTTAGGTTTATTGAAAGTGGACAAGAATCTTAAGTGGTTTCTATCAACCAAATATCTAGAGCAGTTAGAGTTCTCATCAAACATAATTGTTAATCGAGCTTGCTTCTTATTTTACCATAAATCTGCAATGGGTTCCAGGACATAGTGATATTCCAGGTAACTGTGAATCAGACGAACTTGCCAGATTGGGCACTACTTATCAATTAGAACCCGATAAAGAGGGAATATACATGCCTTTGGCCACTTGTAAACACCTAATCGATAAGTTTGTTATAGGGTTGGCTGAGTCTCAGTGGAAGCAATCCCTGACTTATGCAACAAGCAGACAAACGTGGCAGGAATGGAACATGGGCCGTACTTGCCGATTTTTAAAAGTAAAAAGAGACGATATAAGAACTCTGGTAAGAGTTATAACTGGACATTGTTTGATTGGGAGTCATGCCTGCAGATTGGGGACACCATACAATGATTACTCCAGAAGCTGTCAAGAAACAGAAGAAGAAGAAAGTGTACAACATCTTCTATGCGGATGCAAAGCTTTATATAGGAAAAGAATGGCAACTATCGGTCGTGTTTTCTTCGATAATATCTCGGAAGTTGTACATATACAAATTTTTGCATTATTTAATTTCATCAAGACCACTGAGTGGTTCAAAGAGGACATGGTGGTGTGAGGAGATTCCGGTCCCGGTGGTAACATAATGGGCCTCCTAAGGCATAGGTGCGTCGTTTGACATTCACTATACCTACCCTATATACCTAGAGTTCTCATACATCTCAAATTAAAAAGTACTGTTAGGGATTAATTAATGTGAAAAAGCTTTTCAATTTAAATTTACGATACAGAGGAAGCTTCAAGCTTCTGAAATCAACTGCTTCCGATAATATGTATGCTCGCAAGCAGCAAGAAAAATCCTTTCGATCTTTCAGTCTGTCTTTGGTTGCTGACACAGATTGTGCAAAAAGTGAAAGTGAAGTCTGGTCAGAGTAGTTAAAAAAATTCAAAACCCCCTATTATCCCTAAGAATGTTTCTGGATATGGTTCTGCTTTAAGACCTGTAAATGTAATCTGCTAAGGGAATAAATATAAATTTGTCAATGTGAAATGCAAATTTAAATTTCAGTACTCTCTTTTTTCCTTCGTTCATTGACTAGATTTATCCATTTACTATCGAAACATTTTTGTTTTTTTGATTTTGAATGAATCCATCATGAGTTATGATGTCCACCGCAAGAACTTTTTTTTGACACGTTCATAAAAAATTCAGAAAACAGCGATCTAATCTGTATGAAATGCTAAATTGTTTAAAAGTAACATGTGTATGATTGTACATATTAAAAAAAATTATAATTATCCTTGTTTTAAGCCTCTGAAACCCACCTAACCCCTTAATACCAAATTAATACATGCGACTTGGAATTATTCGTTGTCTAAGAATGCAATTATTCAAATTTACAAATAGGCCGACTGCTTCAATACAAATTATAGATTCTTGAGCATTTATTATTATAACTTTTTTTATAAATAACGCACACATATACATCTGGTAATACTAGGTAGTTAGCAGCGTAATTTAGTGTGGCATATCAATGTCATTTGAGTATCGCGATGACGACGGCATATTTCATACGAACACATTATAGCAAATTTGATTGATAGCGTAGAGTATCGATACGCGTATACATGTTTGTGACTAAGTAAAAAAATATCAGCCGTAATACTACACTATACTTTAGTGTAGACGCCGGTTGCCAGAAAGTTAGAAGCAGAAGTTAGAAGCTCTTTTTATACGTGGTACATTTAATGATCATTTTGTATTGCTTTAAGATATTTTCCTCCCTGTGATAGCATTATTTAAACTGCCCAATATTCGCTAGTCATTTAAATTTTAAAGATTTAGCATCTGTTGATTATACCATACTTATGTCTAATATCTTTTCTCCGCTACATTTCACTTTTTAATGGGATCTTACTGGAATACATCTCAATCTCTTTTTATATCACATGACGATTTTGCTTTGTAGAAAATATACGCAAACCCACCATCTAATTATATATTTGCTGTGAAGTTGTATTTTCTAAACCACTCTAACCATTATTTCATTATAAAATTGTTTCCTCCTGTTTATTAGATTAGTTGAAAAAGTTTTAATTTTTAGAAAGGATTAAAAAAATTTATTCACCACAATATAAAAGTTATTCTCAAACATATCCAATTAGTTGCCCGCGACTGAATATTAGATTACTTGAAAAAGTTTTATTTCTAGAAAGGTTTAAAAAATTTATTCTCCACAATATAAAAGTTTTTCTCAAACGTCTCCAATTAATTGGCCACTACCGTATATTAGATTAGTTGTGAAAGTTTTAATTTTTAGTAATTTTTAGAAAGGATTAAAAAAGTAATAATTCATCACATTCTATTTTTTTCTCAAACATATTCAATTACTTGTCCACTGCCGTATATTAGATTAAATTCATACAAAGTGCTCATTAGCTTGCGCACAATCAGCGACAGCCATCAGAAAGTAAAGCACAATTTTTTTGGTCTGCACATTTTGCTAACCAAACATAAAGTGCTTATTAATTTCAACTTAGACACAATGTATAATACAATAAATATACAAGTAGAGCATGTATATGAGTATATAGCGTGGAAAAAAGAACGCCAATGACAGTGACATATACGAACGCAGGCATACGAGTGTTACGTGCCTCCACGACGAAAAAGTGTCGAGCTGACATTCGTCAACTTTAATTATAATGCGCTTTTGTGGCTGTCAGTCTCGTCAACCTGCAACAGTGAGTATGAAGAAAAAAAAAACCGCCCGTTAGATAAATAACAAAGGCAACAAAAATGTGTAATACCATGGCATTAACAAAACGCTAAGCTTTAATTAAAACTCAATAAATCCCGGAGGTGAAATGTGACCGAGAAATGCGGCACGAAAAGCGAAACTAACGGCTGTACAAATATGCTGGAGCAAATGTGCGAAGCGAACAAAAAAGCAGTAAAGTGTTTAAGAATAAAGTGTGTAAAGGAATAATCATTTATAAACGAGTTAACGAATATACGTGTGTGTGTGTGCGTGTGTACACTCTTTTGTATGCTTACATGATTGCTGGTGTATTTTGTATTCTGTTGTACTCCAACAGGATCACATCAATTCCCACAAGGAGACAAAGTAAACTCAACAAAAGCATTAACCACACATCAGCACTCACACAAATAACAACCAACAATGCGGCGTGCTGTTGATTGTAGTCGCATTGGCTGTTAGTGTTCCTGTTGTTGTCAGTGTTGTTGTAGTTGCTGTCGCAGCTGTCACATGTTGTGTTGGCAACAATGAGAAAAAATTGTTAAGCAGCAACTTTTCGTTGAACAACAATTGTGCACAAATCAACTATAATTAACACGCGGACACTAGCGTTGAAACATACACACACCGGATCATATGCCATACACCATGGCGCATGTGTATGTGTGTGCGTGCGGCGAACTAAGCAACATTGCAACAAAGTCATTTAAAGTAAGTAACTATTATTATAACATTAATTTACAAGCAATATTGTAGCTGTCAGACGACAATAATATACAAGCAGCAAAGATAACTACAACTACAATAACAACAACAACTGCAATATTGTTTAGAAAAAAAAACAAAAACAACTACAACTGTTTGGGAATAGAGCCTGTTAGTTGTGAGTGACAAAGGCGCACACAGTTATTCATGTGTGTGTATGGATGTGTGGAGATATGTAGGTACCAAGAAAGTACCCAGTAAGCCCATGAAGCAATAATAATATGTGAGAATTTGAAAACAAAAAAAAGATTGGAAATGCTTAGCTTAGCACTTGAATTTGTTCAGAAAATCTACAGGCTGAGATTGGTTTATTATACCTATAATACTTTCCAAACCCTTTCTTTTTGTTATGGCCCAGCTAGCGCAAGAGCAATTAACTATCATGTAGTACGTCGATGATTAGCGCCTGGGTTGATCCTTGATTTGTGAAAATAAAATCTACCGTGTGATCAAAGAGCGCTGCGATGCTGTTTACGGCGATTCTTATTCTTCCATGACGATTGTCAGTTTTTATTGAGCCACGCCCAGTGGTTCCGAAAATATAGAAACCCCGAATAGAAGGCCTTCACTTCATAGCAGTATTAACCATGGATTCACTGGTATAAACCAGAAACCAAGTCGAAATGGTGGACTGCACTCGGTGCTCCTGAAAAAGGCGTAGTCTGTTTTATCGGCCGTAAAGTTCACAAGGTGTGATATACTATTTGAAGAATGATAAAATGGTCGTAGGGATCTAATGGGAAGGCCCCATTTATCGAAGCGAAATATCGTTCTTCCACAATTATAACTCAACGGCTCACACTTCCGCCATCTCCACGTCCAAACTGGTTGTATTAGGTTACGAACTGGTCCACATCCATAATATTCTACAGATTTGGCTCTGTGCCCTTTTATCTTGTTTCCAAAATTTTAAAAGTTACATGTCGAGCAGAAACTGCAGTTTATCGCCTCTACGGAGAGTTTTTTTTTTTAGACAGTTTAAAGAATTTGAAGTATCACAGGATCAAGTATGTATATAGAGATAAAAGGAGAGTTAGCATTTTTTATACAATTTTTGTTTTTTCTTTTATGTATTAATCGAACCGTATTCGTACAGAGAGTCTTAAATCTATTGTTCTAGCAAACTTAGACTTAAAGCTACAGTATTTTTAAGTCGACCAAAACTTTTATATTCAACATCCTTTGAATATGTAAAAAAGTTCTGCTTACGAAGTTATTTGAAACTCGTTGGAGATACAAATCTATAAGTAGACTCTAGATCACAGATATTTATTTGACTTCTTCAAAGTTGATTGATCCAAACAGTATTATGATTACTTATTTAGGGATTCCAGAGCATAACACATGATTACGTTACTCATTGGGTTCGCTGTGACACACTACTCCCATAAATGTGGGAGAAAGTAAGAACTACTACAGAGCACAGCGCCACTACGTGGGGTTAGCTGAGCGATGGCTAATATGAATGTAACACACACAGGCATACATATGAGAGCGCATTAACCAGTATATATAACATTAAAAATAGCAACAACTATTTTATAGTCATTTAGTTAGTAGTTAGTGTTGAGAGGATAAGAAAAAGCATAGAAACATATAGATCACAATATATTTGTATATCTGGTTGCTTGTCCCGTGTGGCAGGGAGCCGACAAAACGAATACTGATGAGTGAGTGAGTTAATAGCAGAAGCAACAACAACAACTACTGAAATCAGCAACATTAGCCCGGACAATAGAAGCGCCGAGTGTTGTAACGGAAAGTTTTGCTGATAGCGTGATGCGTAGTCTGTGGTTTGTTGTTGTTGATTTTAGTATTGTATGCTTTTTGTTGTGCGACTATTTGTTTGTTGCTATTGTTGGTATTCAGCTCGATTTATTGCATTTTTTCATTCAACTAGTTTTTCGTTTTGTCCCCATGTGGTACTTTTATGCCCCTCTTTTTGTCTTTGGACTTTGCAATTGCACTTCTTCTTGTTTAGATACGTTTCGAAGTTTTGTTTGTGTAAATTAGAGCGCACCAGGAGCTTCAGCTTCCAGGAGCTCTTCAGCCACAGATTCAGAATTTCTAAAGCAGAGTAAATTTTCAGTTTATATGTTTTTTTAAGTCAATTACGTTGAGCAACACCAAAAGTTTCGTCAAGATCAGGAAGGACCTCTCCGAGCTGCTCGATATCAAACGAGGCTTCAGAAAGGGTGACTCACAACCGTGCGACATCAATCTATAGCTGGAAAAAATAATACGAGAGAAGGTACAATCTTCTATAGGAGTGTGCAACGGCTGGCGTACGCTGGTAATATTGATATCATTGGAAACAACAACCGTGCAATGGTTCCGTTTTTTACAGACTGTATAAGGAACGAAGCAAATGGGTCTGCTGGTGAATGATGACAAGACAAAATATCACTGTTGACAGTCATAACTTTGAAGTTGCAGATAATTTCGTCTACTTGAGAACCAGCATTAACAACACCAACAATGACAACCTCGAAATCTAACGCAGAATCACTCTTGCCAACATGTCCATTTTTGAACTGAGTAGGCTCTCGACGAACCAGAATCAAACTCTACAAGCCGCTTATTAATAACTTCCTGATGTATGGCGCTGAAGCGTGGACGGTGACAATATCTGATGAATCGACACTAGGAGTTTTGGAGGGAAAAGTTTTTACGCTGGCTACGTGATGTTGTCCGAATGGATGAAAACACTCCAACTTTGAAAGTGTTCGATGCAGTACCCGCTGGTGGAAGCTGCAAAGGAAGGCTTTCACTCCATTGGAAAGACCAGGTGGAGAGCGACCTGGTTACACTTCAGATTTCGAACTGGCGCCGAATTCCGATGGAAAGAGAAGAATGGCGCGATATTATCTATTCAGCTATAGTCGGATAAACGGTTCATACCAACATATCTTATTGTTTATCTGCAGAGAAGTGCCTTTGGAGTGAAAATATTACCATTGAAATCGAATGTCAATGACTATATAAGATTCTTCATTCCCACGAAGCTATCGTCTTTTATACAGTGTAGGTCATACATAAGGATTTCATTCCGACATTCCGTTACCTATAAAACGAAACGAACATTTCTTTTTCTAAGACTAGGTCCAGGGAACGAACTATCTTCGGGATAAGGTTTTAGGATAAGGAAGCTTAGAAGACTGAAGGAGATGACTGTTATTATATTTAGTTTACAATAGAACGTAATTGGACATATGAAAGTAAAGTGCATTCCCTTGAATATAAATTGTGACCGCTGAACTCCACATTGTTTTTAATAATTTTATTTTTAAGTTAATTAAAGTGTGACTATTCTCTGTGGTGAGAGATTTTTAAGTTTTTTGCATATGTTCAACACTATGCTTTATTTAATTACCTACTTTCTCCCATAATAAAAGCAACATAGTAATTGTCACTTCCTTCCATGCAAAAAATACTCTCCAAAGTGTTGGAAAAAAAGCTTTTAGGTTCGTAATTAAAAAGCTTTCAGTGCAAAAGCCAATACCGTTAATTCACAGAAGACCAACTAATATGAATTTGCCAAAAGAAGTGCTGTGCGGCAGAAAAACGGCAGTGGTTTGAGTGGTTTGGCGGCGAAACGCATGCAATTTTCAGAAAGTGTGGCTGTGCTTACACAACACCAAAGCCGCTACATGAAAAATGTCAAAGCGTTAATGTCATTTGGCCACAGCTTGTGTTACGACAAACGCCAACAAAGGCTTTCAAGGGAAAAATGTTGCGTTTTTAGTTGGTTGCAAGTCAAAAAAGAGATGAAAGAAAGAAGCGAAGTGCACTTTTTTCGTTTAATAATTAGATTTTCCGTACGCATCATGCGTGAATATTTGAGTAAAGGGTTTATCACGGCCGATATAAAGGAGTGGAATCGCTGGAAATTGCAAAGCGAATCAGCTCGCATGGGAGGGTAACCTAGCAACATTTGCGCCGGAGTGGAAACGTGTCTATGGCATATTCATAGACTTCGAGTGAGCTCACCAAACGCTGGAGAACAACCAGCACCTGTGCAGTAGCGAGGTCTTTCTGGCTTGCAGTGGATCGAAAACGGTTCTTCCAGCTGCTGTCGCTTAGGAAGGCTCATCTCTTGGCAATCAGTGGTGTGGTTACTGGTCCTTGTCCAGTAGGCACACACGCGGTGAGGCTTAGTATCAAGTCAGGCGCTAGTTGCCAAAGCTGTTTGGAGGAAGGCGAAGAGCAATCATCCAAGCACTTCCTCCTTCAATGTCCAGCATTCGCCAGGTTTAGGATAAAGCACCTCGGTAGGCACATCTTCGGCGAACCCAGTGAAGTTACTGGAGTCGACATTAGTTGACTTAAGAAATTTATAATAAAGTCCAAACGCTTTGTCGAATCATAAGGGTCTTAGAGATCCGTCAGGAGTATCCGGGTATCACAAAGGACTGTCGAATCTATCCAAGTGAGATTCTCTGGAGTAAGAGGAGATCTACCCCTTAACCTAACCTATAGTGGTCGCATGTCAAAGCTTCTTTGCAATTAATGAGTAACAGTCACAAAACAAAATAATGAATCAAAATATTATATCTAACAAGTAAGGAAACACACGTAACATCAGGGTGTCAAGAAAATATTATATACCGAATTTTATTGAAATCTGTCGAGTAGTTCCTGAGATATGGTTTGTGACCCATAAGTGGGCGATGCCACGCCCATTTTCCATTTTGTAAAAAAATCTGAGTGCAGCTTCCTTCTGCTATTTATTCTGTAAAATTTAGTGTTTTTAACATGTTTTGTTAGTGAGTTAACGCACTTTTAGTAATTTTTAACCAAAACTTTGTATAGGAGGTGGACGTGGTTATTATCCGATTTCTTTCATTTTTGGACTGTATTAAGATGTGGCTAAAACAAACGACTGCAGAAAGTTTGGTTTATACTGCTTTATTGGTTTGCGAGATATGTACAAAAAACCTATTTGGTAGCGGTACCACGCCTATTTCCCCAAAAAGTTACAAAGTTACATCCCCTTCATAGTGCGATCCATCATACCAAATTTTATTTCCATAGCTTTATTTATGGCTTAGTTATGGCACTTTATGTGTTTTCGGGTTTCGCCATTTTGTGGGCGTGGCAGTGGTCCGATTCCGCCCATCTTCGAACTTAACTTTCTTATGGTGCCAAGGAACACGTGTTCCAAGTTTCATTAAGATATCTCAATTTTGACAAGTTACAGCTTGCACGAACGGACACACGGACAGACGGATAGACGGACGGACGGACAGACAGACATCCGGATTTGAACTTTACTCGTCACCTGATCACTTTGGTATATATAACCTTATATCTAACTCGTTTAGCTTTAGCACTTACAAGCAGCCGTTACGTGGACAAAACTATAATACTCTCTTAGCAACTTTGTTGCTTTTCTACTCAGGGCTTCTGAGATAACTCTATTAGTCATTCAGAAGTTATTGCAGGACCGAAACATCTTATGTTCATCTGCATGAGAGAGATAAAGGTGTCTAATTCATGGTGCTGTTAGAGCTTTCTAACACCGTCTCTATTCGGAGTTCGAACAAAAGGTAAATTATACTTAACTGAATGAAAAATAATACTCAAAATTTGCTCACAAATTCAAATATTTTACAGTTTATATAAATATACATATAACAGTTAGTTTGCAAACTATTTCGGTAGAGGTAAAATTCTGTTTCAGCCAAAAAACGCAAAAATGTGGTGTCGAAATGGAAGATGGTGATAATGTTAATTGTACTAGCCACACTAAAGTTGTGCACTTTGATGTTCTTCCACATTTCAGTGCGTTTGTTTGTGATCGTTTTGCAGTTGTTCGTGCTAATAAAGTTGATGTCGAATGTGTACTGAAATTATGACATATTTTAACTTTCACCAAACACCAACAGACCGGTTGGACATTTAGCACGCTGCTATTATGAATAATTTAAGTGTCGGCATGACACTGATTACTCGTACCAACTTATAAGTGAGGTTAGAAATACATCGGCATAAAATGAGCGTGAATTTCTAAACGTGGTTGCGCAAAGTTATATTAAAAGTACTGTTGATGATGGAAAAATTGAGCCTCATGAGAGAAGGAATGTAGGATTAATTCAGATCTAAAAGGAGCTTTTGCTAATGTACTGATACCCAATCGTAGATTTTTTTGGATTAAAGACGAACACTTAATCTAATTCTAACAAACTGGTTGCAGTGATTTTTTCTTTTAATAATTGAGTATAGCATTTTGACTGCGACGCTTATCCCAAAGCAAAAAAAAATCTGTGTAGTATATACTGGCTCGGCGACTAATTCTCAAATAAAGAGTTATTAAATTTTAAATTATTTACTTATTTTCAGGTTAATTGTTTACCTTTATTTCAAAATGACAGACGGAGAGTGTAGGCGAAAGAGTAAAGTTTATCAAAAACTTCAAAAGACATAACTGAACTTTTGACGTATAACAAAAACTGTCTGCTGCCAAGGAAAATATAAACATTTCCCTCGTAACTGGTACACATCATTATCTGGCATTTGTTTTTGTTTAGAAAAGTGACAGTTTGGACATTTTAACCCCGTCCCTCCGCTCCACCACTCACTTTGTTAAATGTTATTTTCTCATTTATTCACAAGTTGTTCTTGTTATAAAAGACGCTTTTGTAGTTGTTGCTGTTGCCGTTGTCGTTGTATTTCATGTCGAACAAATGAATACACAATGACAGCGCAGATTAGTTTACTTAAATTAATGGAATTTTACACTAATAACACACAGCTGATGGGGTGAGTAGCTCTTATAAAGTCTATCTTAAGGCGCATCGACGCTATGAAGCTGTGTTAGTTGTTGTCTTATAGCTCTGCTTTTAACAGCAGTAAATGAATTGTACGCATAAATACAGGTGTGAAACTGCGCAGTAGGAATTTGAGTTTCTTGTTGTAATCACTTTGGTAGCCGTTTTGTCGTGCTGTTGGCTTAAATGACAGCTTATATGTATAATATTGTGCAACCCATTTACTTAAACAGTAATTTACCTAATAGCACAGCAGACGTGTTGTAGTAGTGTGTGCGTGATGAAATTGTCAATATTTTAAGATGATTTAGGCTTTATTCAAATTAGTAGAGATCACTTAATCCATCGGCTTGGCTGATTTCATTTGAGACGCTTTGTGATATAATATACACACTACTGCTCTGTAGTCTACATTTGGAGTTAAAATGATATATATTTTGAGTACTTCATCATTCTGAGATTAAAATACTAATTTCTTTGTTGGATCCTAATATGTTACGATAATCGGCCAAATATATTTTCAAGTTTGGCTGGTACATATATTGTTACCTGTAGATAATATTCTTAAGAGCAACATTGACTGTATGCACCTAGAAGATACTACATTAATCTGTGAATTCATTGTCAGGTATGTTATAAGTTACATAGACAGACGTTTTCAAATTTTTTTAAAAGCTTCAAAAGATTAGTTTATACATTTTCCGCAATAAAAAGCACTTTCGACACAAATCATCCTGCCCCTAAAACCAATATCAATCGAGGTTTGAGTTACGAAAAACCACATAAAATATTTGTGTTAGTGAACTCCTTACATGAGGCACACACGTGCCGTGCACAACATCACTTGATATCAGTGGTGTAACAACGAATTATCATGTAGGAAACGGCAGTTTCGTTTGAATTCAAAAGTACCTGTATGTGGGTTTTTAACCTTCAAAAACCATGTACATATATATGATCAAATTCTAAATACGGGTTTTCCTGAAACCATTAAAAAATATTTTTCGATAGTTTACAATATATGTTTATTTTCTACCACATTCACATGCACTTTGTTCCAGCTCATATTAGTTTTTCAAGGAGGGGTTCTACTAAGAGTGTCACGCCCACTTTTTTAAATTTTCAATTCTGAAAATGGTCTCTTTAATTTTTTCAAAAGTGTCTTTCCGTATCCTATCTACTCAAATCGATCACAATTGTTAGTTTCGAAGAAATCTGTTATATTAATAATGGGTGTGGTTTGTTACTGATTTTGTAGTGCCTCGTTGTTGTTGCTTTTAATTTTTAAGTCACATTACCTTAACTCAACAATTTCTACTTGTTCACAATAGCTCCCAATGGTCTCTCCGAACGTGCGCTTCGATTGTTAGTGTTTTACCTGCAAAAAACCTTAGTCCTTTGTCCTTTCATGTTGTGCGCTAAGTTTGGCAACAAATTAATTTCCCCGGCGTATAAAATTTTTCAATATACACACACATACAGGCAGTTTCGTGAGAGTGCCGAAAAGTGTGTGGAGTGAACTGTCTGCAGTCTGGCACAAAAGAGTGGGATATTGCGTACAAGGGTTGTGCTTTAAGCCTTTGATTTTCTTATGGTTTACTCTGATGCTCTCGTGTCGCCATTAAAAATCATTAAACATTCACACTGTGGCAGTGCACATCACAACCCTTCACTGTAATTTTTTATGCTGCTTTCCTTTAGTTTAACTTCCATTTTTTGTGTTTTTTTTACAGTAACTTCGTAAAAGTTTTATGATTTAAAATTTAGTTGCCATACCAATATAGTGTGAGAATTAGAAATGCTAGACGCTCCAGCTCCATTTTATTCTTTTCTATTCTAAGACATCGCATAACTATCGCCGACACAACATTCGCCTTCGGGAGCTTATGCTTGGAAATTATACACTTTTTGCTTTTTCATACTTAGCCAAAGTGTGCTTGGTTGTTAGCGCCGTCTGTCTGTGGCTGTTGCAAATGACGCCAAAGCTTTTAAAATATGTTCAAAGTGAATTCATATGCGAGTGTGTCTACGTTTGAAAGGTGTAATTTGTGTTTGTGTCGGCGAAAATAATTAATTTTCGATTTTTACCTTCAAAAAGTAGTGAAAGTGTAGAGTATACAATTTACTTGTGCATGCTTAATTATTACAAATGTAATATGTATGTTTGAATAAATTAAAATTTCATAAAATTAATTTTGAAAACAATATAAAATACATTTATGATACTATGGAAAACACTAGAGGTCCAGCGAGAAAGAAATGCTTAAAAAAAATATCAGATGTGAAAATTATATTTACTTAACTATTATTAGTTTTTTAATCAGCTACTCAAAGCTTTATAGCTCTAAATGAGTACAAACTTTCTTTGGTACATGTATGTAGTTTCGTCTAAGGTAGCTTAGGCGTCAAGGCTTAAAATCTAAACTATAAAATTATAAAATTATTAAAACAGTTTTTGCTTAATTACTGGACACAGATTTTATTATTTTTTATATATTTTTTTTAATATAACTTTTCAATCTCCTGATATGCTTTTATTTTGTAAAGCAGAAAACATTTTAATTTAATTACTTTCCTTTTAGCAACTACAATCTAACTTCATGTCACTAAGCCACACACAGCATATCGAATCACTCATCAGCAGTTCTAGCCCTGACACAAATACACCTACACTCAGGCACACACACATATACTTATTCTAACTACTCTACTAGCAAACAAATTTGTAACACGCTATTCTATGCTGTTTTGTGATCGAGTGAGCGTTCATGATTTCGCTTTTCCATGTACTTAACTTTTTCGACATTGCCAACTGGTTATTAGTCAACTTGTAAAAGTTTTGCTTAATTTATCAGTCTCTTTGAAGCGCGCAGCGAGGGTTTGGTTGAAAAAGGCGTAAAGTCAAATTGAAATTTCCGCCTGCGAATTGCAAACAAAATTGGCAAAAAAAAAAAGGAAATCAATGTAAATGCTTGTGTGTACGTGATTTTAACACACTTTTATCAACTTCACTTTGAAGCTTTCCAAATGGAGAGTATTAAAATTTGCAAAAAAAATACACAAGAAAATATAGAGATTTGTGCCGAGTGCGTGTGTGTGATTCACCAGCTGATAGAGCATGGTTTGGCGTTTGCATGCGTTTGTCAAATCAGTTTCGAACATACGTGTGTTTTGTGTAGAGAGATTAGCACGTGACAACCAACACCCCTAAAACCCCTAAAATAACACGAGTGTATGAAAAAACACGCTAAAAGCTAGCGACATGTAAAATGTGTCGCAAAAAAAAAGTGACACACTAAGTCTAACATCAGTGATATTGGCTGCTAACAACCGCTTTACAACTGTCACCTACAATTTACCTTACCTTTTTGCAAAGATTTTTGTAATTCGACACATTTTTGCCTGTCATGTTTGGTCCATAAATGTTAGCACGCTGTAATGCATGTAATTTACACGTTACGTTAGTGGGTGCTGGTTACAAACGAAGTGGCGGCGTTACCATCTAAGTCTCTACTAACATATCCGCGCCACTGTTGCATATGAGTAACATAAATTGAAGTTGTTCCACACAGCTACTTTTCGCTTGTAATGCGGCCAATAAGAGCAGACACTTAACGGCTTTATTTAATTAATTATGTATAGGGTTGTATATTAGGGTGGTACATATTTTGAGTTGTTAAATTAAAAAAAAAAAAATTGCAAAAATCACAAAACAAAAGTGTATGAATTATGCTTAAAAATCAGAGCTTCAAAAAAGTCGAAACTATATATATTAATACTGAAGATTGTATATATATATTAATATATATATTAATACTATTAATACTATTATATATTATTTACAGAAATATTTTAAAGATTGTTTCCTCTGAGTTCAAAAGATTAAAGCCATATGAAGAGCAATCTCGAAAACTAACTTCTATGAATTCAAAGATATGTGTGCATACACCATTTTGGTTTAAGTATCAAAGAAATAGTGAAGTAGTACTTATTAGTTTTGTATACAACTCTTAGGTATTAGATAAGAGACGCTCATGTAGCGAAGCAGCACTTTGCGGCTATCATAAATCTGTTAGTGTGAGATATTTCTCATATATATTAATATATTTCAGACGATTCCGGACTCCGGTTAACAGAGTGTATGCCGTTCAAGATCTTCAGTTTAGGAGAAAGTGTGAAAGATGCAAGATTCTTTTGTACAAGTCAAATATTTTTATGTGTAACTAAATCTTCATTAACCCTTTCATGTCATAATTAAACTGGGCCTATTTAAAAATATGCAATGTTGCCTATAAGCAACAAATGACATGAAAGGGTTAAATGAATTCATTGTTGTAATATGTGTAGTCTGAAATAAAGCATTTCGTGTTATTTAGCCATACCAGCAATTACATTTAAATGTAAAAAATATAATTATGCCATTTACCTGGAGAAGCTTTTAAGATAAAAACAATATGGGATTGGTTAATGTAGGGTAACTTTATATAACATTTATAGGTATGCCGCGTTTGTATAAGTTTAAGTGATCTCGAAGAAAAGGATACCGTGATCTTTGTATCTTTACATTTCTTTCTCATTAAAAATGATAGGCCAAAGTAGAATACGATATTTTGATCGTATATTTAAGTGACTATACTTATTTCAGAATTTAAGTTATTTTAATAAAAGTAAAACAAGTAAGGAAGGGCTAAGTTCGGTTTGTACTCTCGAAATGTATTAATTTAATTTCAAGAAGAGAACATACAACTTGACTCTCATACTCGGCATATATGTGGTATAAAGTCCATTAAAAGTTTGAAAACCCTAATATTAGGTATTTGAGAGCTAGGTGAAGTTATGACCCGATTTCACTCATTTTTGGCACGGATACATATTATTAGAAGCAAAATATTCTCTCTGAATTTCTTCTGATCTTCTGATCTTATCTGAGAGACATACTTATATTTTCGGAAAAAAATTTATTCGAAGCTCTGAGGTTGTTATATTTGATACATGGGGCCAAGAAATACATGTACCAAGTTTCATCAAGATATCTCAATTTTTACTCAAGTAACAACTTGCACGGACGGACAGACAGACATCCGGATTTCAGCTCTACTCGTCACTCTGATGACTTTTGTATATGTAACCATATGTATATCTCATTCGTTTCGTTTTAGGACTTACAAACAACCGTTATGTGAACAAAACCATAATAATATTAGCAACTTTGTTGCGGGAGTATAATGAATACTCCCAATGGAACGATTCGCAATATTACAAATGTTGCCAATATTGTTCGAATAAGATTTTGAATGGCTTAGACATAAACAGTATCCATCTAATCTGCACTCCAGTAATTCTTTCCTGTTCATAGATATCAAAATGGCGCTCTGAAAAAGTTATGGCCGTGACTTACTTTCAAACAAAAGAGAAATAACATAATAAAATGTCAAATGAGATATTCTTAAAGGAAATTCCATATAAATTAAAAAACTTTGAGTGATATAGGAGAACTGAAGGTGTACAATACACATCGAGAGATTTTAAACATCTTGATTAACTAGTAGTTCACTATCATGAGCAGTTGATTTTTAAAATACTTTTAAACCTTCAAGAAAATTGTCACCGATGCTTTTGTACGCATTCCCACTAACCGTTACAACCATTAGAGCTACATGCTTTTACTTTTACTTATATGTATGTGCGTTTGTGTTTGTATTTATGTGCGCGTAATTGTCATCAATCAAAGTGAAACCGCATGAAATATTATTTAGCATGATTAATAAGGCGTAAATTATCCTTTCAATCAAATTCATTAAATCTCCAGCTTGACGAGCTGTCGCGCACATTTCATGAAAAATTCAACGCAAAAAATAAACGCGCTTTGATGTTGAAAAACCACGCGTATGTGTGTATTTGTGTGGTATGTATATACATGTGTATATCGCGAACTTTCAACACCTTAAGCTATCCAAATCGTTTGATATTTGTCGCTTTTTTTTTGTTGATTGTTGACGGATTGGTGAATCGGGTTTGGTTATGATGCCACAACGTCACAACGACGAGCTAAAACGAATTAGATGATTTTCGCAGGGTTGTGAAATAGGTGCGAAGACTCTTACTATGTGTATGTGTGTGTGCCTGTATGCTTCCAGTCAGCTCCATTTGGCTTATGGTGGCTTCAAGTTGGCTCCCATATCTGGTTACTGGCTGTTAGGATTTATGGCGCGTGCAGACACGAATTTTGCGGTATTTTCCCTCCTGTCGTCGTGCTGTAAGTAGCACCTACTTCTATATATACTTGTGCAACGTTTCATATGTTAAATGTTGCGCGAAATCTCAACTCAACGCAGATTTTCAATTCTGCGACTAACATTTTGACTTTCAACAGCTATGAGTGAAAATACATTGATTTATACATATGTATGTATGTTAATATATTTACATTTCTATACCTAAATATATTTCTTTCATATTTGTTGCATACATTTCCCCAGATATTTTCGTTGTTGTTCGAAATTTATTTAGTGCTGTCATGAAGCTGTCAAAATTGATAGGAAAAACATTTAATTTTGACTTCATCCACCCAGTGTCATGTGCAGAAATTTGAGGAAAAACAACAAATTCTTTTGATTGCGGCGAATCGTTTTCGCCTAATCGACGATAAATCGATTTCCAAGAAAAAAAAAATATTTTATGCAAAATTAAGCAGAATTGAATGCCAAATTATTGATTTTACAATACATATGTTGTTTTCTACTGAGGGTAATTAAAAAATGTAGATGTAGGCGCCTAAACTCAAGAGATTACCTATGCGAGTTATCTGAAATTCAATATTTGTTTAGCAAAATTTTACTCCCTCCAACAATTTAGGATGAAAAGTAAGGATGAACAAAATATGCTGTTATTGTTGCCGAGAGACAGAAAACATATCCCAAATAATAACGTGGAATGCTGCTAAATTTACTAGACTTTGCCCGGATAAAAATCCCAGTCCTTACCGATTATCTAGACACAGCTGTCATGGGAACGGCCAAAGTAGTGCAAGTGGAAGGTAACAAAGTACATACATGTAATTAAATAAGAGTAGTCTTGTTATATAAACTAAACATTTTTTAGCGAATATATTCATATATATATTAAAAACAAGTAGGGAAGGACTGCATAAGTTAGGGTATTACCGAACTCACTATTATATAATTATAATTTATATATTTAATAATAATAAGAATATCTGTCTGTCCGTCCGTCCGTCCGTCCGTCTGTGCAAGCTGTAACTTCAGTAAAAATTAAGATATCTTGATGAAACTTGGCACACTTATTTCTTGGCACCATAGGAAGGTTGCAAAATCGGACCACTGCCACGCCCACAAAATGGAAAAACCCGAAAACACATAAAGTGCCATAACTAAGCCATAAATAAAGCTATGGAAATAAAATTTGGTATGAAGGATCGCACTATTTGAATGTAATTTTTTTGGGGAGGTGGGCGTGGCCCCGCCCCCTACTAAGTTTTTTGTACATACCTCGCAAACCAATAGAGCTATGTAAACCAAACTTTCTGCAGTCGTTTTTTTTAGGCACTTCCTAATGCAATCCAAAAATGAAAGAAATCGGATCATTACCACGCCCACCTCCCATACAAAAGTTAGGTTGAAAATTACTAAAAGTGGGTTAACTCATTAACGAAAAACGTCAGAAACACTAAATTTCACATAAGAAATGGCAGATGAAAGCTGCACTCAGATTTTATTACAAAATGCAAAATGGGCGTGTCGTCGCCCACTTATGGGTCAAAAACCATATCTCAGGAACTACTCGACCGATTTCAATGAAACTTGGTTTGTAATAGTTTCCTTACATCCCAATGATATGTTGTGAAAATAGGCCAAATCGCTTCACAACCACGCCTACTTCCTATATACCAGAACTTTGAAGACAATCTGAATCGTTTACTTTACAATACATAAAGTAAGTACTAGTGAAGATATCGGTGCAGAACTTTGCACAAATACTATGTTAATAGTGTGGCAGCCCCATTCCGAAATCGGACCATAGGTTCTTAAGGCCCCATATATCGAACACGAGGACCTCGGTGCTTCTAACCTAATATTATGGTTTCCAACTTTCAATGGTCTTTATACAATATATATGACGAATATGTTCGTCAAATTGTGTATTATATAATATAAATAAAGGTAAATAAATAAATTGCGAGAGTATAAAATGTTCGGTTACACCCGAACTTAGCCCTTCCTTACTAGTTAACCTAATGTATGGGAGGTGGGCGTGGTTATTATCCGATTTCGTTCATTTTTGGACTGCATTAAGAAGTGGCTAAAAGAAACGACTGTAGCAATTTTGGTTTATATATCTTTATTGATTTGCGAGATAAATACAAAAAACCTATTTGAGGGCGGGGCCACGCCGACTTCTTCAAAAAAATTACATCTAAATGTGCCCCTCCCTAATGCGATCCTGTGCTCCAAATTTTATTTTAATAACTTTGTTTATGGCTTAGTTATGACACTGTATAGGTTTTCAGTTTCCGCCATTTTGTAGGCATGGCAGTGGACCGATTTTGCCCATTTTCGAAAGCAACGTCCTCAGGGTGCCAAGGAATATGTGTTCCGAGTTTCATTAAGATGTCTTAATTTTTATTCAAGTTATCGCTTGCACGGACAGACGGACGGACAGACATCCGGATTTCAAATCCACTCGTCATCCAGATCATTTATATATATATAACCCCATATCTAACTCTTTTATTTCTTGGTGACACAAACAACCGTTATGTGAACAAAACTATGATACTCTGTGCAACATGTTGCGAGAGTATAAAAACAATTTGATTTACATATTCGGCATATATATGGTATAAGGTCTATTGAAATTTGGAAACCCTAGTATTAGGTATATTGGAGCTAGGTGATGTTATGACGCGATTGCACTAATTTTTGGCACGGAGACGTATTATTAGAAGAATTTCTTCAAAATATCTGAGAGACTTACTTATATTTTCGGTATATATTTATATTAATTCGAAGCTCTGAGGTCCTCATGTTCGATATATTTGGCTTTGAATACTTATGGTCCGATTCAGCGATTTTTATAAGGGCGATGCTACACTTCAAATGCGGTATTTATGATTTTTGTATGGAAAGTAGGCATGGTTGTGAACCGATTTGGACTATTTTCATAATATATCATTGGGAAGCCAGAAAGATATTATGAACCGAATTTCGAATTGGTCTTTGACCCATAAGTGGGCGAACCACGCACATTTAAAGTTTTGTATACGATTTTGAGTGCAGCTGTTTTGTACCATCTTTATAATGAATTTTAAGGTTTCTGGTGGTTATCCTTACTGAATTAAAGCATTTTTAGTAGTTTTCAACATAACCTTTGTATGGGTGGTAGGCGTAGGACAGACAGACATCCGGATTTGAACTTTACTCGTCACCCTGATCATTTTGATATGTATAAACCTATACCTATCTCGTTTAGTTTTAGGAAAGGAAAGCTCGAACCTCAAACGATCAAGCGATGAACGATGAATCGTTGTTTTAATGTTAAGCTTACGTTGACTGCTTAGGAACAAAATAATTCTTCAACTTGGAAAAGTCTGATGTAACTATAATTCTCATAATCTAGGTGTTGAGTTTTCAAAAGTCCGAGTGAATTTTTTGGTTCGGTGTTTGATCTAGAAGCAACAGATACTTACGACATTTTGTGATAGTTCCAAAGAAAGTTTGAAAGAAAAAATCATTTGGAAATTTGGCATAAATAGCTTTTAATTTTGAGCTGAATGAAACCGAATGACTTTCTCTGGTTTGTGAAACAGCTCTTAGGGTTAGCTAGTCATTTACTCATGGAGAATTTGTTATTTGAATTGATTGGGTCGAAGTAAGTGGCATTTAAGATAAGAGTGTGGAAAGAGTGAGTTGTGGCAATCGAAGGTTCTTTATTGTGGACAATGTAAACGAAAATTGTGCTATAAAAGGAGGGGTTTCTGTTATAATTTCATTGGACGCGAAAAAAGAAGTAATTCGTTACAAAGCAGGAAAGAAAGAAGCATGCAGAAACCACCAACAAAGTTGGTGATGGAGGCAAAAGTTTTCCAAATAAAAGTTAATTGGGGCATTCAATGTGCTTTTTATTTCACTACAAATACAATTAAATGGCATCTCCGACACAGACACATACACATAAAACCCGACTGCGATAAGATAAAAAGAATGACAGTGGTTGAGAGACGGAGTGAGAGTATATCCGTTATATTGACTTGAGAAGGGTACACTCGTCGATGTAAAGGAAATAAATGTTTTAGCGCTACAAAAACAATA
Organism: Zeugodacus cucurbitae; assembly: GCF_028554725.1. NCBI lineage: Eukaryota > Metazoa > Arthropoda > Insecta > Diptera > Tephritidae > Zeugodacus > Zeugodacus cucurbitae. The sequence goes on from NC_071667.1 coordinate 12,610,758, forward strand.
AAATGCTGATATGCAGGAAAGCAACACAAAAAGGCAACAGAGGCAGGCACATGTCCCCAACGATTAGATGACAACAGCATCGGGCAGCCTGAAAATGTCAACACATACTCGTTAACAGTAAGCGACTTAAGCGCACACATATGCAGGCATACAAACACACTTGTACATATGGTAAATGCGAATATAAATTCTGTTGAGCTGACAATGATGCGCAACTTCAAAAGGATAACGTCAACTAATCAAGGATAATCGATTTTGATTGATCTTTAATGGTGAATTGGCGGAAGACGACGTAAGTCCACACATACACACACACACCCACAGACAAAGGGCACTGAATATTTGCAGTCTGCATATCTGAAGTATTTACTTAAGCACATGCGTATGCCAAGCGTAAACGTTTGTGGCGCTGCGTTGGCATTTGTAATCCCTCGCTATTCCGCTCTCTCCCTTTTTGCGCGCTTATAACCACGGCGTTAACATTTCGATTGAATTAGAGTAATGTGAAGGCTTTGCGGCAATTGTGACATGATTTTATTTATGTCAAATTGAGGTTTAGGAAATCGTCGAATACAACGCACTGTGCGTCTGAGTCTGTAGTTCGGCATTATTGAGTAATTGTCTTGTAATGCTTTGTGGTTACTAATTTGTCTTGCTGCGCTGAGTGGATTTTAAATGAGGATGGGGGAGTTTTGCTCTCTGTGTGTGATTGCTGATTTTCGGTTTTGTAAAATTGCTTTCTTTGCGGTCTTTGTGTGCAAATTGTTTGGAAAGATGTTGGGCATTAGTCTTTGATGTAGTGCTTTGCGGGTAAGTCAATTATGTGAGGGAGTTATTTGTATGAATTGTTTTTCATTATAAAAGCATATTTTTTCATTTGTGTTCTTTATGCAGTAAATTTGGTAGCAGTGAAGACCATATATCCTTTGACCTTTGTGGTTTTGAGTAATAATTCTCTTTGTTCTTTTCTGAACATAATTGTGTAGTTATATTTATTGTTCTTCTGGTCCTTCTTTATATATTCTGACTTTTTGCTCATCGAACCAGTTTTGGGTTGAGTTAGAGATATTTCCATAAGAAATATGGCGTGAATTTCACTACTTCGACGGTTCTTTTTTCTCAGGTGGGTGCTATTGTATCCATATCTCGTCTATGAAACTTTTGCCATCTCAGCTATTTCTTGGATTCTTGTACAGTTATTATGAAAAACCGATATTGGGCCATGTTGACAACCGTTTATGTAATTTTTAGTCATCGTTTACAGAATTTAAACGCACCTTTTTATATCACTGCGCAATTGCATTTCCATCGGGCTATGAGTCTAAGCACTTATCGGACCGTCACTTACGAATGTTTAGTTCCATATCAATTTTTACTACGAAAGTCCTTCAAAACTAATAAAATTTACCTAAACGAACCCTTCTAACAGATAATATCTAAATTATATGATTTATTACCTAAAAATTCTCCGTTATACTACTATAAAGAATAAAGTTTCAAAAAATGAGCAAATAATAAATAGACAAGTAAGGAAAGGCTAAGTTCGGGTGTAACCAATTTATTACAGAAATTTTATTAATATTGCGCACAAATTTACTCATAAATTCGGCATAAAGTTTATAAAATAACGAAAATTGTCATATATAGATATGAGGGCTGAGGTAATTCCTGAACCGATTTCATTCAATTTCATCAGCAAGGTACACTGTATCTAATACTATACACTCATTTAATTTTGCTAAGATATATCACATATTAACCAATACATATATGCGGCATAAAGCCCAACGAATTTTTGATAAAACTATAATTAGGTATATGGGAGCTGAGGGATGATATTTTTTAAAAACTTAATTATGTATATGGGAGCTAGGAGATGTTGTGACCCGATTTTAATAATTTTTGGAACAGAGACACACTGTTGGATGAAAACAATTTCCTCTGAATTACATTAAATTATCTGAGAGATTTACCCATATTTTCGGTTAATATTTAACCTTAGGCCCTGAGTTCAACATGTTCGATATCTGGGGCCTTGAAAAGTTATAGTCCGTTTTCTACAATTTTTTCACAAGATCATATACAGTTTTGTGTAAAGTTTTATTTCGCTTTCTTCATTGGTTCCTAATGTATACATTATAAAGTGAAGGAATCAGATGGAATTCAAAATTGAGTTACATGGGAAGTTGTCCTAGTTGTGTGACCGATTTCTTCCATTTTCCACACGTGTCATCAAGGTGCCAAGAAAATATTATATATCGAATTTCATCGAATCGGTCGAGTAGTTCCTGAGATATGGTTTTTGACCCTTAAGTGGGCGATGCCACGCCCATTTTCCATTTTGCAAAAAAATCTGAGTGAAGCTTCCTTCTGCTATTTCTTCTGTAAAATTTAGTGTATCTGACGTTTTTCGTTAGTGAGTTAACCCACTTTTAGTAATTTTCAACCTAACTTACGTATGGGAGGTGGGCGTGGTTAATATGCTATTTCTTTCATTTTAGGACTGTATAAGGAAATGGCTAAAAGAAACGACTGCAGAAAGTTTGGTTTATATAGCTTTATTGGTTAGCGAGTTATATACAAAAAAACTATTTGGGGGCGGGGTTACGCCCACTTTTCAAAAACAATTACATCCAAATGTGCCCCTCCCTAATGGATCCTATGCTTCAAATTTTATTTTCATAACTTTATTTATGGCTTAGTTATGACACTGTATATGTTTTCGGTTTCTGCCATTTTGTGGGCGTGGCAGTGGACCGATTTTGCCCATTTTCGAAAGCAACTTCCTCATGGTGCCAAGGAACATGTGTTCCAAATTTCATTAGGATATCTTAATTTTTACTCAAGTTATCGCTTGCACGGACAGACGGACGGACAGACATCCGAATTTCAAATCCACTTGTCATCCTGATCATTTATGTATATATAACCCCATATCTAGCTCTATTATTTCTTGGTGACACAAGCAATCGTTAGGTGAACAAAACCTTATACTCTGTGCAACATGTTGCGAGAGTATAAAAATGGGTTGGAGTAAAGAAGAAAAAATGTAAAATATTTAATAAATCAAAAAAGTAATAAATATAATAAATTACATAGAAAATCATGCATACAAACACACATATATATCAAACAAGTTTTTGCGCAAAAACATTTTTTTGGGTATTTTACATATTTCCAGCTCTACAAGGCACTACATTTGCCGTTACTTTTAAAGTAAATTGAAAACGATTTCTTAGCATTTATTTAATAATATTTTTTTATGCTGCGAGAAAAACTAATCATCTGTTAGTCAGCTTGTAGCAAAAGGATAACATTTAAGTTGTCAGTTTGGCGAATAAATCAGTATAATGAAATAAATAAATGTTGCGCCTAAGTGCTTGCTACAGAAATTCATCAGCACACGCATACTTGAAGAATACGCTTACACTCATTTATTTTACTTATGCGCTGCTTAAGTGCATAAGTCGACAGTGGTAGCAGTGCTCAACTCACACAGCCAAACACACGCACTAGGCTCTCTGCAATTCAATCTTCCTTGCGAGTGTGTGTGTGTATTTGAAGAAGAAAGTAACGAAATGAATAAAATATGAAGAGCATGTGTGGTGGGTGCTTGGCTTTTTTCGGTGAGTTTTGCGTGATAATTTTTCATTTCGCAAAATGTCTAACAAAATAGGTTAATAAATAGACTAGCAACTTGATAGACAGTTTGGCTGATGGGTAAGATAAACAAAAGTGTTTGGGCTTTCGTTCGTATTACAAATAATATAAATTACACACGCTTCATACTATATATTATCTCACGCAGATGAATAACTCTATGAAGTCCCATATAAAGCGCATGTGAGCTTTTTATCTCTTCATACTAATGGTGGGTGGCTAGTTAAAATTCCACACAACTTTTGTTGTATTTATATGCTGTATGTGTGTGTGTTATTGTATTTGTAACTAAACCTATTTTTCTATTTATTAATACATTTTCGTGCTACTCTTCGTGATATCTTAGATTTAGTAGAGAATTAATGAACAAAATCCATTGAATGAATGACCACACATATACTCTCAAACACATACATATGTATGTATATTTAGTTAGATATCTAGTACTGTTATGAACAACATTATTTCAAGTCTATTTTGTTTTTTTTTTCTTGACCAAAAGTTGTGAAGTCAAATAAATTAATCTGCAATCCTTTCTGCGTTTTAACTTTCAACGAATGATAAATGACTTGTTATTTAGCTAATAAATATTGCGTAGCGTATTGTGCCAGCCGATAACTGTTATGCAAATACATTTTAAAAATATTTGTTAATTTATATAAAAATACATCAATCAAAGTAGACAGCTCAAAATATTCGATATTCGATTGATTATTACATACACCTCTTAGCTCCCTTAGCAGTAGAAGTGAGAAAGCTTCACTCTCGGAACATTAAAAGCGTCAAAAGAACACTCGTTATAATAGCAGAAAGATTACCTTTTTTACGTAGGTTGCTCAAAAAACATTTTTTTTTTTCGCATCTATTCTTCCTCAATAATTCAACTCATCTCTTCAGTAGTATGCCCTGTCATCATGCATAGATTGGCAATAGCGTAAATAATTGACGATAAAGTCTGTTTATTTCAATGGTCGACAAAAAAAGAACTGTGCAGTCAAAAGAACTATGGTGAAGGTCGAAAATCTATCAACCCTTTGAGAACTGTGGAAATTTCAGTTTTGATCCTGGGGAAAATAAGCTTACCTCGGTATAGCTTTTGAAACACCTGTGAAACTTTCTGATCACAGCGAAAGTATTGAGCCATTCTATTGTTTGTTGCTAATATTGAGGAATATTGCCGAGTTAACAGTCTTTTGTCGGATTAAATTCAGGACCGTTAGGCTATTGCATAATAAATTAGAATCTGTAAGCACAAGTATAATATTTTATTTTGAACTATTTCAGTGCCTATTCGGGGTCATTAAATAAGTTCTTTGTTTAATGATACTACTGTGCAAATACAATCGCTGTCCATGGGATAATAAACAGATTTAGTTACAAGTGGGGTATTTATAGCGCTTATGTTGTTGTTTTATTTTTATTTTGTATGCAATATGTTGTAACAGAAAAATAGCACAGCTAGTGTAATATAAAATTTTAAATAAAAAATCTAAGGATTTAATCTGGGAGCTTTTCAACACTTCAGCTTATTACTTATGCACTTATACACACGTATATGAATATGTTTATATGTATGTGACGTTAAGTCAAATGTAATGCACTTGACAGAATGTACATGAAATGGAAGTACTTTGGGTATTCCAGTTTTCGATATGAGCATTTCCAACGGTCGCGAACCGTACGTTCGCACGCATTTAAAGTTCAAAAAAGCAAGGAAAACATAAATTTGTCTTATTTTTTTTTTATGTTTCGATAGCATTTTGCTAGGTCCTTCTTTGGTGCAAAAGGTAGGATCTTTCGAATTTTATTTTTTAATATGTTAGCGACAAACATGCGGTCGCGAAGTACGAATAATGGAAGTTGCTTTTGGGTGCAACTACAAAAACGCAAAAAACAGCGAAATGGAACAAAATATTCTAAAAGGATTAATTTATATTAAATTGGAATAAAGTAACTTCCTCCTAACTAATTGCACGCTGAAATTTGTCCATTGGTTTTTTATTTATAAGGTTAAGTAGCGGTCGCGAACGTACGCGTCGCGAACGTACGATTTTTCCATCAAGTTTTTATTTGGATTTTGGAAACCTTTTCTTAAATAAAGCAAACTATTATTCCTTTTATTGATTGAAAAGATATAAACATATATAAAGCACAAGAAATATTTATTTAATATTGTTATATTTTGAATAGGCCGTACGAGCAGTTTGTAGCTTAAGATTTTCGTCGTAGAAAATCGAATGCACCATTCTGAATGTGCTATTGCGCACAATTGTAGAAAGAGAATGCATCGTTTAAAACGACATTTTTGTTCTCGTAATTTGCCAGATTTTTCATTTCACAACTGCTCCAACGCCATCGACTGCACCTTTATGTGACTTTGCAAAATAGTTCCTCTCAAGTTTTTTACAACCAAATTCGCCCAGTAAATTAGGTAACCTCCAAGCAATAAATTTATTTTTAAATTGACTACTACTTCCGTCCGAGAAAACGAAAATACTTTCAAATTCGCCATGCTGTTTTTTTATCTCTTCAATAAGCTTCGTTATGAAAACGTAAACATTGATTTTGCTGTGATTTAAACTATCACTAATTACTGCAAACGACTTAGTTTCATTAAACATCCAAGCTACGCAAGTAAAAATGGAAACTTGCTTATAGTTGAAATGTGCGCTTTGAATTTCATTTTGGCACATCAGCCTATAATTTTCCTCAAAATCTATTTGTAGGACAAGTACCCCAGGCGTGATATTTTTCCATACGTTTTCAAAATAATTTTGTTGTGCTTGCTTTACAAAGAAATGTTGCTTGAAAATTTGCAGTTAAACTTGTAGTTCATAGAGCAAGTCCGATGACGCAGCAACAGTGCAAGTCAAAATCAAAAAGTCACTTTCCTCCAGTACTACCATTTAACATTTGCGTCCATTTTTGACAAGTATTTTAGCGGCCCAATATATTTTACATCTTTTGTACACTTTTCGCAATCGTTTGCCATACAATTTTCATTAGAATATTTGTCGCGTACTTACGGTCGCGAACGTACGATATTTTGAAAATCGAAATAAAAAGTTTGATGCACTGTTTAACTAAAGTAATTTTGTTTTTTGATTACGGATGCTTAACTTGCTTTAATAGTGTTTTTTAGGCGCCTGTTTGCACTCAATGTGAAGTAATAGCAATAAATGACGTTTTTGGTCGCGAACGTACGATTAGATCGTAGATAATAAGCAAAATAAAAATTTACCGTTATTCGATTTTTGTTTGGCCTCTTTGCATTTTTATCTTCTTATTTGGTATTAATAAAGAGATTATGTGGAAAAGTACAACCATAACATAAGTTATTCATATAAAATAACTCAAGAGAAAAATTACTTGTAGAGTAGCTCAAAGTAAAAACAAATAAGTTTTCAGGTTTCAGGTCAAATTTTTCATGAAAATACCAGAGAGAGGTTATGAAAACATTATATCCATAAAATTTAAACATCTTTGTAAAATCTTATTAAAAAAAAAATTATCTTTATTAACATTTTAATTTTTGGTTGACGATTCTGTGGAAATGCTCATATGCATCTATCACGTTGCTTATATTATTCAATTTGGTCTTCATTTTACCATTTTGAACTAGGGTTTGATACATTGGGGAGTGACGAATAGAACATGCAACTGGTATAAGTCCATTAGATTGGTATACTAAAATATAAAATTAATAATACATTTTTCAAATACATATACAAAAAAGCTTTTCCATGAATTAACCGGATAGAACTTTTTATTTTCGAATGAACATTTTAAGAAATAAATAATATTATGACTCTAATGAGGATTATTACATGCCTTATATACTACATTTTTTCTGGAATTAAGGCTGTCAATATTGTAATTTGCTGTTGAATGTCGCTTCGTTGCGGCATTATCGGGTGCTTAAGCGGTTAGGGGTAGTCAGAAACACGGTTGGTTGGTATTAAATCATTCATACAAATTTATTACACAAGGTTTTGACTTGAAGTCACGAAAATTTGAAAAAAAAATTATAATTTCCAAAGTTATAACTGTTTGAATAAGATCCTTGCGGTGACAATCATAAGTCCATGGAGATTCATCTGAAATCAATCGAATAGGTAAAATTAGTTTTATAAATAGATAGTCCTGGGCCTGACCGAAGCTTTTTTTCAAAAATTAACAAAATGGTGGCCTCAAGAATTTTTTTTCTAGATTTTGGTCTTAACAGATCGAAATTTTCGAAAAAAAAAAGCTTCGAACAGGCCCTTGATTACTATGTATGCTAAAAGCTGTATACATTTCATTAAAATCTACTGAGCGGTTTTCGAGTTACATTTGCCACCAATTTCAAAAACAAAATCTTAAAGTGCTTTATAATAAAGCTTAACAGCTTGCGTTTAGACATTCTGTCGACATCTATTTTCAGCCAATCAACCGAAGTATTACAGTTGATTAATAATAAATATATATAATAAAGCTTAACAGCTTGCGTTTAGACATTCTGTCGACATCTATTTTCAGCCAATCAACCGAAGTATTACAGTAGATTAATAATAAATTAATATATGGTCTGTGAAGTTCCGAGCTATAGAAGTAACATGAATACAATGGTAATTATTGTAGATTGTTAGATCATTATTTTTGTTGGTTGCGGAAACAAAAATCGTATTCTAGGTACAAAATTGGCCTCTTGGCACTATGAATTGCGGTATTCTGGACAGTTCCTTCATTTAAATGTTCAGGCGTCCATGAGTTCTATTGCAAAATGAAACATACATGAACTTTTGTGATTTCAGGAATATTCTGGGGTAGTGAATTGATGGATTGAGCAATTGGTTGCCCAAATATGACAAGAGTCGTGCAATAGTAATATCTTACGTATGACATCTCAGATTGTTGGAGAGAAGCTAAGTGTCTTCTGCAAAGTACCAAAAAATACGTAAAAAACGCGATTTCAACACAAGACATTAATTTCATGAACTGATTCTGAATATGAGTAAATAGGCAACAGATTGGTACAGCTTTCACTCACCCCGCTAGTCTCATACCCAATCGTAAAAAATAAAAATTGTTATTTAATAATATTTTCATAAATATTTTAAAGCATTTTTTTAATTAATCATAATAAAAGTGTGCGTTGCGTTAAATAAATTCAATTAAATTTTCATAACTTTTATATTAAAGAGCACCCACAACCCGTTGCATACTTCAAAGTGAGGCTAATAGGCGTACATACATGTGTTAAGATAACTTAACACATATTCTTTGAAGATAAATGCATATGCATTGTGTCTGCAACGACGTAATATCCACACACACACACACATACCTGTATGTACACTTACACGCTCCTTGTGAAAGTGGAGTGAAGTGCGTTTAATTCGCTACATGCCACAGCAAAGCGCAGACACATTAATGGCACAAAAAACACACAAGACGCGCGCGGCGCAGGTGGGCAGTAGCAACAAAGTGAAATAACAATAACAACAACAAAACGGTATGTAAATTGGACAGCAACAGCGTTAACAGTACTTGCAACTTGTGCCACATATTGCAATGCTTGCCGCTACACTCGCTCGCAACCTCTCTATCTGACACGCTCCACGTCTCTATCACATCTCGCAATCACGCAGCTACTGTTTAAAAGTTGTGCGCGATTTTTGTTGTTGCATAAATTCTGAAATTTGCATTTTTTTAAACTTCACTTAAAATATTTAAGTTCGTTTTTTTCTTAATGCACGCGAAATAGTGTTAAGTGGTTGAAGCAAAAAATAATGCTTGAAATGGCAAGGGGAAAAACGCACATAAAATAAATAATAAACTCAAAACAACCGTTATGTAAAAAACTGTAAAAGAAAAAAATTATTTATGCAAAATTGCAGTGACGTCTTTGCTACTGTTGTTGTTGTTTGTTGCACTTTATTTTGCAATTCAAACCTCATAAATGTGGAATAGGACAGTAAGTACGTTGTTTGTAGTTGTTGGCCGCTGGAGTTAATGATGTCGAGGATGCTAAAATTGAGACAAGTGTCGAACTGGTTTCACTTTAGGCGAAGTGAGTCCGACTTGAACTCGCATAATTTTGTATAACAAAACACAAAGCTTCATGATATTCCCTGAAAAACCAATTTACCGAAATCAAGCAAGGTAACCACTGTTAGAATAGTGTGTTTTGCCTTACAAAATCAGTAATTTCCCACTAAGCGCCACAATTACACTGAATTCAATATATAGATCAACCACAACTTCGAAATACTCTTTTTGAAAGAGCTGCAATAACTAATGCTCCACTTAATCAGGGAATCCGAAGAATGTAGCAGAGAGGTTATACATATGATGAAGTATTGCCTGATTAGGTTGGTTTACAGACAGCGAGCTGTGTTTCTGAGTCTTTTCAGACAAGTTGGATAATCACTAAGACAACCTGCGTATAAGGGGATTTCATGGATTTATATTAATTTACCTGTGTGAAACTACTTTGGTATAATGAGAACTGTAAACCATATGCACATAGGCACTAGCTTTTAGAAGAATTGAAAAACAACTTCCATTAACGATTCCATCATCAACTAATGATGCAGTTTTATCATCTATCTGGTGTATACATCTTATAAATATACATCAACTGAGCTAGTAAATTTTAACTTTCCTTTAAACTCGTTTACCAGTATATTATAAAAAAACTTATTTACATATTCCTACTGAAAGTTGTAAACGAAAGTGCTAACTCAATATCTAACAAACACTTTTTGGGAAATACATATTAAATGGAAAGCATGTAACCTGAGTACAAGCAAGAAATGTGTTCATGCACATGCATTTTCCTAACACTATACATATAACTGTATATTCATACATATTTCCTATTCATTTTCCTAACACTATACATATAACTGTATATTCATACATACATATATATTTATGTACTTACAACATATGTGGTAGCAGTTGCCAGAAGTCAGGCAACACTTGCGAACTCGTTTGCCCTTTGCTACATATGTACGCGTGTGCTTGTGTGTGTAGGTGGTGGTAAAGTTGAATTTGTTGCATATACTGTTTATTAAAAGAAGTGTCTGAAGTGTCTTCTCATTTGCTATTCGTTTGTGTAGATGCGAATTTTTGCATTTGGCTTAAGTTGTTTGCTATTCCTTTGTCATGTTTTTCACTTCACCAAATTATAAGTAATTTTCAAAATTTATGCGAGTTTGTTTTAGTGAATCACTTTTCTTCTTTTTGTTGTGTTTCAATTGTTTTTAGGTTAGCAGCGTTGCCAGAGTTGTAAAGCGGTTTAAGTTTTAATAAGAACACTTGGAATAAATTTAATAAAAATCTAAATTTTTTTTTTAATTCGTTGAAGATTTGTTTAAAGTGTTCTTTTATCATAATTAATGGTGCAAATTATCATATCAGTTGAAGTTCCATACAATTTTCAAGATACTGATAAATGTAATGAGAATCCTTTTATGGCAATAGTAATCTCAGATTCTTCAACATTTTATCTTACTCAAAATTTTTATGGTATCTTCATGTAAAGGGGTTTTCAGTAAGAGCCAGAAGTCCAGATTGAACCAATTTTCGGCGGTTTTCGAGCATAAATCGGCCGATACTGCTGCAATTTCACATTTGACATTCATACGAAGTTCATCAATTGTCGCTTGACAATAGACTTCACCTAGCCCCACACGAAATTGTCTAACGGCGTCAAATCGCATGACCTAGGCACTCATTTCGTGAGATAACACGTTCATCAAACTTGGTTTTCAATAAATCAATTATGACATTCGCAGTGTGGCACCTTCCTGTTGGAACCACATATTGTCTAAGTCCACATCATCCAATTCGGGCCAAAAATATTCGGTTATCATTGAGCGGTAGCGATTTCCATTCACAGTAACGAGCTGGTCTTAATCATCACGGAAAAAGTACGGCCCAATGACGCCGAGAGCCTTAAACCACATCAAAACGTAATTTTTTCGGGATGCAATATTGACCCATGGAGGACGTATGGATTGCTGTCTGACCTTTAACTCATATTTTGCTTATTCGCGAAGCCATTCAACCAGAAATGGGAAAATAAATGTGCCTATCGATCTACTTTTGTAACGTCCCTATTGAAAAACCCTTTATTTCCGTACAAGTAACAGTCCTTTAGTATTGTTTTGAGAGTGCTATTGAGAGATGATTGATGAAGATTTGACGTTTTCGTTAAAAACTTGTGTGATTTTCCTCTATAAAGATTATTATATAGAATTATAGTTCATCCAGCTGTCCATTCGATGTGAGCCTTATTATATGACCACCAAGTTCGTTCTTGAGTAAAAGCTGTTTTAGTAGATTATCCCTTCTTTAATTATTTTCCTTGCATAGATTCTAATATTTTTGTCAGATCGTTCCACTCTACATTTGCAAACTTAAACATTTTTGTCGAAAATTTTGACGGGTCAAATATTTCTAGTGCCGATTTTTGTGAAGCCGCGCCTTTACCCTCAGTACAAGTGCTTTCAAAATTCAGAATTTAAGCGTTTACGTAACTGAGTAGTAGACTTAGTAAAATGCTGCTTGATTACACAAAAAAATATTATTGCTATAATTATTATGGTAAAATTAATGAGCACCGCGTTTAGCTGCATTCCGCAAACAGCATATAGAAAACACCCACAATTGTAAGGCAGTCGGCTTAATTGAATTGTAAACTTTATTACATGCCACTTATGCGCAGCAACCACTCCTATTAGGCAATGCCTGCAACAAATAAAAAACAAAGAAAGGAAAAACAAACAAAAACGAAATGCACAACCGAAAAGTATAACAAAAAGCAACACATTTTACACTTCAAAGCAATTTTAGTCTGTAAATTTTCGCTGTCAACAACAATAACAGAAACGCCAACAGCAACGCAAAATAATCAGAATAGCAAAAAGTTCGTTAATTTGAATTTCGCCACTTTGCAAACACTCAGCGCACTACAACGCATGTGCACACACATAGACACATATACAGAAACGCCCGCGAAATGCATATGAAGGTGTGTGTGTGTGTGCGTTATGCTTTTGAGAATAACTTGTAAATGATATGTAAATACATTTAAGTAAGCAATTGCAAGTAGGCACCCACCAAATGAGTGACTACGACGGCTGGGCGTGACAACAGTTGTAGTGACCAAAAAATTTGCATAGATCCGCCCAAAAACATGTACATAAAGCGCACACATACAAATTTACACTAAGAGAGCACCTGAATTATTTGCAACGCTTAGTGAGAAATTGCGCGCGATATTGTAGTAGTTGTGTGCAAGTGTACGCGGCATATGGAGGGTAGTGAGCAAGTTCGAAACCAAATGCGTGCGAAAGAATGTATTAATTAGAAGCGGATGCCTTTTGAGAAACCGTTGCTGCATTTGATGTGTAATTATCGTCAGAAAATTTGCTTTGTACAAACCTTTGTCCTCTAAAGGTATAATACATTGCATAGCGCCCCAAATGTTTAGCAAAAACGCGGCCTAATTTCCCTTCAACAACACAAACCTGGCGCTAGATTTACTACCGCGCTACCACGCGCATTAAGTTGTAAAGTTGCCACACTGTTTTTGTACACCTTCGCTTACAACGTGTCATTGCCGTTGTTTATTGTATTGTATTTTTAGTTTTTTCAAGCGCGCACTTACTTTTTGCTGACAAATGATTGCTTCTGCAAATTATACACAATTTTGCATTAAATTATATGCAGACATTTTTCGGTAGACTGTAGGTCCGTAGGCAGGACAGAGCAAGCGTTGTCAAGTACCGAAAACTCTGCATTAAATGAGTGCTAAGCTAAAAAGTGCTCGCGAATTGCGACAATAATCGCTAAGAAGTGGCAACAAGACAACACCCTTTGGTGGAAGTGTCTAAAAAACATATTGAGCAGAGTTTAAGAAGCGATAGGCGTAAGTATGCTCAACCTCAATAAAATAACGGGTCTAACAAATGAAGTACGCATTAATGGTTATAAGTTTCTTAAAAAGTACAATTTAAAATCTCAAAAAATACTAAAATACTAAATGACGCCTAATTGTGTTCTCTTCGGATATAAATCTTTATGAGTGTTGTCAACTTGGTTAGTATTTATTTATTTAGTATGTGTAACCCAACATTTTATACTCTCGCAATTTATTTATTTAATTGTAATAATACATATAACAATTTGACTCACATATTCGGCGTATATATGGTATAAAGTCCATTGAAAGCTAGAAACCCTAATATTAGGTATATGGCAGTTAGGTGAAGTTATGATTCGATTTCACTCATTTTTGGCACAGAGACATATTATTAGAAGAAACATATTCCCTCTGAATTTCTTCAAAATATCTGAGAGACTCACCTATATTTTCGGTAAACATTTTATTCGAAATTCTGATGACCTCATGTTCGATGTATGGGCCCTTGAATACTTATGGTCCGATTTCGGCAACAGAAGGGCATTGTCACACTATAATTGCAGTATTTGTGACTTTGTGTTCCGAAATCTTCATTAGTACTTACTTTATAAATATATTGCAAAGTAAACGATTCAGATGGACTCAAAGTTCTGGTATATGGAAATTAGGCGTGGTCGCGAACCGCTTTGTACTATTTTCAAAACATATTATTGGGATGCTAAGAAAATGTTATGAACTTCATTAAAATTAGTCGAGTAGTTTTGGGGATATAATTTTTCACCCATAAGTGGGCGGAGCTACGCCCATTTCAAACTGCGTATATCAATTTGAGTGCAGCTCTTCTGTACCATCTTTATCATGATATTTAAGGTTTCTAGTGTTTTTCCTTAGTGAATTAAAGCATTTTTAGTAGTTTTCAACATAAACATGGAGAGCCTTGGAGATGGGCGTGGCTATAATCCGATTTCTTCCATTTTTGAACTATATATAAGTAGCTACGACTCTAGAGAGTTTTGTTGATATAGCTTTAGTAGTTTACGAGATATCTACAAAAAACTTAATAGGGGCGGTGAAACGACAACTTTCTCAAAAATTTACATCCAAATATGGCCCTTTCTAGGGCGATCCTCTGCACTTTTTTATTTTACTTTTATAACTTTATTTATGACTTAGTTATGGCACTTTATATGTTTTTGGGTTTCGTCATTTTGTGGCCGTGGTAATGGTCCGCTTTCGCCCATTTTTAATACCAATCTTCTCAGGGTGCTGAGAAATATCAGTACCAAATTTCATTAAGGTATCTCAACATTCGCTTGCACGGACAGACGGACAGACAGACTGGCAGACGGACGGACAGACATCCGGATTTCAATTGCGCTCGTCATCCTGATATTTTATATATATACATATATCTAACTCTTTTATTTCTGGGTGACACAACAACCGTTATGTGAACAAAACTATAATACTCTCTTTAGCAACTTTATTGTGAGAGTATAAAAATGCATCTTCTTTCGTGTATGGTTAGTTGGAAACATTTTCGAAATATTAAGAAACCGACAATATATTCTCTTGGCCGTTTTGGGTATTTCCTAGCGAGAGTATCCGTTGATACTTAAATTGGGAAATTATGTAGATTGCGTTATACAGCTTTCATTACACAACGTCTAAAGTTCCAATACTTATGTCTAACACAAGTGTAACCGGGGCGGATCTGCATTATAAATATGACCAATGAAAAGTACTGCAACAAGAAGGCAGCCATGCCGATGGAATTGGCAAGATATGAGCGACTTAGCAACAAATCTTCTTACCTTTATAATTCTTATGGATTTCTAAAACTACAAATTCACCTACTAGTCTGATCTAAAAATTTTATTTTGACATACAGTTCAAAAACACAACACAGAAATGGTCACATTGCTGAAAATCATGACAAGGCAGGAGGTGGTTAGTATATTTTGTTACCAAACATAAGCAGGTAAAAACACCGCTAAGCAGATGCCAAGTAGAGCTGGGAAAAACAGATGTTGGCAACAACTAAACAACTAGAAAGCGTCGAAGTTTATGTCAAACAGAAGTCAAGTGCGTTGTTGCGTGGGGACAGACAAGGTGAGTGAAAAAAAAATCGCCACAAAAATTGCTTTAGTGCGTCAACGAGTTTGTGGATGGCAGGCGCTTGCAGGCGTTTCGCTTGTCCAGCTAAAAGTTGAGGTTTGTAAATTATTACGATAAACTTTATTTCCGGTTTCCACTACACTATCGCTTCACCACTCGCGCGCTAGTTCGACTTGTGCTGTCCTTTTTTCTTTTTACAAGCTTTACTTTTTGTGTGCAGTTTCGTAATATTTCACCTGCATCGGTGACAATACTGCCAACAAAGTTGTTTCATTGTTTTGCGAATTGTTGCAGCAATTCGTGAAAACTGTTGTAACAGCACTTTTTGGTAGTGTCAGAAAAAAGGTGCTTGTTCGATAGATGGTGCTGGTTTCTGTTGTAGTGGATGTTTACTCTGAAAGTTTTATTATATATACTATATGGGGACTGGGATAATTCATGAACCGATTTCAACTATTTTACCACCAGGCTACAATATATTCAAGGCTATACGTTCATTTATTTTTGCTAAGATATCTCACATGCTAATCGATATATGCGGTATTAGGTCCACCGAGGAAATTTCGCTCTGAATTTCTTTAAAATATCTGAGAGACTTACCTGTATCTTCGGTAAAAAATGTATTAGAAGCACTTAGGTTCTCATGTTCGACATACTTGAAAACTTATGGTCCGATTTCGGCAATGCCACACTATAAATGCAGTATTTGTGCAATGTTCTGTTCCGATATCTTCACTAGTGCTTACTTTATATATTGTAAAGTAAATGATTCAGATTGACTTCAAAGTTGTGCTATATGGGAAGTAGGCGTGGTTGTGAACTGAGAAAAATATTATGGACCGAATTTTATTGAAATCATTTCGTGGTTTCGGAGGTATGTTTTTTGACCCATAAGTGGGCGGAGATACGCCTATTTCAAATTTTGTATACAAATTTTCGGTTTCTGGTGGTTTTCCTTACTGAATTAAAATATTTTTAATAGTTTTCAACGTCACCTTTGTATGGGAGGTGAGCGTGGTTATAATCCGATTTCCTCCATTTTTAGACTATATAAGGAAGTTTCTGAAGAAAACGGATCCTGAGAGGGGCGGGGTAACGCCCACTTTCCCAAAATTACATCCAAATATGCCCCTTACTAATACGATCCTTTGTACCAAATTTTACTTTCATAATTTTATTTATGGCTTAGTTATGGCACTTTATATGTTTTCGGTTTTCGCCATTCTGTGGGCATGGCAATGGTCAGATTTCGCTCATTTACGAAAGCAGCCTTCTTAATAACCCTATAATATAATCCTATATCTAACTCGTTTAGTTTTAGCGCTTCTAAACAACCGTTATGTGAACAAAACTATCATACTCTGTAACATGTTGCGAGCGTATAATAATACGGACACTTTGGAGAAGGGTGAAGATCTCTCAGATCGGATGAGATGAAATACGCTTCATACAGTTTATCGAATGAATCTGGCCCTTTGGAAAGAATATATGGCTTAGCTTAGAACAGAGACTGGAAGAACAACTTATGCGATAAGGTCGGAATTAATTGTATTTTATTAAATGAAAAACTATAATACAATTATTATTATTCAAAATAAAGAAGCACTAGCTGCAGGGGCTTTTAATTGTATTAATGCAACCTGACATAAGTTTTGTAAGCATTCTCGACCTTTGCCAGCTGTTCATCAAAACCTCAAATGAAATACCTAGAATTTTGACTACAGCGTCATGATGATTAAAAAAGAACTACAACCAGCGCAATTGCATATTCACGTACCTGGAGCTACATGGCTACGCAAAATGTTTGATGTGCTAATGAATATTCCGCAGCGCACCGCTATTGAGGCTGCCGTCGGGATTTAGCTGATGTTAGTGATTTCTTGCGAAGTCATTAATCTTATATTACTCATAATAATGTGAAGCTCTCGCACAAAGTAATACTATCTGTATGGTTGCCTTTCGCGCGTATAATATGCTTTTAGCCAGCATCATGTTCCACTCGCAGCCACATACCCATCCATACATGTTTTTTTCCTCACTGCTACCTTTGTGCTTAAGCAAAACAAATGAGTTTTAATGCCCACACACACACACAGCTGCTAATGAATGTATGCGTATGCATGCTTGTGTTTTTATAATGACTGTAATGGATAAGGCAACAACCAGTTTTATGAGCGCGATGGCGCGCAGGTCACTCATACCCCCAAATCTCTATAGGATATGCTGCACTGAAGGTATTTAGCCTTTTGCATATTATTCTCCGAAAAGTTTGAGCTAAAGGGTTATGGATTGAAAAGTGCGAAACAGTGTTGCTTCGAATGGAGGGAGTGTAATGTTATGTGTATGTGTTGTACAACTCCATATATTTATTTACTTAACATTGGCTCTAGGTTATAAAAACATTTGTAATCAACATGCGCTTCAATTAAATACAAATATATTCAGGTAAAAATGTATATCTACAAATGTGCGCATATACTCATAAGTAAATATGGCTGCGAATGAGAAATGAAGATTTGAAAATTATTAAAAATATTTTTTGTTGCGTTTCTAAAGCGGGGAGAAGTAGAGTAGAGCTTTTTGTTGTGAATGAAACCAAAATTTTGGTACTTTTAACAAAAATCTGGTATTATTAATAATAATTTTAAAATCTACTGGAGTTTCAAATTTTTTTGAAGCCATTATGTGTGGCCATACTAATTCCAAATGACTCCTTCAAGTATAAATAAACCTGATACCTATAAATAAACCTGACAATCTGGCCTAACGAGGGGTTTCAAAATTTGAAAAAAAAACTGTCAGGTGATCTTTTAAAACTTTAACCCTCTTCAAAAGTAATTTTCCTCGAAATAAACCCTGAACAAAGATCATTGAACTAGGCCACAGTATTGTTTACAATTTGGTAGAGGTCAATGACTTTTGGCCGAGGTTTGTTTACATTTTACTGGGGTTTGTATACTTTTTGGCTGGGGTCAATGATCTTTGATATGAGTTTTTTTTTTACATTTTCGCCGAGGCCAATGATCCTTGATAGGACTTTGTTCACATTTTCGCTCAGGATCAGGCTCGTTTACATTTTGAGGGGTAATGTTGTGTTGGTCTGCTTACAAATATTTTAAGGGTTCCCATGATATAGGGGTTTTATTTACATTTTAGGGAGGTCGTTGTGGGTTATCACGAGTGGTTAGGTTTGTTTAGACTTTGAGGGGTAATGTCCGGTCAGGTGGGGGGTCCGATTTATGTTTTGGGGGAATATGTAAGATTAGATTTACTTTTTTGAAGGGTCATATAAGTCCATGTTTGTCTAAATTTGGAAGAGTTGTTTGACATTTTGAAAGATTATGTGAGGTCCGATTTGTTTACATTTGTATTGCGGGGTCAGGGTTGATTACAATTTATTTTGAGAGATGTTTATATTTTGCGAGGTGACGGGAACTCAGGTCTTCATTTGTATATATTTTATATATTCATATAAGATAAGGTTAGTTGAAATTTTTAGTGGTTCCGTCAAGCCAACTTAGGTGTTGGCGGAAATCGGCAAATATGTTGTCATAGGTTCTTCTATATATTAGTTCCTGTTACTCCTGCGAGGACCGTAGGACCACAAATAGATTCTTATACTAAATATAATAATTTGTATACTCTCGCAACAAAGTTGCTACGAGAGTATTATAGTTTTGTCCACATAACGGTTGGTTGTAAGTCCTAAAACTAAACGAGTTAGATATAGGGATATTTATATCAAAATGATCAGGGTGACGAGTAAAGTTCAAATGCGGATGTCTGTCTGTCCGTCCGTCCGTCCGTGCAAGCTGTAACTTGAGTAAAAATTGAGATATCTTGATGAAACTTGGAAGACGTATTTCTTGGCACCATAAGAAGGTTAAGTTCGAAGATGGGCGTAATCGGACCACTGCCACGCCCACAAAATGGCAGTAACCGAAAACATATAAAAAGCTATAACTCAACCATAAATTTAGCTATTGAAGTAAAATTTCGTATGAAGGATCTCACTTTCTAGAGTCGTTTATTTTAGGTACTACCTTATACAGTCCAAAAATGGAGAAAATCGGATTTTAACCACGCCCATATCCCATACAAAGGTTATGTTGAAAACTACTAAAAATGCTTTAATTCCATAAGCAAAACCACCAGAAGCCTTAAATTGCATTATAAAGATGAAGTGCTGCACTCAAAATGATATACAAAATTTTAAATGGGCATGGTTCCGCCCACTTTTGGGTTAAAAACCATATCTCCGAAACTACTCGACCAATTTCAATGAAATTCGATTCATAATATCTTCCTAGCCTCCCAAAGATATGTTGTGAAAATAGTTCAACCGGTTCACAACCACACCTACTTCCCATATACAAGAACTTTGAAGTCGGTCTGAATTGTTTACTTTACAATATATAAAGTTAGTATTAGTGAAGATATCGGCCCAGAACTTTGCAAAAATAATGTATTTAAAGAGTGGCCTCGCCCTTCTAAAAATCGTCGAAATTGGTCCATAAGTTTTCAAGACCCTATATATCGAAATTGACGACCTCAGTGCTTCTAACAACTTTTTTACCGAAATTAGAGTTAAGTCTCTCAGATCATTTGAAGAAATTTTGAGGAAATATTTTTCTTCTAATAATATGTCTCCGTGCCAACAATGAGTGAAATCGGGTCAAAATTTCATTTATCTCCCATATATGTACTTAATATTAGGGTTTTCAAACTTTCAATGGACTTTATACCATATATAGGACGAATATGTGGGTCAAATTGTTTGTTATATTAATAAATTTAAATAAATAAATTGCGAAAGTATAAAATGTTCGGTGACGCCCGAACTTAGCCCTTCCTTACTTGTTGTCATTCTTGATGTTTGTTTGTTGAATATAATGATTATTGCGTAAGTCATATTAATCATTTTAGATATTTTCGCGAGCGTATATTTGTTTAGTTCTGAAAGTAGATGCAGCCAGTCAAATGAGTTGTATGTATGAAATCGTCTAACCATTTGGATCATATAATTTTTACTATAAAGTTTTGGATCATTTAATTTTTACTATAAAGTTTTGCTGACGCATTTGGTTATTTAATTCAATATAATATTCAGACTTGCAAGTGAAATGGACAAACACTTTGGATTCTTTTATACTGTAATAAATTTTCGCAAACACCTTACTTGTAGCATAAAGCAATTTACTGCAAACTGGTTAACAAAAATATGATAACTTTTTACCTCTATTGCTGAATTCCTCACTGGGTAACAAATGTTCTATAACGCACTGAAAGAGGTTCTCGGTCGCTTCCGAAAATGCGCAGCTAATGTTATTATATACATGAAAATTCCATTAATAACTTTTCACAACTACTTGTTTTTCTTACATTTCATTTCACTTTTTTCACATACATGCAAGAGCCGTTAATGCTACAGCATTGAAATGCAGTTGCTCCTCCCGCTGTGGCGGTTGAGTTCGTGTGCGCTTGCCGTTTGTTGTCGCATTTGTTGGTGCGTTGGAGGCGCGTATGAGATTCGTTGTTACCATAAATCCCTATACGCGTTCTTTGTATCATTTTTCACACTCAGTGGGGTTTGCTCACACATGAAGAAATATATGTGCACGTATGTGTATAGCGTACTCAATGTGGTCTGTAGGAAAATATTCTTTGGATTGACGCTCCGGTTGAAGTTTCATTGAAAAGATTATTTACTGCGGCCGAGAAGATCATTCAATCCTTTCAATTCATCAATTCATCAATTGTAATGTTTGAATGCTACATTTGTGATTACAAGTTGTTTCGGATAATCGAACGTCGAAAGGATTGAAAAATACTATCAATAGCTAAGCTGCTATTCAGATTTGTTCTGCATGGTATATTAACGTGCTTTTTTACATTTTTTACTTGTTTGAAAATCGTCTTCAAATTTCTTTTTAATTTTTCCCACGAGCCTCTCAGAACTCTTTACGCTCAATATTACTCAAGCTCTTTTTTGAAAGCACGGCGACGCGTAGCATAAGGCATATAAATCTTTATGTGACCTAAATAAGATTTAAGAAGATTTGAAAATGTCTCGAACGTGGAGAACATTTGGATCGATTGAACTATATTGTGAGCGGGAAAAGTATCTCATTTTAATTACAATAAAACACCACACATATTGACAGACAAATACGTTATAACCCCAAATAGATGGAAGGATATATTCAAATGAAAATGAATAGATAAAGACATCCGGAAATCCGATTTTCTCGAAATTGTCCCCGTTTTCATATATATATATATATATACTCTTCATACATATACTATATACTCTTATCTAACTTCATTAATTTTTAGTGTAAAGAAGACCTTTCGGAAAGAAATAATTATACTCTCTGCAGCATGTTGCAAGAGTATAAAAACTTTTTTACAGTTATTTTTATATTTATTAATGGCAACTCTGTCACAATTGTGCAATTGTTTTATTGTTATTGACAAAGAGTTTATCAGCTTTTACAAAAATTGTCATTCATTTGAATGAAATTTAAATCAAATGGGCAATAAACAAATTTGTCAATAATATTTACTTTATATTGTTGAAAACAGTAAAAACACACGCACACAAACAACACTCGGTTCTTCGCCCAGCTAAAGTGCGTATAAAGAAACAGCAAAGTAAAAAGTATTAAAAGTGGTTATGGATAAAGTGTTGTGACAAAAATAAAGAACAAAATGGAAGTGAGCAAATATAGGAGTATTTGTAAGCATATGCTATTTTTGCGAAGGATATGTATTAGGGTGGTGCTTAAGTCTACTGAGAAAAGATGCCTACTTTAAAAGTATTATAGAGAATGAATAGTGTCTATGTTTGGATGTGCTTATGACGCCAGTGCCTATGGTCCAGAGCTGTCAAAGTTCAGGTAATTATATGAAGATTCAAAACAGCTATATTGTGTTTATTGAATTTCAAAATGTATGCTTCGAGAAGAGATAGTAAGATATTGGTTTTATTTTCTAATGGAGGAGTTTTTGGTCTAATGAACTTTGACCCCTGAGCGATATTTATCGACTGCACTAAAGTTGATTCTAAATCATTTGCCATGAATTTTGTTGTTTGTGAAGTTGAAGCCAAGAAAATATATGGCAATTATTTTTTAAAGTACCTCCTTAATGCTCATACCGAGGGTATATGAAAACACAAGGTAGTTGTAGCAACACACAGCGCTGTAATCAAATGAAGTGAATGCTTTATTGCAAATCGCATACTGTGCCAAATAAAAATATGTTTACTTGTTGCTGTTGCTGCTACACTACTACTACATACTCGTACATGTAGATGTAAACATGTGACATGAAACAAAAAGCTGCTAAAGGCAAACAATGAAAGCTAAAATGCGAATTTGTTGCTCATTGATTTGCCTTAGCAATTTCTGCAGCTGCTCTCGCACAGGCGCTGCTCTTTCATTTACTTAGCAGCTAAAGGAAACGTCGACAAAGTGCTGTGCTGTTGGAATAAAGTAAACATGTAGCAGGCACACAGTTGCACACACATGTGTAGATATATGTATGAAAGATGTGGAGAATTGCTGCAAAATTTAATCCCAAGGAATTTGACGACGTGCTCAATGCACAGACAAATGAATTTCGATTCATTGCTTTTGTTCTCTACTTTCTTTGAATTATTTGTTTCAGTTTTACTTTGTGCTCTTGCGCACATACGCTCAAGTGTAATGTGTGTGATTGTGTGTGTCTGCCTGCTTGAATTGCCTGTTTGTTGCGCTCGTAAGTCTAAATTGAAAATACAAAGCTGCGGCGCCGTAAAGTATGCTACCAGGTTGAATTTTGAATTCGATGTGTTATTGAAAATAAATCGAAAAGGAATAAGGAAATCAAAGTAATAACAAATAAGTTGCATTATTTTTAGTGTCCGACCGATACCAAAATTTTGGCCGATGCCGATGCCGATGCCGATTAATCGGTCAGTTGGCAAAGAATCGGCCGATGCCGATGCCGATACAACAACTTTATTTAGAAAATTAGTATAGTAACAGAATAAAAACAAAGACAAATAATATCACAAAATAGTTAAACAACTCAATTCATAATTTAATTCATATTCAAAACTAAATAACTTATTATTATAAGATATATGTTGATAGAACAAATAAGTTATTCGCGTTTTCTCAAAGCGAATCTGCAATCAGCAATACAGCTTTTTTCCTTTAAGGGGGTATACCGGTGTGACATTTGCAAAAAATAGATTATTTATTTTTTGCTTATTCGATAGTTTATAATTTCAAAAATATCCTGTGAAAGGTAAGGTCGTATCTTGAATAGTTTTTGAATGGCCGCGTTCTAAAGAGCAATCGCTCACATGTATAAGCCGCTATAGTCGAAACTTTAAACGCGTTTTTCTCGAAACGACTTTTCACAAAATTTCTGACATCATAACTCAATAAGATATTGACCGATCAACCTCAAATTTAAACTGAATGTTCTTGAATATATTTACTATACAATGACCTACGATCTTTTGGATTTGTTGAAAATTGTCAATTTGGCATTTAAAAAACGACCATTTTTTACCTAAAAAATCGTAATTTTTTCAGAACTACGTCATTTTGTTAATGTTTGATATCTTTCAATAATCGTAGGTCATTGTATAGGGAATATATTCAACTTTAATAACCTTTTTTTGTGTTTCAGTTACTCATTCGGCCGGAATCATGTTTAATTAATTTAATAATTTTCATGGGTTTACACTGGGTTACCCCTTAAGGACAAATATGAGCATTAAGGCCAATATTCGAAAATAGTTGGTCTAGTAAAAAGAATCCGTTATTCTCAAAGAGATGACTTTTGTCATTTATATCTCACATTGAGAAAGGCGGCAAATAGTGATAGTGACTCAATAGAAACTTCGGAAGCTTGTTTGGGAGGTTCTTTTCCATGCACCTTATTATAGTCCACGCCAGCTCCTAGTGATTATTACGTGACCCTGTCTATGGCAAACTTTTAAAAATAAATTAACCTAGTTACGAATGCTTCTATAATAGTGACTTTATGACATTATCTTCAAAATCTCAACAACTTTAAACAAAACTGTACATATTTGACATAAATCGAGTGTTTCTAGCAGTGCTAAATAAAACCTTTCATTAATGCAAAGTGGTTGAATTTCTTTATACTAGACTTAAATTATCACCATGATGAATTGTTAGTTTAGTCAAATGTGATTCACTGTATTTTATATGGTAAACAGAAGAATCCAAATTTTATGCTCTAAAGAAATCAAAAAAGAAAAAAAATGTATTTTAGTATAATCCGAAAGAAGTTGAAAGAATCGGCTAAGAATCGGCCAAATATGGCCGATGCCGATACCGATGCCGATGCTTAATTTTGTGGCCGATACTGGCCGATGCCGATACCAAGGCCGATTAATCGGTCGGTCTCTAATTATTTTGTTGTCTTTCAAACATTTCGGTTTGTTTTTGTCACATTTTAATTTGAAATTACACGTGGTTAAAACAAAAATTGCCACGCCTTGTGTGTACATTATCTTACAAAATGAAAAAAAAAAAAAATACTATGTTAAGCCAAACTTAAAAAAAAAATAAAAAAATAATATAAATAAATTCACACGGTGATATTCATACACTTTAAGCCGGGTGACCTTTACCATAATATATGACTTTAATTTCTCATCATGCCTTTTAAGTTCTCAATCCTCCTATAATTCCAGCATCAATTAATTGAGTTTATTTCATTTGCATAAAAAATCACAGGTGCTCATCGCATTGGTAAGAATTCAAAAAAAAATAAAAAAGTTGCCTTAGTAAGTCAATATGCTGTTATATATACAATGTACGAATGTTAATTTGTTAATTTATATTAATTCACCAGCCGTTATTAAGCGCATAATTATCGCAACTCTTCAAAATACCAGTGTCCATTGCTCGTTCAAATGAGCTTTTCATATATGTTAATACCCAGTAGGAAAACGTTTCGCTGCACAAAAGAAGAATGCCTAGTATATCAGACTTTCTATGCACTTATACCTATTTATAGGAGATGCATACTAAGTATCTGAAGAAAAGTCGACAAGACAATTATATCACGATATACGTACATATAAACATTAGCTGTTCTTAGAATCTAATGCATTTTTATTGACAGTAGGTTCAAAGTGAAAGCAATCCGCTTAAGTCACTGAAAAAATAAAGGTTTCTTAAAAAAAGTTCACAAAATTATAAAATAATTGTTTACTCTAGACGCCAAAATATTTATAAGGCTTGCAGTCACCACCATGTTTTTTAATTTCAGTACAACGGGAATGCATGTTTACGACTAATATTTCAGCATATGACTGCGCTAAGTTTCGCTATATTGCCCTAAAATCCTGTTTTAATTGATTTTTTTCATTGCATCTTTTTTCTGTGTACTGGCTCTGCAAATACTGCGATTCGTCATGTCGTCCAAATTTTTGCGCACCAAACGGCATTGGTTCCAATGCTGGGCAAACGCCTTCTCCTTTTTTATAGAATTTTCCAACACTCAAGTGAGGTATCCTGTAAGCTTTTAGGTGAGAGCAAAGAAAGACTGTTTCAAAATGTTTCGCGTATACGGAACTCATTTCGTAAATATGTTTTTGTAACTAAAACGTATAACAGAGGGTTTCTGCAATTATATTGCACAGTTGGTAATAAAATCAAGACCTACTTCATTTTATTCATTATTTCATGCGAATGCTTTCTTGTTGAACCAGTGAAACCATGTATCATTGTTGTTCGAACAGAAATTGATTCACACTTGTAGTACTGCGTTTTCTACAAGATCCAAGCCATCTATAAACCATTATACAGTTTTTTTTTAGAAATTAAAATTTTTCCTACGGAGTACGTGTGCCTATACTACGTGCATATATATTTATGTATATGTATATTATATTATTTTAATGACATATGTACTCAATGGAAGTGCATCGTTCTTTTGCCATTGTAATGCAATAGCTGGGGCCCCAGGTGCATATATGTATGTACACTCGTTTGGTGTTTTTTATACTGTATAGTTATATACTGACAAGTAAGATATGATATTAAGATAACACACAATTTGACCCATATATTCGGCATAAAGTCCAATAGAAAAACGAAAATCATCATATACGGTATATAGGCCGACTTCACTAATTTTCATCACCAACATACATTATACCTAAGATTATATGCTCACTTAATTTGGCTAAAATATTCATATATTAACCGATTTATAAGCTATTAAACCCATCGTATTTTTGAAAATCCTATAATTAGCAATATGAGAGCTAGGGGAAGTTATGACCCGATTTTAACCATTTCTGGTACAGAGACACACTATTAGAAGAAAAAGATTTCCTCTGAATCAAATTGAGATATCTGAGAGATTTACTGATATTTTCACATTCGATATCCGGGGCATTGAAAAGTTATAGTCCGATTTCGAAAATTTTTTCACAAGTGATGCCACAGATCATATACAGTATTTGTGTAAACTTTTATTTCGCTATCTTAATTGGTTCCTTATGTATATGTTATAAAGTGAAGGAATCAGATGGAATTCAAAATTGAGTTATATGGGAAGTTGTCGTGGTTGTGAACCGATTTCATCCATTTTCCACACGTGTCATTAGGGTGTCAAGATAATATTATATACCGAATTTCATTCGAATTGGTCGAGTAGTTCATGGGATATGGTTTTTGACCCATAAGTGGGCGATGCCACGCCCATTTTCCATTTTGTAAAAAAATCTGAGTGCATCTTCTTTCTGGTATTTTTTCTGTAAAATTTGGTATTTCTGAAGTTTTTCGTAAGTGCGTTAATGCACTTTTAGTAATTTTCAACCTAACCTTTGAATGGGAGGTGGGCGTGGTTATTATCCGATTTCAACTATTTTCATGGGATGGTACGTAAGGGAACCGACGGAGGTATAAGCAAAAAACCTATTTGGGGGCGGGCCCACGCCCACTTCACAAACAAATTACATCCAAATATGGTCTTGGAATATGGGCGATGCTTTGTACCAAATTTTACTTTTATAACTTTATTTATGGCTTAGTTATGACACTCTATGTGTTTTCAGGTTTCGCCATTTTGTGGGAGTGGTCGATATTGCCCATTTTCGAAAGGAACCCTCCCCTTTTACTCAAGTTATCCGTTGCACGGACGGACGGACATACATTCGGATTCTGACTCGTCTCGTCACCCTGATCATTTTGATGTACATAACCCTATATCTAACTCGTTTATATTTCGTGTTATGACTTCAAACAACCATTATGTGAACAAAACTATTATACTCTCTTAGCAACTTTGTTGCAAGCGTATAAAAATAGCATTACTGTAGAACATTAATCGTGATTTTTTTCATAAATTGATCGAAATTCGCATGATGCATGATTTTAGATGAACCTTCAGTTGATTTTTAGTATCACAAATGACTTTTCATCAACTGCCTAAATCTATATAATCTCTGTATAGATTATACAAAAAATTTTGTGTGATATAATTTATTGCACTGTATTATATTATTCATACATTATAACATAAAAATTAGTGCATTTTAAATATGCCATTTAAGCTTTGTAATTGCTACCAATCCCACAGCGAATGAATGACAACAAAAGGCACGACGAACAATCTGCGAAGTCAAGTAAATTGATAGCGACAGAAAGAGAGTGAGAGGGAGACAATTGTTAAAAGTGAAGCAGAAATGTGTGGAAAATCGTCAGCCATTAATCAGTATTTCATTAATCATTTTAACATAGTGAAAAGCGATTGAAAGGCACAGCGATTGTGGTGGTCAATATATGCGTATGCACGTGCGCGTAATTGAACACAGAGTGTCAACCGAAGTCCAGACATTCGCCACAATAGCCACTGTGCCAATTACCAATTAAAGGAATGCAAACGCATGCCAGCATAGCAAGCAATTGTGTGTGTGTGCGTCGAAAAGACATTGTACAAATAAAAACACAGCCAATCGGTGTGTACACATGTGTGTATTTGTAGCGTACGTGCGCTGTGTGGTGTACAATTGTGCACAAATGTTTGCTTCAAAAAATAATATAAAAAATACCACCACAACTGAATGCATCAGTCGATTGCGTTGCATACAAATTACCTCACAAACGCATTCATCTAACGCAGTTGCGTGCTTGGACTTTCACAGTGTTTTTTTTTATAAAAATTTATTAGATGTATTTATAAATAAATTGCCATTGAACTAACAAGATTAGAGTGAAGTAGACTGCCAAATAACAGTGGATAATGCGTATTATAGTGGTAATTTTTATACTCTCGCAACAAAAGTTGCTAAAGAGAGTATTATAGTTTTGTCCACATAACGGCTGTTTGTAAGTCCTAAAACTAAACGAGTTAGATATAGAGTTATATATACCAAAGTGATCAGGGTGACGAGTGAAGTTCAAATCCGGATGTCTGTCTGTCCGTCCGTCCGTCCGTGCAAGCTGTAACTTGAGTAAAAATTGAGATATCTTAATGAAACTTGGAAAACAAATATGGAACATAGGATCGCATTAGGGAGGGGCACATTTGAATGTATTTTTTTTTGGAAAAATGGGCGTGACCCCGCCCCTAAATAGGTTTTTTGTATATATCTTACAAACCAATTAAGCTATATAAACCAAACTTTCTGCAGTCGTTTCTTTTAGCCGTTTCTTTATACAGTCCAAAAATTAAAGAAATCGGATAATAACCACGCCCACCTCTCATACAAAGGTTAGGTTGAAAATTACTAAAAGTGCGTTAACTCACTAACGAGAAACGTCAGAAACACAAAATTTCACAGAAATGATAGCAGAAGGAAGCAGCACTCAGATCCTTTTACAAAATGGAAAATGGGCGTGGCATCGTCCATTTATGGGTCGAAAACCATATCTCAGGAACTACTCGACCGATTCGAATGAAATTCTGCATATAATATTTTATTGACACCCTGATGACATGTGTGGAAAATGGATGAAATCGGTTCACAACCACGACTACTTTCTTTATAACTCAATTTTCAATTCCATCTGAATCCTTTATAATATATTCATTAGGAACCAATGATGATAACGAAATAAAACTTTACACAAATACAGTATATGATCTGTGGTATCACTTGTGAAAAAATTGCCGAAAACGGCAATAACTTACTTTTCAAGGCCCCAGATATCGAACATGTTGAACTCAGCGCCTAAGGTTAAATTTTAACCGAAAATATGGGTAAATCTCTCAACTAATTTAATGTAATTGAGAGGAAATTGTTTTCTTCCAATAGTGTGTCTCTGTTCCAAAAATTAAAATTAAAATCGGGTCACAACATCTCCTAGGTTTTTCAAAAATATCATCCCCTAGCTCCCTTATACCTAATTATAGGTTTTTCAAAAATACCGTGGGCTTTATTACACATATATGTATTGGTTAATAAGTGATATATCTTAGCAAAATTAAGTGAGCAAATAGTATTGGATATAGTGTACCTTGCTGGTGAAATTGAATGAAATCGGTTCAGGAACTACCTCAGCCCTCATATCTACATATATATGACGATTTTCGTTATTCTATTAAACTTAATGCCGAATTTATGGGTAAATTTGTGCGTTATCTTAATAAAATTTCTTCAATAAATTGCGAGAGTATAAAATGTTCGGTTACACCCGAACTTAGCCTTTCCTTACTTGTTTTCATAAATATATTTTTATTTAAAATACGTTGTAACTAGAAATATATACGGATAACTAGAAATTATAAAATACAAAATTATATTTATTTAATTGAGCTTCGCAAATTATGATTATCAACTGAGAAGAATAAAATATTTCCCGTCCAGTATAATTTTGTCACACTGTGCAAGCTCGCTGCAGGACTTAACCATCGATTGTATTCCGAAAATTCCATACTGAAATCCGATAATCGAACAAGTAAATATTATATACAACATGACGTTGGGCAGAAAACCGCGTCAATGAACAGTTAACAAATATGAATAAGTGAGACAGCTTAAGCTTAACCGTATTGAATTGAACTGTGCGAATTGTGTTTTCTACAGAACACAAATGCGAGAGTATAAATTATTACAAAATTTATATTAAATTTTGAATTGAATTAAAAGGAATGAATGCCTACGACAACTCGTACAAAGTTGTGGAAATTACTGCGATTGTTCATTATTGCTCATGTGTGCATTGAAAATTTAAAAATCTAATTCCATTATATTTTATTAACACACTCATATAAATATAGCAGTTGCCATTTTCTCGCTTTTAGTATAACAATGGCTTTATTTTATTTGTTGGTGTAAATGTATTAATATATAATAAGCTGGTCTCTTAAGAGTTATAGCCTCTCAACCAAAAAAAAAAAATTTATATCAGCCTACCTCTACACCGTACACGTGCACATACCTGCACTTAAATGTCAACTTCTTAAAAATTATTTTGTTGTAGAAATTCTGGTTTTCTCCGTTGTTGAAATACGCCACCATCGCATATGTAACATGCATATATGTATATGCGTGGATATTTAGTAGACTGGTTCGAATAAGGTGACTAAAAGTATTTTACATAAAAACTGTGTATTTTTTTGAGAAACTCAAGCGGTTTACGACGATTGTACTGATTTTATGACGAGTATCTGAAGAGCTTCGAAACAGTCTGATATTATAGGAAAATATTTGAATTTTTGGTGCTAGCGCCAATATATTTGTTGCTGATTTTTTACTTAAGCTTCATATGTTCAACTGTTCCTTTAAGGGGTGGGTGGGAAAATAGTGCAATATGCTTAAAATATTATCCAAAAATATGAAATCAATCCTAGTAATATTCTAAGAGGTGTACCCTTTGGATGTTCCGTCCATCAGGCCACGTCAGTATGAATGAAAACTTTAAAAGCAAAATTAAATTTTTCAAGTCGGTGGACACGATATCTCAAAAAGTTATGAAGCGAATTTTGTTCAAATTATGCACACATCTTTGGAATAACATTATCTAGTTCATGAACGATGGATTTTTTATATTGTTATTATAACTATTTTTTTCGAGCCAATATATGCCGAAAATTTTATAAAAAAGTGAGTTTTTTGGTTAAAACTGTGTCGAAAACTCAAAATTCAAAATTTTCTTTTTTCCTTCGTTCATTAGCTAGATTTATGCATGCACTATCGAAATGTTTTTGTTTTACTGATTTTGGTTAAACCAAGAATGAGTACCTTTTTTTAACCACGTCATGGGAGATCCGGTAATAAAGGCTGAGTTTTCGGAATTTTTAAATAAACATTTCACAAAATACTGTTTGAACATGTTTCTTTGATACGCTGAATTGTTTAAATGGAATATATGACTGTACGAGGGCTGCTATATATATTTCTGGCCTAATAATGAAAATAGGAATATTTATCAACGAAAATGGTTTTATTGTTTTTCAAAATATTCTCCATCAATATTTATACACTTTTGCATGCGCTCAAACCAATTTTCGAAGCACTTTTTTTGAGCCTTTTTTTGAGCGATTGTCAAATTGTGCGGGATCCAACGAGAACAAACCTTTTTTACGGTCAGGTGTTCATGCAATATCGATTGTATGCTGGTGGGAGAAATGCATAGACATGCCTCTATCTGAAGGTATGTTACATAACGGTCTTGCATTATCAGTTCACGTACGGCATCGATGTTTTCTGGCACAACGGCTGTTTTTGGACGACCTTCACGGAATTCGTCTTTGAGCGAGCGTCAGCCACGATTGAATTCGTTGTACCAGTTTTTCACAGTGCTAGTTCATCGATGCACTCTTGTCGCGATAATCCACGTCGAAAGTTGTGAAAAATGATCGAATGAAAATGTTCACGAGTTAATTCCATTTTTTGGCCGAGATGCATTTTTTAATTCCCTGTAAATAAAACAATTCACGATTAAATGACAAAACGTTCTGAGTGATGTTATGCTCAAAAATGTCAAACTTTCTAATGGAAATGTCAGATTGCACCTGGCAACACTTATAGCGTTTTCTTTTCTTAAAAAAATTTAACATTTATTCTGCCCTGTATTCGGATTTTCAAATTGTGGATGAGAGTTGACTAGCATAATAGGCAAACATTTCTCTGTTCTTTTATCACGTAAAAATTGGAAAACATTCAAAAAGGTAGTACAGCAATTGTATAATGATGAAATATAAAAAGGCAGCATTTTCATCGAGAAAAGAAAACGCTATTAGTGTTGCCTAGGGCAGAAATATATATAGCAGTCCTTATGGAGGATGGAGTCATATGTAGAAGTTCACGTAAGTGAGGAAAGTTTCTGACTGTCATTCACTTGTGAGTGGCCAAGAACGATTTTTTTACATGTGGCTCAAGCAGCTCACCACTGCCGGTCTTAGACCAAGTATCCTCTGGGTAGCCAACAGACATCCGTTTGGAGGCGAGCTAAAGTGTGAAGGCGAAACCCGCCTATGCGGTTGTGCGTAGGGTTTGGGACCCATCACATAAAAATACCACCCAATGAAAAAGAAAAAAACAGCCTCGGATGAGAGACCCCAATTTTGATGACGACCACTGCAAACGTTTAAAGGACTACGAAATAAGGGCATGCACCTGGAATGTCCGGACTCTTAATTGGGAAGGTGCCTCTGCCCAGCCGGTTGATGTCCTCGTAAGAGTAAAGGCTGACATCACCGCAATCCAAGAAATGCGATGGACGGGACAAGGACGGAAGAAGGTGGGTCCTTGTGACATCTACTACAGCGGCCATATAAAGGAGCGAAAATTCGGTGTGGGATTCGTGGTGGGAGAGAGACTCCGTCGTCGAGTCCTGGCATTCTCTCCGGTGGATGAACGTCTAGCCACAATCCGCATCAAAGCGAGGTTCTTCAACATATCGCTGATTTGCGCCCACGCCCCGACGGAAGAGAAGGACGAAGTGATCAAAGATACCTTCTATGAGCGCCTAGAACGTACCTATGAGCGCTGCCCCCGCCACGATGTCAAAATCGTGCTTGGCGGTTTCAACGCTAGGGTGGGTAAAGAAGGTGTCTTTGGCACAACAGTCGGAAAATTCAACCTCCATGACGAAACATCACCAAACGGTCTGAGGCTGATCGACTTCGCCGGGGACCGAAATATGGTCGTCTGTAGTACTAGATTCCAGCATAAGAAAATCCATCAAGCTACTTGGCTGTCCCCGGATCGAATCACTCGCAACCAGATCGATCATGTTGTGATAGATGAACGACATGTCTCCAGTGTTTTTGATGTGCGTACGCTTCGTGGTCCCAACATCGACTCGGACCACTATCTTGTAGCAGCTAAGATACGCACCCGCCTCTGTGTAGAAAAGCGCACACGTCAGCAAACACAAGGAAGGTTCGACATCGGTATAAGGGAGCTGTGGGACGGCATATCAAACTCCTTACGTACAGCTGCAACCGAAACCATTGGTTTTCGGAAAAGTCAAAAAAACAGCTGGTATGATGAGGATTGTCGTCTCGCAGTGGAGAGAAAACAGACTGGCTACCTCGCAATGTTGCGATCGACCGCAACACGAGCGGGATGGGAAAGATACCGAGAGCTGAAGAGGGAAGCGAGACGCATTTGCAGACAAAAAAAGAAAGAGGCCGAAATGCGTGAGTATGAAGAGCTTGACAAGCTGGCCGAGAGGGGTAATGCTCGAAAATTTTACGAAAAGATCCGGCGACTAACTGAAGGTTTCAAGACCGGAGCACACTCCTGTAGGACCCCCAGAGGTGATCTAGTTATTGATGACCAGAGTATACTGAGTTTGTGGAGGGAACACTTCTCCAGCCTGCTGAATGGCAGTGAAAGTACAACACCAGAAGATGGCGAACCCGATTCCCCAATCGACGACGATGGAGCAGATGTTCCATTGCCCGACCGTGAAGAAATTCGAATAGCAATTACCCGCTTGAAAAACAATAAGGCGGCGGGTGCCGATGGATTACCGGCCGAGCTATTCAAATACGGCGGTGAAGAGCTGATAAGGTGATTGCATCAGCTTCTTTGCAGAATATGGTCGGAAGAAAGCATGCCTGACGATTGGAATCTCAGTGTACTCTGCCCAATACACAAAAAGGGAGACCCCACAATTTGCGCCAATTACCGTGGGATAAGCCTCCTCAACATCGCGTATAAGGTTCTGTCGAGCGTATTGTGTGAAAGACTAAAGACCACCGTCAACAAACTGATTGGACCTTATCAGTGTGGCTTTAGACCTGGAAAATCAACAACAGACCAGATATTCACCATGCGCCAAATTTTGGAGAAGACCCGTGAAAATAGGATCGACACACACCATCTCTTTCGACAGCACGAAAAGGAGCTGCCTTTATGCCGCGATGTCTGAATTTGGTATCCCCGCAAAACTAATACGGCTGTGTAAGCTGACGTTGAGCAACACCAAAAGCTCCGTCAGGATCGGGAAGGACCTCTCCGAGCCGTTCGAACCAGACGAGGTTTCAGACAAGGTGACTCACTCTCGTGTGATTTCTTTAACCTGATGCTGGAGAAAATAATACGAGCTGCAGAGCTAAACAGAGAAGGTACAATCTTCTATAAGAGTGTACAGCTACTGGCGTACGCCGATGATATCGATATCATTGGAAACAACACCCGCGCCGTTAGTTCTGCTTTTTCCAGACTGGATAAGGAAGCGAAGCGTATGGGTCTGGTGGTGAACGAGGACAAGACGAAATATCTCCTGTCATCAAATAGTCATAACTTTGAAGTTGTAGATAATTTCGTCTACCTGGGAACCAGCATTAACAGCAATAACAATGTCAGCCTGGAAATCCAACGCAGAATCACTCTTGCCAACAGGTGCTACTATGGACTAAGTAGGCAATTGAAAAGTAAAGTCCTCTCTCGACGAACAAAAACCAAACTCTACAAGTCCCTCATCATTCCCGTCCTACTTTACGGTGCAGAAGCGTAGACGATGTCAAATTCCGATGAGACGGCACTAGGAGTTTTCAAGAAAAAGGTTTTGCGGAAGATTTATGGTCCCTTAAACATTGGCAACGGCGAATACCGCAGACGATGGAACGATGAGCTGTATGTGTTATTCGACGACATAGACATAGTCCAGTGAATAAAAAAACAGCGGCTACGCTGGCTAGGACATATTGTTCGAATGGATGAAGGTGCTCCAGCTCTGAAAGTATTCGATGCAGTACCCGCTGGTGGAAGCAGAGGAAGAGGGAGACCTCCACTCCGATGGAAGGACCAGGTGGAGAGGGACCTGGCTTCGCTTGAAATTACCAATTGGCGCCAAACTGCCAGAAGGAGGGATACGTGGCGCGCTGTTTTGGACTCGGCTATAACCGCGTAAGCGGTGTCTAGGCCAGTCAAGAAGAAGAAGAAGTCCTTGTATATATTTAAAAAGAAATTGTAAAATATCCTTGTTTTTAGCCTTTGAAACCCACCTAACCCACTTTTCCCTGTCAAAAAAAATCGTCTTGATATAGTTTAAGATCAGCTAAAATTTAGTTATCTTTATAACTGAACTAAAATATTAATTTTATTTTGCTGTAAATATTTCAAATATATGTTTCTACATTAAATAACGCCACTTTTTCAACAAGTCTAACATTTAAATACAAACATAACTACGTAGCGTTAAATGTGTCTAACCGCGCCATACAATATACTTCGAGCAGAAAATTTATTCCAACTGAATTTGTTTATACAAACTTAATGAATGCAAGTAAAATTCTAAACTCAACAACAACGCAAAAGCAAACGGGTTGAAGTGCACAAGCACGTGTTCGCAAGTTAAACACAAACAATAAAAAAAACACAAAACCACTTTCCAAGACGACTATTTAGTGAAGGGTATAATGTGGTTTAGTTTGTAGTATATAGTATGTATGAGCGCTAAGTGTGCTGGCAACGTGCTGTGGGTTGTAAGTGGCGAACAGCCTCTAGACCTACCTACCACAGTGAGTCTGCACTGTTGTACATATTTTATTTTTAAAGTTTAAATGCCGTTTGTATTTTACTGCTTTTGTTTGAACATTTAACTCATTTGTAATGAGTTGGCCACAGCCTTTATCGCTATCCTTGCTTGTAAGATTTTATAGTTTTTAGAGTTTAGAAGCGTTCACGATCACGTTGATGGCAGATGGTTAAATTGGTGGATGCGTGCTATCCGATAGAAGAGTAATTTTTTTATCGATGGAAATATATACTTATACTCTTCTTCTTGACTGGCGCAGACACCGCTTTCGCGGTTATAGCCGAGTCCACAACAGCGCGCCACGTATCCCTCCTTCTGGCAGTTTGGCACCAATTGGTTATCCCAAGCGAAGCCAGGCCCCTCTTCCCCTGGTCATTCCAACGGAGTGGAGGTCTCCCTCTTCCTCGGCTTCCACCAGCGGGTACTGCATCGAATACTTTCAGAGCTGGATCACTTTCATCCATTCGAACAACATGAACTAGCCAGCGTAGCCGCTGCCTTTTTATTCGCTGGACTATGTCTATGTCGTCGAATAACACATACAGCTCATCGTTCCATCGTCTGCGATATTCGCCGTTGCCAATGTTTAAGGGACCATAAATCTTCCGCAAAACCTTTCTCTCGAAAACTCCTAGTGCCGTCTCATCGGATGTTGACATCGTCCACACTGTTTGTTTGACGACAGCAGATATTTCGTCTTGTTCTCATTCACCACCAGACCCACACGCTTCGCTTCCTTATCCAGTCTGGAAAGAGCAGAACTAACGGCGCGGGTGTTGTTTCCAATGATATCGATATCATCGGCGTACGCCAGTAGCTGTACACTCTTATAGAAGATTGTACCTTCTCTATTTAGCTCTGCAGCTCGTATTATTTTCTCCAGCATCAGGTTAAAGAAATCACACGAGAGAGAGTCACCTTGTCTTAAACCTCGTCTATGATCGAACGCCTTGGAGAGGTCCTTCCCGATCCTGACGGAGAATATATACTTATACAGTCAAGCAATAATCACACACTTTAGTTAGTATACGAAATTAATCGTACGTTTGATAGGGCGCGCACCAATTGAAGTTGTGTTAAATACTCCTTGCATAAATCCTCAATTTGTTGAGATCATTTTGAGCGGTGAGCCACTTTTCAATTTAACAATTAAATTAAATTTATGTAAATAAAATTATATTAATATTTAATATAATTATAAAATTGTAAACATTGTAAACAGTGCTTTATACTTAAGATACGTTCCATCGTTTTGGAAAGTATCTGAAGTTTTTATGATACCTAAGCCGTTTAAACCACTACCTGATGTCACATCTTATAGGCCAATATCGCTGTTGTCAGCTCCATCGAAAGTATTCGAGAATGTTCTCATAAAGAGGCTCAAATCAATAATATATCGAAAACACCTTATACCAGAAGATCAGTTCGGCATTCGTGATCACTATTCAACAATTGACCAGGTGCACCGTATCGTTAATTCCGTTGCAAATGCTATGGATAAAAAGAACGTTTGTTCGGCGGCCTTCTTAAACGAGTCTCAGGCTTTTGATAGAGTTTGGCATTCGGGTCTACAGCTGAAATTGAAATGCATGTTACCCAAACAATATTGCGAAATAATTTCTTCCTACCTAAAAGGTAGATACTTTCGCATAAAACAAGAGGATGCATACTCAAACTTTCAACCGATAGAAGCGGGAGTCCCCCAGGGAAACGTGTTGGGGCCAATGCTTTACTTGCTTTTTACAAGTTATATCCCCACTGAGTCATGTTATGTGACAGCGACATTTGCGGATGACACAGCCCTGTTAGCAGCAACCTCAGTATCTACCCTTCGAGTGCAAACACCAGTCAATGCAATTACTAAATGGGTTTCCAAGTGGCGCATTAAATTAAACGTTTCCAAATTAATGCACGTAGACTTTACTTAAAAAAAACATCATACCATGCCATTTAAGTATATAAATGGTACTCCTATACCACATCACAATAATGCTAAGTACCTAGGAATCACCCTAGATGCTAAGCTTCGCTGGAAAGAGCATATAAAAAAGGGGTGAGCTTGATTTCCAATATGCTAAGTTTTACCATCTAGTCGGTAGGCGATCCACGTTTTCAATCGCAAACAAGCTGTTTATATATAATCAAGTACTAAAGCCAATTTGGGCCTAAGGAGCTCAACTATGGAGTTGGTCAAGTCAAAACTGTATTACTTGCATTTAGCGCTTCCAAAATAAGGTACTAAGAAGTATAGTTAATGCTCCTTGGTATGTCAGATCTGCCTGACTCTGTTCTGCCTGTTCTTGGTGTGAATTCAGTTGTAAACGAAATAACCAAACTTGCAAAGACTCACGAAATGAGGCTTAGACAGCATGTAGACTCATCGGAACTGCTGAACGAGAAAACCGACTGAAACGTAAGAGGCAAATGTGCAAATAAATTTCTGTAACATTTAGCTTTTAATTATTATTTTTAACTTATTAGAATTAAATTGTTGTTAGTATTTAATCATTGTATACTATGTACAATTGTAATAAAAAAATATATTTATTATAATTCGATGTAGAGCACTTAGTCAATTCCACATCCTTCTGTGTCATTCAAAAACGTACACATGTTGCACATACGCCCCAGCGATCAGCTGCGTGCAAATAACTCTCTTGCTTTAACTCCAAAGTCAACCGCTGTCAGCTTAGCTGTGCGCCGCTCTTCATGTGCAACAATTGCAGTTATGATTTTTCCTGTTTGCCGTACAATTTATTTTACCATTGTCATTCGTTCAATTTCATTATTGCACTGTTCGCTTGAAGTTGCAGCAGCACATTTTGCCACACATCATACAAACACAGATATACGCATATAGCGGTATGCATTCGCCACAGCAATTCAAGTACGAAAATATTCCAACTCCTCCAACGCGCTCCGCTTTGCCAGCACCTTCGTCCATACTAAATTATCGGTGGCAATTTGTGTTGCAACTCCTGCTGCCCGTACGTCTGACTGGCGTTTGCTTGCATGCTTGCTGTCCATCCATCAGCGCCACTTTGCCACCCACCACCCGACCGCCAGCCGGTTGTAGTGGTTTTTGACGCTTTTAGTTACCAACTCTCGGGAATTTACTTTTAGATTAACTTTTGAGATGAAATGTTGAGCTTAGCGGCCAGATGCGCGGTTTGTCGGGCGCAGTGTTGCAAAAGGGGCA
Organism: Zeugodacus cucurbitae; assembly: GCF_028554725.1. Taxonomy (NCBI): domain Eukaryota; kingdom Metazoa; phylum Arthropoda; class Insecta; order Diptera; family Tephritidae; genus Zeugodacus; species Zeugodacus cucurbitae. The sequence goes on from NC_071667.1 coordinate 12,650,632, forward strand.
GTCTGGCGCTTTGAGACTACGACTACATGGGTGGAGCTGGAGATACAACTTATTTGCTGTCTCTCTTTAGCTGTTGGTATTTGTGTGCATGTGTGTGTGTGTGTGCACTTGTTGTTTTATGGCGTCGCTGAGCTGCAAGCATCACATTGGTATTTTTAGTAAAAATTGCTTGTTGCAACAAAAGATAACGACCCCGACAAGCGGCGGCAGGAGGATGAGCATAACAGGAATGCGAATTTGTTACACCAGAGCTACAAGCGTGCGTGTGTGTACGGCTGCTTGATACGAGCGCATGCAAAAACGAAAAGTGTTGATCGCCGCAGGAGCATAGCGCTGCAACTTAGTAGCGCTCTAACGGTACTTTCGTACAACAGCCAACGCACAGTTTGGCCACTCGACGACTAACTGTGGAAATGTAATACGTATTTGTATGCCGGTATGTATGTGTGCAGCTGTGTGTGTCCATGAGGTACCTCAGCAATTTGCTTGCACACAAAACAGACTTTCCGACTTGCAGCCAATTTTATTTAAATGTTTCACACAACCAGCTACTTGCCGCAGGCACGTACAATACACCCGAACAAGTGTGAATGTGTGCTTGTGCGCCAGACACTTGCGGCGCTGGTGCAGGACTTGAGCTGGCGCCTGGCACACTATTGCTGCCATTGCTTGACTGGCGCATTTTTGATGTGTGCTGTCAAAAGTGGCTCGCATGATTTACGTCACACAATCGGTGTTACTTCGTATTTGCTGCAAGTATTACGCCATAGCAAGTATTAAAACAACAATAGCAACAAGAATGAAATAATATGAAGCAATGCATTTCTCAATGTTAGCCCTTTATTATTGATCAAGTGAGCGCTGTTGTTGTTTAACCTAAAAAATTGTGCAAATTATTTTATATAAAATACACTCGACCAACACTACCCCCAACACCACTGCGCCAACAACATACACACACACACATATATATAAACAACTTAAAGCTGTTGCAAGTTTGATTCGCATATTCTGATCTTCTCTTCCATCCGGTGTATTGTTGCAGCTGCAAGTTGAAGAATTTGCACATCATCGTCGGAGTATCGATAAATTGCAAATATTTTATTCTTCTCCCTCATCTCGCTCCTATAATATATTTCGTATCTTTGCTGGCGGTCGTTGTTGTTGTTGTTGCTGGCACGTTTTTGAAATTCTGACAGTTTTATTGCAATTTTATTGAGTAGTTTGTGCACAGCAGTTTGGTATACTCTACTTTTGTTGCATATTAATACCTGTTTTTATTGGGTTTCCTGGCTACACTTGCCTCCTCTTCTTTTTTGCTTAGTAGATAAAGTGAGTTTAATCAAATAGTTTTAAGTTTGGCAGCGCAAGCTTTATTAAATTTTTTTATTTAATCGAACTTCATTCTCGGAATAAGAATATGATAAATTAATTAAGATAACTTTTTTTTTAATTTATAGATTTCATGAAATTAATTTTCGGTAAAATACATGCTGAGAAGCTTTGAAGCATACTTTTAGGTGAAAAACGAATTAAATTCCTTTGGAAGCTTTGAGCAACTAAATTAAATTTGTAATCTGTCTGTACAAATTCCGTGGTACGAATACTTTCCTTTTCTTATATTTAGTAGAAACAGAATTTAATTAACAAAATTGTACTGTTTTGTTTTTTTCAAATATTACTTGGGAGGAAGTAATAGCTTTATTAAATTTTTTATATATTCGAACTTTATTACCGGAAAAAAAGAAGAAATTAATTAAATTTATTTCCTTTTAACATTTTGATTGTGTTTATGAAATTAATTTCGGTTAAATAAATAAGTAGAAGCTTCGAAGCATACTTTTTGATGGAAATTAACCGTTATTTTAATTAAATTTGTCGTCTGTCTGTACAAAGTCTGTGGTACGATTCACCTCTTTTCCTTTCACCTCAGGAAAATTGATATTTGTGCACTGTTATTTTGCTAAATTTTTATTCAACCTTTGCATATATTACACTGGTCAACAAAAACATATTTTTTTGGGGTTTCTGTTCTCATGCTTTAATTCTGATTCTAGACATTGAAAAACACTTAAATATTAATCTTTAGTTTTTTAAGTTTGCTTTGGGCTGATCTACATCGATAAGTATATTTTAATTTATTTCATAAATCAAAGATGGCAGCACCTTGATTAACCAGAAAGTAAACAGCATTATTATTTGTAAGAGGCACAGTAGTGAATGTTAACCTGTTTATAATAGCTGTAACAATAATATTAATGTATTACTCAGTTAAAAAATGACAGCAAGTCAGTGTAAAAATGATGTTGATTTATTCTGTTTTATTTACGGTGAATTTATTAAAGTTAGAAGTAAAAAATTTGCTTTATCAACAAATTTGAAACTTTGCGAAGCCTATGAAGCCTATGAAGCCTATTTTAACCTAAAAGTCAGTCATCAAAATAATCTATAGTGAAATTGTAGAAAAAATATAAAAATCAGTCATTTCTGCTTAAAAATCGAAAAATTGCACTAATTTCTACGAAAGCAAACTTTAACCGGAAAAAAATTGTTTCCTTATTTATGTCATAGGAGAAACTAAAATTAAACATAGATGTCATCCCCAAAAATCGTGTTATTTATTTTTGATTTTTTTTTGTTAGATGTTAGTAAGTAGTATTTAAAGAAACAAAAACATATACCATGCTAAAAGAAAAAGTAACCAAATTAATAAAACTTCATTTTATGACATAGAAAATAGCTATTTGTGCAAAATTCAAATTTTTAGTTAAGTATTAAATTTTAAATACGTTAACAATTTGAATAAAATGTTTTGGATTTATTAATATTAAATTGGCCCTCGTTTTTGTTTTTCAAAAGTTTTAGCCAATATGTCATAGAATTGGTCAACTTTTACAGTACTGAAACGTTTATATTCACCCATTCCTCCTCAATGGCTTGTTTTAGCTGTCATACTGCTTTGTTCAGCTACAAAATGTTGCCTAAAGTATGTCCCATAAATTCTCTATAGAATTCAGATCTAGACTTAATGACAGTTGGGGAATATTACGCTACTCACATAAGGCTTTAGTATACCCTGCTATGTGGATAAGCGCATTATCCTGCTGGAACACACAATTGTCGCCGTGATATGCCTTCGCAAACATGATAAGTTCACTGTCCAGCAATTCCATATATGTATATTTTGATTTCATACGATTCGTACAAGGCAAATGGGAGACTTCCATTTGGCGCTAAGAGCAGCCCACATCATTAGAGATCCAACGGATTTTTTTTGCGCTTATAGTAAATATGGCAGGGGTGCCGTAGATCCCTCCAATACTTATGATCCATCTAAATTTAGTATTGTCTCATCACAAATATATAATCACATTTGCATAGTGGACTTATACTAACTGTACTATGAGCATAGCTATTGTTGTTTTCTTTTGAGAATTATAAAAAAATGTACAAATATCAATTTGAATGAGGTATTTAGTAGAAACAGAATTTTTTTTAATAAAAATATACTCTTTATTTTTTCAAATATTACTTGGGGGATAGTTATGGCGCATTGTCGCATCCCGATTCATGAAAGCATGTTTGATGTGTGTGATTTTATATACATATATCTATTTTGGAAGGTTAATTAAGATAAGTTTTAAAGTTCTGAAACGATTTTATTTCTCTTTTTTTCAGTTTTATCTACTAAATAATTGATTATATGTAGAAACAAAAAAAATTACAAGTACTTTAATAGAGACCATTCCTGCTCATCAAAATCACAACATTATTCTTCTTTTACCCACTTTTACTATGTGCACATTCTATAAAAACTAATCAGAATTTACTCAAAACATGAAATTACACTCAAGTGATGAACAGCAAAGTTGGAGTGAAAGCTTGACAAATTCGCGAAGTAATAATTTTATATAAGCGTATAAGAGATTGAGTTGCGCATCAATATACATATATTTTTTCCATTTAGAAACATTTCACGCTTCGGTTCGTTTTAAAAGTCACGTGCTAGACTTGTGAGTGGAAGCGTTTACACGCTGACTTACTCAAATGTCGCGCTTATTTCAAACTTGAAGGAGCTAATGTAAGCATAGTGACGCAATATTAAAAATTTGAGTTTCTACAAGCTCTCTGAGTTTGGCCATGCAATGTAGGTGTTGTATCAACTCACAATTTCAGTAAAATGAGTGCAGTGAGAATAACATATAGCTGAATTTGTTATCTGCGAGGCACTTGAGAGGCAGTTGGTTTTCTCTTCAAGAGCATAAAAGAAATTTTATGAATCTCACATGTAGTTTTGTTGTTAAATATTTTTATTGTGCATTCGAAAATGTGATTCTGCAAATGCGCTGATAACTTTTAGCTCTTATTGAGTAGTTAAATAAGCATGAATAAGCATCTCATCGCTTGTATTAATGATATAATAATATTTTATATGCATTATATTGATATTAAAGAATTATCGGCGGAGTCACAGGAGGAAGAGTTTATTCCATTTGAATTGTATAGAAAACTGTATAGAAGGTATTTCAATCGCTTTCTGTTTTTCATCATTAGTTGCCTTTTTCAAAAATACTCTTAAAACATCCTAATAAATTCAGTAAATGTCAATAATACTGCGGATTTTATCCAAAGGTTTTTTCAAAACTCTTCTAAATTCACCTTGGATATTTAATAAGTTCTTGGTTTACTTTCTATGTTAAAGCATATAAGAAATTTACCCTGCTTCCCCACCAAACAGGTCTTTAAAACCTTCGCATTTAGCAAATTGCCTACATTTAGGCGCGTAAGGAAAATTATTACTCAACTAACTCTAAATATTTCTCAATATCCAACATTTGGAACCTGATCTATAAGGTTTTAGAAGCAGAATTGAATACACGTCAACCGTCTGTTGTATTGAAAATCACGTTTTTTTTATCAACCACATCAACTGAATATTTATTTACAAGCACTGCCGGAAATATCTTTGTTTACAATTTCCAATATTAATATGCAACTTTTATTTCAACTCTCACCACTTCCGACTGCTGTCATGCTTCTCCCCTGGAACATTATTTATAATGCATAACTTCATAAATTGTCTTTCGTTTATGTTTGCTTTTATAAATCCTTGAATTATTGCTTGATATGCAAATAAAACAGTCCCACTAAATTAAAGGTTTCCAATTACACAATACAAATAGTTGAGTGAGCATGTCGATGAGCACAAATAAATAATTTATTGCAATAACAGCAAATAGCTCGGGTTTAATATGTCACACTAACGATAGGCGTTTCGATATCAAATGTTACGCGTTGAAATTTGAGAGCGAATGGTGTGCGGAATTATTTAAAGTGAGAGTAAGAGCGAAGCACAAATGAAGCCAACAGATGTGTTAATAAGGAGAGACAGAAAGAGAGAGAGAGAGAGAGAGAGAGAGAAAGAGCGCGAGCTATAGGATATGTGCTGAAAATAGTTCGCTCTGTACTTTCATAATGCGCTGGCATACTCCTACTCTGTCTGTAGCGTGTGAGAGAGGACGAACTATCGTCAACGAGTGGCGTATGCCTTTAGTATACAGAGAGCAATAGTTCATTCTGAATCAACTCTCTTCAATGCTTCTTATTTATTTTGAATTTTCAGAGATAGTTTTTTAATAAATATTTTCAAGTAGTTTGTTATTGTTGTTGTAAGGATAAACTTTGTTTAGGGTGTATTAAAACCATGTGAGAGCGTGTTAGTGTTCAGGCTATATCATTTACGATTTAACAGATGAGTTTTTGTTTAGGATTCTCTGCAAGTGGATAAATCGAAAGTAAAACATAAACAATTTATAAACAATTTTTAGAAAAAAAAAAAATATTTTCCAAATTCTGTCATTTCACGAAAACCAGCAAACAATATTTTGGCCGATTTCTGAGAAGCTGAACGACCGAATGACTGACGATAAACGAGCATTTCAACGCGCACGAGCAAGCAACGAGTGCACACTGTCGTACGTGGTTGAAATGTACCAGTTGCAATTAGGGTGTACGGTCGTTTATGTTGCGCACTGTAGGTGTGTATGTGTGGGAGCGAACGAGTAAAAATAACAACACCACCAACGCCTCCACCACTGTGACGCGCCTGTGAGTGGTTAAGCAAAGTTGCGAATAACCCACACGACTGTGCAAACAGACACTTGAATGGTCATGCCCGCTGCGACGACTATCGAGTGAGCCAACGAGCACTGCTGTTCCCCTCACACCGCCCACACGAAAGCAGCACGAGCAAACACACAAAACGAGTGCGCTGACGAACGCATGTATGAATGGGCGAAAATCCTTTAGTACTGAAAAGGTCGTGGTTTTGTGTAGTCGTCGATTGGAAAAATAGCGCAGTAGCGCAGCTACGTTTTTTCAACTATTAACGGTGCGTCGCGTCGCGGTATGTGTTTCACGTTACTAACAAAAATATACAAAAATAAATATATATAAATAATATTTATTTGTCATACATTGAAAACTACTTGAAATTAATTGTGGATTTCTAAATGTATGTTATTTAAAAGAAAGTACAGCAAACGGTTAAATAAGAAGTGTGCGTCAGCCTATAAACAAAGAAGGCATTGATTTGTGTGGAAAATGATTTGCTAAAAATTTACATTTTAACTAACGGTGTATAGCGTGCAATCCGGTGTAATTAAATGCATCTGTGCGCCTAAAAGTAGGCTAACCTAATACATATTCCTGCAGAAAATGCCAGCATATAGTGCCGGGACATAGAGTTATGCGTGCGTGAAACTGTTCAACGCGTTATTTGTGCATAGTATATAGTGTTGGTGTTTGTGCTTGTGTGAGTATATATCGTACAGCGACAAACATAAACAAATATACCAAAAATATAATTAAAACAAATCAACGGCAGTTTGGCAAACAGACAGTCACACCGTTCTTATTGTTAATACACAGTGTGGATTGTATGCTTGAATTTGAAGAAAAGGTAAATATTCAGCTTAAAAGTATGCGATACATTTAAATTTATACAATAAAAATGTTAAGGAGAGTTTATTTCTTAAATTTGAGTTTATAATATTTATTATATTTTATTTGTTTATTTAATTTTTGTATTTTGATAATTGTTATTTAACCCTGGACGGTCATCCTTTTTTTTTGTACATTAACGTCATCCTTCGTCAATATGACGATGACTTATTTCAAATCCATTTTCAGTAGGGTGTGAGTCGAAATAATGTACGCGTTTTATTATTTTTTATTTAATTATTTCATTATTAATAAATACAATTCAAAAATAAAATGGAAAACTTATATTCTTTTAACTTAAAATTAATAATTCACAGTCTTCTAAAAACATATTTACAGTGAAAATAAAATAGTTCGTAGTCATTTTGACGAAGGATGACCGTCTAGGGTTAATAAATGTTTAGCTTTATTTTCAATTATACTTGTAATACCAAAAAAATTGTATAAATAAATCAGTATGTGTGTATTTCTTGGATCGGAATGTTTGTGAAAGAAATATGCTTTCTCATACTTAGCGCTATTAAAAGCATATGTTATTATTATTTGTCTGTAGGCTTCTAGTGACACATTTTCTACAAAATACCAAATTAACAGCCCTAAAATAGCTTTATTTCAATTCATTCAATTGCTTATATAATTATAGTGTGCGTGAAAATATTATATATAACATGATATAGCACATTTAAATACTATATTAATAGACTGCCCCTAAATGTATGATAATAATGACGTAGACTGTTATACATTTGATGACGTTGTTATATCAAAATGTGTGATTTTTAACTGTAAACAAAATGAAACATCATTTAAAAAATATATTGATGACTCGCCCCTAAAGGTATGCTATTCGTGAGGTACTACAAAACATAATTGCACCATTTGTATTTGTCATTGTTTTATATGATGGTTACTTTCAAAACATATTAAGCTATCACATTCACCTTCTAGCACCAAAAGATATGCTTTATAATGTCGCTGGTGATACATATAATTAGATCGACTTTTCAGTTTAATAAGTGTAAGGAAATTATTCATAATTGTAGGTTCCCCTTCATATGGCTTTCAGAATTATATTTTAAATTGCTTTCAAATGCATTTATTTCTTACGAAATAACAAACAACAATGTGCAGAACCTTCTACATTTTTCATAAGTGCCCCAAAAGGTATGCTACTCAAAGCACTAAACAATTTCCGTGGAATAATGAATACCGCTGAATTAAAAATTGAATGAAACAAACTGTAACTTATACTAAATTGAACAAACTCATGTAAATATGTTAATCGAAAAATAATTTTTAACTGAGGCAAATACACACAATCATACATATTATATAGAGCGTTGCATGGTGCACAAGTTGTGCGTCATTGACGCCGACAATTTTACGCAAAATTAAGCATTTCCGTTCAAAACTGCAGACACGAAAGCAGGTTGAGGCCTTTGCACAGCCAAAGCAACATTGTAAGCCCACCAAGCAGCGTGTGCATAGTAAGCATTGAAAGCATATTATACAAAAAAAAAAAAAAAAAATCAGTATAGAGCAACAACTTACATTCAGGATATGCTAAGGAAAAATCGAAGTAGAAGGGGTAATAACGATGAACTAAAGTTTACTCATGCACGAAAAAAGGTCTTTAGGGTTAAAACTGTTGAGGCGTTGTGTGGCTGTATGCTATCATGTGTGTATGTGCCGATTGCCAATAAACTTGTGTACTGTGCCGATTGGGTAAGGAACTAAAAAATGTAAAACAACTCTTTATGCTAGCTTTTGTCCATATACCATCGACGTTTTTTTTACTTAAATAAAGCTTATAGTTCATAAAATGTGGCATAAGCGCATAAAAGTGTAGCATACCTCAAGGCTTACAGTAACAACTGAAATGTTCGCGTATGTGTGTGTTTGCGTTAAAATTTACTACACAGTTTATGTGCGGACGCACGTGGCTCATAAATTGTTTGCGGTAAACGAAAAATACATCAAAATGGAATTTGAAGAGAGCGAGTGAAATAAGCGAGGCACACATAAAACCGTAGCTCATCGAATGGTAGCTCTGTGCGCCTACAAATAGGCTATAACGCTAGTTAACAACCAATATTACTACTTATTTTGAACGGTGAGCTGCGTGGCAATAAATCAAAAGGTAAAATAATGCATTACGGAAACGTGAAATAAATATCAACAGACATAAAATGTACGCGAATGAACGGTTGGTGGCAAATAATGAAAATGGTTTGGAAAACAATCCAGTGAAATGCTATAACATAGCAAATAAAAAAATAAAACTGCAAAACAGCTAAAAAAACTAAAAATTATAATAACTTTAAAATAAATAAATGGTATTATTTGAAGTGCAAGTTCACGCTTTTTGATAATATATATTAAATAAAAACACAAATACAAACATACATTGCGGCTAGACAAGATATTTTGATCTCAAGTGTATAGACAAGCTGGGTGTGCATTGCCAGTTGTTTTTAATCTACGCTCACCATTTTATTCAAGGTAAGTTGATGCAAAAAAAAATATGTTCAGCTTCACTTAAAACTTTTATAAATACTAGTATTATCTGTAGATATTGATATATTAATTAATAAGAATTACTATCATCGTTGCAAATATTTTCCTGATAATATTTTTTACTGATTTTTTCAATATTTTTTTTCTGTGATATTTAATTCAAAGTATTTCAAGACCTCAATAAGTAATGAAAAATATACATATATTTTTATAGAACAATTGCAATAATGTAGCACTTGTTTATATACAGGTATAGCAATGACTCATAAAAATATTAAAAACTAGTCGTTAAAAAAAATAAATTGTAATTGAATAAGAATCCCGCCATATAACGGGTATTTCTTTCAAATAAATTTATAAAACATTTATATGTGAATATTTCAATTAAAAGCTGCTTGCTGGAAGTTTTTATAATTAGATATTGAAGGCATCGAAATATAAAAAAATTGAAGTCCAAACCTGTGTAGACTTGTAGTAGCCTTAAGACGATGATGTTAACGTATCTACTTTTAATTATCTATGGTATACGTGTAACTACCACAATTACGTGATTTGTATAAAGTTCCTTCTTCTCTCCACAAATGCTTCAAAATAGTTGGATTTCATCGATTTATTGTATATGATATATATCGCTCATTTACTTGAATAGTGTCACAACTAAAGAAACACGATTTTTAAGTTGAGTATGCAGAAATGAGCGCAATTTCAGCGTCCATATTGTATAAAAATTTCATTCCGATGCGTAGTAAAATAAACGGTGAAATAAGAATGTGCCGTTATTAAACTTGTAATGTTGGATTATTTTTTAACTACAATAACGACACTTCTCAGTTGTGCCAGAATTAGGCATAGATTTTTATCTGAAAGAGAGACATATTTTGTGTTACAACACATATTGTGAGTGAATTTGGTTTTCTTTTCAGAAAGAACGGCATATTTTGTATTACAACGATATTGGTGAAAAGTGATTAAATTTTTCAAATTGATTTTTTTTAATAAAAACGACACATTTGACTTATGACGGCGAAATTGAATTATTTTTTTTTCACAAATACCGACATAATTCGAAATGGGTCACGTTTATGTCCAAGAAAAAGTATTAGTACACTCTATTTGGTCCATTTATGCTCAACATTGGATTTAATATATTACACGCCACTAGATTTGTTATTAAAGTTATGGAATTTTTTCACATTTGCTAAATAAGAGACAATTGAAAACTTTTAATCGCTCTCCTGAAAAATCGACTTTTTTGAGTTGTGACATTATTCAAGTAAATGAGCGAATGTCTCATGATATATATTCTATTGAAATCGCATGCTAGATTTTTTTTTTATTGAAAACTACACAAGATCTATACTAACTTATACTCTAAAGACCTGATGGCTCTAGCATTGACTTATAAATAAGTAAAAAAGCCAGTAAATCAAATACAGGTTCACCCAATTCCAATGTATTTAGCGCAGAAAACGTTATATGCTTTTATTTACGTTATAAGTTTTATTAAAGTTGTAAGATACCATGCTTCATCGTTCTATTTCAACCATAAAACATTTAGATGGTTAATCCTTAACATTTCCTTGGAAGTGTTCCCCTTTCAAGTTGTAGCTTAATTTTTAGTTTAAAAATCGTATCAACCTGTAATCCCCTTAAATAATATAATTTCCAAGTCAGCTTCATAATTCAACACCTTTTAATATATCAAATGGTTGACTTACAACTATGTTGGCAATTTATAAATGTTACATATATTTGAGTGTGTGTGTGTGTGCCACATAACCCTGGCCTCATTTAAAATGCTCACAATTTTAATAAAACTTTTTTCTCCATACACATTTAATTTGTACCAACATAATGGACCACAACCTTGGACCACAAGCTGGGTATTCGTGTCAAACTTTACATGATTACAATTGGTTACTTTGTTGGCAGCTGCCAGCTGTTCGTGCAACACTCATACGCAAGCTTACATATAAAACTGTATATGCCGCATTTTACATTAATATGTGAGAGCAACTATAGATATAATATGACAGCACGCAGACATGTGTGTGCCGGCACACAGCGGGTTTGTCGACTGTTGCAAGTATGCATTTGAGCACAGTGCAAAACGCCGCGCACGTCTCGTCCACCACTTGATTGTTTGCCTTTATTTAATTTGCCGCAAGTCAAACGTAGTCGGATGAAGTAAAATAAAATTTGAAAGAAAAAGGTAGATATACGCTGGCATAAAGTAGCGCATCCAATTGTGCGTTTATGCTGTAGAGTATACACATACATACGTAGGCACACATGTGATGTATATGGTTGTCGGTTGTAAATCCTTCAAGTTTGCCTCAACAGTATGTCTTATGGTTCATGGTTAGCACACACAATCAGTCTGGCAATAAGTCAGTTAGTTTTTGTAGTCGTTTCTTCTTTTTGTCCTTTGCGCTCACTTTTATAGTTCACCCATTTGCTGGCGGCATAAACTGACTTGTTATTCAAGCTAAGTTTTCCGGCCGTTATATATTTATGTATAATATATTTATATGTAGGTATATACATATGTATAAAACCGCACACAATTTTACGGCCGGCCTTTACGCCTATGCGCTGGTAAAGAACCTTATTTTTTTCCGCAATATGTAATACTTCAACAGTTACTTTTCCTTAACACAGCGTATATACATATATAAGAAGGCATGTTTGTGTACTTAATTTTCATTGCCAAATGCCGAGTAAATATTTTGCTTTTATTTTTGCAAGCTTCATCAGGCAGGTAGTTGATTTTTTATGAATCATTACAAGATCACCGCATGCACATGTGTGTGTGTGTGTGTTTGCTTCCGTTCGTATAATATTTAACTTTCTTATGTCTTCATACACATGCATACCCATATGTGAGTATGTATGTCTGTTCTGGTTGATTTCCTTGAGTTGCCTTATAATCCTGCCTTTACTCTTTCCCAGCCAGCATGCGTTGCCTCGCGGCTTTTGCCATACAACTTTTATGTATTTTACGGCAGCCATTTCGTTAGTTGATTTAATGCGCAGCGGTAAAAGGGCCACAGGCGGTATTTGCGGAAATTTGCTACAATTTTTTGTGTAAACATCTAAAGGTGGCATAGATAAGCGCTATATACATGTATGTATGACCGCCTTTGCCGTTTTAAGTGTTTGCCTGTGCATTTGTGTGAGTATGTATGTATGTGTGTGTGAGTTTTAAAGCGTTTCTCACACAAATATATGTGTGTTTGCACATTCGCATTTTAGTGCAAAGTGCCTGCAGATGTTAAAAAGTTGTGATATCTCCGGGGCGTATGAGTAACATTTGTAGTACAAACTTGTGGGCATCAGGAGATTACGAGCAACTGTATAACCCTTTCGAACTTGTTTTCCTCTTTATTTTCATTTCATTTATTTTTTTTTTAATATGAAATACACACAACATTTAGCAGAAAAAATTATAGCAGACTTTGAGTGATAGCGGAGCCAGTAAGTAGCTCTTTATCAGTCTGCTATCGAGAGCTTACAACTAATTTTGAATGCAAGTTTGCTACTCACCACAGCTTTTCTAAATCTGACTTTAAGTCTGCGCTGACCAAACTAGTTGTACATTATAAGATTGGAATGAGCTCATAGTAAGAGTCGGTACGTCGATACCTTTGTGGAATCCCATTTACCAGCCAGGGAAGTTTATCGTTCAAGTATCATACCACTCTTATAATTACAAATTAACATTAATAATTCACTAACTACTTATTAAATATGAATCTCGATTTCATCCGTTTCAAAAAATATCTCTGTAGGACATTTTTTTGCTTAAAACAATTACTTTCATTACTTACTTAGCAAAAGGCAGAAATTTTTTACCAAATGTATACAGCTATGTAACTCAATTATTGTACTCTCGCAACAAAAGTTGCTGAGAGAGTATTTTAGTTTTGTCCACATATATATTCGTATTGGTTGTTTGTAAGTCATAAAACTAAACGAGTTAGATATAAGGTTACATAAACCAAAGTGATCAGGGTGACGAGTAAAGTTCAAAACCTGTCTGTCTGTCTGTCTGTCTGTCCGTGTCAGCTGTAAATTGAATAAAAATTGAGATATCTTAATGAAATTTGGCACATACAAAATTTTAAGTGGGTGTGGCCCCGCCCACTTATGGGTCAAAAACCATATCTCCGAAACTACTTGACCAATTTCAATGAAATCGGTTTGTAATATTTTCCTTACATCCCAATGGTATGTTGTGACAATCGGCCAAATCGGTTCACAACCACGCCTACTTCCTATATACAAGTTTGAAGTCGATCTGAATACTTTACTTTACAATATGTAAAGCAAGTACTAGTGAAGATATCGGATTACAAATTCAAAAATACTGCATTGATAGAGTGGCAGCCCATTTCTAAAAATCGCCGAAATCCGACCATAAGTATTCAAGGCTCCATATATCGAATATGAAGACCTCAGGGCTTCGAATAAATTTTTTACCGAAAATATAGGTGAGTCTCTCAGATATTTTGAAGAAATTCGGAGGGAATATTTTTCTTCTAATAATATATATCCGTGCAATGAGTGAAATCGGGTCATAACTTCCCCTAGCTCACATGTACCTAATGTTAGGGGTTTGAAACTTTCAATGGATTTTATACCATATATATGTGCCGAATCTGTGAGTCACATTGTGTATTATATAATATAAATAAAGTTAAATAAATAAATTGCGAGAGTATAAAATGTTCGGTTACACCCGAACTTAATCCTTCCTTACTTGTTTTTTTTTATCAAATATCAAAAACTTCAGCTAATATGAAAGTCGCCATATAATAAAAATATTCCAATAAATTATAACTCACAATTCTAAATTGCCTTCTGCATATCTAATCCACATGTACACCACTGCGTATACGCAACCTACATAACAATCAATGAAGCACATGAACATGAGGTAGTAAATACAGTATATGACAATAAAAATAAAAACAAAAACGCAGACAGTGTAAAATAAATTGCATTTTGTAGTCACATCAATCGAATTTATTTGCACAGCTAATTGCGCCGGTTTTATATAAAAAAATACCTTACGCAGTCGGAATGAGAAAAAAGCCGCTTGCAGAAAATAAAGTGTAGGCAATAAATAAAATTAAGCCAATTAAAAGCTTAAATTGCCTTGCTGGGAAATAAGAGACTATTAAATAACACAAAAAAAAAAAAAAACAGGGCAGGCAGGCAAAGGGAAATAAGAGACTATTAAATAATGAAAAAAAAACTGCTTGCAACAGGGCATGCCAATTAGTTATAAAATATCATGAAAGGCGTTAAAGACAAGGTAGGCAGCGAATTGCGCGGAAGAGTGGGTTTTTGAAGAAAATTTCTTAATCTTTCGGATTAGTGATATAACCAACGTTACAGCTTATGTATTTGAAGGTTTAGCTTTAAAAGCTGCAGCTGATGCCTTAGCTTGAAAATTAGCTAAAAAAAAAAAACAGAAATGTGTCAAAGAAGAAATAATCAAATTAAAAGCATATAAAAAATAAACAATAAATATTATTATAATTAGTATAAGCTGCTTACATGTGCATGTGTGTGTGTGTGTGTGAGCCAACGAACTTAACTTTGAAAGCCGCAAACAGCGAAAGCGATCACCAGCTTAAAGGGTACACACCCGTACACAAACTTATCTAACGAACCTCTCTAATTACAACTGTAACTGCATACACACAGTAGCAGACATAAATACGTTCGTTTGATGGCTGAAAATCTTCTCGAGTCTACTGGTCTACGGGTCTAAATATAAACGAAAGCACAAAGTGAAAAAAAAATAAAAGAAAAAACACAAATGTAACGAAAGCATTTCGCCAGCAACTAGCACTTGATTCTCATGATTGCTTCAATTGCCGCTGCCGCGATTGCTGCTATTGCCCTATTGCTCCTACTGCTATTGCAATTTTTATTGCCTTCACTTAGTTGCGCACACTGCTTACTGCTTACCGCTTACCCAGCCAGACAATCCATCAAGTGGCATTAAGTCAAATGAACAAATAAATTACCAGCCATTGCCATTTGATGCAGATACTGCTGCAGTGCGCTTACAATTTTTGTTATTTTCTCGCTCACTTTGTTGTTGTGGTTAACTTATATGTATTTCTTCTGTACTACACATTGCTCTTCACTGACTGTTAGCTACCGCACAACACATGTAGGCACTTGTAGCATGCGCTTGTTTGTGTGTATATGTATGTATGTGTGGTTAGTGAGAAGCTTAGGTGGTAATGCTAGTCATATAGCATTGTGCCTTGTGCTTGCGTTGATCGCAAGCAATTGACTTGCGCTTAGTTCATTGCTCTCACGCGGTTGAAAGCAAGCTTTATACTAATTGTACTACAGTTTCTAAGTACTACAACGAGCAGAGCCGATAATTAGACGTTGGATTTCTGTGCAATAATAATTAATGGGAAAATATGTAAGTGGGTGCTATCAGTGTTATCGATAGCTCAACAGAGTTGTGTGAAAGCGCTGAATTGTGTAGGAGTGTGAGTTGAGTGTGAACGGTAGAGTACTTAAGTAACTATTATTAACAGCAAAGTGCTTATAACAGTTCACTTCACTTCAAAGTGAAGTTTTGAATGTAAATTTCAAATAATACTGCACTCCTTCTTATATAATTAAACTACAATATATTTAGTAGTTTTACAGCAGAGGAGTTGGTAAGGAGAGTAGTATGTTCCTTAATGCCGTTGGAATAACATTCTTCATGCAATGAAGTTTATTTTTTATATCTAATAAATAATACAAAAATATTTTTTGTTTGCTTTTGGAACAAAGACGTGTCAAATAAGTACCGGGAAATTCTCATTTTAAATAGATAAAAATATTGAACAAAAAGTTTATTTTGACTTGTTCCTAATAAACAAACTAAATGACACATAGCAATAACACAATTGACAGAATAGTGGCTGACAGTTGTGTCAATCTGGAAAAAAATTTAAATTGTAAATTTTTCGTGTCGATCTCTATTCCGACTAACATACAACGGTTTATTTTTTCCGGCCGACGCAACTTGTATCATAAAATATTTTAATGGTTCGTTGATCTTTTGGAGAGCACTTATGAACCTATAAGGCTATTCCATTTGTCGACCATGCATTTAGAAGAAATGTTGGTCGAAATTACTTTTTAAAAACCAAATATGGGTATTTCATTAATCAACTCAAATTTCATTTTAAATTTAATATAAATTGTTAAATTACTTTAACATAAATTACTCTACTCAGTAGTTTTCTTGGAATTTAGTAATATTAGTGCACTTGACGTCCGGTTTTTTATTTTATTTTATTTTTTTATTCAAGATATTAAATAATATTAAATAGACAGCCACAAATCAATATTAAAGCGTATAAGCAACAATAATACCAACAAAATACTCAAACCACAAACACTCCATAAAAACTGCTTAACAATAAATATATAAATAATATTAAATAAGAAAAGCGCCTCCTCGCCAAAGAGTATTCTATTTCATAACAGAAACAATGAAAGAAACGTACAAAGTTGAATTCTAATACCCGTACGTACTTAAGTAATAATATTTAAGCTCATTATACTTCCATCTTCAACACAGGCGCTCATTGTGAGCGCACTCGCCGTGAATACTTGGCTAGCGAAATGGTCAACAAGACGTATTCACTTACGAAGCAATCAAGTTCTTGGCAACTCAAGTGTCAGTAATACACAGTAAACGAGTTGCTGTTATTATGGCGATGCCAGAGTGCGGCAGCGAACATGGGTAAATGGAAAAAATAAAATGCCAAGTAATAATAATGAAATAAATAGTTTGGTTTGAAAATTTGTTGGTAAGGAAAAGAGAAATGAATTGTATTACAAATGAAATAATATTAAATTTTTTCCTACACCATAGAGGTTAATCGCTACTTCACCATTGCTTTCATTGAATAGCTAGATTTATCGTAACTGATTTGTAAAGAGAAATCAGATTTCAAAAAACGATAAGAAAGTAAGAGATTATACATTAAAATTAATAAGAACAAGTAAGGAAGGGCTAAGTTCGGGTGTAACCGAACATTTCATACTTCGCAATTTATTTATTTAATACTTTTAATGTAACACACAATTTTAAACACATATTCGGCAATAAGTCCATTGAAAGTTGGAAACCCTAATATTATGTATTTTTCCTATGGTTTCCTATGGTGTTAAGAAACACGTGTACCAGGTTTCATCAAGATATCTTAATTTTTACTCAAGGTACAGCTTGCACAGATAACTCCATATATAAAACAATTAGTTTTGGTTGTTACAAACAACCGTTATGTGAACAAAACTACTATACTCTCTTAGCAACTTTGTTGGGGGAGTTTAAAAATATGGACTATAATATATTTAGCTTTAGCTTTTTATCGATATCGAAAACAAACTCACCTTAAAATCGATGTTTCTTAAAATAACTTCTTTAGAAATGATGCCTGTTACCAATTGAGCGCTGCTAATTAACTTCTTAGGAATATAACCTTCAGAGAGGCAACAGCAGCTTCCATGGAATTCAAATGCGCAACGAAATTGCTTACATATACGCAACATATCTGTATATATATAAATATATACTCGTATTTTGCCTTAAGTGTCTCGCCGTTATTCTGCCCGGGTTTCTATGCCCGAACTTGCTAGTTAAGTGGCTAATGCACTTTCAATGTTATTGCCTACCATGCATTTAAGTTGCTGACGTTTAAGCAGCAAAAAATTGCAAAAAATAGAAAAATAAATTAAACTATAGCGCTAGTAGAAAAAAAAACAAGAAAATCAACGCCAATCAACACAACGTAAAATGCACATAAAACTCACCGCGTGAAGGAGGCTGAAGAGTGTAATAGAATCTACAAATAAGTATGGCAGAATGAACGGGCATACTGTGTACGTAGAATAGCGGTAAGCGGCTATATAACTGTGCAACGCACAAACGAATGTTTCGTAAAGTGAGCTGCACTCGACCCAAATATGCGAACAAAAAAAGCAGAAATCGCGCAAATATTACAAAGAAAGTGCAGCGAATGCAGCATTGACCGAGTGCGATGCGATAAAAACAAAACTGCGCTCAAACAAATGGCAGCACAAAACCACAACAACAGCAACAACAAGGTGAATCAGCAAAAAGTGAAAATAAAAACCAACACATCGGCAACAAAAACCGAATTTCCAGCTTTAAAAGACGAATAATCAATGGCCGACAAATCCAGTTGCAGCGCATAAACTTGCTAAAGAAAACCGAAAACAAAAACAAACACAGCAACAAAAGCAATAGCAGGGGCAACAAGAAATAAGCGCTTATTCGCTTTCAGTGCACTTATTTGAGTTTGTATGTGCCATTGTTGTTATTATTGATCGAAATATTGCCCGGTATTATTGTGCCTGAAGTGCTATTTTGAAATTTCACCACGCCAAACCTACTGATGGGCTGGCTGGCAGCATGCAATACAGCCGCAGTTCAATTGCGAAGCGCTGACTCTGCTGCAATGCTATGCTGCGCCAGCACTAACATTATTATGCTACGCCACTGTAACGGCCAAGGCTGTGCAACTACAATAGTCAAAACAAACAAAAAACCATAACAATAACAACAACAGGAGTTCCACTTAAAGCGCCAACAACAATAGCAACAGCTCGTGGTCCGCCTCTTCGCTGTTGCCAATACGCTTAAATCTGATTTTGTGTGTGTGTTATTGCTGTTGTTGCTATTGCACTTGCGTGCAGGTAGCACGCTGATGGGTAGCTGGAATGTTGTGTGAATTGCGAATGTCCAGCTGGAAGTGGCAATCAATTTTCCGCAAAAAATTCACAATCGGTTTAAGGCAAATGATTCGGTTATGCAGTTGGTCAGCGGGGCGTATGAGTAATGTGGAAAATGCATGACAATAGCATTGAATTATTTATTTAACGGTTTTTTTTATCGCATATGTAGTATTGAAAGTGTTGGATAAAAAAGTAATGCGATGCATTTTTCGTTTTTTGTAAGTTTTATATAATAATTGGATTTAAGCTTTAAAATCACGTATGGGCTGTAATATTGATGTGCAATATAGAGTTCAGTGCTTAGTTTTCCCGTAACCACAACTGTTGTATAAGTTAAGGATATAGTAAATTAAATAAGTGTAGAAAATTATTTGTATTTTATCAAGAAAATTATTTCATCCTCAAATATACATATTGCTCGTGTTAAAAATAAGATGTGTGACGCTTACGAAACTCGCCCATATAAACCTATAATAATGAAGGCAGAAAAATGAGAATTTTGTCTGTCTCCAAAAATATACATATATGTATATATATACATATATATAATAAATAAATATAAATAAACAAATATATATAAATACAACGCGCGTCATCAGGATAGCGCCCCTCCAAGCATGCTTAGTTTATAACAAATATTTTCCATAATATTTGGGTTAGAGCGTCAAAATATTTTTTTACATACTTTAAATAATTTGCCTCAAAATAAACTGTAAAGGGTCACAATATGATTCTTTATAAAATTTTAATGAAAAACAGTACACAAATTTGCAAACAAAAATTGCGTCATCAAGATAGCGCCCCCTACGCTAACTTCAATTTCTCCGTTTATTGCATATGAATAATTAAACTTAACATTTTTAATTTATGATTCGAATATTTGTAACTTAAATTAGTAATGGGCGGTGCCACCTTTGTTAATAACAACTTCATACATTTTATTGGGGAGAGAATCCTATAGTTTTTAATAAAATCTACTGTAATGGTTGACCAATCAATTCTTATGAATTTGGGGGTTTATTGTTTTTGGGGGTATATTGCCAACCACTCTCATACATCTTTACCATTCTCAGACGTTTTTTATAATCTTTAAGGTCTGGAGAGTGTGGCGGCCACTCTCCAGAACGCCGACATTTTGGCTTTGTAGTCATGTTTTTTAGACCGGACAAGCTGAATTTAGGTATTGTTGTGCCGTGAATATCATTCTAAATTGCCAAAAATATCTCTAAAAACAGGAATTCCACTTTTTCGATGTCGGTTATATTTATTTGAATTACTATTTGGCGTTAAAAACTGCAATTCGCGGGTATCATAATATGATATGGCTCCCTACACCGTTACACCGTTGACCCGAGTGTATTTGCGATTCTAATGCAACCCATTCATTACGCGTGTCATGGAAGTAAAAACTTTTCTCATCTGGGCTTTCATAAATAAATGTATTCTCATCTGAAAATATGAGATAATGCCACTCCTTAGAAGGTTAAACGTGTTGGAACAATAATTAGGCGTATTACTTTTCGTAACTCATTAAGAAGTGGATTTTTCTTTAGTTTCTGTTATTAAACGTTCAGCTTCATTAACCAACCTTTTAGTAGTTGATTTGATCATTGATTTTTTCTTAAATTTTGACGGAGAAGTCATGTTAATTTGAACCTTCTCTGAGTAAATCGATGATTATTGCCACATTTGAAGCTCTTTTCATAAATTTATTTATTTCGAAGAAAATTGAAAACTATTTTTCGATGCCTTCGCACTTTTTCTGTAATTTTATGCAAAAACAGTCCACACACTGAAAAAAAAACCCCGCAGTTAAATCAAATACTTTTTGCAGTTAAAGTACAGTAAAACAAAAGTATTTGTTTCAACAGCAAAACTCTTGACGGAAATACTTTGCTCTTGATTCAAATACTTTTTTTAAATGCGGCACTTTTGAATCAAAAGCGGCTGTGCTTTTAATAATCATCTTATTAAAATCTAATATAAAAATAGTTGTTTTAAAGGTTTCGTATTTAATTTTCATTTTGATTACAGTTTTTTAAATGTAAAAGTATTTGTCACAACCATTTCGCATTTAATTTTACTGTTTCTCCATACGATGACAGGGAAGTTGACGCTTACATTTTTCCATCGATCATTCTAACAGAAACACGTGTTGCGTGCGCAAATACTTTAATTTGGGTTTTATAGGTAAAATATATGTGCTGAAAGTATTAATTTAAGTGAAAGTGATTACTTCAAGACATTTCGCGTTTAGTGAAGCTGCGCAAAAGGAGCTTACATAGTTTGCATTTGCATTAGTGTGCCTGCCGCATCGCCCGCTGCTTACGGAGGCTGTTTAAAAGGGACTTCCACAGTGATTTTTTTTATATAAAAGACGACATTTGCGAAAAGTCTACTCTGCAGGTATGTTATGGTTTATATACACATTTATTTCAACAAAAATATGTGTTTAAAAACAATTTTTGTGCATTTTAGTTTACACTATGAGTGAGGAGTTGCTACCAGCAACTGAGCTGTCGTTATTTGCCGAGCAATGTCCGTTGGGAGATGAGTCCCTACAACGAAAAATGTCGACAATGAGTCCGTAGTAATTTTGGATAGTGATGAACAGTTAATTAATTTATTGTGTTCGTGGGATTCAATAGATGTGGTTTAAAGAGTGTAGCAATTTTGCAGATGATCCATTCCCACGACATTGACGAAATTTTTAATGCCAGAGAACTAATTGCGGACAAAATTAAGTTCCGGTACAACTTGCAAAAATGGCGTTCAGAAAATAATGTAAGCAAATCATTTTAAAAATTCGGCGTAACTTTCGTTTAAATTTTCACATTGAGGGTTTCGCACACATTTATAACACTCTTATAAATTATTTATATTAAAGTCTTTCTAGTTCGATATGCTCACGTGCTCTAGTGGTGATAGAACTATAACAAACCTTTCATCCATTCGAAGCTGAAATGTGTATTGAAATGGGGGGGAGAGAGTGTTAAACACAACAATAAAACAAATACGATTACATTTGAATCAAGAGCAATTACTGTTAATCTCAAATACTTCTACTGTTAACATAAATGTATAAGTATTTGCTACAACAGTGCCCCGTATTTCGATCAAAAGTGTTCCACTGTTAATTTAAATACGTGACGCATTTACTTTAACAGTGCTCGCACTTTTAAAACAAATACTCCAAGTATTTGGGCACGTTTCTAATGCAAAAAGTATTTGTGGCAAATGCAGAATACTTTGGTTTTACTAGTTTTTTTTTTCAGTGTAGATTTCTACACTTTTGCATGCGCTCAAACCAATTTTCGAAGCACTTTTTTTGAGCCTCTTTTTGAGCGATTGTCAAATTGAGCGGGATCCAACGAGAACAAACCAGGGGCCAGGTGTTCATGCAATATCGAATGTATGCTGGTGGGTATGTTACATGACGGTCATGCATTATCAGTTCACGTACAGCATCGATGTTTTCTGGCACAACGGCCTTCACGGAATTCGTCTTTGAGCGAGCGTCGTCCACGATTGAATTCGTTGTACCAGTTTTTCACAGTGCTATAGGATGGTGCTTCATAGCCATACAAAGATTTTAGTTCATGGATGCACTCTTGTCGCGATAATCCACGTCGAAAGTTGTGAAAAATGATCGCACGAAAATGTTCACGAGTTAATTCCATTTTTTAGCTGAGATGAATTTTTTAATTCCCTGTAAATAAAACAATTCACGATTAAAAGACAAAACGTTCTGAGTGATGTTATGCTAAAAAATGTCAAACTTTCCAATGGAAATGTCAGATTGCACCTGGCAACACTTAGTGTTGCCTAGGCCAAAAATATATATAGCAGCTCTCGTATAAAGTAAAATTAATTCATTATCTTCATTCACAAAAATTTTTTCTTACACTTGTAAACATCAAAATTGTGCCGAAATATATTACAAGTACAACACATGTCGGCAAATCAGCGCACAATCGTAGGCTGTCAGTGACAGGTGCAAAAAGTTGAAAAACGAAACCATTTGTGGTTAAGCTTAGACAAACCAACAACAATGTAAGTGAATGTTATTGTTTGCTTTCTCATTATCTGCAGCTTATGTATGTTTAATTGTTCTATTAATAGTTTAACAAATTTTAGATAAGCTATATTTAGTAGCGGTGTTGGACATAGTATATACTTATGTCAACCGACCGGTATTTTAATAAAAATGTAAATCATCAATACTTGTGGATTGCTGGAATTAAATTGCTTGTGGCAACTCTCAGCATACTCGTCATCATTTAAGAGAAATTGCATAACAACCAGCAAAATAGCGTAACAAATTTTTTTCCAAACTAGTAGATTTATAGTGCTTGCCGTATAGTTAAAGTTAAACAGAACATGATGAGTGATGATACTAAACTGTCACTCAAAACAACCTGATGTAGGCTTCTAACGATAGCTATATATGCTTCAATTTAATAATTGGTTTAAGTAATGTAGGTAGCATGTATTAATCATTCCACGAATTCTAAAAAAAAATTCTAAAATTCACTTTTTCTATGTTGAGCTCTTCTTACAAAGAACCTATTTTGCTTTTTATGATGAAATTAGTAGTACATAAATAAGTTAATTGTCTCAGAGATTTCATTAAAAATATAGACAAAGAAAAGAAGCAAGTCCTTACATAATAATAATTATTTCGCCTAAAAGCGTGGTATACATTTTCTAATTGTTTGCAGAATGCATATAAATAAAGGGGTTAGTAGGCGCAGGTATATAATTCTATTTCCGTATCTACAAGTTAAAACGCCCGAGGCTTATCTGCCGAGATGTATGGGCGTTTTCATCACACCTATGCATTTCGTTTGGCCATGCTTAATAATTTCGTTCAGTTGATTGGTCATGCAAGTGAATAAAATGGAAAGTGTATGAAACACCTTACTATCTACACTTGATCAACAATTCCAGAAATATTCAATATTCAAATCATGTGCGTTTGGGTATTCAGCACACATTCACTTCAAATAAAAAAACAGCGACACACAAGACTTGCCACACAACTGTGGCTTATATATACATATATGCTTAGATTACACCCCACTCACGCCGGTGTGAAAAATATGTAATTATGAACACTTCTAAGTGTGATGAGAATGTAAATTTACATGCACATGACCACACACATGAAAGTGAATTCCGTTTGCATAACTGTTGTGGCACGTGTTGCTCATAAAATCTAGAATATATGGGTTATTGTATTGGCAGTGTGTGCATGAGATTGTGATCAACATGAAAATAGATATTTATATGCAGTTATTTCTACAACACGCATAAATACCGTTATTTGAGTATGAGTTTTGTATAATATTATCTATGCTATGTGTGCCCACTATTGAAATGGTGTTGCAGATTTATGATTTATTCAAATAGTTATTGCTTGCAGTGAATAGCAAGTGTTGCTTATCGAATGGAATGCAATATAAATGTTTTTTAAATCTGTGAAATTTTTGAAAAATAAATGTATTATAAATACTGTTTGAATCAATGCGGTCATAAAAATCAACTTTATGATATATTTAATAGGTATTTACAGAATATATATTTGTGGTATGATATCCTACATATAGTGGGAAACTTTACAGACAAAGTCTGAAACTGCAAATGACCACTTCGGTAACTCAAATAGTTCATGGATAGAAGACTCATTCAAACGTTAAGTCCATTATATTATGCTAGATCTTTATATGGGCCAAACAACATATTAGGTTGTTGTCCCTTCCGCTTTTTTGCTCTTTATTCAATGATTTATAAAAAATTGTTACACTGTTTCCATCTAGACGGCAACTTCATGGTGGTCTGGCATTGTCCTGGTGGAACACTACACCCTTCCTGTTGGCCAATTCTTAACGCTTCTGGTCGATCGCCTGCTTCAAGCGGTCCAGTTGTTCGCAGTAGATGGTAGAATTAAGAGTCTACCCATATGGGAGCAGCTCACAGTGGATGATTCCTTCCAATCCCACCAAACACACAGCAAAACCTTCCGGGCCGTCCCGGCTTGGTCACTGTTTGGACGATTCACCGCCCTTCGACCACGACCGTTTTCGCTTGATATTGTGGTATGTGACCCATTTTTCGTCGTCAGTCACCATCCGCTTCAAAAATAGGTCGAGTTCGTTCCGTTTCAGGCGTTGTTTCGGTTCAGAAGGTTTTTTTACATCAAATCATGCGGCACACAAACTGCAAGCTTTTTTGTGTATCCAGCCATCTGCAGATGGTTTAAAATGGTTTGGGGACTAACTCTCATCTCCTGGGCGATGTCACGAGATGCCACATGCCGGTTTAACTCGATGTTTTCCATGATTTGATCGGTATTCGTCGTCACAGGTCTTCCACCGGCTGGCTTATCCATGGTGTCGTTTTCACCCACTCTGAATCGACAAAACCATTCCTCCGCAGTTCGAAGTGATAGAGTACCATTCCCCAAAACACCATTAATATTACGGAACGTTTCTCTAGGGGATTTGCCTTTAACGAAGGAAAACCTTAAAATAACGCGAATAGGCGTTAGTGAACTCCATGTTTATACGTCTATAACTGTTGAACGCAATATCTAAACTAATCATGTATAGCGTTGTGTTGTAGGTTATGTCAAGACCTGTAAAAGATGTATTGTATTGCCAGATACGAGCTCTGTAGCTCTTTATATAGCCGAGAAATTCAAAAGACAAAAAGGGGGAAGAAGATATTTGACAACCTTATGTATATTAAGCACAAGCAGCGACAGTGGAAGTGGAAAGATATTTTATTCCATCCATGGAACTCTTCTAAAAATCAATTGCTCAGACAGTTGGAATATCAATAGAAAGGGAAATTAAACTAAAGGCATGTGCTATTTCTTGCATTGGTTTTAACTCCTCTTCAAAAAAATTGTCTAAGTTTCTATGCACATTTGTGCTGTGGGCCTTAAAGTTATACCAAGTAAAGATTACATATCCATTAAAAGGAAAATAATATATTCGAAAAAAAATTAAGAAGCATCTTGGTGCAATTATAATTAATATTTTTGTTAAAACCTAAATTGGCTGTCAGATAATGTATGTTCAGCGCGTAAATTTCCATTCAAAATATATGCGTGATCGCATCATTGTTCGAACTGAAAGCGTCGCCTTTCCGGTCTGCTCACATCAGTGAATATCCATACCATATGATATATACATACATATATGTATGTTCGTTTAAGTATTTGTATGCGACAATGTTGCACAGTCACGCAATAATTCATTTCTTTTTCCTTTTTCTGACGAACGGTTTTCGCATTTACTTTACAAACACACAACTCTGCATACAAGGGAGCTTGAAGCTTGCTCATGCTTGCGCTGGTGTGTGTTGTGTGCTGCCTTTTAAATTAAGCGCTTTCAATGCATTTAATGCGTATGTGATATGTCAAATGAGTCCCTTAAGGCTTGCGTGCGCGCCGCTGTGTGTGTGTACGCTCAAGAAAATCTACGTTAATATGACTGGGCAGACTAGCACCACGTGCAGCTGTGTGTGCATGTGCAGGCGCTCGAACTATCTCCACCGCATATATAAAACTATTACATGAAAGCGCGCTTTTAAAGTCTCTTAAATACAGTGGCTCCTCGAATTTACATAACGGGTGTTTTTTGCCGAAAGTAACCACGTTGTGTGGTGATAGTAATACAAATGTGGTAATTTTCACGATTATTTAAGAGATGAGACAAATAAAATAAATAAAATAAAATAAAATAAAATAAAATAAAATGAAATGAAATGAAATGAAATGAAATGAAATAAAATAAAATAAAATAAAATAAAATAAAATAAAATAAAATAAAATAAAATAAAATAAAATAAAATAAAATAAAATGAAATGAAATGAAATGAAATGAAATGAAATGAAATGAAATGAAATGAAATGAAATGAAATGAAATGAAATGAAATGAAATAAAATAAAATAAAATAAAATAAAATAAAATAAAATAAAATAAAATAAAATAAAATAAAATAAAATAAAATAAAATAAAATAAAATAAAATAAAATAAAATAAAATAAAATAAAATAAAATAAAATAAAATAAAATGAAAATCTGCAACCTTATAAAAGTTTAAGCATTTCTGATTAAAGTCCAAGCATATATATTTCTGAAAGTCATATTTGTTATTTAAAAGTAATATTAAAGAACTTCTTCGAATGCATTGATCCATAACAACACTACGTGGGGACACAATACTACGGCTATTTTCAAAACACAATGCCACTCATATATAAATACTTACATGTGTAAAATATATCCTTACAAATGTTTCGTGGCCGCAAACTTTCACGCATGTGTAAGTATTTATGCGTAAACGCGTGGTTGCACGCCTTCATATATGCCCACATATTATACCATATTATACTTGTGTCAGAACATGTAAATTGCTTCTGCTGGGCATGTGTGTGTGTCATACATATATGCTTGTTTGCATAGCAATCCTTTGAGTGTTTGTTTGCTTTTGCATGCCTGCGTGCTTACGCGCTGAAGGCCAAAAACACACAAGCACATACACATGCGCGCCTATAAACACGATATTTACAGTGCCAACACTCAGCAAGCGAAGACAACCGAAAAAGCACTTGTTAAAGGACATCCTGTAGACGAAAATTAAATGCGTTTTTTTTCCATGGCTTTGCCTCGCTGTTTACCCAACATAATAAGCAAGTGGTGGCATTTACGCGCTGCTTGGCTGCTTGCCATACAAAGCCACAAGCAACTAACTGCAATACACACAAAGGAGAACTGTATGTGTATATGTTTTATATATGTAGACTTATAGAATAAGTGTATGAAATGTACGGGCACACAGCGTAGTTGTATAGTCGCGATTGCCTGTGTGGGTGTATGTTGGCTTTGTTTGCCGAGTTCACTAGACCGTACCGACAGCCAGGTGGCCCAACCCAAACACCAGCGCCCATTCACTGTTGGCCACCACTACCCTTTTGTCTGCCATATATGCTTCTGTGTCCTTCTGTCTCTCTGTGTCTGCCTGTTCGCACGCCGTGTGTACATTCGTAGCCTGCGTGTCATGTTTGCTGCTGCCGTTGCAATATTATTATTATTCCTTTTTATGACTTTTTCCGCTTTTACTCGTACAAACTGCTGTCGGCGCACAATTTGACTATGATTTTTGCACGCCTACGCGCCTAAAAGCATATAACCGGTGAGTGCCTTTCCACTTACAATTATAGTAGCTTCGAGCTGATGGCTTTTCTTCCGTTGGCCGCTCTCGCTTAGTTGTGGCTGACTCTCAGTGTCTGTGAATTTACGCAAGCGATTTTGTTGACTTTTGGCACGTTAGCAAACCAACAATAACAACAGAAATGATGCGTGAAGTAGTTTATTTAGTGCTCTTTGACATTTTTCCAGGCGTGTTTGGTTGGGAGTGCACAGTTAGCGGAGAAAAAAAAATGACAAATTCTCAACCTTAAAAAAGTGTATTAGAAAGCATATAAATGGATAAGGCGAATTCGCAGATAAACACCATTAAGTGGTCACACATGTTTGTCCATAAGCTCGTATGTGTATAATAATAATAACAACAACACACGCTATGCGGCGCAACAATTTTCACAACCGCCTTCGTACAAGTGTGTGTATTTGTATTGGTGCTTGAAAATCGCCGTCCGTTGTTTTTTTATTAATGATAGCTGCGTAAGCGTATTTTCTTGATTGCTTGCCGCCGTCACGACGATAACGATTACACCTGCGAATGCTATATATTTCAGCGCTACATAAAACAAACACACTCACATACCTACATATGAGTTCTCACATAAGCAACCTTTGTTATTTGCTTGGTGTTGTTTTTGTTGTCGTAAACATATGTTCTTGTCACCAACTGCAAACATTTTAGTATGTGATTTTTCATTTAATAGATTACAGACCTTACAAACTTTGGTGTATACATTTTGATTGCGGCGGCAATATTTTAGAGCTTTGAAGACATGAGCCTGGTACTCACAACAATTTCTCGGTGATTTAAAACAGTGTTGATGGCATTTGCGTCGATGAGAAACTATTACTTTTTTATAAGAGTTTGGATATCGCATCGCATTAATTTGTGGTACTGAACATGGTCGTCATTGCATAACGGATCTTTTGAACGAGACTTGCAGTTCACGCCTGCATAAACCGAGCACTCTACTCAACTTAAACGTGCTGGCGCTCGAACTATCTCCACCTCTTTACTGACAAGGGTTGTGGTCTGTGGATCTTTAATATACATTGGTACTAGCGGACCAGACGTTGCGCTTCATGCTATTTCAAGGACATTAAACAAAGTATGAAATGCATGACAAATCTTTAATGTTTGTTTACTATTTATATCTTAATGCGAGTTGATGGGCACTGAATTTGACATCAGCACCATCTGTTGGGACAAACTGGAATTAATATGGAATCTATCGTATTCAATATAAAACATCACAAACAATTTATAAATCTAGGATTGATTAAATACACTATTTAAATTGGACTACAAACCATTCTCAAATCGACCTGAATATACACACAAAAAATCATTCAAATCGGTTCAGCCGTTTAGGAGGAGTTCAGTGGCATACACACCTACAGTCGAATTGTATATAAAGATATATATCGGAATAATCTCACTGAGCTACCATGTCGCTCAAAGGTAACTTATATTTATGTGTTGAGACTTTTTGAACGGATCACTTACCTATTTCTACCTGACGAATATTTAAGGCTCACGTTTGAAATCGGTTCAATATGGATCCTAGTTCTACTGAACTTAAATGATGCTCTTGAATAAACTGTCTCTCCTTGGTATCAATATGGATTCTAGTTCTAGTTCTACTGAACTTTAATGGTGCTCTTTCCTTGGTATCGATTGTTCAGTACTTGCAACTTTTGTAGTTTAAAATAATTCTACCGAAGTTCTTATAGCCTCTTCACACAGCCAAATTAAGTAATCAATTAAAATTTTAATTCAGAAAGCAGTTTTGGCCTTTCGCACTGCTGGCTAATCGATAACCGATCAGCTGTTATGCAATTTTGATGTTTGCTTTTCATAAGAAGTTGGTTAGGCTCATCAGCGGATTGCTATTTTTTTATTTATTTCCAGTAGCGACATCTACCGTCGTGTAGCGTAAACACCAACTCGTAGACAAAGAACGTAACAACGTGAACGTAGTGTTGCATTTCATTTTCAAGTTGGTTAAAATTCAATTAAGAATTAATGTAGTAAAATGAGATTTTTATTTTGTAAGGTGACCTTAATCAGGTTTTTAATCGAGCAGAGGCCGATTAATTGATCAATTAGTTCCTGTGAGAAAAGGCTATTAAACTGAATATAGTAGCAACCAAAGCGCTAATATGGAATAAATTCCTAGATATTAAAATAGGTTCGGAGGTTTGATCGGGAATGGGGATGTTTTTAGATATGACACCTATGGAAAGATTAATTAAAATGTTTGGTCTGAAAATGAAATTTTTAAAATTATACTTGAAGGGGGTCAGATCACTAGCATAAAGTGAGATGAAAAAGCAAGTATTCAGGTGAATTTATTAATTTTTCGAATTGGATTGACGTGGAGTGTTTCTCTCTCTCGTTTAAATAATTCATTACAAAATCGCAGGAATCGCGAAAAAAACGGAATACAACTTTTTCATTCGTATTAATGTTCCACACGATTTTATACAATTGCTTTCTTAAAGTTATCAATTACTCACCAGTATAAAAGTAAAAGCACAGTGCTGCTTCTACATTTGGCATTCGCGCAAAAGTATTTGCATAATTTTAAGTGCAATTCGTTAAATGTCTCCGTTACGTTTTATGTAAATTTGAAAACGTGTTTACTTATGTAAAAGTGTGCTTGTCTGTTTGTACGTTCGTTTGCGCACAACCTTGCGCATTGGCCATGCACTGAGTACTTTGCATTTTTTATGAATGTGTTGAGTGTTGACATTTTCCCCAAGTTATACATAGTTTACGATCAACGACAGCACCCAACTGCATTCAAATATGCTTAAGGAGAAAAGCCGAAGTATTTGACGAAAGCCGAGGTGAAGTGTAAGGGACATGGAATGAAAAGTGAATGCCGCATAACTTTTTCATACGAATATAAAGTCATTTTCAACTTTGCAAAGGACAAATTTAACGAGCCGAACGGAAAACTTAAAGAGAACGAGTGGCAGAGTAGCAGAGAGAGAGAGAGGGAAAGAGATAGAGAGATAGAGAGAAAGAGTGGAAAGAAGGACGTATGAAGTGGGAAAGAATGAATACTTCGATTTGCTTTTATTATTGAAAAACTTTTTTTCACGTTTTTGAACTTACATACATATATAAATATATACAGTCATACACACACATCTGTAAAGCATTATACGGTCCATAAAGTTGAGGAAACAAATAAAAATGCTTGATTTCAGCCAAAAAAGTTTTGTGAAATGAAAATTTTGCAGCAGCCAAGACTTTTGGTAAACAAATGACAGAAAAGAAAAACAAAAACAAACACAAAAGAACGAAATGAAAACGAATATCTAACAGATTTTT
Source organism: Zeugodacus cucurbitae (assembly GCF_028554725.1). NCBI lineage: Eukaryota > Metazoa > Arthropoda > Insecta > Diptera > Tephritidae > Zeugodacus > Zeugodacus cucurbitae. Next base: position 12,682,505 of record NC_071667.1, read on the forward strand.
ATTGAAAGGCTCAATATTATGAAAATATGTGGGTTATATCCAGCATATCGCACATTTTCACCGAAAAGTTTTCTTTTTTTTCACACAGCAAAAATGGAACAAAAACAACAAATATAGCCTTCCACAAACAACATCGCAAAGCAAGTTGTTGTCTACTTTCGTACGAAGTGTTACATAAATTCAACAAACCCATTTCGGTTTATTTTCTTCGAATAACGGCAAAACTGTGGCATTTCCCACAAATATTTCTCGGTACGTGCATACAAAAGCATAACGCAGATATACCGTTACTCAAGTACCGATTGGAGCACGTCGCTGCGACTTAAGGTGACTTAGCCACCATAGTTGATGGCCGTGGCACAAAAATTACGTGACTTTTATTTTGTTCGCTGCTAAGCAGTTTCTAAGCATGCAGGTGTATGCAGACATATATATATATATATATATGTATATACTGATTATACAACAGAAAAAATTAGAACCAATGATCTAGCAATAGCATAAAAAATATATTCCGTATATTTACATAACATTTTTGGGTTATTAAGCTCAGATTATTTCTGCAGAATATCGCTAAGTTTATCAAGTTTCGAAAATGTACACTGTTGTATAGATTGAAGAAATAAAAAAATTTTGAATGAACCAGTATTCAAGCATACAACCCACTAAATAAAATTCACACACCTAACCCAACATCGACAACAACGCGTGTGTCTCCCACATTGAAATCATATATCAGGCTTTCCTGTGCACCCAATACAATGTACCAATGTACCCTTTTGTACCTTTTTGCATGTAAATTATCTGCATTATGTATGTATGTTACATTTGTTAGCATCTGCAAGCACATGTATCCATGTAGACTTAGTAGGAATTTGCATATTTACGTAGCACACGTAGCTCTGCAGTAAGTGTGGTCAAACACTTCCCCTGGCAACTAAAGTTAAAGTCACAAAATTGTGTAAAGCATAGTTGGAGTCAAAGATAAGTGCGGCATGCATATGTGAGAAGTTTCTTAGAGCTGAATAATTATACAGTCGTGAGAGGAAATTTGCACTACGCAGTGTGATGTTTCATAAATAAAATGTGCTATTTAAGGCATATTTAAACATATGTGGCATTAAGTTGTTTGTGGTATGCGCCTTAATTTTGTTTCGAATGAAATGTTTTGCAAGCTCTAAATAGCATCGAGTATCATTCAGAATTCTATTGAATAATTTTTAAAAGAAAAGGAAAAATGTGTAACATTATATTATATGGCAACATCATGTCAGCAAGTCAGCAAGTCCTACTTAATTCCATGACTGCTGAAACGAATATAACACAAAAGGGAACTGCCAATACATAAGCAACAGTTAGGTTCAAGTCCGCCTGCTGTTATAAAACATAGGGCGTAAGCTTTGTACTACCCTTCTTTATCTGGCAGCGACCGCGTGCCCATCAAATAAATCATTAGTCTAAATATCTAATGTCTTTGATTTAAGGTCTGAACAATGATCTCCACAAAAAAACTACTTGTGGATTTCGCCTTAACTTAATTTTTATACTCTCGGAGCAAAGTTGTCACATGACATCTATCTAGTATCTCGTAAACTACTTAAGCCATATCAACCAAATTTTCTAAAATCTTTTCCTTTAGGTACTACCTTATACAGTCCAAAAATGGAGGATATCGGATTATAACCACGCCCCCCCTCCCATACAAAGGTTATGTTGAAAACTACTAAAAATGCTTTAATTCAGTAAGGGAAAACACCAGAAATCTTAAATTGCATTATACAAAAGGTACAGAAGGGCTCCACCCAAATTGGTATACAAAATTTTAAGTGGGTGTGGCCCACTTATGGGTCCAAAAACCATATCTCCGAAACTACTCGACCAATATCAATGAAATCTTGGTTTGTAATATTTTCCTTACATCCCAATGATATGTTGTGAAAAAAGGCCAAATCGGTTGACAACCACGCCTACTTCCTATATAACAGAGCTTTGAAGTCGACCTGAATAGTTTACTTTAAAATATGTAATTTTAAGATATCGGAACCGAACTTTGCATAAATACTGCATTTATAGTGTGGCAGCCCCTTTCTAAAAATCACCGAAATCGGACCATAGGTTTTCAAGGTCCCATATATCGAACATGAGGACATCGGTGCTTCTAACCTAATATTAGGGTTTCCAACTTTCAATGGACTTTATACCATATATAGGACGAATATGTGGGTCAAATTTTGTATTATATAATATTAAATAAATAAATTTCGAGAGTATAAAATGTTCGGTCACAACCGCACTTAGCCATTCCTTACTTGTTATACATATTATTTATGCCCAGCAGACTTTGTTATACATTTCATGTTACTGAGTTTGTAAGTGAACATGTACTGCATTTACAAAAAAAAAAAAGAATTCCTTTAATTTTGTTGTTGCGTTACATTTGCTATTTGCATAAGTTCACAAATTTAATGCTGAAATATTGTACATAAGCATGCGCCTGTTTCTACTTCCACATTAAATCACATAAGCATACATGTATGCTTCAGTAAATACCATTGTTGTGCTACCTCAATCAAAGTCAATATTCCCAAATCACATGTTTTTGCAGACTATTTAATAGCTAATGGATGTTTCAGCTTATCCTGTTGCCTGCAGCATGTTAATAAGCACACTCAGCAAATACAAGGAAATCTCAATTGTTTATATTTATGTAGTTTATTTCGGTTCAATTCCACCAGCAGAACTTTCACTTATGTGCATACCGTTATTATTATGCACTTCAATGCTTTCCAATTATTTCAAAAATATATTGTACAAGTATGTGGTTACATAACATAATTCCACAGTGAAATCTTAGGCAAAATTTGAAGCCTCTTTCATTTAGTGTGGCATAAAGCTTATTCCGCTGTAGAAATTTACAAAAAATATACAATTGTAAACCTCAATTTAAATACACCGAATACATATTCAAATATTACTCATACGTCGTGTCTGCATTTATATGTTGTGGTTGAAATTAAACTTGAATCTGCATATTTTAAAGCTATGACAAATGGGTACACATGTAATGTCATATAAACATTAGTACATACTTATTTTTTTTCTACTACAAATACAAGCTTTTAGTTCGCAATGTGTCAACAAAGCGTGAACTTTTCTATGGAATTTGGCTTCCATTTAAATTAAAGGTTTCAGACTTTTACAAATGTGTGATATTCAGTTATGGAATTTATTTTCTGTTTTGACTTTTTTGGTAAAAACTATTGGTTTTATACTTAAAGTGTAGTGAAATTTTTGTGCTTTTTAGAAAAAAAAATATATTTTTTATTTGATTAACCATTTTCGAAAACACAGATTTTGATATGAATGCATGGGCTTTGCGCTTTGTAACATAAACAGAAATCAAAATATGTTCCATGGTACAGTATGTTCCAAAAACATATACACTCTCATGCAACTCTAATTTTAGCATGATAATTTTAGGGTAGCCATAAATGAAACTATGTATGAAAATAAAGGCGTTGAAACTACATGTTCTAACATAAAGTATTACGTAATAATATCAAAGATATATTAAAGTCGTATTATTTATGTCTTCAGAGAAGTATAGGCATGCTCGCAACTATCACGACATTTATGTAGCTGCGAAATGTCGAAAATAAACTACTGCAACTGGAACTAGCACTTATATAATCCTTTAATGCAACAAAAAGCTACTACAAAAGCAAAACTCAATGCGATAGCGAAGAATAAGTAGTACCACACCCAACACATTAGATTTAGCGCCGATGCTACCAATCAAACATCATACTTTTGCACTCTACAAATCTCCCTTAAAGACACTTAAATATATAGTAGAGCTCATCATTTCCAACGCGCTTATAAAGTAGCGAATAGCCGGAGGAACACCTGTACTTTACGCGCATTTTATTGTTACATAATTCGCAATCATTCCGACAAACATAAACAATGACGGCGTATAAAAGATAACGAACGCTATGAGTGAAGCAGCAACGCCGGTAGTCAAAATCACAACTTCAGTTTGCAGAAAGACAGGCAGCTTCATGACATGTCTTGGCGAATTCATGTGCAGCTGTAGATGGGGGGAGAAAGCAGAAAGCAACAATCATAAAGCATGAAAAATGTGTGATAAGTAAAAATTGTTGCTTTTCACGGGCGCTATTGTATATTTTGTTTTTACTGTTGCTGTATGCTTAACATTATCATTTTAAGCGCGCTCTTTTCACACTGATTTCCGTCGATCATTCAACGGTGATTTGCAATATTGCAGTAGCATACTTTTGTGCGCGCTGTGGTGTTTACATCTTTCAGAATGTGTTATAAAGCTTTTGTTGGTGTATTGACTAGAAAGATATGATAAAAGAAAGGTTTGAGTTTGTGTGTCTGTTTTTAGAAGAAGAAGACAATAATAAATTCGTTGAGTGCTCGACTGTTGTGTTGTGTGGGTTCGGAACCCTTTGCTTAAATACAATTGATAGGAGGATGGGATCATGTGTAGAAGTTCACGCAAGTGAGGAAAGTTTTTGATTGTCACTCACTTGGGAGTGTCCAGAAACGATTCTTCTCCACATGGTTCAAGCAGCTCACCACTTCCGGTTTTAGACCAAGTATCCTCTGGGTAGCCAACAGACATCCGTTTGAAGGCGAGCTAAAGTGAGAAGGCGAAGCCCGCTTATGCGGTTGTGTGTAGGGTTTGGGACCCACCACATAAAAACACCCCCCAATGAAAAATCTACGAAAGCCTCGGATGAGACACCCCCCTTTTGATGACGACCCCTGCAAACGTTTTAAGGATAATGATATAAGGGCATGCACCTGGAATGTCCGGACCCTTAATTGGGAAGGTGCCTCTGCCCAGCTGGTTGATGTCCTCATACGACTTAAGGCTGACATCACCGCCATCCAAGAAGTGCGATGACATCTACTACAGCGACCATATAAAGGAGCGCAAATTTGGTGTTGGATTTGTGGTGGGAGAGAGACTCCGTCGCAGAGTCCTGGCATTCACCCCGGTGGATGAACGTCTAGCCACAATCCGCATCAAAGCGAGGTTCTTCAACATATCGCTGATTTGCGCCCACGCCCCAACGGAAGAGAAGGACGATGTGACCAAAGATGCTTTCTATGAGCGCCTAGAACGCACCTATGAGCGCTGCCCCCGCCACGATGTAAAAGTCGTGCTTGGTGATTTTAACGCCAGGGTGGGTGAAGAAGGTGTCTTTGGCACAACAGTCGGAAAATTCAGCCTCCATGACGAAACATCGCCAAACGGCCTGAGGCTGATCGACTTCACTGGGGCCCGAAATATGGTCGTCTGTAGTACCAGATTCCAGCACAAGAAAATACATCAAGCTACTTGCCTGTCTCCTGATCGAAACACGCGGAACCAAATCGATCACGTTGTGATAGACGGAAGACATGTCTCCTGTGTTTTAGACGTGCGTACCCTCCGAGGACCAAATATAGACTCGGACCATTATCTGGTCGCAGCGAAGATACGCACCCGCCTCTGTGCAGCAAAGAACGCCCGTCTACAAACACAAGGAAGGTTCGACGTCGAAAAGCTGCAATCGCAACAGACAGCCACGAAATACTCTACTCGACTTGCACTCCTGCTCTCTGAGAGCACTCATCAGCATCTCGTTATAAGGGAACTGTGGAACGGCATCTCAAACTCACTGCGTACCGCTGCAGCCGAAACAATTGGTTTTCGGCAACGACAAAAAACAAGCTGGTACGATGAGGAGTGCCGTCTCGCAGCGGAGAGAAAACAGACTGCCTACCTCGCAACGTTGCAAACGACCACAACACGTGCGGGATGGGATAGATACCGAGAGCTGAAGAGGGAAGCGAGACGCATCTGCAGACAAAAAAAGAAAGATACCGAAATGCGTGAGTACGAAGAGCTTGAGAAGCTGGCAGACAGAGGGAATGCTCGAAAATTTTATGAAAAAATGAAGCGACTTAACGAAGGTTTCAAGACCGGAGCATCCTCATGTAGAGACCAAGGTGGTAATCTGGTAACGGATGTCCAGAGCACACTGGGATTATGGAGGAAACACTTCTCCGACCTGCTCAATGGCAGTGAAAGTACAACACCAGGAGATGGCGAACCCGATTCCCCAATCGATGACGATGGAATAGATGTTCCATTACCCGACCATGAAGAAATTCGAATAGCAATTACCCGCTTGAAGAACAACAAAGCGGCGGGGGCCGATAGATTACCGGCAGAACTATTCAAATACGGCGGCGAAGAACTGATAAGGTGCATGCATCAGCTTCTTTGCAGAATATGGTCGGAAGAAAGCATGCCTGACGATTGGAATCTCAGTGTGCTCTGCCCAATCCATAAAAAGGGAGATCCCACAATCTGCGCCAATTACCGTGGGATCAGCCTTCTAAATATCGCATACAAGGTTCTATCGAGCGTACTGTGTGAAAGACTAAAGCCCACCGTCAACAAACTGATTGGACCTTATCAGTGTGGCTTTAGACCTGGAAAATCGACAACTGACCAGATATTCACCATGCGCCAAATCTTGGAGAAGACCCGTGAAAAGAGGATCGACACACACCACCTTTTTGTCGATTTTAAAGCTGCTTTCGACAGCACGAAAAGGAGCTGCCTTTATGCCGCGATGTCTGAATTTGGTATCCCCGCAAAGCTAATACGGCTGTGTAAGTTGACGTTGAGCAACACCAAAAGCTCCGTCATGATTGGGAAGGACCTCTCCGAGCCGTTCGATACCAAACGAGGTTTCAGACAAGGTGACTCCCTATCGTGCGACTTCTTTAACCTGATGCTGGAGAAAATTATAAGAGCTGCAGAACTAAACCGAGAAGTTACAATCTTCTACCAGAGTGTACAGCTCCTGGCGTACGCCGATGATATTGATATCATCGGAAGCAACAACCGCGCCGTTTGTTCTGCTTTTTCCCGCATGGATAAGGAGGCGAAGCGAATGGGTCTGGAGGTGAATGAGGACAAGACGAAATATCTCCTGTCATCAAACAAACAGTCGGCGCATTCGCGTCTTGGCTCCCACGTCACTGTTGACAGTCATAACTTCGAGGTCGTAGATAATTTCGTATACCTGGGAACCAGCATCAACAACACGAACAATGTCAGCCTCGAAATCCAGCGCAGAATAACTCTTGCCAACAGGTGCTACTTTGGACTGAGTAGGCAATTGAACAGTAAAGTCCTCTCTCGACGAACCAAAATCAAGCTCTACAAGTCGCTTATCATTCCCGTCCTGCTTTACGGTGCAGAAGCTTGGACGATGTCAACATCATATGAGACGACACTAGGAGTTTTCGAGAGGAAAGTTTTGCGCAAGATTTATGGTCCTCAGAACATTGGCAACGGCGAATACCGCAGACGATGGAACGATGAGCTGTACGAGTTATACGACGACATTGACATAGTTCAGCGAATAAAAAGACAGCGGCTACGCTGGCTAGGTCATGTTGTCCGAATGGACGAAAACACTCCAGCCCTGAAAGTGTTCGATGCAGTACCCGCCGGAGGAAGCCGAGGAAGGGGAAGGCCTCCACTCCGTTGGAGGGACCAGGTGGAGAGCGACCTGGTTACACTTGGGATCTCCAACTGGCGCCGAACTACGAAGGAGAGAGAGAGGTGGCGCACTATCGTCGATTCGGCTATAACCGGCTAAACGGTTGCAACGCCAATCACATACATACAGATAGCGAAGTTTTAGTATTGGTCATTCCTTATGGTCAACTTGTGAAGCTTCTTTGAAAGGTAAGTAGAGACGCAGTAATTATTGCAATCTCACTTTTGATAAAATTCGAGTCTCGAAAGTATGGAAATCTTCCGAACCGGTAGCCAGTACTCGAATATAAGAAAGGGGATGGATAGAGTTTGGTTGGAAGCTGGACATAAAATTAAACACTTTACATTTATTCCTCTAAAGCCCGACAATAATGGTGCAACAGATAAATATGCCTTTATATAACTAGTAGAAATACCCATGCAAAAGACTTTAAAATCTGTATGAAGTTGGTACCTCTTTTAAACTCCCTTATTAATAAAATTTACGTTCACATTGAACACATACGGACTTAAAAGAATACATTCCGCGGCCAATAGATGCCACTAATTATGACATCATTGAATCCGAATGATCGAATTTTAGCCGAAATCTATCCATTGCTGGAAATGTAAAAGAAATAAACCATTTGGAAGTTTTTACGTAAATAATTTCTGATGACGAACTAAATTATGTTTTACACTTTAACAAAACTTAATTTGAGGTGTTTAAGAGTGCTATAAAGTTGCTCCCCGAAATAGAGCAAGTATTTTCTCAAAGAGCCTCAGGCGAATTAAATACTTTTTGGGAAGAAATTCTACAAGAGTTAAAATGTGTAAAGGCATCATTTGTATATATTATGGTTTGATAAACAATTATATTTATAGTTTGAAACAGATTTTAAGTTTGTAACCACAAAAATTACAAAAACGTACAACGTATAACTGAAACAGGGGGTAGGGCCTTTATCTAAGTAACTTTAAGTTCCCTCGATGAGTAGGTCAGTTTTAAACTTTTTTAAACGAAGAAAAAAACACAGACAATTTAATTTATCAAAGGTCGATAAAACAGTTTTATTGTGTTTTTAAACAGGAGCTAATTGATCAATTTCCCGGCCTTTGTTCGATTTAAACGCTTATTATGATCGATTTACCACACAAAATAAAATCTCCACTGATGTTAACAATCCCACAGCAACACTTATACAACAAGACATACATATTTAATCCCCCCCCCCCCCATGATTAAGATAAGCGCTGCGAAATATAACTGAAGCATTACGCAGCAATTGCTAGTGATAATTATGTTGAGTTGTACTCCAATCTCTGTGCGTCAATCCGTAGATCGTTAGATATGATGACTTGGCTGTTTGTGAGTGCTTCGATTTTTTTTTAAATGTTCGTTTCGAGTTGGAATTCAGCGAATGCGGTCACAGACAAAGTTTAGTGAGTGTAATAATACGCAAAATTGTTTATACAACTCAGAAAAGTGCATTTGCTTTTCTAGGATTTACATTATTATAATTAAATTGTTGTGTAAATCAAATCTAATCAAAAGGTATAAAAAAAAAAACATTAATAAATAAAAATAAAATAAAAACTAATAATCGGCCTCATGGTTGGCGAGGAGGTTGTGTCGGTCGGTACGTGTGATAACAGCGGAGGCTGGCAAAGCGCGTACCAACCCAAAGCAATAAAGCGTAAAAATATTGAATCTCCGAATCTATTAAAAAAACAACCAAAAGCGAACATGAATCAAAACGCATCAAACCGGTTTGCAGTGTTAGACACATCTACACAAGACCATGACACACATAGTGATGATAAGAGTAATGAGCAAAATACAGAGACTACTACGAGTACTTTCAAGCCACCACCGATTTTCATACCAAAAGTAAACGATATAAATAAAATGATAATCAGTTTCTCAATTTTAATTGGTAGTGAAAATTTTTCATACAAATCTGGCAGAGACGGACAAGTCAGAGTTATGCCTACAAACAGTGACTCTTATAGAAAACTGGTGACTTACTTAGATGCTAATAATATAATTTTTCACACGTATCAATTAAAAGAAGACAAGCCCTATAGAATTGTCATAAAAAACATTCATTTTTCTACACCCATAGACGATATTAAACTTGACTTAGCTGAAAAAGGCCACACTGTGAGAAATATTGTTAATGCAAAAAGTAAAACAACTAAAATGCCAATGTCGTTATTTTTTGCTGACCTAGAGCCTTCGCCAAACAACAAAAGTGTATTCGACATTAATCGCTTATGTAGTGCGGTAGTCAAAATCGAGCCTCCTCGTAAATTTAACGACTTAGTTCAGTGTCATCGCTGTCAGGAGTTTGGACATACTAAACGCTATTGTAAAAAGCCATTTAGATGTGTGAAGTGCGGGCTAAACCATCAGACCGCTCTATGTGAAAAAGATGCTGGTACTCCGCCAAAATGTGTACACTGCCTGCAAAACCACACTGCCAACTACAAGGGATGTCAAGTTTATCAGGCGCTAGTATGCAAAAAAGATGCAATTAAATCGACTAATAATAATCCTAAAGCTAATGTCGGTACTGGGTCTAATACAGAACAATCGTTTTTCAACAACAACTTCAGCTACGCAGAAATCACAAGGGGTCAACAAAGCGCTACTGCATACAACAACAACAATTTGGAAAAACTTGAAGCTCTGATTTCCAAACAAATTGAGCTAACCTCAACGCTAATAACCATGATGTCGTCTCTTGTTGCAAAATTATGCAATTAAGTCTTAAAATGGCAATTTGGAACGCCAATGGACTTAGTAATCATAGATTAGAAGTCGAACATTTCATTATTACCAAAAATATAGATGTATTTATGATTTCCGAAACTCATTTTACTAGCAAGTCGTTTTTTAAAATCAATGGTTACGATCTCATTACATGTAACCACCCTGATGGTAAAGCACATGGTGGATCTGCAATTATAATTAAGTCAACTTTAAAATATAACATATTAGAACCAATATCTTTACCTACTGTTCAAGCTGCATCCGTTGAAATCATTAGCCTTAATGGAGGAATTGTTATAACTGCGCTATATCTACCTCCTCGTTTCAACATAAATAAAAACACATTTATTTCATTTTTTAATAAATTGGGCAGTCGATTTCTAGCCGGTGGAGATTTCAATGCCAAGCATCCATGGTGGGGATCTCGTCTTACTAATCCCAAAGGTCGCGAGCTATACAAATGTATTAGAGAAAAAAATTTTGATGTTCTGTCTTCCGGCAATCCCACTTACTGGCCCACAGATCCTAACAAGACTCCTGATTTAATCGACTTTGCTGTTCATTTAGGAATCGACGGTAACCTGCTCGAAATAGTCAATAATTATGATCTTAGCTCAGACCATTCCGCTCTCATTATTAATTTAAATTTGCCTGCTTTACTCACTGCTCAGAAGCAGCGTATATTACCCAAAAGGTCTGATATAAAACTTTTTCAAGATAAACTTGAGTCCAATATAAACCTCAACATGGAGATAAACTCAGCCAGAGATTTAGATGATGCAGTGGAGATGTTTACAAACAAAATACACGAAGCTGCCTTTCTAGCTTCAAGCAAATGTAGGAATACAACTTGTCGAACGCAAAGAAACAGGCAACCATATTCTGATGAAGTCTCTGAATTGGTTAAAAACAAGAGGCGACTTCGAAGGATTTGGCACAACAGTAGAAATCCAAATGACAAAACAGCTCTTAATAAAGCAATCAAGGAACTTAAAACTAAGTTAGCTGAACTTAAAGAAGATTCGATTGGTGAATACCTAAAAAACATTGATTCAAACAATGTTGACGAGTATAACATTTGGAAGGCAACCAAATACTTAAAACGGCCTACCTTAAGACAGGTTCCGGTTAAAGATGCTAACAATACTTGGTGCAGATCAAATTTAAGCAAAGCACACGCTTTTGCTAACCATCTTAAGGGTATATTTCAACCATTTAACTTTAGCAGTACACTCCAACGCCAAGATGTTTAAACATATATCGACTGCCCATGTCCAATGGATAAACCTATACCATATGTAAAACTTTCAGAGGTCCAGTATGAAATATCGCGTATAAAAAATTCAAAGTCTCCAGGATACGATAATATCGACGCACGGACAATCAAAAATCTTCCTAAGAAATGTCTTTTATTTTTGGTCTTGCTTTTTAACAGTAGCTTTCGTTTGAGCCATTTCCCCACGCAGTGGAAATGTGCTGAAATTATAATGATATTAAAGCCAAACAAACCGGAAAATGAGTTATCTTCATATAGACCAATAAGCTTACTGACAATATTCTCGAAAATACTCGAACGAATATTTCTCCAAAGATTACTGCCAGAGCTAGAGAGAAAATCAATCATTCCCGACCATCAATTCGGTTTCAGACACATGCACGGTACACCAGAACAATGTCATCGTGTTGTAAAAACTATACTTACTAGTTTGGAAGATAAGAAGTATTGTTGTGCTATATTCCTAGACATTCAGCAAGCCTTTGACAGAGTCTGGCACTCGGGCCTACTGTATAAAATCAAAAAGATACTACCTACCCCGCTTTATCTCTTCCTTAGATCTTATCTGAGTCACAGGCATTTCTACGTTAAAATACAAGATGAAATCTCAGACATACACGAGATAAAGGCTGGAGTCCCACAAGGTAGTGTCCTTGGACCAACTCTTTATACAATTTTTACGGCAGACATGCCAACATTGGAAAACGACAACTTGACCGTTGCCACTTATGCAGACGACACTGCTATACTCTCTTCCGCCTACTCGGCTAGCGAAGCTGCTGAAACTGCACAAGCACAGCTAGATGTACTACAATCCTGGCTTCGCAACTGGAACATCTCGGTAAACGCTGCAAAATCAGTTCATATCACATTTACACTAAGAAAAGAAGAGTCCCCCAGTGTTAGTCTTAATAGAGTCATAATTCCAAAATCCGATAGTGTAAAATACCTCGGATTACATTTGGATAAAAGACTAACTTGGCGTGAACATATCAGAGCCAAGAGAACGCAGCTAAAAATTAAAACTAGAAAAATGTATTGGCTGCTTGGTCCAAAATCGAAACTTAGCTTGCAAAACAAAATTCTTCTTTATAAAGCTATATTGAAACCAGTTTGGTCTTATGGCATTCAAATCTGGGGTACAGCAAGTAGATCTAACGTAGATGTGATTCAAAGATATCAGTCAAAAACACTTAGACTAATTGCTAATGCACCGTGGTTTATGAAAAATATACATCTCCACAAGGATCTTAGAATACCTATGGTGACTGATGAAATAAAAATATATAGTTCAAGGTACATATCAAGATTAAATTATCATCCCAATACACACGCTATAAACTTATTAGACAATAGCGAAGACACAAGAAGACTGCAAAGATTTCATCCTCTAGACCTGCCGTTTAGATCGTAAGAATTTTCTAAATAGTATTTAATGAAATAATTATAATACTAAACTTTGTATATATTAACATCCTAATTTAAGGCCAAATTGCACTTAAGGCACCAATGTTAATTACAATAGTCAATTAAATTTACTTATTGTTTAACGACAGATTGTAAATCAAATTATATTAATAAAAAAAAAAAAAAAAAAAAAATGTTCGTGTTGTTGCTGCAACGTCTCTCCGCTTCTATTACTCGGCAGAAACTTTTACTGTTGTTTTTTTCTTTATTTCCGTTAAGCATTTCTTATGTTGCCACTACTTTCGCTGTGGTTGACACATTGCAACAGCAGCTTCCAATGCGGAAGCAAACGACAACCAACGCTGTGGACAATAGTTTCGCAACAAACGAGCGCCACTAGCGATGATTGTTTGAAAACTGTTTTGATATAACTTTGATTACTTTTCAATTAATTTAAACGATTTTGCAACGAAATAAAAGTGATATGAGTTAGTTGGAAAATTAAACCAGGTAAATGAAGTGGTGGATGCAGTGTGAAGGAAAAATTTGTTGATGCAGAGATAAACCCAAAAAAAAATTTGAAAAAAAAGCTAACAAAATACATATAATGTTAGTTTACGGATAATTTCGATATTTAACTATAACCACTGTAGAAACTAAACAAATCGTGTATAAATAACTCTTTAACTCGTACTTTTTGGATATATATGAAGATACTTTTAGCTATTTCTTTCTGTCAGAGAAAAAGCTTAATTTGGTTTGAAGTACGCTTATTTAGTTGCATACGTACATATATATTTATGTCAATTTAGAAAATCTGTTAGAATATGATAACTTCTTGTTGCTGTGTGTCTTTCAATATGCAAGTCATAGAAAAATCCCATACAATTACCGCAAAAGTGTGGAGAAAATTTCGAAAATCATGCCATTACGATTAACATGCAAAAAAGTAATCAGGATAAAAGCTCCAAATAAGCGAAGTGCAAACACGAATGAAAACCCAAAATCAAATTGAACGCACGAGCACGGTCATAGAATGGCTGAATCATCTGAGCTTGGGGAAGTGATGTGATTGCTAGATTTATGAAGGCCCATCATATAAAATACATAGATATTTTCACTCTCTAAAGTGAGAAAGCATTAATATGTCATTAGATCTTAATCAGCTGGGTAGTGCAGTGCAATTTATTTCGTATTTATTTATATAAATTTAATATGTATTATATATACTGTATAGTGATAGTTTCACAAATGTATTAAAAGCAACAGATAAAGACATCATAAAGAAGTAGTAATATAGCGCAATATAACACAAGATATTAAAGATGTGACCACTGAGATGTTAATTGAATGAAATGCATCATTTAATGGAGGAATTAAGATTTGTTTAACAATTTTCAATTAAAGAATATTGAATTCAATTAGTTTATAAAAAATATATATATCTAATAAAAAAATATGAAAACCTTATTTGCGGTTAGTTTAGGAACTCTGCAAATGTAATATTAATTGAACTAAATTTAGCGTATCGAAAGTACTTGAATTGTATTTAGTTCGTAATTTTATAAGAAATATTTATGTATTTGTTTATGCTTTTTTCTTTTTCATATTCCATGCGTTAATTGACATTTAATTTGTCACATGTAATACAATTAAGTAATAGACTTTTCACACAGCCACATTAATTGATCAATTAATGCAAGTCGAGTCAAGTCGATTAAAATTCAATCAAAGATTAATATTGAAAAATGAGATTTTTATTTTGTATGGTAAATCGTTCTTAATCAGCGTTTTAATCGAGACAGAGACCGGTTAATTGATCAATTAGCTCGTGTGTGAAAATGCTATAATGTGAAATTTAGCTGCACCTTAATTATAAAAATTAGGGGGTCACTGGGGACTTTAAAAATGAATGAGGCTTGAATGAAATTAAATAGAAAATGTGTTTAAGATTTATTTATATATTATTTATTTTTATTTATATTTATATTTGTATATAGTGTGTGGATTAGTTATTTATTAAGTAAATGCTGCTGTCGTAGCATATACTGCATTAAATTTAAATCAATCTCATTAACTTTAATGGTTACATTTTACTTGACAAACGTCTGAAAAAAGCAACAGCTCAACTCATTTTCATACTCAACTTCATCCTTACAACACGCCTCTATTTGAGTTTCATACTACTTAATATACAAACAAAGCAGCTTATCCTTTACACCCGCCACACCAGCACAACAACCTATGTCTATAGCCTAGGCTTTGTGCAAAACTTTACCTGCGAAATATAAAAGCAGTAGTAGAGATTGTGCTTTGCGCTGGACGCTGCCGCGTCCTTCAGCCTTTCTAAACTTGCACTCTGCACTAATTTCCGCGCATAATCGTCGCAGAAAAAGTTGCACTACATTTCTCATTTTTTTGCTTATTTCCTTTGCCATAGCGCTGCAATCAGCGAAGGAGCGAAGTGGAATGCGGTAGCCAGGTAAATAAAGTTACGGCAGACATCGGAGGGTGGGCGCTTTTTTGCGTAATTTTAATCCTTTTATTCCTTTTTTGCCTGGAAATCCACATAAATGCGATAAAAGGTAGGAGTAAATTGCGTGGAGGGGGTGCAGGTGAAAAGGCTTTGCTATGTAAAATATGCTAATGACGTTGCCTCTGCTGTAGTGAGACGACGAGCGATGTGCTATTTAAACTGCCATGACGCGACGTGCAGTCATTTATTTAGGGGAAGCTTTAAAAAAAATTGTACAAAAATTAAAAATAAAATTGTTTAAAAAAGTTCAAATTGTAAAAAAGTGGATTTACCGTTGCTGCTGCACGTAAACTTCATTTATATTATTATTATTATATTTTTTTTACTGTTTTTTGCAGCAAATTAAAAAACTTCAGCGCCACTGCGAATGAGTTGAAAATTGGCAGTAAGGCGTGCGAAGCAAGCGCACTTAGCGGGCACCTGCAGCGGAGCAATTATATATATGCAAACAGATTAATATATACAAACAGACATAACTGTTTAACGGTATGAATGTGTGCAATTCGCACTCAATGGTGTGTGCGTGTTGTTTCTCTGCTGTGCAACGCTAAATGAATCCGTTTAATAAAATGTAAAAAAAAAAAACAACGAGGCATATTCGAATTGAAGTTGTGGCAAAAGGAGCATTGAAAGAGGTAAATATGTTTGCATTTATATAGTAATTTTATTTGTGTGCAGCAATCCCAAACACGGCGCGCCAAACGAGATTATGTGCGACTACGCGAGGCTTAAGCATAATGCGCTTTGTGCGCGATATGATCGGTTGGCTGACGCGCTATGTGAGTTTGTGATATTGAAGCTGTATTGCTTGGCGCGCATTCAACCTTTTGAAGTTGACTTTTGCTACAGAAAAAGCGCAAGCACAGCTAGAAGTTCAACTGAAATTGCTGTTATGTTTTTAACTTCTCTACTTCAGCGATTCTTACTCACAATCTTTGACTATTATGTTGGCACATACCTGTTGTCGCGTCAACGTAATCACGGTTAGACCAGGAAGTAAATTAAAACATTCTAGAACAATTTTTGTCCTTGAATAGTGGCAAATTGTTCGGAGCGTAGTTGTTGAGACGGCACTTTACTACATAATGGGGATATGCAGTTAAAAGTTTTTTATTAATAATTTTTGCAATTAAAAATACCCAAGCCAAAGCCAAGTTTTAAACATCTTTTTCCTGGAGAATTCTTATCAAGTCGAGACATGTAAACTTCAGCTTCCATTTGTGTGTCTAACGGAAAAACTCTTTGAAGACGTCTACAATTAAACAAATTATTCGCCTAATTTATCAATTAACCGGCCTCTGCTCGATGAAAACGCTTATTAACATAGTTTTACCATACAAAATAAAATCTACATTTGATTGAATTTTAATTGACTTGAAACTCAAATGCAACTCTGTGACAAAGACATACGATATACTTCTTTGTCTGCGATTGGCTGAATTTTTTGGTAAAAAATCTACGGTAGATGTCGCTGCTAAAGATATTAATCAGCTGGTGAAACTTACCAACTTCTTATGAAAAGCAAAAACAAAAATGTATAACAGCTGATCGGTTACCGAGTAGCCGGCAATATAAAAGGCAAAAAAGGGTTTCTCAATAAAAATTTTAATATATCAATTAATTTGGCTGTCTAAAAAATATTAATTGTAACATTAATTCAAACTTTTGAACTACCGTCATATCATATAGTGTATTGTATTGTTTATCTAAACGATTTTAAGTTCATGATATTATTCCTATAGGCAAACTGAAGCCATTGTAAACAACATCAGTTGTCACCCGTTTATCCGTATTGTTATTTGTTAGTATTGGCAAATATTTGCCACATTGAAATCAAAATAAGATACCAAACATCGCAATTTCGGCGACATTTAATGCGATAAGCCAGAGCGCTTACTAATCTCACACTGAAGCATGATTTGTCTGCGCCTTACTCGTTTGATTGCCTGCTTTAAGCAAATAAACTCGGCAGTCACCTTTTGTACGTTTGTAAGCCACAGCTGCAATACCAACGTTATTCATACATTTTCGCCTTTCAAATTTACATTCATCCTTTGAATATGTACGATTTTCTGCTGCTCAAATTTATTAGAAAGCAATATAGTAGTGTACAAGCACACACTCGCACCGGTAGAAACCAAAGTAGAAACCTTATCCGATATTTAAACAGCCGATTAAATTTCAAAGTGTCACCGAGCGCACTCAGCTTTTGTGTTGAGTTAGTGCTTGCGCGGCATGAAAATCGATATGTATATGTACGTATTTGTGTCTTTACTCATATTTAGGCGCCTGTCGCTGCTGTCAACTTTAGCTTTGCCCTTTTACTAGCAATATTCATGCCGCACATTTGCTTCGTTGGGTAATTTGATCGGCCGCGTTCGCTTATCCTTTTCTTTATCCCGGTCGAAATAATTTCAATTTATTGCCCCACCTGCCTGTCACTTCGACTTAACGTTTTATTTATGTATACAGATTGTACCTCCCTCCCGCAATATGCTCTAAAAATATCGTTGAAATAAAATTTGAACATTGAATTTGGGGCATGTAAATTGCTGGTGTACTATGTTTTTTTGTTTGTGGGAAAAATTTAATCGAATCACTAAAATTCAATTGAAAGCGCGTTTTATGGATTTTGATTGATTTATAGGCCAAAAAGTTAATGCAGGTGAAAGTGTGTTGTCAACATTTGAAACAAAAACTGTTTTGAATAGTTTGGATTATATTGAGGACATTGATATAGCAGCTTATGCGCTTTAAATAATTCATTGTGATTTATGAGTAAGTAGTTTTGTGGTAAATTTTTACTATTTCTGACATTCATATTTACATCACAAGTAAGTTGGTTTGAAAAAAATTAAATAGAGGTCATGAATCAGTAGTTAACATTGTCGATTATTAACAGATACGTATTATAATTAAATATCGTTTTAAAAAATAAATCTAAAATCGCTAATAATTCATAAATCAAAATTCATAATTCATAATTCATAATTCATAATTCATAATTTATAATTCATAATTCATAATTCATAATTCATAATTCATAATTCATAATTCATAATTCATAATTCATAATTCATAATTCATAATTCATAAATCAAAATTCATAATTCATAATTCATAATTCATAATTCATAATTCATAATTCATAATTCATAATTCATAATTCATAATTCATAATTCATAATTCATAATTCATAATTCATAATTCATAATTCATAATTCATAATTCATAATTCATAAATCAAAATTCATAATTCATAATTCATAATTCATAATTCATAATTCATAATTCATAATTCATAATTCATAATTCATAATTCATAATTCATAATTCATAATTTATAATTCATAATTCACATTAAATAAATCAAAATAGTAATCGCTAAATCAAAATTCATTCTATGTTTTAATCATAAATTAACAATCATTGATTACAATAGCTCCTACCAATAATAGAGTGAAAGCCATTAGTTTATTGCCTGCTCATTTATTTCTAAGAAACCCATTTATATTCAATTCACTTTATTTTCCTTGACAAAATACAAGTTTTCCTAAAACTAATACCTACAAGTTAAATAGCTGCCGGCCCGACACATGTTCACGCGCCCACATGAAAGCGAGCCAACCCAGCCAAGCGCCAGTAATTCATAGCATTATGCACATACTCAAACATAGCGGCATGTGTGTGTGCAACTGATTGCTTGCTGATTGCCTTCCATTTGCCTACCGTCTGTTGGTTTTTAACGCACCTTCATAATAGCAAAATAACTCCTACAAACGTATACACATCCCTGCACGCTCGATTGCGTTGCGAAAATATGTACAGCAATTTAGCTTAAGCTATACATTTAGTTACACGCCATAGTGTGTGAAGCCATACACATACATATGTACGTTTGTATATGTTTAAAGCTTATGTGTAGTCGTTACACAAAATCCTTCCATCTGCCTGCAATACCTCTAGCATTGATAAGCACACATTGCTGTTTGTGTAGGAAGCTTTTGTTCACTCATATATACATAGAAGTCTGTGCTTGTGAGAAGACATTTTCAGCAAGATATTTCATTTATAAGTTTCTGTTCTGCAACAGATTTAGTGAGAACATTTTGTTTATTGGACTGTAATTGATGAAAAGAGCAGAAATTCATTAGGTACTCAACACTATATATATATGCTAGTAATGGTCAACTGTCATCGTTATTGTATTCCTCTATGCAAATACATGCAATCATTGTTGTTTTTGTTGTCAATCAAGTGTGTTCATAAAGTACACTTTACACTGACATATACATACATGTATGTATATTTATTTAAGTGTATATATATATCCATTTGTTATAGCTATAAATACTGATCACATTTCTGCTTGGATATCAAATTTAATTGTGTTGCTCATACGCCATGTAGGCCAACAACATTGGCTGCTATTTCTACTCAATGGTTTCCGTTAACGGGTTGTTGCTGTTATTACTGCAATTCCGTTGCTGTTGCTATTATCTATAAATATTTCGTTGTTGTATTTAGAGCTGTGTTGCTGTAAACGTTTTATTATTAAACACATGCATGATACTTTTCTGCTTATGGCACATTCCCACTTTAATGATAAGGGTACTCATTCGTATTACTACCTTTTGTGTGCTTGTAAGCGTTGAAGTGCTAAACTCATACTACATATATTCGTATTTGCACATGCAATCGTATATGTTTATATCTTTTAAAATACATATGTATAAAGGCTATTGTTTGTTAACTCTGTTGTTATTTATTTACTTAAAGTTGAGTCACCCTGTTATTAGAGGTGTTGCCTTTGATCCTATTCATAGCTGTCATGTGCTAGCCACATTCTGCACATGCTGTGCTCTCTATGCACCTGCGATATGAATATCTATTGTTAGATCACGTTCCGTTAAATTTCACCAATACATTTATAGATGTAGATAGAAGGATGTAGTAGGATTTTGTAGTTGTAAATTTATTTAATTAATAGTGTCGTGATATTTTCTATAATAACTACTTCAAACATAATTTAATTAATCATATTTTAGATGCTATAAATATAGAATGTTGGATTGTTCTTCAAGTGTGACAAATAGTTTTTAATAAAAACGAAGTTTGTACATCAGCCAAATATCAATAAAATGAGTTTAAGAAAACGTATAGTATATTAAACTACGTTGAGAAGTATTCATTACCAATCACCAAAGTAAACAATAAATTCGAGTTCTCCACATAATTTGTTTAAAAGCTTCACACTACGGTTGGGTATTTCAGAGACTTGGATAACTTTATTACATGAGTTGAAAGCAATTTTTTTTTGAAAGAGTCACAGCTACATATATAATACTAATAATATTTTAAGAAATTTTAACGCTCATTAAACGCAACAGCTGCTTATTTGTCAAACTAAATGGCACCAGTTAAACTCAGAATATTTACTTTCAATTAGTACCCAGTTGAATGAGCTGTCATTTAATCCATTTTGCAGCGCAATATAATTTCAAAAGGAAATTATAATATAAAAATTGTCTAAACAACCTTTTCTTTGCCGTGACTAGGGATATAATTTTAATTTACACTAAAAAAATAAGAAAAAAATGAAATATTCAACACGTTCATATAACACAGGCAGATCCCAACTTGTTTATCTAATTACTCAGATGTGGTATGCAATCCTAAACAAAAAAAAAAAAAAACAAAGTAAAGTACAATGATTTTTTCACTTTCGTCCGTAAATAATTGCCAGGACACATTTCAATTGTCTACCAACTGCTTACACTCCGATATTTTCGCACGAGCATACATGCGTGTGTGTGTTGTGCGGAAAAAGGCGGTATAACGGTATTGTTATTGTTTACAATGTCCACTTCAATTTGCAAGATGAATGGGTTAAGATTGTCATTTGGTGTAAACAAATGAACGTAAAGGCGAAAAGGAAGCGAACACTAAGGAAGGAAGCCAGCAGGAAGTCGACTCGCAGCAGCCCGACTGCGCGCTCAGACAACTAGGCGGTGCGTAAACAAAACTAAAGCATCCTGTTTTACCTTCTTTTACATTGGCACGGACCTCAATTGTTCCTCAATTGTTCCTCAATTTCTATTATGATTATTTTCTTTTTGGCATCGCCAATACACAAACACACACAGCAGCTATGTGAAGTTGTGTACATAAATAACAACAGACAGACATTTGTGTTTCCATTAGCACAAAGTACAAAGTATAAATACAAATACAAATACGAATACAAATACAATGCCACCGCCCAGTTTCTTCCAATATATCATTGTTGTCACAATGGTGTTTTCATACGGATATGATTTCATTGTTTTTGTTTTTTTCTCTCTTCTTTCTTTCTTATTTTCCTTTCGGTGCTCTTCAGCTGTGCACGGGATACCCAATTTCTTTGTTGTTATTTACTGTTCTTTGTTAGCACATTTACTGCCATCTATCTTGCTGATGCTGTACGCTCCTTCTCAACGTAATTGTATTTGTATTTCGGCTGGAAGTTACTTTTCGCGTTCATTTTTGTCATTCGTATACTCACTTTTGTTATTCTGTGTAAATTTTGTCTTCTTGTTCGCTTCTAATCCCCTAAATTGTCGTAAAATACAAATAAATTAAGCGACCCCCCAATAAGTTTCCATATTTATGGTTTTACGTGTACTCCTACATGTGTATGCATGTGTGTATGCCATGTGCATTAGTAAATTTTTCCGTACATTTCCATTGGTTAATGTCAATTGCAGAAAAATATGAATTATTGTGGCACACTTTATTGACTTAGGATTCTCGCAAACAGTTGGTGCGTTAAAGTATATGTTAAGATATGGAACAGTCGACTGCTCTGAAAAGGTCGAAATGCATTCAAAGTGTTTAAGTATAAAAATTTAAAAAACGTCGGGTTTTAAAAATTGACGTGTAAACATGGAGTTCACTAATGCCAAAATTCGCGCTATTTTAAAGTTTTCCTTCGTTAAAGGCAAATGCGCTAGAGAAACGTTCCGTGAGATTAATAGTGTTTAATAGTGTATTGGTATTACTCTATCACTTCGAACTGCGGAGGAATGGTTTCGACTATTCAGAGTGGGTGAATACGACACCATGGATAAGCCAGACGGCGGAAGATCTGTGACGACGAATACCGATGAAATCAGGGAAAACATCGAGTTAGACCGGCATGTGACACCTCGTGACATCGCCCAGGAGATGAGAGTTAGTCCCCAAATCATTTTAAACCTTGTGATCGACCAGAAACGTCCAGAATTGTCCAACAGGAAGGGTGTAGTGTTCCACCGGGACAATGCCAGACCATACACTTCGTTGATGACTCGTCAGCTGTGAACTAAGTCCGATCACTGTAACACTTTTTATAGAGCATTGAATAAAGATCAAAAAAGCGGAAGGGAGATGTTTGCCAACCAATATATTGAAAAAAAAAAAATTTCGTTCAAAGTTCATATACTATATGTAGACAGCAAAATGTTACTCATACGCACTGTATATCCCCTCATATAAATGAGTTTTTCGCCACTCTAAGCACTTTTTAGTTGTAAGTGTGTACTACTTAGATTTTATACAATTAACTTTTTAAATCAATTAAAAATTAAAAAATTCTTTGAGTATTTTCCTGTATTGAATATTTAAGTCTAAATACTATATTGTATAATTTACTGATTTTTTTCTTCCTATTTTTAGGAACCATGCTTAACAAACTGATAAAAACCCCAAATCATATGTGTATTAACCGTAAAACGTAATTTAAATTAATCTGCATAAACTGTTTTCTTCTTGCCTCCACCTTTTGTAATGAATATCACAGCACCAAAAGGTAGGCAATGAATTAATATTTTTGTTATTTTCTTTATTTTTTCGTACAACTGTACATTTCATATTGTTGTAGGAAATGTACGAGAAATAATAATTTGAACACGCCATTTTGACTTATTAAATTTTCTGACAATTTAATACTTTTTTCCATTGGAGTAACGTAACGAGTATTATTTGTTAGTGCCTAATTGTAGGCAACGTCCTATTGAAGTTTGTAATGTCTGAATTATGTATTTTCACATTTCTCGACATGCTTGATTGGAGAAACCATTTTACAGCGTTATAATATGGAATTTTTTCCTATTTATAGTATAATATTTGAAAAGATATTTTACATTCGTCGAATAAGCGACTTCACAGCTAAATTACTAATATAATTTGTAAAAAAAAAATATTTTTTCTCCGATGATTTCTTGAGCTTTCAATAAAAATATAGAATAATAGTTTAAAACCTTTTCATTTCAATCATTGCAACTTCAAATACAACTCATAAGTCCAATTTGTAATTTTTATTATTGTAAAATTTTTCATTTCATTCCAATATTTTCCATTTAACGCTTGCAAACAAATATTAAAATATTCTTTTGATGCAAATCTTATTTCTTTGCAATTTTTTTATGTATTCCTTAGCAATTTCATGCACAATACCTTAAATAAATTGCTGCTTCATGCATTTTGTCCACTTCTTCTTACTTAATACAATACGATAATATTATCCTATTTTTATTTCTTGTTATCCTATCTTCGATTTTGTTTATGTGCATTTATTTATTGTGTGCATGAATGGATGTTTCAGGTTCGTTTTCACATTATACTGTTTGTACATATACACAAACAAATATAGTATATATGTATGTATTTGTATAGAAACATTTCTCTGCGCTCTTGGCAATGTTGATAACAACGATTTTCTTGTTGTTTTATTTAGTTCGCATTCACTTGCCAGCTGCTGCTTCGAGATAAATGTAGTTACTTTAGCTTCGCTTCAGCTGTGCAACTTGTCTTCGCCCACCATTTCACATCTTCTTCATGTTCTACTTCCGTTTTGTTTATTGTTCGCAGAAAGATGCCACATTTTGATTGTGAGTTGAACTGATGTTGATTGTGACGGTGCTTTCAGTTCTTGCGCTCTTTTGGTTTTTTATTTTTTTGCGTTAATGCTTAGTTGTCATTGCCATTTTTTGTAATTTTCTTTATACAAGCGGCTTTTTCTTCGCCATGCTTTTATGTTTTCTTGTCGCATTTTGCATTTTCTTCAATCGGTCTTGTTTATTGTCTCTTCCATTCGCATTTTATTGTGATTGTCAACATCAAATGTGTTTAATTTCACATGTCAGAGTGTTGGTAACTAGTTTAGAGGGCATGATACGTGTTGTATATAGAGGATATAAGTATTTGAAATGCAAAAGTTAGCGAGCAAGTTTACGGTTTCGTAACCACCAGTGAAGTGGCGAACCTATTTATTTTCATTCGTCAGATTATATGTATAATAAATATGTTTTATCTAACAGAATATATATACGTTATATTATTAGAATGTTATATTATATTGAGAATATAACATACATATATTCATATAAACACTAAACTAGATCTCAAATTGTACCAGCTGTAGTTTCTCCTGAGCATTTACCTTCAGCAGCAACGATTTAATTCTGCTGTTTTTGCTATACATTCTTTTGTGTTGTAAAACATATTTTCCTCTCTTGCAATTTTCTTCTTATTTTCTTTACGCATTCAATGTGCCTTTTGTCCAAGACTTTTGGCATGCAGCTTGATGGCATTACATGACATTATGACGATTTCGATATTTTTGCAGTTGTCCAGCGATATTTGCGCAAATCCTTATGACAGCTTTTTATTTGCTAGTTTGTTACCTCTTGCTTTAATTTTTTTTTTTTTTTGCTTTTTGCTTATTTCAGTTTTGTATAGATATCCTCTTTGTTTACTAAAGACGTTTGTTTGTGTAGCTCTTTAAGTGCTTTCAATCATTCATTTCTTTATCTCCATCTGCTACTTGTTTACATTTGCTGCTATAAATTTATCTCACATTGTTTGTTGTTGTCTATAATTATTGTTGACCGTTTGAGTTGATGGAATATGACGTATGTATATGTGCAGAGATATTGGTGAATTTGTGTGAGAGATCGCTTGTTATAAATACAAAGCGGAATAAGTGGGCCTCTGTATAACATTTTTGTTCAGAGTGGCTAATTCTTTAAAGAAAAGCTAACAGTAATTAGCATATCAGTATGTACAATTTTCTGGAATGGTAGAGTTGAAGTTTTTGAATTTTTACATAATCTTTAGTTTTGTATTAATGCATTTTTTCTAAGATCTCTTTACAACCGAATCGATAATATCTCTTGAGATATGAAATATTGTCAAAACTTCGAATGTAAATTATAGTTTCTGCTGCTATCTCTTTCTACAAACATTCACGTTAGGAAGTATCATATGTCTTAAGCTTAATTGAAAAATATATTGAGACTGAAAGTTTTGATGTCAGCGACAAAGCAATTTTTTGAGTTTTAAATATGTTGGACTCTTCCAATATACATCATGACTAAAATATTACTAAATATTTTCACAACGAATTTAAGTCCTTACCTAACAAGCGATTAAAGTACATTGTAATATTTTTAAGCTTTAGGACTTGCCATAAATTTAAGATTAATATAGAGATATGCGATTTGATTTATAATAAAATATTAGAAAGATATATGCATATAAACTTTTTTTTTAAACTTCAAAAGCTTCTTTAACACTATAAGTGTATACGATAGCGTAAAAGCGTACACATAATGCTCGGCGCTCAAGTGCATATGGAGCATTTTTAAACAAACGTCTGACAATGTCACTTCTTCATATATAATGGAAAGAAAGACAAGGTTTTTTCTTTTGTTGCTTTTTTCGAGCTTTCTACTTTTGGCGAGAAAAGTCAATTTACGCTTAACGAGCAAAGGAAATTCGAGTTGAACAGTTGCATACATATGCAGGATTATGCACAGCCATATTTATTATATATAAATGTGAAGTAGTCCCTGTAGGAAAGGTTGCTCTAAACTGCTGAGATACAATTGATTCTTGTTGAAGACCTAAAGATTAAAGTATACTAACTATTTTTTAGAAAGAAAACAAAATTTTGTCGACATATTAGCTATTCTAAAATAGCAAACACTGAGCACATTATTTTTGTCATTTTGTTTATTGAAGTGTTAAAGAAATTGCTTATAGTAGTATTTCCTACAGTGTTGGTAGTATGTGCATGTACATACATACACATACGCGTGCACATACATACACAAGTTGAAAATTTTATGATTCTTGCAGCGTAAGGATTATAAATCAAAATCACACAAGCTTATGCTTACCCAAGCACTTTTATATGTACATACATATATCCAGTACGTTACCTTATATATACACAAAATTTTAATTTGCATAAAAATTTAGACAGATAGAATACTAAAGTTGAAATTTCTATTTTATATACATAGATTCGTATACATATATAGTATGTTTTATATGGATAAGCCTTAAGTATTTTAAACAAAACGAAAATTTGTGTATGAAATGAAGAAAATCAGGAAGCGGCACCAAAGCGTCTCATAGTTTGCCCAATTTTTGTGAAATCAATGCAAATTTGCGAATACACATACGATCTTTGTAAAGGAATGAAAAATGATATTTGCGCCTAAATATATGCTAAATACAAACAGCTATGACACAAACAGCGAGTTGTTAATAAGGTCTTCAATTTATAATTTAAATTTTTGAATTTTGCAGAGTTTACTAAATTATACGTGTAAAATGCTCAACTCGTAACCTTTAAAGCATGTGCTATATATTCTATGTTAAAATGTGTGTTGATAAGCGACGAATTGCTACATATTTATGCAAAAATATGCTGAAAATGTAAATTTTTATATAAAGTACAAATTTTTAGCACTACCACTCAGCATTTGCTTACGTGAAATGTCTGTAGATATAATTATATATGTATACAAGTGAACTATATAATATAAACAAAGCAAATGTGTGAAACTGCTTGCCGAGTGTTGAGTGCTTCATCTATATCTATATCTGTATATATGCATGCGAAGTGAGAACTTCTGCATAGAAATGTGTGTCTCTATGTCTGAGTGCACACATGAGTTCCAGTAGTTTTAATTCAACAACGCACAGACACGTAATGCTAAGCGAGAACGCAAGAGCTAGCATTACACGCACAGTCAAAAACAGATACATACGAGTATAAGCATTTATATAAGAGCATATATTTAAAAGTGTGCATATATTACCATTGTGGAGCACAACTAGTCTTGTATTTATATTTTAATGCAGGTGAAGGTCAGAGCACGATGGCACAGTTGGGCGTCTAGGCAGCCGTTGACCCAGAGTACGCACAATGAGCTGTAGCAAGTAGATGCATATGTAGAATGTGTCATATGTACCCAATAACCAATCCGTTAACCCTTGGGAAATGTAAAGCAACTTGAGGTCTCACTTTGTTGACTAATTTTGCGTTAATGTAACGAAAATTAAATAGTTTAGGGATGGCGAATGGAGCTGCTCTAAAAATTTGCTGTTTTATATTGCTCATGCAAGTCAAATGTTTGCTGGGTATACATATGTAATAAGAGAGCCCATGCTGGTGTTACGTTTGGCGCCTAGCAGTATACCTTTCATTGCAGTAAAAAAGGTTCAGTGTGGCGAGCATGGAAGTGTTGCGCTTATGTAATGTTCGCTTTTGCTTCTTTCTACATGTTCTCAAACATTTTTAAAATAAAATCCTCTACTTTAACGCATTCACACATACTTACACGCATGGGTGACGAAATATTTAGTTGGCATTGTGGCGCAAAAGTTGAATGAAAAAAAGAATTAACTGAAAACGTGAAGTTTTGAATAAACAAGCAAGTGAGATGGAGGAGCGGAATAGTAGACAATAATAATAGGCGCAAGAATGCGGAAAATAATTTAATTAAAAAGATAAAGTGGAGAGTGAATGAAAATGTCTAGGAATGTACATATAAATGTGTATATACATGTGTGCATATAATGTTGTATGCGAAATTATGAATAATTAAAGCAGCGACCGCAAATGTTGGAAAAAATTAGGTTACAATTCTTTTTACTGTTTAATGGCTGTGTAGGCTTATGAGTCAGTTCTACGTGGTACATAAAAGAAAGTGTGGAATAAAAAATTAGAAATTGAAAAATGAGTAACTCGAGTTTAAGTTTGTGTTGAGTTAACTAAACTCTGAGTTTAACTGAGATATTATATAACATTTGTTTTGTAAAAAAGATTGTCTTGGTATGATGTCCAGAAAAGCGTTATATTGGGAGAGTTAAGGTTTTGCTAATAACTCGAGTTTAATAATAAACTATAGAATTTTTTTTTAAAGGGTTAAAAAAGCAATAAAAGTTGTTGAGGGACATTTTTTTGTATAAGATAAGTCTTGCATCATTCCTGTTCTTATTTATGGTGCAGAAGCGTGGACGATGTCAACATCCGATGAGACGGCACTTGGAGTTTTCGAGAGAAAGGTTTTGCGGAAGATTTACTATCCCTTAAACATTGGCAACGGCGAATGCTGCAGACGATGGAATAATGAGCTGTATGTGTTATTCAATGACATACATATAGTTCAGCGTATAAAACGACACCGGCTACGCTGGCTAGGTCTTGTTCGAATGGACGAAAGTGCTCCAGCTCTTGGTCGAACTCGGAAGCCGAGTAAGACCTCCAATCCGTTATAAGGACCAGGTGGAGAAGGACCGGGCTTCACTTGGTATTACCAATTGGCGCCAAATTGCCAAAAGGAGAAATGAGTATCGCGATGTTGTGGACTCCGCTATAACCGTATAAGCGGTGCCTACGCCAGTCTCGACAGTAACCATAACTAAGGTGCCTTTTTATTAGATTATATGTGAGAAATTTAACACAAATTTTAATTACTTAAATTGGAGAAGGCAAGCACAAAATAATGAATATTGTAGATTATAGAAATTATACATAATATGTATGTATACGTATATGTACATATGTATATTTGTACAAATACCGCTACTTTGCACTCATCAGCTAGTTAGTTATCAAACATAATAAACGTACGATCATGAACTCACTACCAACGCTTGCCAACAGCATAAATAGAGAAGCTTATGGTAGCAAATGAGTAAATATATATGCAAATTTTCAAGTATATGTAAAATATTATTCATATACTTACTTATGTGTATGTGTCTTATCATTTGTTGCTCATAATTACATATCAGCATATTTGCATAAATTACTGTTTAACAAGCCAGCTAGTAAACCAGCCAACCAGTCAGGCAGGCAGTCAGCCAGCAATAACGTCAGTTAGCAGGTTGTTGGTTAGACGTGTTAAAACTGGCAGCTGACATTGCGTGTCACGTCTGCCTAAAAAAGGAAAAAAGCTGAAAGAAATTAAATAATTAAATGTATAATGAGTGTCTGGCGGGACATATGTAGCAACAAGCGCATGTGCTGCTATATACATGTCCTGCTACATACATGCAATGAACGTGTTGGACCGTAAAATATTAATGAATAATTATTTGGACTATTGCAATGTACAATATATTTAAAGAAATGAAACACTTTGCTAACGATCCTATTGGTTACGAGTGAATTTACTGCGGAAATATAGAGATCCTTTAGTTAGGTTTGTAGGCAGATCTCTGCAAATACAGAAGATCTCACTTAGACAGATTAGAGCGCTGTCCATTATGATACCAGTAAACTCCCTTGGAATTTGTTACGAATTTCTTTAGTCGGCTAATGGCGATTCTTGCCAATTCGCTAGGATTGCCGAAAATGGGCTTTCCGAGGTATTTCAACTTCAGTCTTGCAAAAGCTGGACAGTGGAGAAGGAAATGCTTAGATGATTCCACCTCGCCTTCCTCCATACAGCTTTAGCAACTTGCATCTACCATGATCCTAAGTCTCAACGCATGAGTACCCATTGGACAATGTGCAGTAAGCACACCAATGACCGCGGTGAGATTGACCTTGCCCAGAGAAGCAGTTCAAACGACATTTACGCTCCACAGAGGACCAAAAGGACCTCGCTACTGTACAGGTGTTGGTTGTTGACCAGCGCTTGGCGAGCTCATGCGTAGTCTGCATTTCCAGCGTTCTTGCGCAGATGGACCATGGACTATCAACCCGCTCCCATTACGACGTCAATGTTGCTAGGGTACCCTCTCTTGCAGTCTTGTTCGCTATACAGTTTCCAACGATTCCGCGATGACTGGGTACCCACACTAGTCGAATAGCAAAATAGCCACATAGCCCTCGTAGGTACGTGCGCAGAGAAGAAACCTTAAGGGGACGGTTCCGCGGTGCAGTGGTCCAAGCAATCGAACCGACGGTGAATTTCAGAACGCCCCTGCTTTGGACCGATCCTGTACCCAACGTCTCTGAGTCTGACAGCGACCTTTGCCGCAGTGCACCTACCGGCAATATCCAAAAGTGCGACGTGTAAAATGGCATTTAGAGCCATTGTTGGTGTTGTTCTTAGCAACCCGATGATTCCAATAAGAGCAGCTCTTGTCGCCCTCCACCAGAGGACAACGACATAGAACATTATAGCTAAAGCTTTAAAACCACTTTCGATGAGAGACCCTCTTTTTCCCCCTTACTGTGTGATTTAATGTCACTGCTCGGTTGCGATCACACAAGAGTTCCCAATATACATCTATCCCTTTAAAGGTTATCTTCAAAATATTTAGATGGACTTTCAAAACTTTGGTGAAGCTAAAAACTATCATACATATTCTGTGACGGAACATTAAAAACTATCTATTGATAGTGTCAATCGAAAGCGATAGCTAAGAGTGAAACAATATACTATCTTCGTCGAAAGTGTCAAAGAGTACACGTTTTTTTTTCACTTTGCGCTAAGTACTATCATTAAATACTAATTTTAATCAACATTCCTGTCTGCATGAGTAAACAGTTACAAATCCGCAACTTAATTTTCAATTAGGCTTACTAAAACTGCCTAACCGTCGTATATGTGTTAGTAAAGTTTTAGGCTTGCTTGGCATTTAATTTCCATTTTAAAGGCATACGCATGCCCCAACAACAACGACGCCGTCAACAGCATGCTATTGGCGAAGCAAACACTAGCCATAAATGTATGCCAACGCTTTGTAGAGTTGCTACGCGTAGGCAGTCGATTAACTATTTTTCTGGCATTTAAGCTAATGATAAAATCCCTGATGACTGGCGTCACTGTAAGCTTTATCCTTTGCCATAGCTCATAACCACAGTATCCGTCGCGTCGGATATTAGCCGTTTCTTTTGCATGCGCTGCCTTTGACGTTCTTTGCTTGTTACTCGTTTGCAAGTAAGCTGACAACGCCATGATGCTACAGATGTTCTTTCGTTCAATTTCCATTTAATTACCCCTACCTCGCACACCGTTAGAACAGCTAGAGTGAGTCTGTCATTATCCTTTCACTGCCAGTAGATTCCTGCCAGCGACCGTTTCAGTGAAATATCATATTTTTAATTGAAAAATCAATGACAGCCTCGGCTCGAGTTTGTTGCGCTGCGTCGCTATTTCGTTGATTACTTGTATAATAATTATAGTCTAAAGTTATGTCCAGCGTGGTGTATACTGAGGCTTTCCAACTAAATTGAATACTAAATTGTGTCAATATGTGTCTCGTTATACTTGTGATTTGTTGCCTAGCATTTCTATGAATAATATTTCCCTTTAAAATTTTGTTATTCTTGTTCTTCATATTATATATAAGTGTATTGGTATTTATGTTTATATATATGTATACATTGAATGCTGTTTTAATACGCCTTGGAACATTTGTAAGCCCATGGCAATAGCTGGTTGTATAAATAGGTATGTATGGAAATTTCAACTACATTGAATTAGAAGTTTCAGTTTCCCAGAAGCTCTGCAATATCGCCAGTACTGCGTCCGTCACCTGAATTATTATTGGGAATTTAATTATTTGGCTTTTATCAGTCTCACCATAGACGGTCTATGAGAAATTATTGTTTTGCCTTGTAACATAATGCAATGTAATTAAATTTGTGGGAAATAGGCGTTGGATTATGTCCTTCAGTTCAAATATATAACACGTGCACATACACATATAACATATAACAGTGATGGGCTTCAGCGTGGCGTAATTACCAGAAGGGAGATTAAAGGCAGTTCCAAATATTTGGGAATCAATAATTTTCAATTGAATAAGTTTGAATCCTTTGAAGTATTGTACGTTGTTGTAAATGGTTATATTTAGATACTTATGAGAATAGGATTTAATAAATTGAATATATTTGTTTAGAGCACAAACAGTAACTATTTAATACTGCTGTGGCCTTTTGGATTTTGGATTTTGAGATTTTGTAACTAATGAGTTTACTTAATTTATAAGCACAGCAATGAAGGCTTATTATTTTTCAGTCATTAGAATATATATTACAGTGGAACTTCTTTATAGTGAACTTCCCTACAATGAAGCTCTCCCTATAATGAAGTCATTTTGAAGACACAGCTTTTTGGTTCTACTTTCGGTGCATTTTTGTCTCCTTATAATGAATTTCTTCTATATAGTGAAGTTTTCTATATAATGAACAAATTTTACTGCTTGAAAATCAAGTTTCATACGTTTTTGTCTCCGTATAGTGAATTTTTTAAAATATGTTTTCGGTTACACTCAATTATTTGTAACTGCGTATTCTCAGAAATAAACGAAATGTAAAAATGTAATACGGGGAATCTCAAAATGAAAATACATACATATGTACATTGTAGTAGGAGTTCAGTTGTGTTAAGAAATTGAAGTAAAAATGACGCATCGAAGCACCATTTCACTTGAAAAAAAGCTATTAATTATTAACAAAATTAAAGAAGGGAAGGTACGAAAAAAAGATATTGCTTATCAGTTTGAAATACTTCCCAGCACTTTATCAAATATTCTAAAAAATAAGGAAATGATTTTGAAAAATGTAGAATGTAAATGGAAGAATGTAATTCAAACCAAACTGACTGATTATTTTAAATAAAATTACAAAAGAAAAACATGAATTTCTATATAATGAAGTCTCCATATAGTGAAGCGATTTTCAGGTCCCCTGCGAATTCACTATAAGGAAGTTCCACTGTAATATAATAATATAATATATATTTTCCATATTCTTTCACACTTTATATTGGATTTCAGGAGGTCGTTGAAATATAGAGTTATTTCTATCAAAAGCTTTTTTTTATTTAAAAATGGTCCAAAGTCTCGTCCAATCCATCAGAAACACTAAATTTTAGAGAAGAAATTGCAGGAAGCAAAAATTGAAAATGGGCGTGGCGTCCCAGAAACTACTCTACCGATTTAAATGAAATTCGGTAGAAGATATTTTCTTGACATCCTGATAACGCGGATGAAAAATGTGCGATATCGGTTGACAACCACGCCTACTTTCCACATAACTCAATTTTGAATTCCATCTGGTTCGTTCACTTTAAAATATATGCATTAGGAACCAATGAAAATAGCGGAATAAAACACAAATATAGTAATACTGTATTTGCGCTGTGGCATCACTTGTGGAAACAATTTTAAAATGGGACTATAACATTTGAAGACCCCGGATACGGAACATGAAAAACTCAGTGTCTAAGAGTAATTTTCCATCAAAAATATCGGTAAATCTCTCAGATATTTTAATTTAATTTAGAGGCAATATTTTTCTTCTAATAGTGTGTCTCTGTACCAAAAATGGTTAAGATCGGGTCATAACTTTTCCTAGCTCCCATATACCGTATATTCCGATTATCAAACTTCCGGTGGGCTTTATACCGCATATATCGGTTAATATGTGAGACATCTTAGCAAAATTAAGTGAGCGTATAGTCTTGGATATGTGTAGTTTACCATGCTGGTGAAAATGAATGAAATCGGTTCAGCAATTACCTCAGCCTTCATATACTATATATGATTATTTTCGTTATTCTATTGGACTTTATGTCAAATATATCGATCAAATTGTGTGTTATCTTAATAAAACTATATCAATAAATTGCGACAGTATAAAATGTGCGGTTGCACATGAACTTAGACTTTCTTTAATTGTTTTTCATATGCATTTTTTATATTGTTTCATTCAATCGAGATTTCCTATATAAAACGCAGTAATACTATTTTATATTTTTAACAACATTCATAAGCTTTTACTCTCGTGGCGATAATTTTGGGAGCGAAATAATATATCAGTTCGCCATCATCGCAAATTACTTCTCAATTCAATGTGACATCTTCCTAAGTGTCTTAGCCACTTAACTACTTATGTAATAGTTCATCATTCATTGAGCGTAAACAATTCATACATTCAACTATTTCCCCCAATGCCTGCTTGTTGCTCCAATTGGGCAGGTGTTTGCGTATCTGAGGATGTCGCCAGGACAAAACATTATACGATAGCATAATAAGTTTTATGAGTACTATGGGAACAAAACAAAAATAAAGCGAACGAGCAAAAACTGTGTGCGTCTATTACATGGTAGTAGATACTCGTATGCTTGTGTTTGGCGGTAGTAATAGCCTGTCATCGGCTCTTATTAGCAATATTATGTATGCTGATTATCAGTGACGCCGTTAGCCTTCAATGACGATTCAGTAAAATGTATGAGTACGAAATGTAGACATTGTGCGACGCCAGATATGCTCATTTATACGGTACTTCTTTCTGAGTGCCATTTATGTACACGTGTATTGTCTGTCATGTGGCATTTCATTTTAGTGGTTTTGATTTTTTTCTCATAAATCAGTCAATAATGTAATTATTATGGACTTCACGTATAATTTTCCACACATTCATATTATCCGACATACATTAGAGATGTACGTATTCATTAAAAAACACTTAATTGCAGTGCTGTAAAGTGCATACTTCGCTTAATTGAAATCGAAATTTAAATATTGTGTTGATTATACACATTTTTGACGCCTCTTGATTTCGTAAATTATGACTTACGTGACAAAAGAAATGTTGTAATAGGAAAATTATGCACCCCCATTTCAGAAAAACACGCGTGTTCTAAATAAACTCCCATTCTTTATTTGGGTCTTCAATCACATAAATATATAACTATATATACGTTACTTTCGGTTAATGTGGATGGTGAACAGACTAGTAAGGCCTTCATCTAATACTCGTACTTCTAGGTATAAGTTCGAAATTGAGCCGAATTCTCGACATTTGCGGGAATGTCTCCAGTGTCAAGCACTAATCGATTAAATCGTTTTATATCGATCTTGGACATTTGTGTAAACATTAACCCAACACAATTTTGTAGAGATCTCGTTACTCGTCTATCTGGCACGCGATAGCGATGAGAAGAGAATGACTTGCATGACGATTTTCAGTTTCAGATTAAGATTCTCCATAACGGAGTCTTTTTGATACCTTTCTGGCTGTATGAGTTTCCGAACAGTCGCAGTCGCATGTGCTAGTTTCGATGACCCCAATCCATTCACCATCACCAGAAACGTCAGTAAAAGTTTTAATTGCCTCACACAGGCAAACGTATTTATTTTTATTCTACTGTGTTAATTGGCAATCGGGTCATCATCGCGCGACCGTCGCATCAACACCATTATCATCTTCAGCATTGGCTACATTCAGCCATTGTTGATGCAGCAAACAAAAAAGCGGTACCAAAAGGGCCAAACTTTCAGCCAGACAGCTAGCCAACGAGTTAGTCATTTATTTCAACTGTCAATGAGTGTGATGCACACACACACACACACATGAAACACATACGCTTATGGCTTTTCGCAAAAGCGGAGACTGTGTGTTGGGACGCTTGATTTTAACGCTAACCGTTATAGCTGCGGCAAAAAGCGTTGAGAGCCTTTCCTGTGCAACCGCTACCTTCAACTCTGTTGCCTTTCACTTGGTGTGCTCTTTAATTTCTGCATTCATTTGTGTTGCAAGTTGATTGCTGCCTAGCGTCAATTTGACTGCTTGCATTGTATGCACTATTTTATTTCATTTTATTTCCTTGCCTCCACTTTGGATGATTTTATTTTTAATTCTTTTTCGTAAATTTCTTGCTTTGTGTTTACCGTACAGAAGCTGTTGTTGTGAGTCGAACTGTGTTGCAGTGTGACGAAAAGCAAGCGAATACGAATGTAGAGAAGAAGAGTGAGAGAGCGCAAAGTGTAGTGGCAGTAGAGTGCACTGAAGTGCAATTATACAAACGGAAATTGCAGCAAACGGCTGCAGTACGAGTAATGGTAAAGAATACGAGTTGAGTATGCAGGTCCTTCAGGCAATTGGTAATACATGTTGCAAGTGTAACGGTACATATTCAGCGCTATATACAATTAGGTTCATCAAAACTATACACATGCACTTATGCCATGTGCGAGAGTCTCTGTAGCTTTTGCCACAGCGTTCGTATTGTATGTATGTACGTGCTTGTCTGTGTGTGTGTGTGTATGTGGAAAAACATAGCGCTGCTGTCGTAATGAAAACAAAGAGTTAATTAAAACAAAACAAATTTTCAATTATAATATTGTATGTAGCGAAAGCCTTGCAGCTACATAAAGCACAGAAAAACACACATACACACACACACGCATGCAAAGTTACATACATACATAATGAAGTACACAAATTGGCTCACTAAATAAATATGCGACAAAAAAGATGTGATTTAAAATATAAAGTTAAAGTTATTACACATTTTGAGTGAGTTAATGTAGGGAAGCACTTAGCATGAATTTAAAAGATTTGTAAAAGCAATACCAGTGCTAAGGATCTTCTTAATTTAAAAATTGCTTTACTTTAAAATAATAAAAAAAAAATCGATTTTCAGTTATGCTGAAAAATTCATCCAATTGAAATTGAGTCCAAAAAGCTATTAAATGCATCTGGTTTTAGTTAGAAAACTTGCTAATATTCTCCGCTAATTCCTCTTTATATCATTAATAATCGGGCTTTTATTTTCAACATGCAAATCTTTTCGGTTTTTACTCCTTGTCATATTGATCTTTAGTTTAAATTCTTCCATTCATGTGATCCTTTCATGTGAAATTTCCTCAAAATAATTTATCGAGGTAGTACTAAGAACAATTAACCCGAAACAAAAAATCTTCCACTTATGGGAAGACGTTTTTTCTACCACCTATTTCCTATTCCATCTGGTATTATTTGGTTATATTTATTCTCCCCCAACAAATTTTTATGTAAAATAAAACTGCACCAATTATATGGAAAATTCAACCGAATTTCCATATTTGCATATTACAAAACTGTTGTCCTAATGGGTGTGTTAAACTTGACAATTTCTAATTTGCTACTTTTATACTTCTATCCAGCCATACATATATACATATGCATTTCTAAAACAATATGTATGCAGCAGTATGCAGTATGTATGTAAATAGTACCAAAGCTGCAATGAAATTTATTGGTAAAATGTCAAAAGGCAATTAACGCAAAAATATTCGTTTGAGTTGGGAATTGCATCACCTTGTAATTGGATGATAACAATTATGTTGGATTTTTGTTGTGTAGCTTTTAAATTGTTTTATATGACTGCATGACTATTTTGGATAATAAATATTCGGTTTTATGATGTCAATTAATTAATTGAAATGCCATTTCGATATGATTTTAGATTGAATTTTTGGCAAGATTACAGCAGAAACTTCAGCTGAGCATGCGCATGCATTAAGCCTTAGTTAATCAGAGCAGACTAAAATAGTTTTGTGGCAAGTTTGGAATATGGCGGGTATCTAGAAGCACTGAGAGAGGCTAGAGAGTGTGTAGAAATATCGGTTGATGGGCTGCTTTTGATTCGAAATAATTTATTCTAGACCTCTCACCTAGATCACTAAACAATTTCACCTTTTAATTTTAAGCCAACTTCGAATGTCTGATGTCCATTAGAGTACTTGAATACACTAACTACCACCTCTGCGTTATTATCTCTTAATTGGAGATCCTGTTTGGAGATTTAAGAGCCGACCATAGTAGGACTTCATTAAATATAAGTTCTTCAATTAGAGTTCGTATTGCGCTACGTTAGTCATTTCATATCTAAGGCTACATATGTACAACTCTGACGATATTCTATGAATAAACATTCTAACTGATTGTATAGCCTTGAACAGTAAAAGCGATTACTCAGTTAACAATTAACGTGTGTTTGAGTTATTTATTTTATATATATTGAAGTTGAGCGCTGACTACTTTGTATATGCCACTTCTCTTCGACTACACTTGCATATCCTGTCAAATCATTCGTATTTTCTTATTGCATCCTTTTGTTATTGTAATTAATTAATTCTGCTCGTTTGTTTTCGCAGTTTCTGTTACTTTTTCCTACCTTGTCGAATGTATTGTTTTGTCGTTGCTGTTAATTAAAATGGACAACACTTAATCACGTTGATTGATAGCTGGATTGATTGATTGGCTGATTGGTTGCCTGCCAGCCTACCCACCTGTTCATTTCCATAGGCAGCAGTCCACCTTTGAATGCTGATTTACATACATAAACATATACAATTGAACATGTGTGCACCGTTACCTACACATATGCAGTAGTGCAAGTGCTCGCGCTCCTATGTTCGCCATCGATGTTGAGTTCACCCAACTATATGTAAACCAGTAAACAATTAGATTGAAATTTGAGCTAATTGTTCATTAAATGTTGGGTGAGATTCAGTTAAAATGACAATTCAGAAAGCACATCTAACTTCGAAAATTATTTTTTTTTTGTTGGCACGCAGTTCTAACAATAGAGTATATATACAACGTTAAGATAACCTTCACATGACTTTCTGCTACAGGGAAATTTTCCAAGACAAACGAAGATGGTATACTGATATTCTGATAAGATTATTTCAAAGCTTTCATATCCATATCATGGACCACAATGTACTGCTTAATGACTTCAATTTAAATTAGACATCTAATTTCTCTCTAACTTTGAAACTAAGAACTTTTATTTCTAACTTCGAAAAATATTCCGAGAAATATAGCCATATATTCACTTTATAAAATTACCTTCGGTATCATACCATCAGAGTATCTTCATCTCGCATATCCATTTTGTTCGTTGTGTTCACTGTATATGAGTTTCCCACATACATAGGCCATGCAGGCGATGGTTGTATATCAGCAAAGAGAAAGCAACATAAAAGCGCCATTTCATTGCGCCTTCGATGTCGACGCATCAATAACGAAAGTCGAATAATTTATAGGCGCTATTTCATTACGACCTCACTAACGAGTGGCTCTTTGGTTGTGCAGTAAAAGCAAATTGCGCGAAACAACACAGCGGGGATACTGGCATATTTACATATATACATAGTACATATATGTGTAGTGTATATAAAGGCGCATGCAGATAAGCTGATACATTAGGGAGGCTCGTAAAAATATGTGATGTAAAATACCAACGATGAATATGCGATAAAAATGATTTTTTCATGTTTTATTATGTTTTTTTATATACACACAGTAGACAGATATAATGAAGAAATAAAAATTTAAAATATTCATTAAAATATATGATCTTTTACATTACTGTAAGTGAATATAGCATCTTTAAATATTGGTCGGAGGTAAATGCTGTTTATCATTATTTCAGTATTTTTTGGCTGTGCATGAAAAGTTCTACAAAACTATCTACTAAGGAGCAGTCGCTACTGAAGAATATATAAATATTTTCAAATTTGTGTTCAGAGAGCTATGGGTACTTATATGGAATCCTTTATAATTTAAGACTTTTGTGGACTACCCCAATGTAAATCACTATACGCATATAGTCATTTAATTAATACGAAAGAATATGAGCGTTTTTTCTCGTTAAAGTATGTAAAAGTACGACTATTATTAATCTGCTTTTGTAGCAAAAGATTTATACTGCTTAAATTACTCAGAACGAGAACAAGAGAATGAGAATCAAATTTAATCTTGCAATTAAATTAATCTATGCGATTGGGTACGATGGCTTATTGATGAATCTCTGAAACTGTACCAAATAGTTTTAAAAATCTTAAAATATAAGTTAAGAAACTTACGAATAACATATGAGACGCCATTTTGTAAAAGAATTTCAGCCAAATCTCGCGTTTAAGAATTGAAATTATGTGAACACATATTTATGTGAACCCATTTTCTGAGATAACTCTTCTCGGATGTGGTTTAGAGTTATGCGACCATATTAATTTTCCAGTGAAGCTCCTTTATGACAATAAAATGTTGTAACCATAACTTTTAAACGACTACAAATTAAGCACCCTAAAATACTTTAACCAAAACTCTTAACAAACTCCAAAAGGTAATCGCCAAGCCTTCACATTGTACGTAAGTATAGCTGCAACTATCAAATGGCGTCCAAATGCGTTAAACTGACAGCTGACATTAAGTGAGATTTAAAACGCTGCGGCAGCTCTAAAATCTACGTACGCCACCGACAGCGTTAATGCCAGTGTCGGCGACCTCAAATGACTATATAATGAGACAGAGGGGAAAAAGCGTCAACATTGCTTGTTTGGCGAGTACAAATTACGGAATATACACAGTCGGCGGTCAGTGGGAAATGAGCAGCTTCGACAGCAGCGCAGCTAGACATCGGAACGCACCGAAAAACGGGTCTCATTAGAAGCAGCACACATAGATTAGGCATACCGCGATGAGGACATTCACTTTTGAATTCATTGCTGTCATGGTAGACGAATATTGAGTGAGCGCTAAATGACAGCTAAACACTGTAGCATACCATTGGGAACGTACTTTAACTGCAGTTTGTATTTGGAATGCGGTTGGTGGATTGCAGACAGAGTTCATCTAGTTAGAAAAAAAAGTGCTTCCACTATTTTTCTTCTATCTATATCTATCTATATATATACTAATATAAATAGATTACTTAATAAAAATTCAGATTAAGCGTATAAAATACAGAAATATTCGTAAATAAATATGTAACGCTGCTAATACGACGCAGTTGTATGCCACTGGTGGCGTTTTGGCCACATTGGCATATGCTCGCGCCGATTTTTCATGCTTCTCACTTCATTCATTTAAAATTTTAATAATTTCCATGTTGTTTTCCAAGCGGATTACGTTTTTATTTCAGGCGCACAGCAGCAGCAGCACAACCGCACCGTGGCAATTTTACGGTTCACTCATTTATGAGAAATTCCAACAGATCCGCATTCGCGCAGTTCATGCCAGACCAAACGAACGCTTTATCACAAATAACATAGCAACAACTTCAGGTTATACTGTTGTTGTTGAGGTGCTGTGCTGTGCGCGGGCCTTACAAGAGCATGCTAAGTGGTGGTGGCGCTTGCTTGCAGTTAGCGCTTGGTGTATTTGTATTTGTGGCGCGTGTTATACCCGCACTAATTTTTTCCGACCATTTCGTGAGCCTTACCGGAAACGGATATATTTGTTTAGCGCAGCTCGCTTCGTGCTCGAGATTGTTTGTATTGCTTTGGGGATCTTTGTAAACGTATTTGTATTGGTGTGTTTGCACTTAGGACGTTGGCCAGGTGTTGGTGTTTGTAGGTAATATTGTTTTGCCTCTTCTCAAAAAAAAAAAAAACAAAAACGAAAAATGGCGGCAAAGCAGTCAGCTGGCACTCATAAAACCTGGCAACCGGAAATTGTTGTGGCGCTCAGCGAAATCCTTGTGGTATTTTACCGCCAAGTGGCAGGAAGAGAATAAAATCCGGTAATAATTTGCATTTAAAAGAAGTCATCAGTTGAATTGGAAAAAATTGCGCTTGAATGGAATTATTTAGGAAGATTTTACTTTGCTGGAAAATTTCGTTAGCAAAGCTCATTCAACTTTATGGCAGACACGCGTTGGTATCCAAAATTATTTTTGACTTAACCGAGATCTCCTTAGTGCATTAAAATTTGAAATATTAAAGCGCACCGAAAAATATGTTCTCTAGAATCATGAAAAATAATCATCGGAGAATATTGAGTCAAATATCAATAAATTTTGCGCTCAGATATATTTTGATGATTTAGTGCTGCACTGGAGTAGATCTCACTCTCTAGCGGTAACTGTCAAATAGTTTTCAAGTTCTGGTGTTGTTGTTAAAAACTTTAGTTGGGCAATATTTTCGAAGAACACTCATAATCTGTTGACGAACTTGACAATACTATCAAACAAGGTTCTTGCTCTGTAAATGAAGAGAGAGCGAGTTGAGAGCGTTCAATAAGCGCTAAAAAAGTGTACATTAATACGTGCTAAAGCATTTAAATAATATAAACTTTTAAGCGAAAGTTTAACTGCTTTTTCAAGGACTCAAGCACATTTATAGTCTCTTACAACTACCCACATAACTATATTTTACTTCCATAAATTTCATTTCATTTCGACATGCGCTTGCTTAAAAAACCAAAGCAATCACTGCACGTTTTTAAAAACTTTACGAAACCTTTAACAGCACCAGCATATACGCTGCCAGCTCGATAGTGCTGACATTTTCATTATTCATTTGTGCAGTTGACTTCCGATAGAGTATATATATATATATGTGTGTATGTGTGAGAGTGTATCGTTTTTGCTTCCTTTGCGCTGTCACTCGTTTTTCCATTGTTGCCACCACACAATAAGTGGTCAACAACAAGACTGAACAAAAGCATTCAAGGGAATTATATATGAATGTATATAAGTAGATATGC
This sequence comes from Zeugodacus cucurbitae, assembly GCF_028554725.1. Taxonomy (NCBI): domain Eukaryota; kingdom Metazoa; phylum Arthropoda; class Insecta; order Diptera; family Tephritidae; genus Zeugodacus; species Zeugodacus cucurbitae. The sequence goes on from NC_071667.1 coordinate 12,725,621, forward strand.
GTGGGTATATACGATATGTGGATGGGTGCTTGGATTGGTAACAGCTGGACGTACAACTGGCCAAAGAAGTTGTTGCGCAAAAAAATTACTAAATTATAAAATAATTCAATGGCAGTGCTTGAAAGCGACATACAGTGTTCTTATACATTCATGCATATATATATTTAATACATATGTATATATATGTACACATATACACACTATATTTAGCAACCAGCATGCCAATGCACCTCATGTTGTGGCAAAATCCACATATTCCATTTGTACATAAGCGCTTTTTCATTTACTCGCCATCGCATTTGCCAAACACACGTTCACTCACTGCCGTACACATATGTATGCGAGTATACGAGTAAGTATGTGTGTGTCCACAATAAACCGCAAAATATGTATGCAATCGACAGTCTGGGACATTAAATTCAACTTTCAATTCTATTCATTTGCCTGCTGGCTAACAACAAACCGTTTTTTGCTGCGAAACCAGCGGCAAGCAAAGCAAATGGAAAAAGTCTCACAATTGGCAGCGGGAAAAAGGATGTGGCAAACTAAAAAAACAATAACAACAAAAAATACAAGAATCACACAAAAGCATAGTGCTCAAGCGCTAGTTAGTGAGTATGAGCGAGTTGCCAACAAATGGCGTTCATCGTAATACTAACGGCGGCAATGCGACATTGCCATACAACAACTACAAAAACACGTTATAAGTGTTTCACACGCAAACGTGGGATATGTGCAAGCGAGAAAAAGCGGGCATTAAGCTATTCAATGCCATGCTAAATTTCAAATTTTCATGTCACACATTCCAACAGCTATATATGTACATATGTGTGTGTGTGTTTTGGCATGAGGAAATACGAAAAAACTGCGCTCAATTATTGCAATTGCCCAAGAACGTATGTTTCTTTATTGTTGTCATCTGTTGGCCATTTGCGACTATTGAATATTTAACAGATTTGTTTTTCCTTTCAACTTTTAATATGAACTAAGATTTCGCGTTTTCAGTCAATTGACTGCGACAGTGTTTTTACAACTAGTTTGGTTGTGAGCTTCTGCATTGGTAGTGCGTTCTTGTGTAAGATACTCAAATAAATGCTTTGTGCGTAAAGAGTAGAGATTTATCTATAAATGTTTTCTGATTTTTTTTTTCAAATTTTTTTGTAGTAAAAATTGATTTTGGAACATCAAAGTTTAAAATTAAATTCCTAACTCGAATACAAAAATTGTAACCAAATAAAAAAAAGATTCGTTTCTTTGGTTAGCTTATATTTATTAGCCGTCATCGATTCGCTATGTCCTCACTCGCTGTTATAATCGCTACTGTGTTGTTCTCGTTGAATTGCTGTTAAATTTAGTTTGATCGAGGTTGTACATATCTCGTAAACTACTAAAGCTATATCAACCAAACTCTAGTGTCGTTTTTTTAATATACTACTTTATTTAGTCCAAAAATGTAGGAAATCGGATTATTACCACTCCCTCCTCCCACACAAAGGTTGTGTTGAAAAGTACTAAAAATGCTTTAATTTAGTAAGGGAAAATAACAGGAACCTCAAATTTCATTATAAAGATTGTACAGATGGGCTGCACTCAAATCGGTATTCAAAATTTTAAATGGGTGTGGCTCCGTCCAATTATGGGTCAAAAACCATATCTCCGAAACTACTCGACCAATATCAATGAAATTTGATTTGTGATATTTTCCTTGCATCCAAATGATATGTTGTGAAAATAGGCCAAATCAGTTCACAATCACGCCAACTTCCCATATACATGAACTTTGAAGTCGATCTGAATCGTTTACTTTACATGATATAAAGTAGGCATAATTAAACATATCGGAACAGAGCTTTGCATAAATACTGCACTTATTGTGTGGCATCGCTCTTCTAAAAATCATCGAAATCAGACAACAAGTTTTCAAGGCCCCATATATTAAACATGAGGACCTCAGTGCTTAACATTTTTTTTACCGAAAAATTAGATAGGTCTCTCAGATATTTCGAAGAAATTCAGAGGGAATATCTTTCTTTTAATAATATGTCTTCGTGCCTAAAATACGTGAAATCGGGTCATAACTTCACCTAGCTCCAAATACATAATATTAAGGTTTCCAACTTTCAATGGACTTTATACCATATACATATATGCCAAATATGTGGGTCAAATTGTGTTGTATTAATAAAATTAAATAAATAAATTGCGAGAGTATAAAATGTTCGGTTACACTCGAACTTAGCCCTTCCTTACTTGTTGTAAGTCAATTTTTGTTTAATTCTTTTATTTGCACAAAATTTTGGCAACAAAAAAGATATGATCCTCTCTACTTGCTAATCCATTATTTTCACACATTACCTAACTTTTTATATACTGCCCATTTCTTTCGTTTACTTAATATATGTATATACATATATGTATATGTAGAAACTATAGTAAATCCTTTCATATACACCCTTCTTGGCCCCAGGGGTGTGACTTTATTTTCTCAGAAAATTAACATAGCAAAACTTCTTCAAACTTTTTGAGTGGAGTTTTAGTTACGCACCAACTTAAGTCCTCTAACACTTTGCCTTGCACACAAAGATACACCTGCGACACCATGTAGGGAAAACTTTTTATTGCAGCATAGAGTGCAGGTGGCAGAAATTGCCGTAAATTATAATGCTGATAGTTTGGCACAGTCATTAATTAACGATATTAGTATGTAAGAAATAGCAACACATTTGATCCAAAGGTCTCTAGAGTGTAAGTTTACTGGGTTATGAATTTCTAGATATTATAGGTCTGCAAATAAAAGAGCAAAAGAGAGTTTCTCGTTTTTTCACTTTTCATATTGCAAACTGAGACAGTTTATACTATCAAATCAAACATAACATCACTTCGAAAGATGTTATACAATATTTACCCACGTTAGAACTAATCTCCATTGATCTAATATGTAAGTCGAAATCTAACACAAACCCACTTTTATGTATAAACCAGTGTTCGAATGATATCAGCCTAATCTGAATTACATCTCTACAGGGCAGCCATTATAAACTCAAGCCCATTAGTGGTGCTGTTATATGTAAATATGTAAGTATATAGGTATGTAGGTGCGATCCATACATCGTTAACACTCACTTTTCTAATTTCATTCTCTCAACCAAGCCACATACTTAAATATGTGCTTGGCCCTGTTGTTGTTAAGTTTAAGTTAGCATTAGTATTTGTTACTTGTCGTTAGTTCTACGCACATGCATATATTGGTTAGTGTGTGCTTGCAGAGGTATGCCATTGTGCAAATATATGATGGTGATGTAGAGCAACACCTGCCGCAAAAACTTTTACGAAATGTAAATAATGTAATGTACTCAGAGACTTATATATCGCATGTGTGATAGTTACACATACATATGTATGTATGCACGAGCCGGCACAAAAACCTTGCAGTTAAGTACCAAGCCAGTTAGGAAATTTCGTAACTCTCACCTAGTATTTACTAACTGAAATTGTACTGTTCGTAAAGAATCAGATGTAAAGCAAGTTTTTGGAAAATGATGGAAATGGAAGGATATAGATCAACGATGGTGATTCTGCATATAGCTAATAAAGATCAAGAGGGCCCGAAAATAGATCAAAACCCTTGAGTATACTATTTACTTGAATTAGAACTGTTTACTCAAACATGTTGTTATAGGCAATACATTTCTTCAGATGAAATTTACTTTGAAGTCCCTTTATCAAATATAGGTTGTCTTCCTTTTTGTCTTTTGAATTTCGCGGCTATGTATAAAGCGCTACAGAGCTCTATACAGCTTTGAAAGGTCTTAACATATCCTACAAAACGACGCTATGCATGATTAGTTTGGATATTGCTCTTATAGACGTGAAAACATAGAGTTCACTAACGCCGAAATTCTCGATATTTTAAAGTTTTCCTTCGTTAAAGGCAAATACGGTAGAGAAACGTTTCGTGTGATTAATGGTGTTTTGTGGGATGGTACTCTATCACTTCGAACTGCGGAGGAATGGTTTCGACGATTCAGAGCGGGTGAAAACGACACCATGGATAAGCCAGCCGGCGGAAGACCTGTGACGACGAATACCGATCAAATCATGGAAAACATCGTGTATGGAAAACAAAACCGGCATATGGCATCTCGTGACATCGCCCAGAAGAAGGGAGTTAGTCACCAAACCATTTTAAACCATCTGCAGAAGCCTGGATACACAAAAAAGCTTCATATTTGGGTGCCGCATGATTTGACTCAAAAAAATCTTCTGGACCAAATCAACACCTGCAATATGCTGCTGAAACGGAACGATTCGACCCATTTTTGAAGAGGATGGTAACTGGTGGCGAATTGTAAAGTTGAACTCAAAAGAAGCTTATGAAAAGTGTGCGTCAAAGTTCTTCACAAATAAGAAGGGGGCTACGAGGAGGGTATTATGAAGTTGCCGTCTAGATCGAACGAAACAGCGCATATTTGAACTAAATCCGATCACTGTAACACTTTTTATAAAGCATTGAATAAAGAGCAAACAAACGGAATCGGAAAAGCTGATTTGATAATTGATATTAATGTCAAATTTACATTTGCCTTAGTTTTTATGTATTTTAATTCATTTAACAAAAAAAATTTTACTGTTTCTACTAAAAAGTAGTCAAAGAGTAAATGGGTTACCAAAGGTATTAATTTCTACAGCACTGATATTTACCTTTTGCCTGCAGTCATCACTCATGCCATAATCATAGGTGGCCTTCTATGGCATTAAAAGCAAACACCATTGTCGTGGACTTTATCTGCGCGCACAAACACATATATACATATAATGGCACTGAAACCGTTGCATATAATATTTTCATTAATTAATCATGCCCCCAAGGAAGACCTCTTATCTCCAGCCTCGATTCGCGCGAATGTGCATTGTAAGCCACAAATGCACACATACACACATATATATATATATATCTATATAATAAGATTATTATTGTTGTAAATCACATATATATACATACATAATGGATTAAAGAACGCTGCAATGAAATTAGAAAAAATAATAAGCAAAACCAACAACACAATGGGCTGAATAAAATAAATGAATCGCGAAAAAGCCAGGAAAGCAATGCAGCATTTTAATTGTTTGCCTCTGTGTGCGTGTGTTGGTGTTGGTGAGAGTGTATATGCATGAATATACTTGTTGGTGTGTGTAAATCCCCACAGTGACAATATAAATATGAAAGAAGATTTGCTGCTAGCTCGATTGCTGCTATAAAAAGCAATCTCATAAGCGCACACATACACGCACGCATATTGAATTGTGTATATATGTGTGTGTGTGGGTGGGTGAGTGTGTGTGCGCGCTAAATGAGAAATGACCCTGGTCTCGCTGTGTAATTATTTTCATTGTTTTTTTTTCGAATTTATTTACATTTTATTTCTTTGTTTGGCGAAAGGCTTTGACTTAATCGCTTTTTATGTCATATTCACCCTTGCTGCCATTGTTTTAAGTCGTTGGAAATTATCGCAGCATACTTTTTGGCGTATAAATGGTTTTCCTTTTTTTGTTTGTAGGTGACAGTTTCGTTATTTTGGATTTCATTATTGGGTTGGCGCAGGTGATGGCCAGTGTTGTAATGTGGAATATATTTATAGCAAAAAAATATATAATATAAGTAAATAAATAAAAAAATTATAATATAAGTTATTTATAATAACTTTATCAACAAATAAACTACGAAACATTCAAAAAATACATAATTCCTTCTTTGTAATTGTATTAAGCATATTTTAATATTATTAATACGTAAATTTTACATAAATTTACTTTTATTAATTCCACTAAAAAATTATCTTTATCTTTCTTTGTTTCCAGACTTGCGTACACACTGTGATTGTGCAAATAACAATGCAAGTGCGACCAACCCAACTTTGAGGGCCACACTGTCGCCACAGCACTCACATAGCAACAATCCACCCACCAGATAGCATCGCTTGAAAAATGCCAACACGCACGCGCGTGTCAACGCTAATGGCGGCTAGTGCAGTGAATGTGTTGATAAAATTTTCATTGCATAATCAAAATGAAATTACTAAAGCTTACCGCTGTGACCATGCCACAGATTGACGCTTTTGAATGTCGCAAATGCCTGAAGTTACGCGCGTGAAGGGTTGCCTGCACCTTTTATAATACAAAAGCAACACTGAATTATGCAAAACTTGCCAGCACGCATTTCTATTGCATACTTTTAAGTGTAGAGGGGGTTCAGAAATTTGTATTGCATACATTTAAGAGTGTAGGGAATAAACAAAGGAGGGAAATGTTGGAAATTTCGTACTTTTCTTGTTAATCTTCGGCGTTGGTCAATGGCAGTGTAGTATGGTTAATATGTTGATTGTTTAGAACTTCCATGTTGATAATTATAAATTAAGATATGAGAATATTGAGTCATATGGAGTAAAATTTATAGCTTGACGTCATTTTAGCGTTCTAAGGACTGGTTCTAATGGTCATTCTTATTAATTCAGACTCTTAAAGATTATAAAGAGCAGAACAAAACCAAATTTTAATCATATCTAAATTTTGGATTCGACATGAAAGAGTTATTGTAAGCTCTGAATAGACTAACAGATTAAATCAGAATAAACCAACAAAAAATATCCAGTGGTGAACTTCGGAGAATACAATAGTACTTGCCTGTTAAGAAAGTAGGTGTAAGCTATTTGGCTACCTGTTGTTTGAAGAGATAAAAAAAATTGTGCTGCTCCTTACTCCAAGTGTTTCTCTCACATACAGTTAAATCTGCACATAAACGTACATGGTGTCGGTTAGCTGCACAGCGCTTTCGTTAAAGTTTAATTATTATTAGGATATAGGGAAATGAAAGTAAAATATTAAGGTGGGAGAGCGGAACGACTCAGCTGGAATTATACACAAAGTAACACAAACAAATATACATTAAGTGGAGGAGTGTATACACTCCCACTGTTGTCGGTTAAATGCGTGTGTTTGTATGTCTTACAGGGTATAGTGTGAAATTTATGTACGCATATGTTGGTGCGATAAATGCGGCACGTGCAAACTTTTATGTGAAATTTTCATGAGCGCCAACATTGCCACTGCTTGTCTGCCTTCCACATAACTCATACATGCCACATACATATATACCCGTCATACGTAAATATATATATGCTTTATTTCTTACAGCATGCCAGTAACAGCGGCAGCTGCTCAGGCGGACCTAAATATTTACATTTAAAAAACCAACAACAATGCGGTCGCTTGTTTGCTGTAAGAGCAACAAAAATCAATTGTGAAGAAAAGGAAAAAAGTATACATATACTTTATATAATGTAAAGTGTGAACACATATTAAAAATTAACAACATTGTGCTGACACGTGCCCAGCAATGTCTCTTGTGGAACATAACTAAACCAAAGTAATGAGCGTCAGCAGGCGTGCAGCTGAATGCCAGGTGTGCCACAACACGTAAATAACTGACATGTTGAACACATGTGGCAATCCACAACCGTCCAGCAGTGCACTAACAATGCATTTATATTAAAATTTCAAATATTAAAATACAGCAAACATTATTAATTTATTACAGTGGGGACACAAGAGTTGCAAAATAAATTCGAAAAATATCAAAAAATATTATATTAAATGTATAAATAGCGAGAATAATGCATTAAATAATCACAGAGAGGATTTAAAATCATTACAAAATAATCGTAAATGCTTTTGAGCGTAAAAAAAATTCAATAATCTGTAGTAAAATAAACCAAATTTAATTAAATAAATTAGAAAATAAATCCTAATAAAAGCACAAATATAACTTATGAAAAATTACAAATATAACTTGAAAAATTACATGAAAATACAAAAAAAACACAATTTACTTACTTATAATTGGTGTATAAATAAAAACAAAATAAATAATAACGTAATATAAATTAAACAATAAAAAAAATAAATTAAACAATACAAAACTAATTACAAATTCAGTTTGAAATTTCAATATTGAAGAAGAAAAATTACAAAAAATTTTAAAATCGTGTTAACACGACAAGCAACAACAATATACATATATATCAGCAGCAACAGCATTACGCACAGACATGGAGCGCGCTTTGTCGATTCTATTATGCCTCTGCCTAACAACATGGCAGTTTATTTCAACACATGAGCATGGCGACGGTTTTAAACCAGGTAAGTGATGACTTTAATTACACACAAAAAATTATATATTTTATAAATTAATATACCACAGCTATACATATACAGGGTGGTATATGCAATAGATTTGTAGCGACCTAAGTCATTAAACATAGATATTTTTTGAATATTGAAACTTAAACTTGCACTTCTGAACTTGACGAGATTATGTTTGAGAGTGTTCTGGATTTACCGCGAATTTTCTGTTCTTACGCTTGGGTAATTATTGCCAGGAGATGTCTGAAAAGGGGTATTTTATGTAATCCAGTTGGTGTTGCCAGATGTGGTGTGTTCCCACAGTTTCTTTTGAAAGCGCAAGCGACAGAAAAAAATATGAAGTTTTGACTGTGCTGAGGATGAACTGGAAGCGCTAGTGTGAAGTCACAATGAGAGAAAGAGAGATAATTCACAATTTTCGATTATACTACCTATATATGTATATGATATGATGAGATCGCTTATGTCGCTTACAAGTGTTCTTCCAAGTTTTTTTTCAAGATGCTAGATATTGCTAATCGCAATTTCAATTTAACCACTGGGACTAGATCGGACTGATTATGATTGAGCATCCGTGCTCCTGTCGTAGAGTTTTCCAAAAGGCGACTCAGTGTAGAAAAAAAATGAAAAGCTTAAAGTTTTTCTTTTGCTTCTAAATAGCTACCGATAATTTTCGCTCATGATAAAATGAACTAAAAGTCGACTCAAAACTAATACTATGAACAGAGAGGAGCTTAATATTTTCCCGATATAATTGTATGAATAATGTTATAAAAATCATCTGATTCTTCATATTATCTTCCTCTAAATTGTTATTGGGTCAGAGCTAATTCGAAGTGTCTGTAGAGGTTTTCATTGAAACCTTTATTTATGATTCTTGAGATAATAATTACGAAAGTGTAAGTCTTCTTGACTTAAAATACTGCCACCCTGAGGTAGTTTTTTTTCAGAGAAACTTAGGATTTGAACAACAGTACGTTTAGTTGTAAAATTAAAAATTTCTCTCTACTGTACCAGTAATACACACTTTTTACATAAATTCATAATGGATCTCAGCTCCAACTATACGTAGATGCTATTTGCGCCAACGCTCACACCATGCTTATTTCCATATAATCATAAATTAAGTAAAAATTGTTGCTTTTGACAACAAAATACGCTAAATAATATTGTGAATAAAGTCTCCCCTGTGAACATGACATTAAGCCATTGCGTCTTCACGCTGACAACAAAATCTAATTAACTCGGCTGATTCCCAAAGTGGTTGCAAAGGTTGTCATAACAGTAAACACACAGCAACTGAGTGAAGGTAAAACCGTAATTTTCCATTGTTGACCCTTGTTGCAAAGTGTTTGGAAAATATTGTGAAATTAAAGTGATAGCAGTACAATTTGGGGGGCAGGGAAGCGGTGTTGGGGTTGGTGCAAAAATCTACAACGGTCTCTTAGCCAGTGTTGGAGGAGCTAAACGGTAGTTGTGTGTTGTTGTGATATAGCCCAAAATTTAATTATTTTCTTAAGTCTTTTGATCCACATTTTTAATTAGGTGCGTTTTATTATTTAGTATGGCGATATTTTGAACTTTTTTTGTGCATTTAACATTTTTATACGTCTGTCCGTCCGTCCGTCTGTCCGTCCGTCCGTCTGAGAAAAATTGAGATATTTTGATGAAACTTGCAAGACGTATTTCTTGGCACCATAAGAAGGTTAAGTTCGAAAATGGGCATAATCGGACCACTGCCACGCCCACAAAATGGCGAAAACCGAAAACACTTAAAGTGCCATAACTAAGCTATAAATAATGCTATGAAAGTAAAATTTGGTATGAAGGATCGCGCTATGAAGGGGCATGTGTGGATGTAATTTTTTTGGGGAAGTGGGCGTGGCCCCGCCCCTTACTAAGTTTTTTGTACATATCTCGCAAACTACTAAAGCTATATCAAGGAAACTTTCCAGAGTCGTTTATTTTAGGTACTACCTTATACAGTCCAAAAATGGAGGAAATCGGATTGTAACCACGCCCACCTCCCATACAAAGGTTATGTTGAAAACTACTAAAAGTGGGTTAACTCACTAACGAAAAACGCCAGAAACACGAAAATTCACACAAGAAATGGCATATGGAAGCTGCACTCAGAGTTTTTTACAAAATGGCAAATGGGCGTGGCATCGCCCACTTTTGGGTCAAAAACCATATCTCAGGAACTACTAACTACTCGACCGATTTCAATGAAACTTGGTTTGTAATAGTTTCCTTACATCCCAATGATATGTTGTGAAAATAGGCTAAATCGCTTCACAAACACGCCTACTTTCTATATACCGGAACTTTGAAGACGACCTGAATCGTTTACTTTACAATATATAAAGTAAGCACTAGTGAAGATATCGATGCAGAACTTTGCACAAATTCTACGTTTATATTGTGGCAGCCCCATTCTAAAAATCGCCGAAATCGGACCATAAGTTTTCAAGGCCCCATATATCGAACATTAGGGACTGTCTACAATAGATATACATATATGACGAATATGTGGGTCAAATTGTGTATTATATAATATAAATAAAGTTAAATAAATAAATTGCGAGAGTATAAAATGTTCGGTTACACCCGAACTTAGCCCTTCCTTACTTGTTTCAAGTATATTTGGAAAATGCTGCTAATATGAAGGAGAGGGGGTTTGATTATGTACCGAACACTGTTTAACCTTGGAGTACCTAGTTTTTATGTCAAGTTTCTTAACAGCTATATTTAAGTTTCATCAAAAGATTGAAATTTTTATTGCAAGCAATCTTTTTAACAGGACAAATGGGGATCTAATGAATATTTTAGTTATCAGTTTTTCGAAGACGGCTTTAACGAAATCGTGCTGTGGTGTCCAATAAAATGAGGAAACGCAGAAATTTTTAGTCATACATTTTTGAAGGATCAGAATTTTTTCTGTGGTCAGTGGTACTATTTCGCAATGGAGACCAGATAAAAGATATGTTGAGGGTCGACACTCTGACCAATCATAACTTGTCTGGATTTATATGCCAGCAATCTTTATGCCAGTCATCTTTAATGAAAAAATATTTTAGCCAAGCATCGACTTTATAATTTCAGATCATTTAACGTTCATTTCTGTAAAATTATTCTTGAACGATCGTGAACTTAAGCTTAGCTTCTACATAACAATTATAGATATAAAGCGTAAATAAAGAAATAAAGTTAAGTCCAAATTTAGTATAAAATTGAAAAAGATAAATTTAATTCAATTCAATACGAAACTCGCGTTAGCACTGCCAACAACAATGCTATTTGCTTTTTTAAGTAACACAGTTGAAAACTGACTTTGTCAATAAATAAAATCGCCAAATAGAACACGAAAAAATATGCAAATAAATGCGAATACTGTACACACACATACTTATGTGTGTAGTGCCTCTGTGTGTGTATGTGTGACAAAAATACATAAACCAAAGAAAAATATGGTTCGTTTATTTGGCATGAAAATAAAAAATTTACAACAAAGTCACAACCAAAGTCCGCATGCAGAACATATAGAATATTTATGTACACCAGTACAGCAGTTATTTACCCAAGCATATATGTACAATGCAAAACAAATAAGCAAAGGGAATTCATAGCTCAAGCACGCACACAAAGGCAAATGACAGCGCTGGGCGAACACATACACACACACGTCTGCTCGTTTTATATGGGACGCTGGAGACAATGCGTTGCACAGGTTCCTTACGCACACACACACACACATACAAAATTACGTAAATGGTGATGGGTGTGTTGTTTTGTGGATTTGGCATAAATACATATTTTATACTTGTGCCTGAAAGGGCTGCCTATATGCTAGCATGCTGAGCACAAAGCACATGTCTAGCCAGGAAATTCAATGGTGCTGCAAATTTGGTATTCTGCACAGAATATTGTCTAAGATGATTGCGTCGCAGATAAAGCATGGCTCTCTTTAGCTCGCTTTCATGCTGTCTTTCATTAATATGCCTGCAGTGTTTTAGAAACAATCTTAAGCTTACTTATTTGCCTTTTTTTCAAAGATTCTCCGTGTACTGGTGGTACGTTCTTTGTTGATAGCACAAATATTAAAACTCAAACATATTGAAATCTTTGAATTATTTTTTGAAGAATATTACTTTGGTAATAAAATATTTATTCGTGAAAGTCTTTGTCACTATTATAAGTCTTCTGTAAAAGTAAATGTAGTAATAGGTGATTAGTTGAATTTTTCGGTTAGGAAATCTCTCATGGTTGCCATACAAATTTGTTTAATTCTGTGTTCATATGATAGATTTCCATACGTCCACGGAACTGAAACTTAAAATTTCATGAGTGAAATAATTCCTTTTCTCAAAATTTGTAATTTATTTTTTTTTTATTTTAGAAGTAAGATAAAAATGTATTACGGTGCCTTGAGCGTTAGATATAGTAAATTTTATTTAGATTTATTATCTTACTTATTACATATTCCAAAAATCCATTCATGGTGTGGCACCTCTATTCCGTTTTAATATTCATATCCCAATAGATTTTTTGTAGCAACCATGTAATACCCTTGTATTAACTACAAAAATATATTTTTTGAATTCACATAACTTGATAAAATTAGGGGTTTTAAAAATAGTGTTAGAAGAGTACCATCTGTTATATATTTTAACAATTTTTGTTTGCACTGAGATGGCAACTCAACAGGTGTATATTTTTTTTAAAGTAATCAATATTTTTGTTTAAGTAATCAATTTTTTAAATAACTTTTCTTTTTATAAAATTTATATCAGGTTTTTATCAGACACTTAAGCTTCATTAAATACATGTGACAACCTCTGTTTTGATTAATATGAAAGTTTCTGAAATGATAATAAGACAGAATATAAGTCTATAAGTTAGTAAATATAAGTTGAATTCCTCCAAATATCAATTCCAAATCGAAAAATTTTCATCGCTTCCCTGCAGGGTCATTGTTATAGTTAAAATACTAAATAGCAGCAGTTTGGTGGTATTATTAATATACGACATACTGTTAGTACTTTTATTCCCAAACAGCCACAGCGGTACACATACATACAAACAAGCACGGTGCATATACTACACTGATCCTGCAACATGTACCACCCTTCTCTCAGAATGTATGAGCACTCCAGAGCACTGAAAAATAATGGCCAACCATATACCTTCATATGAATCATCAGAATAAACCAACAGCAGGGCTAGCAGTAGAATAAACAAAAATAACACTATGTTTGTTAAACGTAAGGAGAGATGGAGCACACTAGCGGTACATTCTCATTTATATATATGTATGTACGAGTGTCGTATAATGCACGACCAGCATAAAAAATGACACAATTCACACAGAAAGTTTGCACTAAAAAGCGCTGCGGGTCCAGCAGGAGCCGGAGGGATATGACAAGATGCACCAGTATGCTCTATATAAATATACATATGTGTGTGTGTTTTGCTGTGGTAATACAGACCAAAATATGATGCTCTCGTAAAATAGTGAAAAGTTGTAAATGAAACCAATGGGAAAAATGAAGTGTAATATGAGAAGGGAATGTTATGGAATGGACAGTGTAGAAGATTGGACAATGTAAGGGATGAATACGTGGTAGACTGCTGACTATGCTTATATAGAATGGTTACAACTTATTCAGACCATAATAGTTTCTATTACAGTTAATATTTTGCTTTGAAGCGTTGTAGCATTGTATCTTAAAAGTTCGTTGTAAATATCCGAAGTTTTCTTTATGCTAGGTTTATCCATTTGTGTTATATGGAAAACGTTCTAAGCATAGACGACTTTCTCTGTAATATGTTGGCAGTAATTGTTATAAATTTCTCGAATTGCTTTAAGCTGAGGTAATTAATATCTCAACTAAATCATTATGGATGGTGTTCAAACACACCCAATTTAATTTAAAGAATTCGAACTTGACAATTTGTTAAACCTGATATTTAAACCTTATTTTCGTGTGGCACGTTTTGGTACTAAATTTACTGTAGCAACATTTAAGTTTTCGGTAATTTATAGCGATTTTTATATCGATTTATTGTTAATGAAATAATAACTGGACAATGAATTAATTGCCCAGGGGTATACAAAATAGAGACAAATTCAGGTAATGAATTAATTGCTTTAGTATCTACATATATGCTAAATTAAGAACAATTAGGGATTGAATTGCTGAAATTCTCTTAATTGTCCAGTTAAGAATATGACCTATAAATCAGACCTGTTCTATTTCTTTCGAGTATTTCGATTTCTATCGCAATTTCTGCACTAGATTCATTTAAGACTATTTGCACTACATCCGTACTCTTTGGAAATATTTTATAAATGAAGATAATAAAAATATACATATTTTTTCTAAGCTCAATAATTTAGTATTTCTTGCTAATATCTAGACATGTGAAAATATTTACTCCAAAAATAAATAATTTTATTGTTGCACTAAAATTAGTAAAACGGCTGGCAATAGAAGACAAATTTCAAGGTAATTTCTTTCTATAAATCGAACTTCTCAACCAGGACATAATACAAAAAATAAAATTTTACTATCGACTCAGAATTTTAAAAGACTCCCTATATTCGTATGGAGGCGAACAAAAAATATGATATTACACTTATGATTGCATAAATCATGTGACAAAGGAATGGGATACAGACGTCAAGAGCCAAATAATAGCAAACTGCAACTAGTAAAATTACAGAATAAATGTTTTAACATATTAAACTTTATGCGTAGTAAATAAATAAAATTGTGTAAAAATCTATTTTTTACAGCTCTTTGAAAAATATAATTTTTTAATAAAAATTCTATAACTCGAAGTCTCACTAACTCAAATTTTTTTTGTGGATTATGGTAATTCGAGTTAGAGAAGTTCCACTGTATATACATGTTTGTATAAGACTCTCCACAACCCTAAATTATCTGCACGCCCATTAATATACACGTGCACTCTGAGATATATGTTTTACAGCCTGGAAAAAAACTGAATTTTCAGCCCTTTTATTGCGTGACAAAATACGCTAATTGCAAAATAATATTCAATAATTATATGTTATACTTTCGTTTGAAGTTTTCAGGCATATATTATTCGTTATTTGCTAAAATAAGTATTATAACAAGGCTTTGATTGAGAGCGCATAATGCGAGGGTGCATCGAAAAGTTTTCGAGCCTTAAGAATTGTCTTGAAAAAGCTTTTATATTCTTTCAACATACTTCAAACTCATCTGATGTCTTTTGTTTTGGTTTTATTTTTCTCATATTAACTAAATGAGCGATAAATTGTAAACTTGGTTATTCTTTCATTAACAGTATAATCTGTATATTTGTAAGCTGTTAAAAATACATTTGTGTTGAACATTTTTCTATATTATTGAGTCAGAAACAATTGGGTCCACCTTCATAGTTAGTTTGAAATTAATCAGCTGCGTTTTCCCACACTCACCGGCTGCCATAATGTCATGCAAGAGTGGTTTGGAAACTTTATTTCTGCAGCAACAATCACAAAACACCCACCCAAACGTGATTTTACCTTTTTTTGTTTTTGAAAAGTAAATACAGCGAAAAAGTCAAATAAGAAATTGAAAAGTTGATGAATTTGATGAACAAAAACGTATAACCGAAGAAGGAAAAGAAAAGTTGGAAGGAAAAAACTTAATTGAAGAAAGAAATAGAAAAGTAACGGTAACAACTGAAAGTAAAAACTCTATAAACTTTAGTTTGTTTTGATTTTGAATATTCGAGTTGTGAAATATATACGAAGTGTATAAATATCCTATCTGTTTAATATCAGTTAATATTCATATTAATTTATGCATTTTAGCAAACATCAAGACACAAACTGTAGAGATTGAATGTATTCCTATATCAAACAATTTTATTACGTACTAATTTCTTTAACAAGCACCGTAGAAAGTTATTAAGGATCAGTGGTCTCCGAACATTGATCTGAAGTTTAAAAAAATTTAAACTTTTTATCTATGATCCTTAACAAAAATTATTTATTAAAAATATTATATTCGAATTATTAGCTTCATATCTTGATTCTTCTTTAAAATATTGAAATTTTTGGTGCAATTGTTGTGTGGTAGGAAGAAAGAAAAAAATTATAAATTCAAACATATATTCTGCTTAAACTCTTTCATATAAATATCTGTGAGTTGAGGTAAGGAAATAAAAAAGTAGTAATAAATGTGGCATGTGGGCGTTTCATACCGAGCGAAAATAGCCGGAAAACTTTTTCTGGCGTTGTAATCAAGCAAGTTTGGCAAAGAGTGAAGAAGAAAAGAAAAAAAACGAATTGGGCACAAGTGAAAATAGTTCATGAAGAAGTGAAACCAAGCAACTGATATCAAAAAGAAAGCCAGCCGCTGTTGAAAAGTTAAAGCTTTGTAAACAAAAAAGAAGAAGAAGCATTTCTGAATTAGATATAAATTCTAATATTAGTTACTAAAATTAAAGATCCACAGAAATAGCATTGAATAGCATTTTATGAGCGAAAATGCCACACTGTCTAGTTAGATAAAACTAAAGTTTGCAAAAAATCAGTTAGTTACTAGTTTGACACGTTAATTATGAATGTTATAGTCTACTTTTAGGGGTTTCAGCTCTGTTTTCTGGTTTTGAACACATTTTTGTGAAAATTTAGAATTCCTTGGCGAAATTTAGAAGCTATTTAATAAGTCCATGTTGAAGCCATCCATTTTTCTGTATTCACTAAATTAAGCCGAAACAACCGTATTGCTTAACGAACACCCAGAAGCCAGTCAAATCTATGAGAGATTTCAGAAGGCATGGAAAAAATTAATATACCAGCGCAACTGAAAAAAGGTTAGCACAGCAACCAGTTTCATTTGAATTAAAACTTGTTTAGTCTGAGCCTTCCGGGGAAATGTGCTAAAATGCCAAATACAGTAACAACAGCAACAGAAACAGCAACCGCCGTGACGCTGTCATATATGCCAAACTGCTGGCAATTCGGTGCCACACAAACAACAGCCATATGTGGCATGTAGACGTTTGTTTTTGTGGCATATGATTTGCTGGTGGCGAGAGCGTGGAGTTGAACGACATCTACATGTGCTGAATGTCAATCAGGCAATGTGTGGCTTTGGATGAGGTGTGCTGGCTGCCTGCAGCAGACGAGTCGGGAATTGACCCTCACCACCGGTGTTTATGCTTGAATGTATTAGTGTTACATTTTGGTTGAGATATATGAGGTAAGGATGTTGGAAAGCGACATGCACACCCAACCACGCGTCTATTATATAATATTTTTTTTTTTAGCAAAATTGGAAGAGCATGTAAATTTAGCAACATATGAGAGTGGCTGTTATGCGAAATTTATGTGTAGATAACTGTCCCAGTGCAGTTAGCGGTTGTTGGAGGGTTTAAATATACACATTTTTGTATTTATATTTAGTTGAGTAATATATACCTGAACCCCACAATGGTTCTTAATGTAAATGGCAATTTTAAAATGAACCGAAAATGTTCTAAAATTATACTCTGTGACTATGTTATGGATGACATATGCGTAGCAAGATATTTGCACTTGACAGCTGCTCAGTTACTTTGGATAAACTGTAATATTTTTGGCTATATTGACTCACTTACTTTTTTGTATATTTTTATAATATTTTAATGACTTTTGTATGTTTAAATGGTTTTTAATGTATATCGATATCATTTTTCTGAATATATGATTCCACTTAAGTAATTTAATTGACATACTACTTCCAATATGCAATCACAAAAGCGTTTTGAACAAAAACTTTCCCAGTATTAGCAGCAAAAGCTTGGAAAACGTCCATTCTTCGTTAACAAAACACATCAATCATTTCCCACAACGAAAAACAACTTGCATTTCGAACAGTTTCTTTGTAGCAGATTGTAGCTTGCGTTTTAAAATAACATTCACACATTTGCATATCTTTGCATAAATTGCAACTATTTTCGACTTTTATTGCCATGTAATTTGTGCAACATGCCAACTTGCAACAGACGAATACTTCATTTCTCATTTGACTCAATGAACTCAATACAGTTAAACGTGCATATATATGTATATACATACCTTAAATGAATGCATGCTCGTTTCCGTATTTTGATATTTTAAATGTCATTTATAGTCTGGCATGCAAATTAAGTTAGGAAAATGTGAAAATGTATCTATGTATGTACTCAATGCAAATGCTTTGTATGTGTGTGTGTGTGCTCTATTTAAAATTTCAGTACACAAAAAGTAATCGAGCATATTAGCAAACTGACTCGTATACGTCTGTTTGTGGGCATGATGTGGTTTGACATGGAAATGGAAAAGTGATAGACATATGTTTGTATGTATATTCAAGTAGTTATGAAATACATATGTATCTATATTCGTGTATCAAAACTATGGACTTTTACAGTTATATGTATAGTCATATGTACATATGTGTTGGCATGCAGTTTTGTTTACAAATCGTTATAAATAACATACATCATGGCATCAGTTATATACTTAAAGACTAAATTGGTGTAAATTCTGATGAACATGATCACATTATATAGCATATCCGGCTCAAGTAAGAGAAGTGTATTAGTAGTTAACATTTGAGGAAAAATTTGCAAAAATAATTTAATGAAATTCCGATTTAGTTTACAGTATTAAATGACAATTATCTCCAAGACGCCTTTGGAGGAGATATTTTTATAAAAAAGCGACTAAAAAATGTATAAAAAAACTGTAAAATATTTTAAATTTAAAACTTAAATATATTTTATAATTTTAAATATTTTAAATATATAGATATGAATCTTTAATAACAACCAAAGTTTTCCCTATTGACTGCACACCAAATGCACATAAATCATTCAAGCGTTATACTTAAAAAATCATTAGCAACTGGCAACATTTCTGTATACCAATCATACTTAATGTACATATACACACATCGCAATGCCATGGAATTACTAATTTCACCTTCAACTGGTGCGGTCAAGGCTTATATTGTAGACAAACAATAAAACTCACGCATTAAAGCAAATAAGTCGGGATTAGCACTAATGAAATCTAAGAATAAAGGAGAAAACAAAGCATAAAGCCACATGCTTGTGAGAACAACAAATAGGAAATAAATAAAAAAAATATGTAGAGGGTGTCTACAAACTGTGGGTGGTAAGCTTTCAAAACCCAGCGTCTGTTTTATTGGTGTGTATATTATCAATGTGAGTAGTTTAAGCTATTATGAGCAAACTACCTTCTCACTTTTAGTATATAAGTCTGTAATTGCATTAAAAATAATATATTTTATATATTATATTTTTTATATTTTCTTAAATTTCAAAAAAGTTTTATTCCGAACAATAATGCGATAATTTTATAAATCTATATCGATATTTTCAGCAGTATATTGTATTTGTCTACAAACTGAGCACAATAATCCCTCAGCAATAAATAATATATATGTACCGTTAAATATATATACCTAGAATATGACTATAAAATTACACCAATAACAAACTATCTAGTGTATCACTACAACAAAAACCAAATATGAGTGTGTGTTGACAGATATTTGAGCGCGTGTGTTTAAATCCCGGCTAAACAAAAACTCATTACTGAAAGCTGATACACACGAGCTGATAATATTTGCTACATTTTATGTATACATATGTGTGCGTATGTGCGAGAGTATGTGCAAAGATAATCTTACTCTTGTAGTTTTGTTGAGTATCCGAGCTTGTGCACACTCATTCATTCACATACTGCGTATTTAATAAATATCTGCCAATACATATATGTATATGTATGTATGGATTTGTTTGTATGTGTGTGTATGAAAATACAAATCTCGTACAGGTGCTTAAGCGTCGTTAATCCTACTTATTTGTATCGCAAAAATAAGCAAACTCACACTAACACTTGTGTGCACACGTGCATTCCGAGCAGAGCAAAACAAAATGTGCAAACTTAAATATATTATAAAATTTTGCTAGTGACTGGAATTGCACCGGTTAAAGAGTAGTTTGCAGCGAGGTGGATAAATCTTTGAGAAATTTAAGAATTTAGTTTTGCAATTGCTTCATCGGTTATAACTATAATAGAATCTTCAAAGCTGCAGTAACTTGTGATCAAATTTTTAGTACTCCATTCTCGAACTATCGTTTACGAGTTTATTTACTTTAATATCACTTTTAAAACCAACTTTCACTTCTCATATATTTTGTATGGTATTTTAGAAAGTTCAATAGCATAACGAAAATCATTAAATGTAGTATAAGTGTGTTGGGGTAAATCCTGAACCGATTTCACACATTCTCGTCACCAAGTTACATTATATCCACGAATATACGCTCATTTTCTTCTAATCTGCTAAGGTAACCCATATACTATTTATCGATATATATCGTATAAAACTCACCGTATGTTTGAAAAACCTAATATTAGGTATATGGTATATATGGCCCGATTTTCACAATTTTTGACACAGTGGCGCAATATTTAAAACAAAAAGTTGCTTCGAGTTTCTGTAAAGTAGCTGAGGGATTTACTGATTATTTTGGTAACAAATTAGCCACAGACACTGAGATCTTCATATGCGATCTAGGGCCCTTGAAAAGTTATGGTCCGTTTTCGACAATTTTTAAATGAGCGATGTAAACCCCCCAACGCAGTATTCGAAAAAAGTTTTATTTCGATATCTTCATTGTTAGGATTTATATATTACAATGTGAATGAATTAGATTGAATTTAAAGTGGAGTTATATGGGAAGTAGGCATGGTTGTAAACCGAATATATAATAACTATAACAAATTTGGTTGAAATTGGTCGAGTAGTTTCTCAGATATGGTTTTTGATGCCTTAAATGTGGAAAATATATGTAATATATATGTATATATAAAATTTATAATTCCCCAGTCCTTCTTATTCTGAAAATTATGTTTATAATAAAAATAATATATGCACATCTATAAATATATGATACATATATTCTAACCGCAACCTTCTAATGTTCGCTGTATTATCGCTATAAATAACTTTGCCTTCCATATTTGTACACCACATCTTTTTCTATATTCCTTTACAAAATACACCCTACAATCTTTATTTTTAGCAAAAATCACTTTAAACACACACCGTGAGCTAACTAAAAAAAAACACCCCTCAATAGAGGGCTTTTAAATACAACGCATGTGTTGGTTACTCTTGAGTTGATTGAAAATCTTTGTGAACATGAACATGAATGTGACATGAATGCGAGGAGATAGAAATAAAAAGAAAATTTAATGAATGGCATACTACCGGAAGGTGGAATAAAGGTGCGAACAACTCAAACTGAACAGCACTCAGCGCTTCAATAAATGCAGACACAAAAACCCACATATACATATATTCACATACCGAAAATAGCGCAATTGTTATGTGTGCGTGTGTATGTCAGCCTTCACCCTCACCCAAAGAACCTTTTCTTGAGGCTTAGAAATTACCTGCAGCACAATCTCAGCGAGAATCCCCAGTCATGAATGAACAAACCAAATTGACTTCAGTGTCTTTGCTGCGACTTCTCGGTTGCACGCAACGCAGGTTGTGGCAGCGCAAGTAAGCGCTGTGTACGCAGTTGCCAACATGCGTGACGGTGACTACGTTCGAGTGCACATTGCTGAATCCGCAGTGTACCATAAAAACGAAATCAAAGTACGACTCTTTAAGCTGAGTTATTTAAGACATGGCGCTTCTGTTTCTTTACGATGATCCTTGTACAATGTTATGAGTTAGAGGGTTCCTTCCTTCAACACCTGCTCACACAATGTACTTAGATATTTTATGAAGTCATATATATATATTTAATATGTCTTTCATGCGCGGAAGAGAAGTCAGCACTGTGTCCTAAAGAAATCCTAAATTGTAATTTCCATGAAAATATTTTGGTTTCTCTTTAAATAGCTACAATTTATTCAATATTAAACTAATATTATCTACATTCTCATATCCATATCTGTATCAATACTAATAAAGCCTTCAAATATATGTTACTGATTTTAAATAATTTTAGCGGAAAATGCAGCAAGAGAATACTGCGAAGGAAGCTCATATGAAAAAGTGTAGCATACAATTAGGCTGTTATGATAAATAAATAGCAAGAAAATGAACTATATGCTATTAAATATAATTTAGAATTGATGCGAAATAATGAAATACAAAATTATATTAGTTATTATAACGTAAGCTACCTAAAAAATATATTTTCCACTCCTAAAATTTGATAAGAAAAATATATTTCCATTATTTTTATATATCTAGTCGGTGGTATTGTACATTTAACAAATTCACAAAATTTTAATTAGTCTTAAATTACTTGAATTTTGAAGAGAACATCATCATGTTACAGTCCCTGTATGCGCATCTCCAATGGAAAATGTCTTGGCTACAGTGGCACGCGATTAAAAATCAATGGGTTTTCTTAATACTATGCTATAAACTAATACGGCTATGTAAACTGACGTGGCGCAACACCAAAAGCTCCGTCAGGATCGGGAAGGACCTCTCTGAGCCGTTCGATACCAAACGAGGTTTCAGACAGGGTGACTCACTGTTGTGCGACTTCTTCAATCTATTGCTGGAAAAAATAATACGAGCTGCAGAGCTAAATAGAGAAGGTACAATCTTCTATAAGAGTGTACTGCTGCTGGCGTATGCCGATGATATTGATATCACCGGAAGCAACAACCGCGCCGTTTGTTCTGCGTTTTCCAGACTAGATAAAGGAGCGAAGCGTATGGGTCTGGTGGTGAATGAGGACAAGACCAAATATCTCCTGTCATCAAATAAACACTCAGCGCACTCGCGTCTTGACTCACACGTCACGGTTGACAGTCATAACTTTGAAGTCGTAGATAATTTCGTATACCTGGGAACCAGCATCAACAACACAAACAATGTCAGCCCCGAAATCCAACGCTGAATCACTTTTGCCAACAGGTGCTACTTTGGACTGAGTAGGCAATTGAAAAGTAAAGACCTCTCTCGACGAACCAAAATCAAACTCTACAAATTGCTCATTATTCACATCCTGATGTATGGCGCTGAAGCGTGGACGATCACAACATCCGATGAGAAAGTGACCTGGCTTCACTTGGTGTTTCCAGTTGGCGCCAAAAAGTAAAAAGGAGAAACGAGAGGCGCGCTCTGGTGGATTCGGCTATAATCTCTTAAAGAGGTTCCGACGCCAAATATATATATATATATATATACATATATATATGCTATATTGAATGTATTTAGAAATCTTGTGAATCCAGTAATAGATAAAAGACAGGGGGTTATCCTTAAAAAAAAATTATTGTTGATGATCTGAAATGTATGCTACATTTTTTGAATCATTACACAAGGTTTATGCTTCAGAGTCTTCAAAAAATATTTTTTCAAGTCAGTTTTG
Source organism: Zeugodacus cucurbitae (assembly GCF_028554725.1). NCBI lineage: Eukaryota > Metazoa > Arthropoda > Insecta > Diptera > Tephritidae > Zeugodacus > Zeugodacus cucurbitae. Next base: position 12,749,264 of record NC_071667.1, read on the forward strand.
CACGCAATTTCGATTACTACTACGCATTTATTACTACTACGATTTCTAACTCAGTTAGCGTATGCACTATTTCCTACTAGCTCTTCAGTGTCACCAAGCACTATACTGTCCGCATTCCACAAAGGGTTAATGCGGTAAAATCACAATGGAAATTTTGTTTACCACAGCAGTTGGCTAGCAGTCTACCAGATGCAAATCGAGAATTGTTCGGTTAAGCAAAGTTGCCATATCAGTGCAGAGACATAAAGACACACGTGTGATAAGTGTAGGTGTGGTACACCCTCAGGAGCATTGGTTGCGGTTGAACTGTTCTATTTGCTGGTGTCACAAGAACACGTGCACATCAGACGAATGTAATTCTGTGTAGATATCTAAGTGTGTATATATGTAGATTTTTTAATACCAACAAGCTCACATATATATATACATCTATATTCCCATAGTTACTATATGGATTACAAGCACACATATAAGCGGTTCAATGCTTACATATATCTGTATGTGAGCTATTTGGTAACGCTACAAAAGCATTCCGACGTCTCGGCATGTTTTTGTGCTTTCGTCTACATGCCATAGGAATGGGCCACTTTACGAATTTACGAATTGTGTTGTTTTATTTGCATGTACTACTCTTTTACCATTTTACCATTTAAGGGAATTTCGGCTGAACTATTTATCTGTTCAACTGCCACCGGCATATTGGTGTCTATGGGTTTGTGATAATCACTGCAATAAGAATTGATGTTTGCTGTTGCAGATAACGGCATCTATGAGTTCAAAGCAGATAGGTGTAATATGTGCAACATGGATGAGTAACGAAAATGTCACCTTTTCCATAATGAATTCCGATTTTCCAACAATTCGAGTAAAACTAATGTGAATGATACAGTTTAACTAGGGCCTTTTTTCGAGTTATTGTCGATATTGTATGTCAAATAATAGAATATGTAAGAAATTCTACTATGAAAACTCCTCTCAATTCTTTATATTTTTATTCTAGTGCATCTCCAGATAGCTAAAATAATCTGAAAACAAATTCAGAAACTACGTTATATGAGAGTCTCGAACAAATGCTTGTAATAAGCTCTATATTAAGCAAGGTAGCTCTATATAATGAAAAAGTGTAGCATACAAGTAGGCGGAGAGTTCTATTCTAAACTCATGTTGATAGTTTTAGGTGTTAAGTATAATAAAAAGGAAGGAACACTACCATAATATATTCTTCAAAAGACTATCGTCTGGGTATAATTCAGAATGGATGAGAATTATAATCTGAATCTGATAAATTATCAAAGTTATTACAGTAGCATACGCGCAAGCAAAGATATTTAAAAAAACTGTCTTTTTATTCTAATTTTTCAAATTTTTTATATGTTTTTTTAAATACAAAAACTGATTTTTAATTTATTAATATTAAACGATTTAACGATTAATTAATTAACGATAATGTATTAATATTAACGATTTAAATACTTCAAGCGCACGAGATTCAATAAATTTCAATACAAACAATTTCAAGTATTTTACAAAAATGAAATATAAGCAATTTCGTAGCCTATCAAAACGCTCAAAATCACTGTCATACGAATTGTATCCACTTAAAATGTAATAAAATATAAAATACGTGGAATTAAAAATTAAATATACAAACGCATAAAGCTGACAACGCTCAGCTTGGTAAAAAGAACCAAAAAAAAAAAAATATAAAAAAAAACTAAAGTGTGTCCAACGCGAAATTGATTTTAAATTGATGAACGATTTATAAGGCTGCGCCCCTTCCCATCCATTCTGTTTTGTTGAAAGCAACGAATTTCACTGAAGCAGCAAAATCGCAAATGTTGTTAAAATGGCAGGCGTTTAAAATATCTCCATTGACCGCCTCCAGCAAAATGTAGCAGCAGCAGTAACTTAGCAGCAGGGAAAGCACAGCTGCGTCTTGCACATAATAATCATCATAATAAAGCGTTATTCAGAAAAATCACTGAAATCTAATAAAAAAGAATTTATGAAATCAATAGATTATTACTTTTTAGGGCGTTTCACTTCATATTTGGCTGCCAGTGTATAATTTAAAAATTACTCGTGTGGAAAATTCAATGAGTGGCGACGAAAACGCAGAAAATAGTAAAAAAAACGGTTGGATGGTTGGCAACGAGAAGATTATGGGGCTGTCAACCTGTCCACGAGTTTTTGGGACAATGTGGCTGGCAAGGTTTTGTTTAAATGGTATATGTATAGTGACAACTTAATAATCGCTGATGAAGTAATTGAAACAAAATTCTAGTTTTATATATTTAATAATTTTAAAAATATTTGAAACTGTTGGCAAAAAAGCTAGCATATGATATTTTGAGTTCAGAACACATCACATCATATCACTTCGATTACAACACATCTCTTATTTTTATATCATATTACAATATGACACATCATATCATGTACATATTATTTAACATTTTCGCACCGCACACAACATTTTTCATCGATTATATCTCTACTTATGGTTCACACGATCACATCGTATTATCTTTATTTTACATTGAATCATATCATATGATGCCCACTCATGTTATACAACGCCTTTACATATGTTAACACCTCTTTCTCAATCTATCATGTCATATCATCACATGTCACATCATATTAATTTTTTTATATATCGTATGATATATTGAGTTCATTCCCTCAAATCACATCACATCATATCATATCGATTACATCACGTCTCTCATTGTATATCATATTACAAGTGACTCATCATATATCAGTGATTTGTCATCTCAATATGTCCATTTAATACACTGTCAAATTGTTCGCGGTCACATCACGTTGCTTCTCACTCAATAACGTGTTAATATTAAAACTAGAATCACATCATTTGTAATATCTTCTTTTCCTGATGGCATCACCTCTCCATCTATCATATATATTATATCCCATCACACAATCATTATAGCATGAAATCATATCACAGAAGCTAGCCTAAACTAATGTTTCTAATATGCATCCGAGTATATCACATACATACAATGCATTTAATACGCATACTGTGATATATATAATAAAATACTGTGAGAGTCTATGCATATGCTTGCATATTTTATTTTAGTTTTAGAAATATTAATGATATATACGAAATATGTCTGAGACGCTTACTCATAAAAAATACTTGTGTATTCTTTACCCATACACTACTCTCTTATATACCCACGCATATGTTTACATGCTTATATACTTTCTTAATCCACATTTGTGTGCAGCAATGTCTGCTCACACTTCTCTTTGTTACTCTAACTGTAGTCTAGCAAACAAAAGTAAAAAAAAAAAACAAAAAAAACAAAAAAAAAAAAACATATAGTGAAAGATAAAGAACGTAAGAACGAAGCAGAAAAATCTTTGCCAACAACTTAATGGCACAGCAACTTCAATGGATGAAAAAAAAGAAGAGATTACAAATAAATGCAGAAAATGAAAAATACTGATGGTTATGTCATCTCTGTAATACTCAACAACTTGCAACGAGGTAAACAAAGTGGAAACACGAATGATTCAGGTGACAGTGCTGTTGAGTGATGGTTGAGCATAATTGAAATGTCACAGCTATTTGGCCGAATAGTTTCTAAAACTTCAGTAAATGAAGTTTAAGACTTTTTATACAAAAAAAAAATGTTGGCCGTCGCTAGCTACTACTTTTGACCATCTTTCTGGCATTTTCAGTTGAGAATAAGTTTGGGATGCAAACAGATCTCAACAAATATTTTGTTGGGTTAATGTTGACACAAATGTCCAAGATCGATATAAAACGATTTAATCGACCAGTGCTTGACCCTAGATGCATCTATTGGAAAACGGCGGAATCAACATATATGTACATATATATAAACTAACTTTAATACGTACTTATACATATATAAATAAAGTAGAAACTAAATGACTGCAGTATAGTCGGTATAGCATATGTAGTATTACATTTTCCTCTAGTCAAAGGTAGTTCTGAACAATTTTTGCTGTCTGAGTACACAACCTAAATTTTTTACAAGATCTAAGTGATTCTTATAGCAAATTGGCTTGTGTAGAGAATTTTATTGAAGCCTGGGTGGCAAAGGAAGACAAGTACCATTTCGTTTGTCATATGATATATATAAATATATGTGGGATCGGTACACTCGACCGTACAGTCAACCAGGTCCAGTACAAAGTAATAATTACTAAATAATACACCCTTGACCAAAATATGATAGACAACCCACTACTGCCGAACTGACAAGGACAGTCGAAATTGAGAGTCCACCAAGTTAAGTTATATTTTCTGCAAGTTAAATTTCATAAAACTAATTATTAACCAAACTAATATTTTATATAAGTGAACTTACGCCGTTATAAACAAATAAGAGTTTTATTAAATAAAGAACCCACATTAATATATATATAAATCCATTGCTAAAACACACACAAAAAAATGTGTTATAAACAAGTAAAAATTCATTTGTGTACATTGGTCAAATTGTTCGTAAAAAATGAAAACATAAATATTACGATGAATTGCGCCAAGACACCTGCAATAACCGCAAAACTTTAAATTGTTGCGATGTAAAGAATAAATGTATTGTATATTTGTATGTATGCCATACACACACACACTTCGAACACATGAGCCAAGAAATAGCTGTGACACATCGAAAGGACAACATGGCAACCTTAATAAATGAAAACACACAAATACATACGTATCTCTGTAGCTATACAAATAAGCAATATGAAAGTATAATCGATTTGCAACAACAACAATAACAACACACACACACAAAAATTGTAAAAGTAGCGGCAGCGGCAGTAAAGCTTTGCTTTGAAATCGAATTGCTACACGGGATAAAGTTAAATATATGTATGTATAAGTAAATGTAGGATATATAAAAATAAATTTCAGCGTCTTGCAGGTGTAGTATGTGCTTGTGTTGTAAAACCAATTTTTCTTCGCAGCTTTATCGTACATTGTGCTCATTTTTCAATTTTTCTTTTCGTTTGAAATGCCGTGTTTTGCTGTTATTGTTGTAGTATGTTCGCTGCTCTTGGTGCTAATATCGTTCTTCTACTGTACTGGCTGTATGTCTGCTTTTGTTGTTGTTGCGTTGTATATATATGTTCGCAATTCTTAATATTGTCGACTGCGGTTACTGTCACCTTTTTACATTCATTTATGTTCATTGTTGCTGTTGTTTCAGTTATATTCACACCGTCGTATATGTGGTGTTAGAATCCTCCAAGCAATTTACTTCTAAATTGATGAAATAAATTTTCCAACACACTTAGTTTTCTGAATTAAATTTCATTCCGTTTTCACGTCAGCTTTTGGGCAATAGCCAGCGGAAATTCTAACAAATAAATACATATGTATATGTGTATATATAGTATATATAAATATATATTTATTTCTATACACGTATATTTATATACATTTCTAGACACTTTTAAAGCAATATAAACAGCAGACAACTATAAAATAAATTTTCGTTCGAATATATAAGTAAAGATACTCTTACGAGTATATATATTTTCGTGTATATATGCGTGAATATTTATTTTTTGTCATTACAGACAAGACATTTATTTTAAAGCTTAAACGAAGAACAAAACAAAAGACAAATCTAATGAAGTAGTATATGCAAAGTTGAAAGCCCCACTCAATTTCCATTAACCAAACAGTCATGTAGTAAATAGCTTGGCAGGGCAATGTACTGTCACATTCTGTCAATGTTGACAACTACATTTGCTCACATTTGACACCTTGTTACATTTCCGGTGCTTTTTGGCAGTAATGTATGGGCTGCTTGGCACCAACACACACAGATATTGGTTTAAACAAATGTATAAGATATAACATTTATTTGGTAATAATGTGAACATTTCATAAATTATTTGTTTAAATATATTTTTAGAGGCATGGAAATTTGTATTAATAAACGATATAGAGCATATCCAGACGGCATACAATAAATGCACAGGAAAAAAAATTCCACAATTTTCTTGAATAGTGAAAATCGCCGAATCCGAAGTCCATTTAAGCCCATCACAACAGGGTTTTGACATAGCCACAGAAAACCAAGATGGCGGAAAGCGTTTTCAAAACATCATCGGATTCGTTTGAAACTTGTTATTCGGGGGTTTTCAGGTTCGTTGATTGCGAATCCGTTATCGATTTTTCAAAATTCAAATCGGCGGATGCAATATGGCGGGTTTTTAAAATGTGTCCACCATATTGGTTCGCTTTTTTGAATTTTTGAAAAGTAACGTCAAATTCGTAAACAGCGACCACGAGAACCCCGAGCGATTCCAATGAATTTTACAAAATAGTTTCTGCCATATTGGAGCCGCCATTTTGAATTCTTCAAAACCGACATCGCATTCGTATTCAGCGACCTCGAAAACCCCGTAGTAACAAGCGATTCCAATGATGTATTAAAAATGCTGATCGCTTTAGTGGTTTCCTGTGGTTATGGCAAAACACCTGATCTGATCTGATGTTTAATGGACTTCGAATTCGCATTCAGCGACCCCTAAAACATAGGGCACACATAGTAAAACCCCCAGGTCATGACAAACATTTTTTTTCTGTGGCTATGTTATTGTCTATATTATATGAACATAACAATGGTGAGTGCCAAAACTTCAAAATATCCAACTCAAAAATGTGATAATAAACAAATGATAATCAACGCGTGCAGAATATATAAATTATTAGACACCAGGGAGCACAAAAGAAAAAAAGTGAAAAAGTTATGAAATAGATCACAAGAGAGTTGAGTTGTCTCACTTGAAATAACTATTTTCAAAATTTTCATATTAACCATAATAGTTACTGGCGGCAGCGCTTAGCAGGTAAGCTACTTTTGTGGGGACGCATACAACCACATGTGTGTTATATATATTTTTCCATGTATATGTGTGTGTCTGTTTCCAGTTACCTAACCAACCAAACATAAAGCCACTTTGATTTATGAACCACTAATCGCGCAGTTTATGGCCTCAGCTTTACAGCGACACCAAGGGTTATGCAATATACCATTGTCTAGGTATGTGTTTGTAACAGTTCATAGATAGCAATAATATATACGTGAGCTGACTAATTTTATTTTGGCAAAAATATCGTATTTCAGTTAAGCGTAGCAAATCCGCAACTAAACCAATGCATTTACTGAAATTTGTTGCGAATAAACCCAAATATACGCACACATAGGTATATATATGTGTATGTATATATATATTGTACCATCTGCTTGCTGTTGCGGCTACTTTGGCGTGTGAAAAAAGGATAATAGCAATCAGTTAGTTGCGCATTAAACTCATACGCTTAGTTGGCTAAAACACAAGCCAAACACACTCACACACATATATACACATGTATGTATGTGAGTATAGACCGTTACATAATAGCCGCTCATGCGTTTGCTTAGCTCGGTCTGGCAGCTTACTCAATTGACCTAGTTGTAAAATAAAATGCTTGAAAATAAATTTTGTGTAGGATAAAATAAAATTATCCCCATTCAATTGAATGCATTCTGGCTGGCTGTTAGGCCTTGTTGAGCCTTCACAATACAGATTCAACGTGTGGTGTGAGCGGATCTATATATAGCCTATTGTAGCTAAATAATATTTACTGCAATTACGAACGCAATTTTGAGCGCATTGTCATGTCAGGACTTCCGCTTCCGTGCCAAACACCCAGCTGGTATAATTTGTATCAGAGCCTAGTTTAAGCAATAAACATAACTGTATACATATATCTGTGTTGGAGTGTGTGTATGTGCGCTTGAGTTAATACTATGTAGTGTTTGCGCGTTACTGTGCCGTAATAATTTCGCAAATGCAATAAATTTTGTTTAATGTGCAATTTATGGGACACCATTTAATTAGTTTAGCTGCCACCAGTCGAGATGTGTGTTTGTGTGTATGTGTCGGTGTGACTATGGCTATTTGCTAGATTGCACAGTTGAATGTTTAGTTATTTGTCCGCCTGATAGCAACAGACAAGCGAAACCAGTATATTATTCACCGACACCTGGGAATAATAATATACTCAGGCACTCAAGCTGTGCTACATGGCGTATACGTTACTTAGCTCCATACATATGTATATGCTTATAATTGTATAACTCTGGTCAATACATATACTACATACCATATTTGTATTTGTAGCTGATACTCTTCATCGTGCTACAAATTTAGTTTCTATGGCATATACATATATATATATGCCATCCCAAGTCATTAGACTTTCTAAGCACATACAAATAACTATATATTTACATATATGTATATGTATATGAGTTCTTTGCTAAAAGGCTGCTAGAAAATAAAAGAGAAAGAAAAAGTAACGGTATTCCATATAATTTAGTAAATTGTTGTTGACAGCGATTATTGGCACAATGCGTAATTATGAAAAGTGAAGCTTAGAGAGGCTGTTAGTGGCGTTAAGTTGATTGGTGATAAATAGAGTTTCCTCAGTACACGGTACACGGTACAGTAAATATGCCAGATTTGAATAATTGTAAAATAAATTTTTTTAAAATATTTTTACTTATAGCCTTTTCACACAGGAGCTGATAGATCAATTAATCGGCCTCTGCTCGATTAAAACGCTGATTTAGATAGATTTACCTTACAAAAAAAATCTCATTTTACTACATTAATTTTTAATTGAAATCTAATTGACTCAAAAATGAAATGCAATTCTACGACAAAGACCGTATTTGTAATTATATATACGTTACTTATCTGCCAGTTGTTGTTCACGCTACACGATGTCGCCGCTGGAAATTAATAAAAAATAGCAATCAGTTGCAGTGTGAAGGGCAAAAACTGGTTTCTCAATCAAAGTTTTAATTGATCAATTAATTTGGCTGTGTGAAAAGGCTAGCTCTACTCATTACTCATCTCACTAATAAACTGTAAAGCAAAACATCAAAGCTTAAAAGCTTTAACTTAGTTCGGTAAAGTTGACAGTGCGAAGTTTGTCTGCCAGAACAATTTTCGTAAAATTATGCACTGACTTTTAATTTTTCCTGGATAACATGCCTGGTTATTTTAAAACTCAAACCCCTTTCGCCTCATTTTGCACAGTGTATTAAATAGTAAAAATCGAAATACGAGTATGTTTTAGTATTCGCGCCACGCTAAGCTTTGTGTCTTCATTAAAATTTAATGTTCCATCCGATATACAAAAACCAGCAGCAGGAGTTATATGTGTTTTGTTCGTGCGCCTAAATGTAGGCTATGATAAAGTGTCTTGCCATTGCTCAGCACCTATTTCTTTCTTCGCGGCTATCTGTTGCCTGGAGACGCCATCAACGACGACATTTGCGGTGTTGAAAAATTGCAGACATTAAATTCGGTCGCTGTGATTATTTGTGTTTTGGTTTTTTGTTGCGCTGCGGTAGGCACACACACAGACCAAAGCAATTGTGCTGCTCATCTTCGAGCATTCAACTTGTGCTTTAACTTTTTTCAAACTTGTTTGTGACATTTGTTACATGCTGTTATAGTGCCGCCATTTTGCGTGCTTGCGATTAGATGTTATTGCGATTTATCTGGCTACTCAACAACTTGGGAGATATAAGAGAACCACGAGAATTGAGTGGAAAAAGGTTTTAGTTTGCTGTGAGTTCAGATAAAAACATTTTTGGAATAAAGCTAACTAAAGATAACGCGGAAATTGGCGGATCGAATTTCTTGTAGTAACTCTTACACTTACTTAAGAACATCGCATTTAGGTTTTCTGCCATAGTTGTGCGAAATAGAACAAGGAGGGTACAATTTGCCTTAGTTTATATTTTATTGTGAGTTATTTTTATTATAACCGTCTTATTCATCATATTTTATTGTAATAATATTTTATCTCATGATATATTTATCTCTATATTTTTTATATCATAAAATATTTTTAAATAACTCCACCTTTTTTTCTCATATTCGAAATGAATGCACAATAGTATAGTATGTTAATAGTTTACGATATAGTTTTATATCTCTGATAATTAATATATGTGATCTTGCAAGAATATTCTTCAAAATCCAGCGCTATAAAAATTGTGTGTACAAGTCTTTTCATATTTCTATTACAATTTAGTCTTATATAACTTTTACTTACACACTCACTCACATGAATACCTTCATAGCAACAACTAAGCTGTTTATTCACTATTTATTATTACCTAATTGTTGTCAACCAACTTTGTCCTATGCCCATTACCTTTGTTCTAGCATGGGTTATACTAAACATTTGACTTTATTGTGCCATCGACTCTTCATTGTGCGGCTTTGTCATTGTTGTTTCACATTGTTGTTTACTTATGCTTATTACCGTGTTTATTACAACAAAATCAGCAATAAAGTGCAACAACAAGCCATACATACGCAATCAGGCATAAAACCACTACTGTGTGCGGTGTACCCATGTGGGTGTGTTTGAGTGTTTGTGTAAACTCTTTGTTCTTCGTTTGTTGTCGGGCAATTGAATGCTTTTGTTTATTGAGCTGAGGCGTGAACTTTCGATTTGCCCATTTAGATCAATTGCTGGAAAATTTTTATTTGGTGGCAACTATTGAGTTTTGACATTTCATCGTAAAGTACTTAGCATATTGTTTGCTTGTGTAATACGCGATAGTTTTTACTTCTTATTTTCCCTGTTGACCTAAATTACTTGGTAGATTAGTTGTGAATATTACTTTTGTTACTCATATTACAGGTAAAAGTGACTAGAAATGGGTAACTTCATTATATTCGATTGCGCTTTATAGACTTTTTATTTTTTTGCTGCTTGTAATGTTGGTTTATAATAGCTTGTTCATAGCTGAAAACGGTAATGTACTGTACCACAGTTAATATAAGTCAAATCACATGACTATGGTGAGTAATCAACTCTATTCTCTTGTTACATTAGGTCACCTAAAGTTCATTCAAATAAAGTGGTGGGACAGTATAGGGTATTGGATATTTTTAGGACAAGTGATTTTAAAGGTTTGGATATAGCATATAGTATAGTCTGAGTTTATATTTATATATAAATATATCTCTCCAGGTTTTTACTGTAAATTTATATATTCTCTTGTGTTGAAGCATTAAAGACGAAGTAGTTTGGAATGTTTTGAAAATTGTATAAGCTGAGTATCATAAAGGTTTAGAGCACTACTTTTAGCCGCATTCATTCTAGTAATAAGAAATTTCGTCGGCATTGACTCCACATTGTTGGAAGGATCTCATTTTCAATGAGCTGCTAAAGCAAAGGAATCTGAATCTGAGAAATTAGGGTTCCATTAAGATGCATCCTGCTGTCGGCTTAGGTTGACCTCACGTGCCCTCCCTGTAAGGAAATCAATGAAACAACTACTTATTAATATCAAATTAAAGTTTAATGTATAAACTGAAAATTTATTATATTCAAATTTTAAAATATAATTAAAACACATTTTTATGTTTGAAATATAATGTAAAAAATCGAATTTCCCTCTTTCTCTATCTTTTCAGGTGAGTTATTAGGAAATAAAGCGCAAAATATTTTCACTTGGTTTGTGTATACACATCTAGCATGTTGACATAAATGAACTAAAGAGGTAAATATGTATTTATATATATTTATATTGAATGCGCTTCAATACAATACAACGCTCACATCTAGAACTTGCTCTCGTTGGCACTTGTGAGTAACAGGTTTATAGAAAATTATATTAACTGGCAATATTGTTGTATATTTGAAGAGTGCAACACTTTAGAGAATACTTCGAGAAGCAATAAGCAATTATGTACAAAATTGTTGCATATTACAAGAGTATTGGCTGAGCTAACGGTACATTCTAATTGCGTATGTGAAGTATGTAGATATTTGCAAAATGGAAACTATAAGTACGTATGTAAATAGGCATGAGAGTTAATTGCATATGTAGAAATTCCTAGAAATATATGGTATATGTATCTATCTGTGTATGCCATTGATGGGGAGCTGTACGGTAATGCAAAACTCATGCTGTAACTAATTTAAACCCATTGTAATTACTTAATAACATGTTGCATATTCATGAATTTCTTGTACAATTGAGGTGCACGTACGCACACATACACAGTTAGCTAAGCCGAGTACTAGTCGCAAGTGCAATTAACTAGACTTTATATACATATATACTCATATTGATTACGAGTGGCATACTCGTACAATGTTCACTGCGACAAGTGGCAATGTAGACATACACTCCACTTATGTACCGGCATTCATACTTACATATAGCCTACATATGTATAAAGGCAAATGAATAAACATGTGTGCATGTGGAGGAAAAAAGTTAAAAAGCCTATTGCCAACATGTGTCTGTACAAATATGTTTCCATTTTTGTTATGGCGGGCTGCTGCGTGTCGGCAACTAATTGCTACAATCAATGAATAATTAATGTCGCTCATAAGTGTCTGGCTGGTATCATAAATTTACACAAACATTAATGCTAAAAGCGACAAGTGCAAAGTACACATACTCGTATGTACCAACACATGCAATTGTGTGTTTATTTATTGTTCAATAATTGCACAACAACTTTGTTACATTACACATGCGTGTTTAAAGCCTAAAAGCATTAACACTATGCATAGGCAGAGGCTTAGTAGGTATATGTTTTCGTAGGTTCACAATTAATATCAATACCGGATTTCGTATAATTTCTTGTGCTTTGTAGACAGCAGATAGCCTACAAGGCTCACAAATGCTTTCCTATGGCTTAAACTATTGCATACTTGAATTTGTGTGACTATCCGATAAATTCCCTTCGCCTTTGCTTTCTATTAATTCAAATTGAATTGACCTAAGCTCAGAGACATTATAATTAGTATTAAAGCTCATTAAAAAAAGCAATACAAAATGTTTTCAATACTAAAATTTCATCTAAATAATATTTTCTCAGACACTGATTAAAACATAAGTTTTTACATATCTTTCAAATAAACTGTATTACGAGCGATGAGAGACAGTATCTGTTTAGGATTTTATTCAGGGTTTAATTACAAATATTTATTTGATTGTGAGGTTATTCTTCAAATTATTTTAAATTTTCCAGTTCGTATCGGTATATTGGATTTTACTGGGGATCAAAGCATTGCCTTTAATGAGATAGAGATAAATATTAATGATTAACAAATTTCTTTCAGTAACAGCTGAAATTTGACAGATTTTTAGCTAATAAAAGAAAGTTTGTCTGGGTCTTCGATAGTTCCATTAACTGTCTTAAGATCAATACTGTCAAAATGAAACCATTTTGTAGAATGTGAAGTAAATAAAACTATCCGTCAAATAATACTAACGAATCAAACTAAGTTGCATTAAAGGGTTACATGGGTTTTTTCGCGTAAAAATTGCCTATTTTCAATATTTTTTTTTCATGTAAAAAAATGATTTATTTAATTCAAACTTTTTTTTGTCTTATACATAGATACATATTTAAAGAATAATTTCTGAAATTTTCAAAAAAAAAAGTAAAACTCCTCTATTGTGCTTCCGCGTTGTTAACATAACTCCTGACAGGTTCATCCAAAATGAAAAAAACAAAAATAAGTGTTTTAGGTAAGACCATAATCGCGTGCTTGAACGAAGAAAAAATTGAAATTGAAAAAAAAAATCTTCGTTCAAGCACGAGTAAATGTATCTCGAACACGTGTTCAAAATTTCATCAATATTTTTTTTTAATAGTAAAACAACCCCACTATATAACATTCACCTCCGCCAATGAGTCGATAATATGCATATTCATAGAATTTATACACATATGTATATACACATGTTCCTGTGTATTTTATTTGTTCGACTAATAGCTTTTCGTGTTATTCCCTTTTTTCATACTTCAATTTTTTTTTTGCTTTACTTTTTATTCACATTTGTGGTAATTTGCATTGCCACATTCGCATGTTGCAACCGTATATATTCAGTGACAAATGAAAAAGTCAATATATTCTTGGGGCAACCACATACAAATACTTTTGTAGTATTCTGTGTTTACGAATATAAACGGCTTACATGTCTGCATACACACACACCCACTCACTCCCACTCGAATTTGCAACGTGTAGTTATCTTATCAAATGCATGTAGCATTATTCGAAAAATATAATGGGGTTGTATAACTACCTGGCCGGCAAAGGTTCAATAGTTCAATGCAGCAAATTGATACACATGAAATGTTATTAATGCCAGTATTAATAAATAATTTATAATTTTATTGAAGTGGGAGATTTACATGCATTTATGGCACAAGGAGGGTGTGTACCTATGACTGCTATGTGAAAATAGTATGCAATATAATTTGAAGCAGTGTAATAAGGAGGAGCAAGAAAAAAATAATCGCAACGACTGAAAAATGCTGATTAAATTTATTACAAGTGTCAATGTGGAATAATTTTCTCATTACTATTTTCTAGGTGCTTTATTGTTAAATTGATTTTTTATACATGACAAGATTGAGTAGATAGGAGGAGTGAGCCTTCGAAGAAGTTCAAAATCAGCTATTAATACCTGAAAATATAATTGAGGATTTTAAACAGTATTTGCTGGAAATAGCACAATCTCAAAGGAAGTTCAACTTATTGAACTCAATAACTCCCTCATAACTTATATAGTAGACCTGGTGGCAAGCTCTTAAGTTTTCGCCACATTTTCAGCGGTTTTTAGGCTTTCACAAGATCACATGCTTTTGGAGCTTTCAAAAGCCTTTAGAGCTTTCTAAGCATTTAAACTTTCACAATATTATGAGATTTCGTAAGCTTCAGAGCGCCGCTGCAATAAAAACATAACTGCGCTTAATAAGCTGAATTTAATTAAACTCGACGAGATGTTTTATAAACATGATGTTTGATATACGAGATTGGCTAATTGCTTTAAAAAAGAAATACTATAATTGAGTTATTGTTTTAAATTTAAAAGTATTTTGCACTCCGAAATAACTGCGCCCAGCGTAAAGTTTTGGACTCTTTAGATGTTGCTGCTGTCAATATTTAAATTATATTTTTTATTTACTATCGGTTTCTCCTGAAGTGATACTGAAGCTTTATATATATATATATATTAATAATTTAATATTGCTTTGTCAGTTTCAAGAAGTTTATGACAATATTTCTCCATCTCTATGTTGAGTAACTGTAGTTCTTCCACAATATAATATTGTTCAAGGTCTAATGATATAGAAAAAGCCTTACTTATCTAAGAAGGCAGGTCTTTTATGTCTATAAAAATTCAGATTATTCTAACATCATAATATTGGTAAAATTGTACAGCTTACATTTTTCCAAGTACCTCTTTCAGAGTGATGAAAGCCCATTATGTAACAGTTCATAAACTCACCAAAGCTTAAATGTATTAGTCATTACTGAATTAAATTAAAACAAACTTTAATTACAATGCATTTTTCTCACACTTTCTTGATATAAAAAAACAACCAACCAACTGTGAGGCGGAAGAGCAAAAACAAATTAGTTTGAAATCTGCAATTAGCTGTGGCAAATGTGTTTAGCTGCACTTAAATGGCAGCCAACATTTATTACTTAACACCCACCTGTGATATACAAGTAGGTAAGCTGTGCTTGTACATAATACATACATATAAACACTATGTGTAGTCACTATTATACTAGGATGTTATTTATGCGCACCTATATAAGCATGTATTAGTGAATGAGTAGTCTGCCAACTATGTGAAGTGTGGCACAGTTGAAGCGAAAATTTTCATAATGGCTCCATTAGCAGCAGTTTTCGAAACTAAAAACTAAGGAACAGGAGTGGCAACAGCGTTACTAAAAACCACGGCAAGTGCACAGCAATACATATACATATATACACAGGCAAATAAATGAGTGTTCACCAAAAGTAGTGGCACATAAAAACACAAATTATACACTTACAAGTACATATAAACCAGTATATTTGTATATAAAATGCATAAATGTGTCAGTGTGTTGCATATAGTGTTCTCTTGAAAGGGTGTGTAAAATTATATTCACCAAATGCACCGAAAAAAGTATGTCAGCCACGCGGTAGCCGGATGAGAGGAGGGCGCATAAAGCTGCACTCTTTCACTTGCATTCATTCACATTAACACACTTGTTTACTGCCACACTCACATACATACATACAATACACCCATACATGCATGGTGTGTACTTAGCCAATTGCTCGACATATTTTGCAGCAGCGCCATTGCTTGCGCGCTGTGTGTTTGTAGTTGAAGTTTTTCGGTTAGCTCTTGAAAAGGTGCAGCCTACATACACGCATATATAGGTACATTTTTGCATTTATATAATATATGTGTTTGTATTTCTGCAAAAAAGTTGTTTAATATTTTTCGGCGTGCAGCTTTTGCAAGTGACTAGTCGCCAGCTGTGCTTCATTTCAATGCGAACGGATTCCTTTAATTTTTTTGCGAGCAATTTTTTTCCCACCACTCGATTAAAATGTGGCAGCGAGTGCATTGGCTTTTATGATATCAGCTAAAATAAAAACCTGAATAGACAGTTGCACGGCGAAAGTGCGGCAGACAGTTGTTTTTTGTTCCACTTATTAATACTGTTGTATGTAAATTTGTGTATGACACAAAGAAGTACTCACTACCGTTATTAATTTTAACAGCTTTAAATTGAATAATATCCGTTATATGTAACTTTTAAATGGTTTGGCAAAATAATAATAAATACGAGCGGTTATATAATCGCTAACAATAAATATAAACGATTGCATCGCTTTCAAGTCAATTTTTGCGCATTGTACTGTTAATTGAAGTTAAGAATAGTCTTAAAATTATTGTATTGTACATCTAACTTTAATTCGCTTATGACGGTAATTATTGAGGCAGTAGAACTGGTGGCAGGCTCTTAAACTTTTGAGCTCTCGGAAGATGTTAAGTTTTCAAAAGCTTTTGAGCTTTCACAAGTTTTTGAGCTATCACAAGCTTTTGAGCTATCACAAGCTTTTGAGCTTTCACATGCTTTTGAGCTTTCAAAAGCGTTGAAACTTTCACAATATTTGGAGCTGTCACAAGCTTCTGAGCTTTTAAAAGCTTCAGCGCAAAAAAATTAACTGAACTTAATAAACGGAATATAATTAAACTCAGATATACCTCCTTCCTAATCTAATGAAGAGTTTCCAAAATCTTAATTAATATAAATCTTTCTTTTATTAATCACTAGCTGGCCCAGCGGAGAAGTTTCTTCCGCCTTAGAGGCAGATTTTTGATTTTATTGAGTCCATTTTCATACATTAATTAGGATAATAAAAAAATCAAGTATTTTGACGATCCTTTATTAGCTATGTATTTTGGTGCATGGGTTGCATGGTTAGTGAAGCACCTTGTAACTTATACTCAGATCTTTTTCATTTTATAATAACGCAAATAACGCAGAAGGTTTTCTGTCCCGTGAACATGCCACATACACATAATTGACCATTGGAAAAACATGAATTTTATAAATTCAGACCACATACTTTCAAGGAGTAGCCTTCTCATTTGTTAACGGTCCGGCCATAGATAATGCAAGACAAATCGGAAATTGAAGTTGTTTAAACTCAAACGGCAAATCGGTTGGTATCACCGGAATCCGCGGAATGAAAACTTCGTCACCTTCGAAATTTCCTTTGAGTATCATGGCATAGATCACATTGTTCATAATTTTTTTTGTACCACTAAACGCGTACAGTTAGCCAGTTTTAGTTGGTTTAAGTTTCGAAGCATGGAGCCAATCTTTAGTCGTAAATTCTGCGATGGTAAGACAGACTCAAACATTTAATTTTATTGTCGTAAATTAGTATGAAACTTTTATAATAAATTATCAGACATCTACAAACTGATTGGTCTTTCAGAAGTTGGTCTAAAGATTATGCTTTCGCTACAATTAGAGGGCAAGGAATGTTCGGTCAATGGATATAAAATGTTGATTGATTACATTTAGGATGACTTGGACCGATTATCTACTACAACTGTTTTATTTGGTGTCTTTAAACACGTTCTCACAAATTCTTTAGGACTGTTTTCTTCAATCGTACATATTTAAAATCCATTACGTGAAGTAAAGAGATCAGCATTTCCATATATACAACTGAATAAGGTAATTAAAAACACGGTTCCAAGGCATACAAAATGGTATTGGTATATCTGCTACTACATGTATAAATCTTTTTGAATGGTTTTCTGAATATAATATTTCGAGAAAAACATTAACACCCAAAAGAGTGAAAAATCTATTTACTTACCCAATTTTGTATAATCAATCACAGACAACATTAAGTTTGTTGTCATTTGTGCATATTTTTATTTTCATCATGATATACAACATTATTATTTTTGTTTGTTTTTTTTTTATCAAATTGATGTTATCTATAATATAAAAATGAATCGCAAAATGTGTTGCTAAGCGCATAACTCGAGAACAGCTAAACTGATTTCGCTAATTCTTTTTTTACAATATTCCTTGAAGTAGGAGGATGGTTCTTACGGAGAGAAAAATTACAAAATGTCCTGAAAAAGTCTAAAATCCACACTTTTCTAAAGTCTCATACAAACAATTTCTAATCTATAGATATAAAAATGAATGGTTTTATTCGTGAGTCTCGCAAAAAGTCGAGAACGGCTGACGGTGAAATATTCATGGAAGGTCAGGAAAAGATTAGAAAGTAATTAAATATGGAAAAATTGCGAGGAAGATACTAATAACAGAATTTTATTCGAGTTGACAAGAAAAATATGAAAAAAAGAAATTTAAAAATAATAATATTTTGAAGGTTATCATTGTTGCTTTGTTCAAATATTTTTGTCAGTGTTTAATTGTAACTTGGCATCTGTTAGTAGGCAAACCAACGGCACATTCGGCCTTGAAATAACTCCTAAATTGCAAATCGACAGAACACCTGTCTGCAAAATCGCCAAAAGTATACGCTATAGCGAAGATTTTCCAGATATTCAGGAAGTCGCTGGAGGCACTGCACAGGACTTCAAAAGATTTACGCAACAACTAAAACTTTTTTAGTGGAGTCATGATTCTGTTGGCAGGTGCTTTACGCCAGACTCTTCCAATTATTCCTGGATAATCGCATGCCTAAAATCATCTAATTTGTGTGCCTAAAATCATCTAATAGAATTGCCAATTAACAAATAACATCATTGACTCGAAGGAAAAGCTTATTCATCGTGTCAGGATGACGTATTCAATTATCCTACAGACTATTTAAAATTGCTGGACTATCCCCACTCACTCGCAATTAAAAGTAGTGTGAGTTGTCATCATACTGAGCAACATAAATCAACCTCGACTTTGCAATAGAACAAGACTGGCTGTGAAGAAATTGATTATCTTCTTACCAAAGCCAAGAAATTTGGTCATTTGTTACTTTCTTCAATATACGATTAAAAAAATCAAAATTTTACAAATTATGATGATTTACGCTTAATACAGATCTACAATAATGTCTATCAATCATTTTGAAATTTATCGGCTTTAACGTTTTCGTCTTTTTGCGTAAGCATTTTTTCTCTGCAATGAAAAATTTACTAATTTAATGTATACCATAGCCACAAAAACGTGTGGCCGGGTCTGCTAGTGATTAATAATTTTTTCGGTTTTCAGTTTTATTTTCAATTTTATGAAAAGAAAGCCTACTCAGATGTTTTGAACAATAAATTTGTATTTTATATGGAATGTCAATTGCGTTTTTTATACCACAGAACGTGAATAGTCTCGTCACTGGTATGGAATAAAAAGTATCCTAAGTCCTGCCCCCAGTGCTAAGCTACCTCAAAACCAAAATTAACCCAAATCGCTTCAGACGTTCTTCAGTTATAAAGACTTGAACTAACACGACTTTCTTTTATATATATAGATTAACCTTTCTTATATTACATAAACTAATATAATACATCAAACAGAGCGTTAAAAAAGTACCTGCTAGTAATAAATCTCAGTTTGAGTTAAATAAACTTTCATAAATCAACTTATTGGCTACACATGTCACCCAATACAATTTACTATAGAAGAACACTCCGGCTATACATTTTGTTATCTCTGTGTCTTTTCTGTCTTTTTTATCACTGTCATACTAAAAATAATCACACATTCAATCTATTTTTAATTAACTTTTATTTATTTCTGTGCCGTTTTTGTTGTGATTTATCAATTTTGGAAGCGACCATCTAGTAGCACAACTAATCCGCCAGCTCAACCGCATCAAAATAAATCGATAAAATATGTGGACACATGTTAAATCTACCATTAAATAGAATCATTTCCTCAAAATTTATGTACACTTCCGCCATACAAACACGCGCAAACGAATATATACATATAATTTCCTAAACAACGGATTGTAGATTGGAAAATGATAGACTTGCGAAAACATATATATTCTCGTACAAATAAATATCACGGCAAAACTAAAGTGACAGGAGTGGGACTTAACGAAAATCCTCCAGACTTAAATTGTTTGAAAGCAATGATGGGCAAACAAAAATAACCCAAGCAGTGATGCTGTAGGTTGTACGGGCTTCGTGTTATGGTCAAATAGACTGAAGGTTGTACAGGGGATTCGGCAAATGTGTGAAGGATTGTATATACATATGTATTTAAGTATTTGCACTAGTAGAGTATTTAGAGTATACAGTATTTTGGAACTGATAATGAACCAGTTAGAAATAGACCACACTTATACCAAACATTAGAAATTGTTTAATTAGAACCTTAGAATAATGTTTTTCAATTTCTTTGGTTAGTTTTTCAAGTTTCAAGTTGTTGACTACTCATAGAGACTTTTCAAAAATTTCGCGGAATTTTTTTCAAAAAGTGTCAAAAAATTTTCATTAGAATTTTCTACTCCAAATATACAACCCTTTATATGTGGTCTGTTTCTCAGCAAATAAAATAGAAAAGAAGAGGGTTGATAAATTCATATGACAGTAGGCGTATGGTATGTGTGTAATCACTCGGGTAGCTGTCGTTCAGTGTGGAGCTTCAATCTTATTATATACATACACACATACTCGTTGGATGTCTTCGCCGCCTGAGTATTGATTTGTTTGTCAGTGTATAAATGATTCCCAGAAGTTCCTTTGATGTCCAAACATATAGCTAGGCTTACAAATTGAACGTACTAACTTACTCGTACTTTAATCTTGCCGGCTTCGAGGCCTTAGCTATGCGAGTTATATAAATTCTATGATATACGGAACATGTATACATATTATATAGGTTGGTCTGCTAGTCCCCTGGGCTGGTCATTTTCATAGCCTTTGGGCAAATAAGTAAATAAGTAAGTCCGTAAGCGCTGCCTTTTTTTGTTACAAAGTTTTTATGTATAATATTTTTGTTGCTATTTTACCATGCTTATCACTTACAAATTGCACGTTACACGTTGTTGTCTAGCCGGCATACTCGAGCTGTGCGCTCTCTGGGGAGTACTTATTTTCATTTCGTTCGCACATTTTCCGCCAGCTTTGAGATTATGTTCTCCTACCACTGGCACATCACTTCAATTCACTTCTTCACTTCATTTTGTGTTTACAAAGCTTTACGTGCTTTGGCAAATTTCTCTTTGGCCCACAAAGTTAAACAACTCCGCCCTGGCCTTAACACGTCGCCCTAATCCCTCTAATACTTAATATCCTCGTCGTCGGTTGAGTATTTTATGAAAAATTTATAAGGAAATATTGAATGCCGTTGTTGATTTGAAGTTGAAAATGCGCCATCGATTTGCAAGTGCAGGTGGCCGAGATGAAGAGCTGTCGTTTTCTGTGTGTGTACTCTTACAATTGTTTTCAATATATACGGACTTGATGTCTCTGTGTTTTTTGTTTTATGTTATAAGTCAAGCGACCAACTGGCAGTGGTCTAGACGGGTGCTGATTGTAATGGAGAAAGTTGAAAAACAAATTCAGTTTATCGAAGGTTTTAAAATAGCAGGTGAAACAAATTGCCGGCAGATTCTTTAGAGGTAGGGATTTCTTTAAAAGAAAGCTTGTTATAATCTGTGAAGAGGAGTGACTGTACTGTCAACTGTAGTGAATTGACTTTTTTAATACTTAAATTTAGATTGCTAAAATTTAAATCATTCGTTTAACGAAAAATATCAATTATAAATTTTCATTTTTATTAATCAAAATGAGAATAATACATTGTCTATAATAAGAGCAAATTAAAGACTTTGTTTTAAAGAATATTTTTTGAAAACAATCTTCATAACATAGTGATGAATTTGAATATATTCGTAATCATTATGGGCTTATATGGATTTAATTTTCTATATTTTTTTAGTAAAAAAAAATTACTCTTTGGTACACATATAGTAACTGATTCCTAATGGAAAATATTAAATGCCATTTCGTCATTTCTGGTGAGTTCTCTAGAAAAAGATGCGTCTGTTTTGACATCATAACTCATAGCAGGAATCACCTGGAATATGTTTAATTAAGACTACAAACAAGAATTTGAACGAAGAAAAAATAATGATAATTAAAATTTTGCCAAATGTAGTTCTTGAGAAATCTGGAAAACCGAAGTTGAACAAGTAAGGAAAGGCTAAGTTCGGGTGCAACCGAACATTTTATACTCTCGCAATTTATTGCTATATTTTTATTAGAAAACACACAATTTGACCCATATATTCGGCATAAATATATTTCACATATTAACCGATTTATAATTTATTAAGCTCATCGTATTTTTGAAAATCCTATAATTAGGTATTCTCATATATTCATATATAAGGGAAGTTATGACCCGATTTTAACCTATTCTGGTACAGAGACACACTATTAGAAGAAAAATATTTCCTCTGAATTATATTAAGATAAATGATAGATTTACCGAAATTTTCGGTGAAAAATTACCATGGGGTACTGAGTTCTTCATATTCGATATCCGGGACATTGAAAAGTTATAGTCTGATTTCGACAATTTTTTTCACAAGTGATACCACAGATTATATACAGTATTTGTGTAAAGTTTTATTTCGCTATCTTCATTGGTTCCTTATGTATATATTATAAAGTGAAGGAACAAGATGAAATTCAAAAATGAGTTACATGGGAAGTTGTCGTGGTTGTGAACCGATTTCGTCCATTTTTCACACGTGTCATCAGGGTGTCAGTAAAATATTATATACCGAATTTCATTGAAATCCGTTAGTAGTTAGTAGTTCTTGAGATATGGTTTTTGACCCATAAGTGGGCGATGCCACGCCCATTTTCAATTTTGTAAAAAAATCTCAGTGCAGCTTTCTGCTGCTAATATTTCTGTGAAATTTAGTGTTTCTGACTTTTTTCATTAGTGAGTTAACCCACTTTTAGTAATTTTTAACCTAACCTTTCTATGGGAGGTGGGCGAGGTTATTATCCGATTTTAACTATTTTCATGGTGTGTGGTGGAGTACGTAGGAGAACCGACTGCAAAAAGTTTGGTTTATATAGCTTTATTGGTTTGCGAGATATATACAAATAACCGATTTGGGGGCTGGGCCACGCCCACTTCCCCAAACAAATCACTTCCAAATATAGTGCGATCCTTTATTCCAAATTCTACTTTTATAACTTCATTTATGGCTTAGTTATAACACTTTATAGGTTTTTGGTTTTCGCCATTTTGTAGGCGTGGCAATGGTCCGATTTTGCCCATTTTCGAAAGTAACCTCCTCAGGGTGCCAAGGTACGTGTTCCAAGTTTCGTTAAGATATCTCAACTTTTACTTAAGTTATCCGTTGCACGGACAGACGGACGGGTGGACGGACGGACAGACAGACATCCGGATTTCAACTCGTCTCGTCATCCTGATCATTTTGATATATATAACCCTATATCTAACTCGTGTAGTTTTATGACTTACAAACAACCGTTATATGAACAAAACTATAATACTCTCTTAGTAACTTTTGTTGCGAGAGTATAGAGAGTAGAGAGAGAGAGAGTAGTCTACATATAGTCGATTTAATAATTTTTCACCAATATCGCTGTAATACAAAATGTGTCGTTTGATCAATTAACCGGCCTCTGCTCGATTAAAACGCTAAGTAAGATCGATTTACCATACAAAATAAAAATCTGCATTAATTTTTAATTGAATTTTAATCGACTTGAAAATGAAATATAACTCTGCGACAAAGACCGTATATGTAAATATATATACGTTCTTTGTCTGCGTGAACAACACGATACTCGACGGTAGATGTCGCTGCTAAAAATAGAAACGCAACTGTATAACAGTATGATCGTAAATCGCAGTATAAACGGCAAAAATGGGTTTATCGATTTAGATTTAAATTGATCAATTTATTTAATTATCCTGATCATTTTGATATATATAACCCTATATCTAACTCGTTTTGTTTTATGACTTACAAACAACCGTTATGTGAACTAACTTAGCAACTTTTGTTGAAGAGAGTATAAAAATCACCGACCGCTTTGAGAAAAATGTGTTTAATGTTTTTAGTGAGAATAAAAGATCCAAAACTATTACTCGAATTATCACTCAAAACTTTGTATAGCACAATATTCTAGAGTGCTTTTTCAGTTTCTGATCTATTCGAGGAGTCTACATATAGTGAACTACCCTCTTATGGTGCATATTTAAGTGAAAAAGTTAAAAAAAAAACTCTCAGTATCAATCTAATATCTGCGCAATTATTTATTACGATCGATTGAACAGTTTATAAAAAGCAGCAACACTTTAAAGTGCACACACACACACACATAAAGTAATTTTCGATTTCATTTATGCTTGCGTACTGACGCCCTTCGCAAATGACGTATAAAGGCCACACTAGATGAAAAAATCCCAACTTCATTTTCACTTTATTGAAAATAGTTCAACGAAATTATTAGTTTTAACTACAAAAATAACTGACCTATATAAATAGTTTTTACCACGTGGCACACAAGAAATATCAACCTCTATTTAACAATATAAAAAGTTCCACTCTGTTATATTCGTAGTACGTGTATTTAATACGCAACGTCATCGTTGTAATAATAACAACGACACGCATACACACATACAAATAAATTTAAATAAATAAATGTGTGACAACAAGTTTAACGCGTAACATGACAGCACACAATGAGTTTGCCACGTAATGGCTGACTGAATAATAACAAACACATACATATACAAATGTATATACGCATGTTTATATAAGGAATACAATGGTCAAATAGTTGTTGTGTGCGCTTTAATACCAAAGCTACAGTACAGTGAACAAGGCGAAACTCACAAAACGCCCACGCAATGGTCCGTACACACACATCCATATATAGTCGTGTATTGTCGAAAATTTGTTGCTATCAACGCTATTCACTATTTGTTTGAAATTTCCACTTCGTTCACGCAATTTCAAATATTCATGAATGAAAACAATTTCATCTGACGGAGGTGTCAAATCTGTATGAATGCATTTGCATCCAAAATATATCCTATTTTAAGCTTACCAAAGTGTTGTACGAACCAGCTGCGTATATAAAAAAAAAAACAAAAACTTATTGACTATAATAAATAATCGACCTTGCAGCCGCGCGCAGATTTTAAATGGAAATTGTTTGTATGGGTATCCAGCTATCACTGACTGTATGTGAGAGATTTGTTTACAAACACAATTTCCTTTTACTCAGCATTTTAAACACATACTTGCAGCCATTTTTAAATGTATATGTTACGTATATTTAATAGTAAACATTTTTTCGCACCTGACTGATTTGCTTTGGTTGTCAGCTTTTTTTTATACTCTCGCAACAAATGTTGCTAAAGAGAGTATTATAGTTTTGTTCACATAACGGTTGTTTGTAACACCCAAAACTAAACGAGTTAGATATAGGGTTATATATATCAAAGTGATCAGGGTGTAGAGTGGAGTTCAAATCCGAATGTCTGTCTGTCCGTCCGTCCGTCTGTGCAAGCTGTAACTTGAGTAAAAATTAAGATATCTTGATGAAACTTGGCACACTTATTTCTTGGCACCGTAGGAAGGTTGCTTTCGAAAATGATCGGACCACTGCCACGCCCACAAAATGGCGAAAACCGAAAACACATAAAGTGCCATAACTAAGCCATAAATAAAGCTGTGGAAATAAAATTTTGTATGAAGGATCGTAATATGAAGGGGCACATTTGGATGTAATTTTTTTGGGGAAGTGGGCGTGGCCCCGCCCCCAAATCGGTTTTTTGTATATATCTCGCAAACCAATAGAGCCACTTCCTAATGCAGTCCAAAAATGAAAGAAATCGGATCATAAACACGCCCACCTCCCATACAAAAGTTAGGTTGAAAATTACTAAAAGTGGGTTAACTCATTAACCAAAAACATCAGAAACACTAAATTTCACATAAGGAATGCAGATGGAAGCTACACTCAGATTTTTTTACAAAATGGAAAATGGGCGTGGCGTCCCCCACTTATGGGTCAAAAACCATATCTCAGGGACTACTCGACCGATTTCAATGAAACTTGGTTCGTAATAGTTTCCTTACATCCCAATGATATGTTGTGAAAATAGGTCAAATCGGTTCACAACCACGCCTACTTCCTACATACCAGAACTTTGAAGACAATCTGAATCGTTTACTTTACAATATATAAAGTAAGTACTAGTGAAGATATCGGTGCAGAACTTTGCACAAATACTATGTTAAAATCGCCGAAATCGGACTATAGGGTTTTAAGACCCCATATATCGAACACGAGGACCTCGGTGCTTCTAACCTAATATTATGGTTTCCAACTTTCAATGGACTTTATACCATATACATTGAATGGCGAATATGTGGGTCAAATTGTGTATTATATAATATAAATAAAGTTAAATAAATAAATTTCGAGAGTATAAAATGTTCGGTTACACCCGAACTTAGCCCTTCCTTACTTGTTTAAAAAGGGATTTGACATGTTTCTATGCAACAGTAAAGCTGGCTTCTTCTTAATGAGAAAATGTTAGTAGTAAATAGTCCATACAAATTTTTTAAACAAAGTCAAAAGAATTTCCTTGATCATTGACGCCCGATTTGAAAAACGATCTTCTGAGACCGGTTCATTTGTCACAACGTCTTGAATACTTTATAATATCCTGTTTTTTTGGACATTTTTCAAAGAATCTTGACCTAAGCTTACACAATATTTGATATATATGTAGGTAGATAAGCTAATATTAATTCAGAAATTTAAAACATTAAATTAATAAAGTCGAAGTTAATTCTCAATAAAGTTCAAACCAATTAAGGGACTTCAGTGTTAGATTATAAGGCTACTCTCCGGTTCGAAGTAAATGTCTGTATGTTTATAAGTAATATTCATTTGAAGTGAAATTTTTAGATCATACTAAAAAAAAAACAAGTATGCAGTATTTTTAATTAAATATTTATCTGAGCGAATGTCAGTGGGAATGAAATATTTTATAATACTCTTGCACAGTTCATTTAACATATATACATTCAGAACTAATTAATATATTGTAATACAGCTTATATAAATTCAGGGGGAATATTTTTAATACCGTGTCTCTGTGTCAAAAATTGTTAATTGGTTAATTGCTTCCCTATACCTAATAGTCTTTTCATAAAGGAGCCAATTGATCAATTAACCGGCCTCTGCTCGATTAAAACGCTGAATAAGATCGATATACCATACAAAATAAAAATCTACATTAATTAATTTTTCATTTAATTTTAATAAACTTGAAAATGAAATGCAACTCTGCGACAAAGACCGTATTTGTAATTATATATACGTTGTTTGTCTGCGTGAACAACACACCACACAACGAATAGCAATCAGCTTTTGAAACTTACTAACTTCTTATAAAAAGCAAAAACGAAAATGTAGCCGGCAGTGTGAAAGGCAAAAACTGGTTTAACAATCAACATTTTAATTGATCAATTAATTTGGCTTTGTGAAAAGGCTATTCGGCTTTTTAATCATCCGGTGGGCTTTGTACCGTAGATATGGTTTAATATGAGAGATATCTTAAGATAAATTAAATTAACGGGTTATCTTAGATAAAATTTAGCAGGGTGTGGGTAATGAATGCAAAACTTCCACAATACATATATACATTTGGACCTCAATAATAAGTCACTTAAGTTAATCTAGGGTTCCATAGAACGCTTGTACAAGCCTAAATTTGCTAATTGGTAAAATTGTTACGTTACCGACAGAACCGAGCTTTCAGCAACATTTTAATTAAATATTAATAATAACTTAAATTATAAATTTATGCATATGGCAAAAATGTAAACAAAATTTAGAATATGTCATAGTATAAATTCATAATTTAATAATATAAACTAAATCAGCGCTGTGAAAGTTAACACTTGCACAACAGTTACAGTGGCAGTAACCATTTACATATAGGGTTACAAAGCTTTCACAAATATTTATCAGCCATATAGAGACGGCACTAACCCTGTATACATTTGATAAAATGTCATGGTATATTAAATGCAAAACCATCAAAACTAATTCAATTACATTTCATTTACAGTTTTATTACCAACTACCTACAAACGCTCACTCATAAAAGAAAATTCAGGGGTTATTTTTGGCTGTCATGTATACAATATATGTATATTTATATGTATGTAGTTATGTAAGAGATGTGCAAGCAAAAGTGTACGTAAACGACAAGCATTCAACATCTGGCTAATTAATCTAATTACCACAACTTTGCCATGCACATACACAGCGCATACACGTGTATAGTTACACACACACACACAAAAACCAAGGCAACATAAAGATACAGCGATCAGCAAAAACCGACAAGCAGTTGCGCGACACGAAGATGGTAAGAGCGTGTCATGTGAAAAAGTTGAGATATACAATTGTACGCTAAACCACAATTCCACACTTCCACACACACACAGTGTAATATATATGGCCGTAAGTTGTAAACAAACCGCAGCAGCAACATACCTATGACAACCGGAAGTCTCCAAACTACCACCTACAAATATATACATGTATATGAACCTTTTAGCGCAGCCGAGTTTCCCTTATCTTGTGCACACGTGCTGCCACGCGTAATATATATACATATGTATATAGGGTTGTTAGTGGTGTAACTTTTTCAACCATTGTCATGTCGGTTTTTAATTGTCAACTCATTGCAAGAATTTCTTTTTGTTGGCAACATCTCCAGCACCTACTATGTTGCTTCATCTCTTCCTTTTATTTGCTGTTGTTGACACTCATGTCACGTTCTTTGTTGCACATTAAAAATATAATTACAACGCATTTACTTCAACATTAATTTCAATTTTCTCACCTACAATAATGCACTAAGGGATTTGTAATATATTTATGTGTGCATTCGTTTTAACTATTTGATATATTTTCATGTAACTATAAGATGTCTCTAGAGGACTGTGCTCACTTAGTCAATTTGGTGTAGCATATTGCTAGGAGTTGTGGCACAAAATGAATTTTCGGACAGACCACAAACCGTAAAACTTTCGTAGGACAACAAAAGCAAATATGTGAAATTATATACAAACATAGACACAAACCCAGTTAACCATAGTCAATTAACAAATATTGCTTTGATTTTGTAGAATTGAAATGCATATGAGAAATTTAATAAAACGTGAGCAGAATACACTTTGTTGTGGCATTGTTTTAAAAGAAAGAGAAGTGTGAGGCAATACATGGCAGTTTTTAAATAAAATAAAATAAAATAAAATAAAATAAAATAAAATAAAATAAAATAAAATAAAATAAAATAAAATAAAATAAAATATAATATAATAAAATATAATAACATAAAATAAAATAAAATAAAAAATAAAATAAAATAAAACATGTAAGGAAGGGCCAAGTTCGGGTGTAACCGAACATTTTATACTCTCGCAATTTATTTATTTAACTTTATTTATATTATATAGGTTAGGTTATATTATATAATACACAATTTGACCCACATATTCGTCATATATATTGTATTAAGTCCATTGAAAGTTGGAAACCCTAATATTAGGTTAGAAGCACCGATGTCCTCATGTTCGATATATGGGGTCTTGAAAACCTATGGACCGAAAGGTCCACAGGCCGCCACACTATAAATGCAGAATTTATGCAAAGTTCTGCACCGATATCTTCACTAGTGCTTACTTTACATATGTATATATTGTAATGTAAACGATTCAGATGGAATTCAAAGTTCTGGTATATAGGAAGTAGGCGTGGTTGTGAAGCGATTTTGCCTATTTTCACAACATATCATTGGGATGTAAGGAAACTATTACAAACCAAGTTTCATTGAAATCGGTCCAGTATTTACTGAGATATGGTTTTTGACCCATAAGTGGGCGACGCCACGCCCATTTTCCATTTTGTAAAAAAGGCTGAGTGTAGATTCAATCTGCCATTTCTTATGTGAAATTTAGTGTTTCTAACGTTTTTCGTTAGTGAGTTAACCCACTTTTAGTAATTTTCAACCTAACCTTTGTATGGGAGGTGGGCGTGGTTATTACCCGATTTCTTTCATTTTTGGACTGTATTAAGAAGTAGCTGAAAAACACGACTGCAGAAAGTTTGGTTTATATAGCTCTCTTGGTTTCCGAGGTATGTACAAAAAATCTATTTGGGGGCGGGGCCATGCCCACCGCCCCAAAAAAATTACATCCAAATAAGCCCCTTCATAGTGCGATCCTTCATATCAAATTTTATTTCCATAGCTCTATTTATGACTTAGTTATGACACTTTATGTGTTTTCGGTTTTCGCCATTTTGTGGGCGTGACAGTGGTCCGATTTTGCTCATTTTCGAAAGCAACCTTGCTATGGTGCTGAGGAATAAGTGTGCCAAGTTTCATCAAGATATCTTAATTTTTACTCAAGTTACAGCTTGCACAGACGGACGGACGGACGGACAGACATCTGGATTTCAAATCTACTCGTCACCCTGATCACTTTGGTATATATAACCCTATATCTAACTCGTTTAGTTTTGGGTGTTACAAACAACCGTTATGTGAACAAAACTATAATACTCTCTAGCAACTTTGTTGCGAGAGTATAAAAAGCCAATTCTTCTTTTATTTGCTGCAACCATCAACTGAAAAGGGAGATGGGCTTGTAATGAGTGAGTTATGTAATAGTAATAAAATTCTCCTGCACCTAAATCATGGTTGAGATCTGTATTAATAAGTGTAATGAAAATGAAGACCTACCAAATAAATCATAACTCAGTTCTCACTGATGATTCCCCTTAAACTAATTATTTTAGCTGAGCTCAGCAAGTCTGTGGTACAACTGAGTTCTTCAAAGAACATTGTGTTATCATACTATCTTATTGCAGCATACACTTCTCACACTGAATGCAATGTTGCTATTAACATCAAAGACAGAAGGAAAATGCTTTTAATATGCATCTTGGTGTTATAATTTGAAAGCTCCTGTAATGCTTGCGAGCTTTGTGTACACCTTTGATAAGAATACACTTTCTCATCAAAGGCAGAAGGAATCTGCTATGCATCTTTGTGTTGTGATTTGAAAGCTCCTGTAATGCTTGCGAGCTTTGTGTACACCTTCGATAAAAATACACTTGCTGTGTATGTTGCTTATTAAACCATATGATGGGATTACCTCTTTTGAAATGACGCCATTAGTGGGCTATAAATAAATTTCTAAACTGATACTAATTCTGTTGCATACACTATAGTCCACTCACACCTTCAAGTAAGCAGATTAATTACGAAATCAATTTAGAATCACAACTTGATGTCAGGCAAAGTGATTTTTTCATTAAAACTAAGCTGAGTTTGCTCTGCACTTAACACTGATTTATGACGGTTAGGCGTGGAGCAATCAGCACCGTACATACACGATGCAAGGACCGGTATGTATGCCTGTGTGTATAAGCAACACGTGAGTAAAGCAGCACTTGGGAAAGCCAATGCAACATCAATGGCGGCACACAACACTCTGGCATTGACATTAGCAATGGCTGTAGTAAAATGAATGGATGCACCGTACAACAAAACAAAAAAAGCAGTATTTGCTCTGTTCACCATATGTGCTTGGTTGATACACTCAACTTTGGCTTTGGTGTTGTTCGCTTGGCAAGCATTGCACCTTTGCCATGCAACGCTTTTGCTGACGATAAATAAATTCTGCGTTGTTTTATTGCCACCAGAAACAATAGCAGTTAACTGTCGGTGGCGGCGAGAGGGCAGCGGGAGAGCGTTGTGTCAATAAAAGATGCTGTTTGCGAAATGCAACTCACCTGTGCAGCGGCTTTGCACTCGAATACATAAAGGCAAATAGCGCTGGCTCACAAAATGTTGGCAGAATTTCGGTTTGCGCGCCTCAGCAAATCTGTGTTGTAGCTTATCCAAATAGCTGTGCTGTGGCATCGTTGCCTGTCAGTTGAATGCAGAACAATGGCAACAGCACGACTGGTACTTGCAACATTGGTACAATGCAGCGTGCTTGTGGCAAGCATAGCACTTTAGTATGCACACGAATATTTACTCGTTTTCTCCATTGGATATTTATCAGTGAATAATTTTCATTGATTGTGTGTAGCCTGTAGGAAAATTGTAACTATTTGTTTTGTTAAATAAATGAAAAAAATTGAATAAAACAATATTAATAAAATTAATATTATAGTAATAAGCTCATATAAATACATTGATAACTCGATCCACTTCACCCTGAAAAACTCCTTTTCAATAAGTCGGGGCCAGTCATGGGATCCTTTTTGAGTTTGAAAAGTTAAAATCAAGTCGTAGGGCTCCAAGAGCTTATTGTTCCATTTTATAGAAGACCCGCAGTCGTTAAGAGCATCAGATACCTCGAATTTCGATCAAGCCCTTTTTCCTAATATTAAATTCAAATATTACACAACTTACAGCAGCATACCTAACCTACTAACAACTTAACTTTCCTTTAATAACTACTTAAGTTTTGTCACTCTTCTAATGCTCGCCAAAAGTTTTGCAAACGTCTAAACATTCATATAAATGAAATGGCGTGCATAACGAAAATATTTCCAAACAACTTGACTGCTAGGTACACAAAAACTTTTAACATTTCATAAAAGTTTTCAAAAATTAAGTAAATGTCAAGCAAATTAATACCAATCACCTGCGAAACACACACTCGAACCCTTTAAATGCCCAATAACGAGCTGACTGAAAGTGACGACTAAGCGACTGACGCGCTCGCCACTTCACGGCTACAGCAATTTTGCGCGCATTTACCAGAATATAGCCTATCTTCAGGCGCGCTTGAGCGCTTGAATACTTTGCTTAGCTGTCTAATATAATAATTGAGTTTATTCGGCCATGCACGTTTACTATGCCGGTGAGAGGTGAAGAAGCGTGTGAATATGGGTGTTAGCGGGGTAAAAGTTTTGCCTTGACTCGGTATTAAATGCGCTACTTAACTACTCAACAACGACTGAAAGTAAGCAACAGAGAAAATCAGATAGGCGAAGAGACGAGCAATGAAGTGGCAGGCTACTACTGCTGCCTTCTGCGTCGTCTAGTCCACACGGCAAAATTTTCTCGTTTACTTATATTTATTTTTTATTTTTTTTTGTTTTTGCCATTACTTTCGCCGTCAAACCATTTATTTGCTCATTTTGACAGTTAAAGCTGATTAATTATATTCGTGTTGTTCTGTTCTATTCCATACACTTTTTATGCCATGCGATAATTTTCTTTACTCTTTCATGCGGCAATTTGAAGGTAGCCACTCGTATTTATTATACGCTAAGTTAAATTTTGCCTCTCACTCTGCCGCCTATATTTGCCGTGCATTAGCGTTGATGCGCCGGCGATGCCACTGACATTATGCCACTCAAATGGCAGCACGAAAATTGCCCGCTTGACTGCCTATCTTGGTGGCTTAATTGAATGACAGATAGACAGACAAGCAGTCTGGGGTCTTGCTGGTAAAGGAGGTGGTGAGACGTTGGGGAGATGGGTACCTTAAGCGTATAAGTGGCGTAAAAATAATAAAATGAATAAAACCGTGGGAGCGGAAAAAGTGTTGGGGGAAAATTTATTTTTAATACAAATAATTAATGGAATTAAATGATAATAAATGTGTGAAGGAAAAGTAGGCTAAAGGGGAAAGAAAATACATATTGAAGGTGAGTAGAACATTTTTAGAGTTGAACTCTTTACAAGATCTAAGATTTCAGCTTTTATTTGTATACAAGGTATTACATTCTCTTCGCTGTAAGAAGCAAAACACCGTCATCTATCGTCTAACTGAGAAGGGCAATGAATTACTGCTGTTCCGTAACTAGAATGAATCAGCTAACAAATTAACTTTGTGAAAGACCTCTGTAAAGGAGATTATTCGTATACTTCTGTGATAAGAAAAGTTGAAACAACGTTCTCGGAGACACTTTACAAAGAACAGTCTAAAGAACGTAAAACAGGTTCTGCATTCTGAAGTATTTACGAGTGACAGCTTAGTCAAATTAGTACAATGTCTTATCTATATATATGGAACAAACTGATTTTGAAGAGATGTAATAGGAACATTTAAATTTCGTATTTTTAGGTCAATATGGAGGAAACCAAAACTTATTGAACATAGTTGTCACATACAATTGCTTATTTTGATAGATCATTTTATAGCCATCCCTCTGTGAAAACAAAAAACTGTATATACATATACAGTATATATGGCTGAAACTGAGAACTTGCGATAGTTTAACCCCTTGACGTATCAATTAGCGCAACGAAATTCGCTACCAACTGTTCGCACACAACTAGCACTAAACAATCCAGTTTTGGTGCTTATGAACAGTCGCAAAACGAAACGAAATGTGAATGCATATAATAAAACTATTTATTTTAGATTAGATATTGTGCACGGAAATAACGAGAAAATTTCAATTCTCTTTTAAAAAAATGTACACTTCTACACACCACGAGTCAGACTCGTGCCTACCATATTAGGCACAAAAATTGAATCACGAGTCAGACTCGTCATAATCATATTAGACACAAAAATTGTTCCACGAGTCGGACACGTGAAAATACGTCAAGGGGTTAATAAATCATGTTACAATTTTCACTTGAGTTGAATACGAGTATAATGCGCTAAAAAGCGAACAAAAGCCGATTGTAGCTGCCAAAAGGGCGAGTGTATCCATACAAATATATATTTATAAATGTGCACATATTTACAATCAATTTAAGAGAATTTTCGACTTCATTAAAATTTATTAAACTTATTTAAACATGATTATTGATCGATATATCGATAGACGCTTAAAACTTGTCAACTTAATATGCCCATATAAGCGTTATTAAAAGCTTCCACTGTCTTCAAAAATATATATAAACGTACATGAATATTAACTTTCGCTTACCGTTTCCCCCTTTTGTTTTCAGATGGCGAAATCCTACGTGTGTTGGTCAACACTTCGGCGCAAATTAAGTGTGATGTCGGTTCCAGTTTGTCAGACGATAAAGTTTTACTGGTCGTTTGGTATAAGAATAATCTACCAATTTATAGGTGAGTAAATTAATTTTTATTTCACTATTTTATTTTATTTTGTATTTTTAAACCACATACCGAGTGGCACTTTCATTAACAATGAAAGTGTGTTATTAAAAGTGAAGAGTTGCGAAAAAAGAAACTTTTTCCGAGCAAAACAAAATGTCTGACTATTCATTAGTTTGGCACTGCGACCAAATGGTTCCATAGGAATTTCGTGATGTGTTTCGCATGTCCTCTTGAATAGATCTGTATTGATAACAGGTTGGATAGTCGTACTTAAACGGCAAGATACATATTTTACTGTTTCAACTTTAGCTGTACCTAAATAAATTATTTTTATTTGCTTTAATTCTTTCGAGTAAATTTATATATTTTAATATATTAATTCTTTTTTTTACAGCTATGACACACGTGGCGCGCATGCGGGAACACCATCCCACTGGCGGGATGAGGACGTGCTTGAAGATCGTGCCGTATTTCGCACGCATAAAGACCCAGCTGAATTGATTATAAGTACTGTGAAGGTGTGTGTAAATTTTTGTTTTGATGTTTTTTTATTGGAGCTATGAAGGAAAATTCAATTTATAAATGCAACTGTTTTAGCATAAAACATAAATTATCCACATAACAATTATCAGTTCCGGCGCGACTTGCGCTCTACACACCGCACGAAGTTGTAATGGTGTATTTGAAAAGATCATGTACGAAAAGAACTTAATCGAACGCACATTGGGTAGCAATATTTTTCTTTTCTCCAATCGATATCGATGGTGGTATTATTATATCGAGGGAATTATGTATTCAATTGCATGCACTTTCTCCTTATTTTCTTTGGGAGCTATATTAGGATTTTCAACAAAAACTTGTTCCCCACCAGAGAAGGAATACACTTAGACCTTATAGTTACAGTCCTTTATGTACTCAGAAAAACTCCAAATAGATATTAGGACTCATCAATGCGCCGTCTAACCGACTATAAAACTGCGCAAGGTCTTTACTTCTAAATCCGCAAATTCGCAAGGTAGTTAAAAAAGTGAGATTCAAGGAATTTTAGAATCGGTCTCGCATAGAGGCACTCCGTCAGCAAGATGATTCTGCCTCATCTTTTTCTAGGAAACTTCTGGAGTTAGCATCCGCTAAAATTTCAGGATCTTTCGACTGACCAGAGCTCAGCTAAAGCCTGAATGTCTAATAGAATAACATATATACAGTATGTCTCATAAATCTTTTCATATGAAAAAATTTGACAAAGAAAAATGTTCAAGGTGAGTTTTGAAATTAACGCACCAATTTATTTGTTTATTTTTTTGTAACATAACAATATTCATTCATTTCTTTATTATATATGAAAAGACAGCAATTATTATTTAAATTTAAATATGAAGAAATCAATTAAAATAAAAAAAATTTACATTCGTTACTGTCTCAAAAATCTTTTCACATTTCACCAATATTAAAGTTAAAATCAGTATACTATTTGACATTTTTATTTTAATACTTGGTGTGACCTCCTCCAGCGTCTATGACACATTGTAACCTTCGGGGTATCGTTGAAATCAATTTTTTTATGTCACATTCCTGTGGAATCTTTTCCCACTCCTCTTTGATGCACTGTATGAGAGTAGTTTTGTTGGTAGGACACCTTTTCAAATGCGCCCATAAGTTTTCAATAGGATTGATGTCTGGGCTTTGGGCAGGAGTATCTAACACTTTTGAGCAATTATATAGCAGCCAAGACCTGCATATGTAGGACTTGTGCTTGGGATCATTGTCCTGATATAGTTTGTATTTAAATTTATTTATATTTTCTGGATCCGTCAGCCCAAATTTTTGCACACTTCTTTTTAAATTGTTACGTAAAATGTCTAAATATACTTCCTTTGTCATATTTTCTTCAATAATTCTGAGTTCACCAACACCTTTGCTACAAATACAACCCCATACCATTACACTCAGCTTCCCAAATTTTACTGTAGGAATAATAATAATCTTGTTTTATAGGGCTGTTAACGGCTTTCTCCAAACTCGTTGAGGTCCATCGTGGTAGTATAGCATAATTTTTGTCTCATCACAAAAAATTACATCATCCCAATATTCCATTGAATGTGAAATCTGAGTTAGCGCAAAAGACAATCGTTTTTCAATGTTAATTTGCGATAGTAGTGGCTTTTTCCTTGCACTTCTCGATGAATATTTGTGTTTTAAAAGATCTCTTCGCACAGTTTCATGGCCTACTTGCACAATATTATGTTCCTTCAACTCTGTGGCTATCATTCTAAGGCTGCACTGTGGTTTATTATCAATTTTTTTGATTATCATCCTTTCCATTCTTGATGTGAGCTTTTTTGGCCTCCCACTGGGTTGCTTTAATTCTAACCGATTTTCGTTTTCTGCGCGATTTATGATATTGTACACAGTTCTAACATTAAGAGAGAACATTTCAGCTAATTCTTTTGCAGATTTACCTTTATGGTAATTATAATATACTAATTGTATTATATTTTCATTCGTACGATAACCCGGCATTATTGCTATGACTTTTTCTAATACATGCGATGTGTCTAAGCGCGAGAATAAACTTTAATTAATTGTTTTATCGACTCTAAGAGCAGCAACATTCAAAAAATTAAAAAGAAATGAAGTACCGTTAACTGTCTGGTATTTTTTCTTGTGATTCTCCGAATTGTGAAAACATTTTTGAGACAACGTAAAACGTGACACATTTTCCTATTCGTTGTTGTTTTTGCATATTGCATATTCAAATAACGGTTTCTTTTCATATGAATAAGTAGCAAGCGTCAAGAATATATTATGCTGTAGAAAAATGAGTTCAACTTAGTATTCAATAATCTAATATGCTAATAAAACAAAAAAATCGTAAATTTTGTACTGTGAAAAGAATTATGAGACATACTGTATATCAGTTTAACTTTGGTTTTATATTGCCAAAGGGCTACTTAATATACGTAGACCTTAGTTTATAAAGTTGTTAATATTGATTAAATTGTTAATATTTATAATTGATCCCTACAATTGATTTGTGAACAAATTTTACTGTTTCACATGAACAAAATTTCATTCACAATAAGGGAAAATTTTCGAAGATGTGAGATATTACCCATGTGAAATTTATGTTACAAAAAACACAAATGTGTAGTTTTTTCATTGGGAATGTCGTTCACATGAAATTTACAACAACGCTGATTACGTTTAGGCGGGTTCTATACTTACCCTAAAGATATATTTTTTTAACTGTTTCTATTTATTTAGTTTTTTGATTTATAAGAAGAATTATTTTGAGAAATTTGTCTTATTTATCGTTATTAACAAGTATACTGATGTCAATATCTTTTTTTTTTTTCTCTCTTACAGGAAAAAGATGCAGGGAACTTTCGTTGCAGAGTGGATTTCAAACTCTCGCAAACTAGAAATAGTAATGTTAATCTGGAAGTTGTCGGTAAGCGTCACTTGAATGTTATACTCGTAATTTACATACAACTAGTTTATTTATGAACAAACAATTGCTCGAATAAGTCAAAACTATATAAAAAGCTTATGTACATACGTAAAATTTATTTCCAACTTTAATTTTGAATCATAACATTCCTCTTCTATAAATTAAAAGTTGGTCCACCCAAAAATCATAATTAGTTACTGTAAAATAATATTATATAAATATTTACCACAAAAGAAATATATAATTAATCACGTACGCATAAATTTTGAGTTTTTGTTTATTTGCTTTTTTCACAACACCATTTTTTAACACCTTCACTCGTTAATTTAATTTCCATATTAACCTCACGACTTCATATGTTATTGTTTTGTTTCCATTTCAGTTCCTCCACAGCAACCAGCGATTATGAGCAATCACAAGGGAAGGTCTGATGCACACGCCGGTCCGTATGAGGAAGGCGGTCAACTGGATCTGACATGTGTGGTATATGGAGGTGAGTTACGCTGAAAACTCTTTATCAATATGGAGATAAAGCACTGAAAATGTCTCAGAAATATTACATAAATTTATGGATGTGGCAAATAAATATAAGAAAATCGTGTATTCACCAGCTAAACAAATTAACAGAAAGTGAAGGGATAAAAATTATTAAAATGTATTTAGTTGGGTTGTGAATTTGCGCAAATAAATGCATTTAATTTAATAATAATTTTTTATTCTCTTTTTATATATGCGCATGAGGTAAAAATAAGTTGCCGTTTTAAAGCGACTGCCACAAAACTAAAGCAATCAGTTGTTTTGACGACAATCACCATGCATGTCTCAGTAATAAATTCCCTTAGCTATCGCAATTTGAGATTGCTGCAATGAGTTATTTGTACTATATACACTCGAGTGGTTGGAGTTAGTACAGGTATTTTTCATGTATATTTTAATGTTGGCCATTTCATTGGTCAATATACAGGGGTGCCGAATTCAATAAATTTCTAAACATGTTTCACTCCGAAATAATGGCTAGAATAGAAAAAAATCGTCGGACCAGCTCACACACTCACACTTCAGGGTAGACAATTCCACCACAAACATAGTTACCTTAGTTATAGTAGTGGAAAAGCAACAAGATTTCATATGTATATTCCAAGAATTATCATAGAAAATAAGACATTAGAATACATGAATAGAATTTTAAAATTTTGAAAGAAATTTTTGGGGAATCAAAGTACTTGCATTTATTAAGATCAATACAAAGTATATTCCTAAAGTAATATAGATTTCTAAAAGCGCCTGCTTTAAGGGGCTATACCAGTGTAATCCATTAAAAATTCGACGATTTTCGTGAATTTTTTTGGTGAAGAAAGTACTCTTATCGAATGTTTCGAAGTGTTTTGGACATATAAAGGTATATTTTCAGCTATATTTAAGTTTTTTTTTACAACAATATTGAAAAATAACGTAGTTATGTGCTGTCTTGGGAGGTACCAAAAAAAATGCCAACTGCTGACATGATTCCGGCCGAATGAGTAGCTGAAACAAAAAAATTCAAAAAGGGTTTTAAAGTTGAACATATTTTCTATACAATCTAGGTCATTTTTGAAAAATATTAAAATTAAACAAAATGGCGTAGTTCTGGAATTTTTTTTTTTTTAATGTAAAAAAGTGGTAGTTTGCCAAATAGACACTTTTCAACAAATAAAAAATAACGTAGGTCATTGTATAGTACATATATTCAGGAACATTCAGTTTGAATTTGATCGTTTCGAGAAAATCCTGTATGATGTTTCGGCTATGGTGGCTTATGCCTGCGAGCGGTCGCTTCTTATACTCCCTTACCGCTTTCACAGGATATTTTTGAAAGTATTAACTTTCGAATAAGCAAAAAATAAAAAAAATCGATTTTTCTTAAATGTCACACTGGTATAGCCCCTTAAGTGTTATGGCCACATACAAACAAGCGTAGAAATTTTTGTGAAATATTATTTCTAACTTCTCATTGTCAATTTTAGTTTCACAAATATTGCCGGCAAGCGGAAACAAAAGCGCCAATGAATAGTCGAAATTGTCAACGTTGACATAAATCAAATGTAGCATAGTTGTTGTGGTAAATTCTACTAATGTCCCTAGGAACTTAACAGGAAATTTTAGCTTTTATTTCCTTGAATATTGCATATTATATTATACATAGAGAGAGAGTTAATTTTGTTACATATACATATGTATTTGAATATATCGAATACAGTTTCAATTCATTTATACGCTTCAAATGTCTAACTCTCTGATATACTGTTGTTGTTGTGTTCTTTTTTCGAAAGTAAGCTGATTTTATTTTGATACGAGTATGACCTTTGAAAAATGTTCACACTATACTAGGAAGTGCGATTATTTTTTGTACGTGTATAACAATCTATCTATCTATATATATATGTACGTGTATAACTCTAATTTATCACGATCTCCTCAGTATGACACAAATGTGAGCAAAATCTACTGAGTTTACATACTACGTCTGTATATATTTGTCAGTATAATTATCTAAACGAGATATTATTCTTTATTTCTCAACATGGCGTATGAGTAACATTTTCATTTTCGCTCTAATCAATTTAATTGAATTAAGATTACTCATACGTCATGTCAGCAAAGTAATTAGTATAAGCAGAAATGTTTTTAATTATTAAAATAAAAAATTAAAAAAAAATAATATGATTACTTTGAAGAGACGATTTATTTTGTTCGGCTAGTATATTGAGGAAAAAATTTTCATTATATTTAGTTCGATATAAAGTATATAAGATTATTTACAATTACTCAGAAATTTCCTGTAGAGGTTATTTTTCTCACTTACATATGAATATAATGAATATATATATATAAACGGCAGTATGCTACTGCTTCGGAAGTATATTTATACATAAAAGCATACAAGCATTCATGTGGTAGCTAATAACCCGTTTACACGTTCTTTCCATGAATTTTAGTTAGTTATCGCATAAAACGACAAAAGTAATTAAACTAAGTTAATTTTCAGTTATTCTTGCGTGTTGAAATAAATGCACATAAGTATGCATATGAACCGTGTTCTAGTGCGCTAGAGAGTGCTATGGAATATTTCAATGGGTTTATGTGTGAAATTCATATATATATATACATACACACAAATGTATATACTTAATAACATGAAAGTTCATTCGCTTATGTGCTATATGTGTGCCATAAAGTGCGCAATAAAGACATTTCATATAAAAATGTTAGTGGCACTTAAAACGGCTACTTAAATTGAATTAATATGCATGTGAATAATAAATTATATACTCATATTGCTATTATGAATATGTGCAGAATTGTGTTTATTTGTGAATAACGCAAATGTTGTTGGTTATTAAATATATATATAGATGAATATACACATATAAGCGCTTTGTATATTTTATTAGCAGCAGCACATTAAGTTGTAAAGTAGTACTGAAGTTAGCAAGTGCTTTGCTGCTGCTTAATATGTTCATAAAGTTATTATTTTCATAAATGTAGATTTTAGTAAGAGTCAAGATATAGTTAAACGATGGTATACTATTAATAAAATGCATAGATTTTTAGAATGATAACCTTTATTTGGGTTAACTATTTTTCAAAAAAATAATAAAGAATATTTTTTGTAGAATTTAGTACAAATTTCGCGCTTACTTCCGTCTTGAATGTGTATATTAACATTACACTTTGTTAATAAAGTCTCTACAAATAGCTAATAACGTAGCTAGTTGCACTATGAATTCGCTG
This sequence comes from Zeugodacus cucurbitae, assembly GCF_028554725.1. Lineage (NCBI taxonomy): Eukaryota > Metazoa > Arthropoda > Insecta > Diptera > Tephritidae > Zeugodacus > Zeugodacus cucurbitae. The sequence continues at coordinate 12,791,993 of NC_071667.1, forward strand.
CTACACACTACAAATTAAGACATTTTGTACCAATTTCAGTTGCAATACGACTTGCAATCTTTAAGTTTCAACGCCTACCTACACGGCTAACAAAGTTTTGTAAAACTACGCTACCGCTACCGCTACCACCTTCCTCGATCCTCTACATCTCGCTTACACTGTACATATTGTATACAAGACGCATACACTTTCTCAAAAGCGAATACTAAGGTTTTGCGTTACTCTTGCAAGCAATTAAGTTAACGCCAATATGCGCCTAAAAGTATGCCACCAACATTAGAGTATGCCACCAATGACGGCTCCATATACACATACATATATGTACAAATACATATAGCCGTAACTGAAGTAGGTCAGTGGAGCAGGCGAAACAAATTGTTTGCGCAATTGTGCAACAAAAGCTAAAACTATACAAATAACAACAACAACACATGCAATAACACAGCAAGCGTGCGATAAAAGTAGCATGCACTCATACACTCGTACAAACAGGAACTTAATCAACGCACGCGGTTCCACCTAGAAACGAAAACAATAACGCTGTAATGCTTTTGGAAATTTCGCTGCATTTGTTGGCAGTATGTAGTATGCAAAACGTACGCGGTTGGTGTTGAAAGAAAGTGAAATTATTGCAAGGAGTTGCTTGAAAGTGTTCAGCAGTAACGTCAACAGACCCGCGGGCAAGTCGGTGTATTAAAGATGGTTTTGAAATTGCATTTTTGGTGACATGCGATTTGATAATAAAACACAAAGGCTTGAGTAAATATGTGTGTGTAAATTAGTATGTTTGTATATGCTACATAGTCAGCATTTAAGACACGTACAATGGAGTATTTAGTTCAATTTAAAGATAAGCGACTCAAGTGTTGTCATTTAGTGAAATATGCGAGGGCATGTTTGTACAAGTTTAATGTATGTGATTGGCGTTGCAACCGTTTAGCCGGTTATAGCCGAATCGACGATAGTGTGCCACCTCTCTCTCTCCTTCGCAGTTCGGCGCCAGTTGGAGATCCCAAGTGTAACCAGGTCGCTCTCCACCTGGTCCCTCCAACGGAGTGGAGGCCTTCCTCTTCCTCGGCTTCCTCCGGCGGGTACTGCATCGAACACTTTCAGGGCTGGAGTGTTTTCGTCCATTCGAACAACATGATCTAGCCAGCGTAGCCGCTGTCTTTTTATTCGCTGAACTATGTCAATGTCGTCGTATAACTCGTACAGCTCATCGTTCCATCGTCTGCGGTATTCGCCGTTGCCAATGTTCTGAGGACCATAAATCTTGCGCAAAATTTTCCTCTCGAAAACTCCTAGTGTCGTCTCATCTGACGTTGACATCGTCCAAGCTTCTGCACCGTTAAGCAGGACGGGAATGATAAGCGACTTGTAGAGCTTGATTTTGGTTCGTCGAGAGAGGACTTTACTGTTCAATTGCCTACTCAGTCCAAAGTAGCACCTGTTGGCAAGAGTTATTCTGCGCTGGATTTCGAGGCTGACATTGTTCGTGTTGTTGATGCTGGTTCCCAGGTATACGAAATTATCTACGACCTCGAAGTTATGACTGTCAACAGTGACGTGAGAGCCAAGACGCGAATGCGCCGACTGTTTGTTTGATGACAGGAGATATTTCGTCTTGTCCTCATTCACCTCCAGACCCATTCGCTTCGCCTCCTTATCCATGCGGGAAAAAGCAGAACAAACGGCGCGGTTGTTGCTTCCGATGATATCAATATCATCGGCGTACGCCAGGAGCTGTACACTCTTGTAGAAGATTGTACCTTCTCGGTTTAGCTCTGCAGCTCTTATAATTTTTTCCAGCATCAGGTTAAAGAAGTCGCACGATAGTGAGTCACCTTGTCTGAAACCTCGTTTGGTATCGAACGGCTCGGAGAGGTCCTTCCCAATCATGACGGAGTTTTTGGTGTTGCTCAACGTCAATTTACACAGCCGTATTAGTTTTGCGGGGATACCAAATTCAGACATCGCGTCGTAAAGGCAACTCCTTTTCGTGCTGACGAAAGCAGCTTTAAAACCGACAAAAAGGTGGTGTGTGTCGATCCTCTTTTCACGGGTCTTCTCCAAAATTTGGCGCATGGTGAATATCTGGTCAGTTGTCGATTTTCCAGGTCTAAAGCCACACTGATAAGGTCCAATCAGTTTGTTGACGGTGGGCTTTAGTCTTTCACACAATACGCTCGATAGAACTTTGTATACGATATTTAGGAGGCTGATCCCACGGTAATTGGCGCTGATTGTGGGATCTCCCTTTTTATGGATTGGGCAGAGCACACTGAGATTCCAATCGTCAGGCATGCTTTCTTCCGACCATATTCTGCAAAGAAGCTGATGCATGCACCTTATCAGTTCTTCGCCGCCGTATTTGAATAGTTCTGCCGGTAATCTATCGGCCCCCGCTGCTTTGTTGTTCTTCAAGCGGGTAATTGCTATTCGAATTTCTTCATGGTCGGGTAATGGAACATCTGTTCCATCGTCATCGATTGGGGGATCGGGTTCGCCATCTCCTGGTGTTGTACTCTCACTGCCATTCAGCAGGTCGGAGACGTGTTCCCTCCATAATCCCAGTATGCCCTGGACATCGGTTACCAGATTACCACCTTGGTCTCTACATGAGGATGCTCCGGTCTTGAAACCTTCTGTAAATCGCCTGATCTTTTCATAAAATTGTCGGGCGTTTCCTCTGTCTGCCAGCTTCTCAAGCTCATCATACATACAGTTCTTTGATACCAGATGCTGATGAGTGCTCTCAGAGAGCAGGAGTGCAAGTCGAGTAGAGTATTTCGTGGCTGTCTGTTGCGAATGCAGCTTTTCGACGTCGAACCTTCCTTGTGTTTGTTGACGGGCATTCTTTGCTGCACAGAGGCGGGTGCGTATCTTCGCTGCGACCAGATAATCGTCCGAGTCTATATTTGGTCCTCAGAGCGTACGTACGTCTAAAACACAGGAGACATGTCTTCCGTCTATCACAACGTGATCGATTTGGTTCCGCGTGTTTCGATCAGGAGACAACCAAGTAGCTTGATGTATTTTCTTATGCTGGAATCTGGTACTACAGACGACCATATTTCGGGCCCCAGCGAAGTCGATCAGCCTCAGGCCGTTTGGCGATGTTTCGTTATGGAGGCTGAATTTTCCGACTGTTGTGCCAAAGACACCTTCTTTACCCACCCTGGCGTTAAAATCGCCAAGAACGACTTTTACATCGTGGCGGGGGCAGCGCTCATAGGTACGTTCTAGGCGCTCATAGAAAGCATCTTTGGTCACATCGTCCTTCTCTTCCGTTGGGGCGTGGGCGCAAATCAGCGATATGTTGAAGAACCTCGCTTTGATGCGGATTGTGGCAAGACGTTCATCCACCGGGGTGAATGCCAGGACTCTGCGACGGAGTCTCTCTCCCACCACAAATCCAACATCAAATTTGCGCTCCTTTATATGGCCGCTGTAGTAGATGTCACAAGGACCCACCTTCTTCCGTCCTTGTCCCGTCCATCGCACTTCTTGGATGGCGGTGATGTCAGCCTTGAGTCGTATGAGGACATCAACCAGCTGGGCAGAGGCACCTTCCCAATTAAGGGTCCGGACATTCCAGGTGCCTGCCCTTATATCATAATCCTTAAAACGTTTGCAGGGGTCGTCATCAAAAGGGGGGTGTCTCATCCGAGGCTTTCGTAGATTTTTCATTGGTACTTCGTTTAAATGTGGTGGGTCCCAAGCCCTACGCACAACCGCATAAGCGGGCTTCGCCTTCTCACTTTAGCTCGCCTTCAAATGGATGTCTGTTGGCTACCCAGAGGATACTTGGTCTAAAACCGGAAGTCGTGAGCTGCTTGAACCCTGTGGAGAAGAATCGTTTCTGGCCACTCCCAAGTGAATGACAATCAAAAACTTTCCTCACTTGCGTGAACTACTACACATGATCCCATCCTACAAGTTTAATACAAATAAGAAATTGAGTAGATTGTGTTTGAATAGTAGAAAAAAGAGATCACTCATACGCCGTGTAGAGTGCAAAATATTATTTGCTAATAAAATATTACGGCTTTCTTCCAATAAGTTTGTATATTTCAATATAATTATTAAATTTGGTAATAAGTCAAACAGTTATGTTTTCATGTATGGAAAGTCTTAAAATATATCACTCATACGCCGCGACCAAAGATATTTACTTGATGTGTATGCATTTCGAAAGAGCTTTATGCAACTCGCCTGTTAAAAAACTACAATCATTATCAAATGAATTCAGACTTTATCTAAATAATAACAATATTTATGGAAACTTCTGGCTGCCCTAAAATTATTCTTGGGTATAACCGAATAGCAATTTCGCGCTTGAAGAACAACAAAGCGACGGGGGTTACCGGCCGAGCTATTCAAATAGGGCGGCGAAGAATTGAGAGGGTTCATGCATCAGCTTCTTTGTATAATATGGTCGAAAGAAAACATGCCCGACGATTGAAATCTCAGTGTCCTCTGCCCAATCCACAAAAAGGGAGACCCCACAATCTGCGCCAATTACCGTGGTATTAGTCTCCTCAACATTGCACACAAGGTCCTGTCCAGCGTATTGTGTGAAAGAATAAAGCCCACCGTCAACGAACTGATTGGACCTTATCAGTGTGGCTTTAGACCTGGAAAATCCACCATGGACCAGATATTCACCATGCGCCAAATCTTGGAAAAGACCCGAGAGAGAAGAATCGACACTCACCACCTTTTCATTGATTTTAAAGCACGAAAAGGAGCTGTCACTATGCCGCGATATCTGAATTTGGTATCCCCTCAAAACTAATACGGCTATGTAAACTGACGTTGAGCAACACCAAAAGCTCCGTCATGATCGAGAAGGACCTCTGCGAACCGTTCGATACGAAACGAGGCTTCAGACAGGGTGACTCACTATCGTGCGACTTCTTCAATGTATTGCTGGAAAAAATAATACGAGCTTCAGAGCTAAATAGAGAAGGTACAATCTTCTATAAGAGCCTTAAAAACTACTGAGGCTCTACTACTACTCTAGTCTGCTACTTTGGACTGAGTAGGCAATTGAAAAGTAAAATCCTCTCTCAACGAACCAAAATCAAACTCTACAAGTCGCTCATTATTCCAGTCCTGATGTATGGCGCTGAAGCGTAGACGAAGACAACATCCGATGAGACGACTCTTGGGGTTTTCGAGAGAAAGGTTTTAGCAAGATTTATGGTCCTCTAAACATTGTCAACGGAGAATACCGCAGACGATGGAACGATGAGTTGTACGATTTATACGACGACATTGACATAGTCCAGCGAATAAAAAGACAGCTCTGAAAGTGTTCGATGCAGTACCGGTTGGAGGACCAAGTGGAAAGTGATCTAGTTTCACTTGGTGCTTCCAGTTGGCGCCAAAAAGCAAAAAGGTGGAACGAGTGCCGCGCTCTGGTGGATTCGTCTATAAAGCGGTTCCTACGCCAAATATTTATATATAACCGAAAGCTTATTAAGTGTCATAACTAAGCCTTAAATAAAGTTATGAAGTATCACATTAAGGAGAGGCATAAGTGTATGCATATTTTTGAACAAATGGGCATAGCCTCACCCCTAATTAAGTTTTTTATACATATCTAATAAACTACTAAAGCTATATCAACCACCCTTTCTGGAGAAATTTGCTTTATCCACCTGTTCAAACAGCACGAAAATTGTTGAAATCGGATTATAACCACGCCTACCTCCCATTAAAAGGTTATGTTGGAAACTGCTAAAATTCTTTAATTCAGTTAGATACCCAAACATTTTTGGTAAAGATGGTATGGAAAGGCTGCACTCATATTGGTATAAAAAATCGGTTTGGCGTTGCTCAATAATAGGTCAAAAACCATATTCCAGGAAGTACTTAACCAATTTCAACAAAATTCAGTACATAACATTGTCTTGGTGTCTCAATGGTATAACAATCAACAACTCTGCATTGACTTGCTGTTGTTATTGGCTTTTCTTTATTGGCACGCTATCTGAGTTCACCACAGATTTGGCTGTTTGTTTTTCGAAAACATTTGCGTCTGCCATTGAAAAAGTCAACGTCAGAGCGTAGAGTTATTGACATTTCATATCACCGACACTCTCTTTCTCTCTTTGCCAGATTCCATCCAGACCTGTGCTCACATGCGAACCCGTGGGTGTGCAATTTCTTTTTATGCCACTCTTTATATTTGTTGCACTCGTAATTCGGCCAACTATTCGGTGTGCGCTTAAGCCGCATATGATGGCAATTTGTCGTTGGCATCAAGACCCAATCAAGAGCGTTCAGACAACGTTTCGACACAACAGCCAGACCCTGCTTTGGCCTGCCTTTCCGTAAATATATATAATATGTGTGTGTGCTTTATGTAACTCTGCTTACAGGTCGCGAATGTATGCCGTTTGACTGAAAACGTATTTACTATCTTCGTTCGTTTCCTTTCCTGGTTATATACAGCATTAACGGTTAGCTTCGCACTTCCTACTTGCAGTGTCTGCTTGGCATTTTGTTCTTGCTTGTTGTATTTTATTTGGGTCCATCAACACAATCCAGCTATTTGGGCTTATTGTTATGGCCAACTCATACTGTTTGGCAGTCAAATTCTTTTTGCTATTATTGGTTGTGCTTTATGTTATAGACCATTTTTTCACACGACACAAAATTGGCTTTCTGACGCTCTGACGCCAATCGGCTATCTCTTTTTCCGTTTTTTTTCTTAAAAATTTCCTCTAACGAGGCTACTTGGCCGCTGCAACAAATTGTCTGCCAAACGAAGAGACATCGCGTATACATACTTATGTTAGGTTCTTTGTAATACGACATAAATTTGTAAGCCTTAACGAGTATAGAAATGCTGCTAGCATTTGCTTGTATGTCTATTTAACGCGCAGTTTTTGTATACAAAACTTTTGTGTGCGCTTCCTACTTCACTTCATTGCGCAGATCATTCGCGTGAAGCTCATTTGTTCTTTCGTTCTACACATTTTCGTATTTTCTTCTTATTTTTGTCATTTATATATTTTTTGATTGCACTTTGTAAAAGCACTTACTTTAAGTTCCAAAATATAAATAAAATGCAATTTCCTTAATGGATGTGCACATTTCTGGCAGACGCGACGTGGTTGAAAATTTACAAAACACTCACTTCCGGCGGTGGTAAAAGAGAGAGAGGATCGCAGAAGAGAAAAGGCTTAAATGACTCAAAATTAGCATAACTAATAATTTTTGACATATTAAGCCCCCAAATGGAGGTCACACTGCAAAAATCTTTTTATAAAATATTTTCAACCACTGTATACTTTCTTGTATACTTGTACTTTCGAAACAATATATGTATATAAAAATCATTGTTCATATGGTTCTTGGTAATGTTAAGGGGCTATACCTTTTCAAAATATCAATTTTTTTTAGTTTTTGCTTATTCGATAGTTTACACTTTCAAAAATAGTTTTTGAATGGCAGAGTTCTAAAGAGCGACCGCTCGGAGGCATAAGCCGCCATAGTCGAAATTTTAAACGCTTTTTTCTCGAAACGACATTTTTCCAAACTGCTGACATCATAACTCAAGGAGAAATTGACCGATCAACTTCAAATTTAAACTGAATGTTCTTGAAATTATTTACTCTACAATGACCTACTATCTTTGATTTGTTGAAAATTGTCTATTTGAAACTACCATTTTTTACCCAAAAAACGAAATTTTTTCAGAACTACGCCATTTTGTTAATTTTTGATATTTTTCAAAAATCATAAGTCATTGTATAGGAAATATCTTCAACTTTAATACCATTTTTGAATTTTTTAGTTTCAGATACTCATTCGGCCGGAATCATGTCAGCAGTTGGGGAACTATTTTTGTTTTTGGTACCTCCCTAGACAGCATATAACTTTGTTATTTCTCAATATTTTTGTAAAAAAAAAATCTTAGAATATAGCTGAAAGTATACCTTATTATGCCCAAGAAGCTTCGAAACATTCGATCTAATACTTTCTTAAAAAAAATTCACGAAAATTACCTAATTTTTCATGGGTTACACTGGAATAGCCCCCTAAAGCAAAAAATTAATTACTTATTAAAATGTTTGGAAATAAAATGTATAAAATTCAACATATTTAGTGCAACATGTCAAATGTGAATTTTATCTATATTTACATAACATTAATATTTAAAGTAAACTTTTCCATTATAAAGCACTAAAGTTTTAATAACTACCAACTGTAATTTTGTTACGTTGTTTAAACTAAAATAAATTTATTTGCTTGGCCTAAAATGTTAACCTAAGTTTAGACTACTCTTTGGCTCTTAAGGTTAAGAAGTAACTACATATTTAATTAATATTACACCCACTCCTTGACAATAAACATTTACATGCTAAATGGCTCACACATTATCACTGCTAATGGAGTCAAGCTAAAATGACCTAAATTAACAAGCACATTACAAATAAACATACAAAATCTAGATATTCCCGTGTGTATGTAGACAAACGGTAACATAAATCATATTTAACGAATTTATGTCATGGACAAAAATGTGAATTATGTTGCCTTAATAGTTTGGCATAAGTGGTATTTAGTGTGACAGATATAAGATATATATTTGTAGCAACAACAAACTGCATGCATACAGCGTCTACCATTAAAACAATTAATATATAAATAATATATAATATTTGTGCTTGTTGAGCTACCAAGCTTTTTTGATAGCTATGAATCGCGAAATCAAACAACGAAAATATATAATTATTATTTATTAATTTATTATATTTAAAACAACGAAATGAAAGTTACGTGGCTGGTGAATTTAGTTGATCTGGTACGTCTGCTGGCGGCGAATGTTAGAAACGATCTCAACGAAATAATTTGCTTAAAGCTAAGCTAGAGCACAACTATTGCTTGCATGTCTGTATGTATTAACGAATTAAGGATAAAGGGTAATGATAAAGTGCAATAATAAGTGTCGTTAAGCTCAGGTATGCATACGAGTAAATTAGAGTGACCAGATAACAATTACTAATAATGATTTAGAACAGTTTTTCACCACAGAGTATGGTACATATGTAAATATAAATTTACTTAAATTAGTTACAACTAGTGCGTTCTATTTTGGAAGGAGCTGCTCCGAACATCCTCCCCCCGTTGAAAGGTCCCACTTTCAAGAGAATCTCTGACAGGAAGGATGCACAATTTGCTGACAGCTCGACGCGTTATGCCGGCAGCTGTGCGTAGTATAGCTACTCTCGCAACACCGTCTGCTCCAGTAACGATTTCTGTAACACGAGCTAAAGGCCACTTGAGAGGTGCTGAGTTCTCGTCCTTAATGCACACGATGTCATTGATCTGGATATTTAAGCGAGGTGTCTGCCACTTGGTGCGCTGTTGTAGATTAGTGAGATATTCTTCACTCCACCGCTTCCAAAATATTTGTTGTATGTAGGTAGCGCGCTGCCAACGATCTAAACGATTGTAGTTTAGAAGTGTGAGATTAGGCTCAGGAATAGCGATAAGAGGACCGCCAATAAGGAAATGCCCGGGCGTCAATACATCAAGATCTTCTGGGTTTTCTGAAAGTGGTACAAGGGGTCGTGAATTAATAATCGCTGAGATTTGACAAACTAGAGTGCGTAATTCATCAAAACCAAGAAGCGATGCACCAACAGAACGATAGAAGTGCTTTTTTGCCATTTTTACTGCTGCCTCCCAAAGGCCACCAAAGTGTGGCGATCGAGGGGGTATAAACCGCCAGTCAATTCCATTATCGAGACAGTATGTGTGAATTTGTTTGTTATGATTTTCGCTAAGGAATAGTTCGCGTAAATCTTTCAGCTCGTTCTTGGCGCCAACAAAGTTTGTAGCGTTGTCTGACCAGATGCAACTTGGTATACCACGAGTAGCTATAAAGCGCTTAAGTGCATCAAGAAAAGAGCCGGTTGAGAGATCCTTTACTAGTTCCATCCATACAGCCTTTGTGGTGAAGCAAATGAAGACGCTCACGTAGCATTTTTGAGGTGCTTTGTTACGCGTTTCGGGTTTGTAATAAAATGGTCCACAGTAGTCTACGCCTGTTACGACAAAGGCGTGCGAGCTCTGGATGCGTTCTTTTGGCAAGTCAGCCATGATGTGTTCGACGAGTCGGGGTCTCGACCTACAGCAAATGATAGAATTACGTAATACGCGCGCGATGGTTTTTCTGCCACCTATAGGCCAAAATCGCATACGAATGGAGGCAAGTAGAGACTGAGGACCTGCATGAAGATACTTCCGATGAAAATAAGTGATTATTGACGATGTTAATGGATGATCCTTTGGTAAAATGCTTGGATGGCGCGCGTCAAAGTTCAGTGTTGATTTCTTTAAGCGGCCTCCAACTCGTAAAACTCCAAAGTCATCCAAAAATGGTGATAGCGAAGCGATTTTGCTTGATGTGTGAACAAAATTATTTTTCTTCAAAGCGACGATTTCTGGCCATAACTGCGCTCTTTGGGCAAGGCGTATGAGCAGCTGAGTTCCACCATAAATTTCTGCAGTTGTGAGCTGTGACCTTTTTTGTGATTTATTGATGTTTATAAATTTGTATATGTATCCAAAGATACGTTGCATTGTTCCAAACGAGTTAATATATTTGAACGAAAGAGTTATGTCGGGTTCATCCGATGAGATTAGTAAGACCTTTTGACGAGTTTCAGGCAGATGAGTCTGAGATGCGCATGGTTGCGGCCAAAAAGATTCAACGTTTTCTAAAAACTGAGGACCATGCATCCAAAGCTTTGAATGTAGGAGCTCCCTTGGTGTCGCACCCTTTGATAGTATATCAGCAGGATTCATAGACGTGGGAACGTAACACCACTGCATGCCTTGTGTTAATTGTTGTATGGCGCTGATGCGATTGGCGACAAATACGTTGAACTTTGAGGGTTCCTCTCGCAGCCATGAGAGGACCACAGATGAATCTGACCAGCAATAATAAGAGCAATTGAAAATATTCATTTTTGTTAATTCAGCTACTAATTGTGCAAGTAGAGCAGCTGCACAAAGTTCTAACTTAGGTACTGTGAGTGTTTTTAGAGGTGCAACGCGGGCTTTAGAGCATAGCAAGTGAACTTGAACAATGCCATCCTTGATCGAGCGAACGTAGATACAAGCGCCGTATGCTTCCAGGCTGGCATCACAAAATGCGTGTATTTGAATAGTAGAATCAGGCTTAAGAGCGTAGCGCGGAAAGGATGTGTGTTGTAGATCAATAAAATCATTACAAAAGTCTAACCATGCAGTGCGCATTGAATGTGGTAAACTTTCGTCCCACTCGAGCTTATCTCTCCACATCCTTTGCAACAGAATTTTTGCTCTAGTAAGCGTTGGGCCAAGCAGTCCTAGCGGATCGTAAAAGCGTGCTATGGTAGACAATACGGAACGTTTAGAACATTTTTCTGATGTTTGCTGGGGTGTATATTTAAACAAAAAAACATCTTTGAATGGATTCCAAACGAGTCCCAAAGTTTTCGTAATGTCGCTGAAGTCATCAAAACTAAGAAAACTTTCCCTATCAGCAACAGGAACTTCGCTGATAACGTCTGAGTTGTTAGAGCACCATTTCCTTAACTGAAAACGACCTTTAGAAAGTAATGTTGTGGTTTGCTGTCTGATCTCTCGTACTTCTTCTACTGTGTTTCCTCCGGAGATAAGATCATCTACGTAAAAATCTCGGAGAACAATTTGAGAACCAAGAGGATATGATGAGGATTCATCCAAGGCTAGTTGATGCATAGTCCGTATAGCCAGGAACGCAGCGGGCTTGGTTCCGTATGTGACCGTGTTTAAATTGTATATGCGTATGTCATCGTTTGGAGAATCTCGCCAAAGTATACACTGAAGCATGTTGTCTGGGGCAGCTACGCGAACACATCGATACATTTTACATACATCTCCTGTGAGTGCGATTGGAAATGTACGAAAGCGAATAAGAATATTGAAAAGTTTGGGTTGTATGGTAGGACCCGTCATAAGTATGTCGTTTAAAGATAATCCTGAAGTTGTTGCCGCAGAACCGTCGAAAACAACTCGCAGTTTCGTTGAAGTACTGTCGTCCTTAATGACGCAATGATGAGGTAGAAAGTATTTACATTCCGAACTCTTTCCGCTAAGGACTAACGACATATGACCAAGATCCAAGTATTCATGCATGAATGTGCTGTATTTTGCCTTTAAATCAGGATTCCGACCAAGTTTACGTTCAATGTTTTCGAATCTGCGTCTAGCAGCTGAATATGAATTACCAAGTGAATCCGGGCTGCGCTTCATGGGCAAGTGAACCGAATACTCGCCTGACGATAAACGTGAATAATTATGTTTAAAATGGTCCTCACACTCGAGGTCTTCCTTAGAGGCTTTAGAGATTGGTTCATGAACATGTTCAATTTCCCAAAATCGACGTACTAATTCATCTAGTTGTGTACAGGAACCAATTTTACTCGACGATCTTTTACTTACAATAAATGTTGATAGTTTAGGGGTTTGTTGTCCACCTCCAGATAACACCCATCCCAGCCGAGTCTTCTGAAGAAGGGGCAATCCAGCTGCCAACTTAATCTGTCCTACGCAAATGAGGTCAAAGAAGAGTCCTGCTCCGATGAGCATATCGATACGTTGTGGTATGTAGAATGTTGGATCAGCTAGCTGAATGTTCGAAGGAGCGTTCCACTCCTCGGTGTTGACGGAAACACCAGGTTGATTATCAGTAATAGTTTGAGCGACGAGAGCAGTAATGTTTGTTGAGTAATCTGAAGTCCGCGACTTCAGAACAATATCGACTGAATATCCATCCGTTGAAAAGCTTGCATCTCCAATGCCTGACACTGAAGCGAACGATTTAGATTTATGCAGTTGAAGTTGATTTGCGAAACGATTTGTAACGAAATGAATCTGTGAGCCAGAGTCCAAAAGAGAGCGACAAGGTACGAAAGTTCCAGCACGATTTTTAACTAAAATAATCGCAGTGGCTAAAAGCACGACATCAGATGGAGATCGGGAAGCAGAGACGTTAGGCTGCGCTGGCAGCGTTGCAGTCATTGCATTAGCTTGAACCGCTGTTGGTTGTAAGGGTATCCCTTGATTGTTCGTTAATGGTAACCGATCAAAATGTAAAAGAGTGTGATGTTTCGAATGACATTTTCGACAATAACTAGATTTGCAATCTCGCATCTGATGGCCTTTCTTCAAACAATTTAAACAAAGCGAAAGTTTTTTAACCTCTTTCTGGCGAAGGTTAGGTGACAAATTGGTAAACCGTTGACAATTATAAATCAGATGCTCAGCGCATCCACAAAATACACAACCACTCAATAATGTATTTGACGCAATAAATGATTTTCTTTGATGTGAACTCACGGTTTTACAAGTTTTACCAAAAGTATCAGTTTGTGTTTGCATTGCATAATCCACGTTTTCAAGTGTTCGACATCGATGTTCTAAAAATGTTGACAATGATTCCCACGATGGTAACTCGCTTATTGGACAACTTTCTTCCCATTTTGCTTGAGTTACTTTGTCAAATTTCTGGATTAAGAACTGTACCACTATGCAATCCGCTATTTGTTCCTTTGATCCAAGTGACTGCAACGCTCGTATGTGCGAAGTGACTTTATCCGTCAACGCTCGCAGCTTGCCGACTGTAGCATCTGCTTTGTCCATCCCGAAGATCTCCCTGATATGTGCCTGAAAGATAAGACGTTTATTATCGAATCGTTTACTAAGAAGATCTAATGCAATTTTGTAGTTAGCCTCATTAATTTCCAAAGATCGTATGGTGTCAAGAGCTGCACCGCTCAAGCAGGAACGTAAATGCTGAAGTTTGTCCACTCGTGTGAGGTCGCTGTCCTTGTCGATGACGGAACTGAACATCGAAGAGAAATTTGTCCACTCTATATATGAGCCACTGAATTTAGGCAACGTTAATAATGGTAAGCGTGAACGATTGGTGTTCACTATGATAGGTTGAGATTCGTTGTTGCTGGTCCTGAAAGTGGAGCAATGCTGAGATCCGCTACGTTTTCCAATTTCGCGTTGTAGGGTAGCTTTCAGCTTAACTAAAGTTGCATCAAATTGGATAACTAACTCACTGCCTATAGAATCAATATCATGTTCTTCTAAACTGGCGTGCGCAGCCATGAAGTTAGATTTCAGCTCATTTAATGAATCAATTACTGCCGCAACAGCATATTCATCCAAACTCTGCAACCGCTCCGAATCCATATCTGTATACAAGCTTTCAAGACGCTTAAACATAGCTCGTGTCCTTAACTTCAAAAGAGTTACCCTATCCGTAGGGGAATGTTGGCTTATGGGGCTTTCATTTGCCGAATTTTCTCCAATTGCCCCAATTGGAGTACCGTTGATATTATTCATCGACAATTCAAAAAAGTTTTAAAACGAGGTGATCAACCTGTTACGCGTGGTCGATAACTGTACTGAACCGTTTGAGATAATAGCGGCACCCGATGTACGGTGCTTAAGTTTTACCGTTTTCCGTTTTAACTGATTCTAGAAAGTCGCGCTACGAAGCGGTACCGATTTACCGATATTTTCTAATTTACTTTTTATTGAAAATCACACCACAAGATTTTGCAGAAATACAAATTGAATTTTAACAACTTGCTCACTTTAACGATCGCTTACTGTATGTAAAGTTATGTCCACTAACAATGCAACGTACAATTTCAATTGCAGTAATGTTTAAACCGAATTTTCACTATTTCACAACTAAATTCACACAGCGATCACGTCGGGGTCACCAGATGTTGAGCTACCAAGCTTTTTTGATAGCTATGAATCGCGAAATCAAACAACGAAAATATATAATTATTATTTATTAATTTATTATATTTAAAACAACGAAATGAAAGTTACGTGGCTGGTGAATTTAGTTGATCTGGTACGTCTGCTGGCGGCGAATGTTAGAAACGATCTCAACGAAATAATTTGCTTAAAGCTAAGCTAGAGCACAACTATTGCTTGCATGTCTGTATGTATTAACGAATTAAGGATAAAGGGTAATGATAAAGTGCAATAATAAGTGTCGTTAAGCTCAGGTATGCATACGAGTAAATTAGAGTGACCAGATAACAATTACTAATAATGATTTAGAACAGTTTTTCACCACAGAGTATGGTACATATGTAAATATAAATTTACTTAAATTAGTTACAACTAGTGCGTTCTATTTTGGAAGGAGCTGCTCCGAACAGTGCTCTTTCCATTTAATTCAGCTTCTCATATGTGACTTTCTTTTAAATAAATTTTTTCTTAACTTACAGGTTCGCCACCGCCTACGGTAACTTGGCTCTGGCATGGTCATATACAGAACAGTATAGTGGATTTATCAGTAGATGGCATAATTAAAAGCAGACTGTTAGTAAAGAATTTGTCACGCGTACATCAACATGCAGTGTTCACGTGTCAAGCGAGTAATTTCCATAAGAAATATGTCTCCAACAATATCACCATTGAATTGTATTGTGAGTATGAAGTTAAATGCTTAAAAGAATTTATAATAAATTGTAATTTTTAATATTTAACAAAGAAGCAGTTATCGCTGACAATTTTAATATATTATATTTTATTAGTATACAAATATATTGTACAGTGCACCATGGCAGATTAGTAACATATGTCTCTGTATTAAAATGTATGTATATGTTTGGCGTTGCAATCGTTTAGCCGGTTATAGCCGAGTCGATGATAATGCGCCACTTATCTATCTCCTTCGCACTGCCACGACTACTTTCCTTATAACTCAATTTTGAATTCCATCTTATTCCTCCACTTTATAATGTAAACATAAGGAACCAATGAAGATAGCGGAATAAAACTTTACACAAATAGTGCATATCATCTCTGGCTTCACTTGTGAAAAAATTGTCGAAAACGGACCATAACTTTTCAAGGCCCCAGATATCGAACATGTTGAACTCAGGGCCTTAGGTTAAATTTTAACCGAAAATATGGGTAAATCTCTCAGATAATTTAATGTAATTCAGAGGAAATTGTTTTCTTCCAATAGTGTGTCTCTGTTCCAAAAATTATTAAAATCGGGTCACAACATCTCCTAGTAATTATAGGTTTCTCAAAAATATCACCCTCTACCTCCCATATACCTAATTATAGGTTTTTCAAAAATTCGTTGGGCTTTATTAAGCATATATGTATTGGTTAATATGTGATATATCTTATCAAAATTAAGTGAGCGTATAGTATTGGATATAGTGCACCTTGCTGGTGAAATTGAATGAAATCGGTTCAGGAATTCCCTCAGCCCTCATATCTATATATGACGATTTTCGTTATTTTATTAAACTTTATGCCGAATTTATGGGTAAATTTGTGTGTTATCTTTATAAAATTTCTTTAAAAAATTGCGAGAGTATAAAATGTTCAGTTGCACCCGAACTTAGCCTTTCCTTACTTGTTCATTGTTACTTCGTTTGTATGTGGTGGGTCCCAAATCCTACGCACAACCGCAGAAGCGGGCTTCGCCTTCTCACTTTAGCTCGCCTCCAAACTGCTGTTTGTTGACTACCCAGACGATACTTCGTCTAAAACTGGAAGTCGTGAGCTGCTTGAACCATGTGGAGAAGACTCGTTTCTGGCCACTCCCAAGTAAATGACAATAAAAAACTTTCCTCACTTACGTGAACTCCATGATCCCATCCTTCAATATAGATAGTATTATTAAATAATATAGAAAATTCTAACTATAGGATATTGTTGTTGATTAAGTTGTATAATTTAAAAAATTGCAAACAATTAAAAAAAAAATTTATATAAATATTTAATATTGTTTAAAAAATATTGGTCTAATAATGAGTATTAGTAGAAACAGCTATAATTGCGTAATAAATTCAAACATCAAAAAAGCAAAACTATTTGGTAACAAAATCAATAAGCAAACAAATAACTTCGTTCAATAAATACAACAATAGCAGGTGTATTGATATTTCGGTAGCACGTGATTTCATATAGAAGCAAATAGTTTCGTTTTTGTGTGCACACAGGTTTACTTATTTCTTATGTCTAAAACAGGTTTTACAGGGTGACTCGAAAGTATTTTTTGTAATATTATAATTATAAAAAAAAAATTCAAAATTATTTTTAAGCTTTAGACCTAATACTGGAAAACATAAAGCTGCTGTTTAAAACTAAATTATCTATTGGCCTCCTAGCAATCTTAGTGGCAACATTACTCACACAATTTCTTTGTTGAAATAAGTATAAAGTTAAATACTTTCTTAGAAATACCCACTGTAATAACAACCTATAATGGCAATATTATAATATAGCGCATTATCATGTGTTTATTTGTCACAAATTTTGTACAAATATCGTTAGGGCAATACCAAATGCCACTGACAGTGCCCCCTATAATTTGCTATTTGTTTCGCCGTTATTTATTTGTTTCCTTAGTGTTTCGGTATTGAGTTCAAATATCGAACTGGCAACACATTGTCACCTTTGCCATAGTCTATTTGTTTAGTTGACATTTACTGTTTGTGCATTAAATATAAAGTATAATGGAAATACAACAAGACAAATGCTAAACTACAAATGTACATTGTTTAGTTAACAACTGTGTAAAGTTATAACGCTTATTGATTTGTGAAACGTTTTAATTTCATTTATTTAAATAACTCGAGAATAGCTGAACCGATTTCGGTAATTCCTTTTTTGAGAATATTCCTTGAAGTTCCAGCAGTTGGAAGAATAAGATTTCTAACAGATTTCTGTCACTTGATGGCCTCGAAAGAGGAGCTTATTCATCGTGTTCCTGGCATGAAACCACAATATAATAACCATAAATGGCTGATTGAATGACCTTTTTTGGCGATAAAAACATACATGTCGATGATCTCAATGCGACAATTTAGATTTTCGTAATTACAAGTAGTGTGAGCTGTTATCGTGCTGCGTAACATAAATAAACCACGACTTTGCTATAGAACAAGACTGGCTGTGAAGAAGTTAATCAATATCGTCACCGTAGTCAAGATTGGGCCAACTTTGAAATTTGCTCATTTGTTACATACTTCTGTATGCGATTAAAAAATTCAAAGTTTAACAAATTATGTTGATTTACGTTTAATACAGATATACAATAGTATATCAATCATTTTCAGTCCTTATCGATATTTCTATACTCTCGAAACTAAAGTTGTTAAGAGAGTATTATAGTTTTGTTCACATAACGGTTGTTTGTAACACCTAAAACTAAAAGAATTAGATATAGAGTCATATATACCAAAGTGATCAGGGTGACGAGTCGATTTGAAATCCGTATGTCTGTCTGTCCGTTCGTCTGTCCGTCTGTCTGTCCGTGCAAGCTATAACTTGAGTAAAAATTTGGATATCTTGACGAAACTTGGCACAAATATTCCTTGGGACAATGATGATGGTTGCTTTCGAAAATGGGGAAATGGTGGAAGTAAAATTTGGTACAAAGGATCGCACTAGGAAGGGGCATATTTGGGTGTAATTTTTTTGGAGAAGCGAGCGTGGCCCGCCCACAAATCGGTTATTTGTATATAACTCACAAACCATTAAAACTATATAAACCAAATTTTCTGCAGTCGGTCCACCACACACCATGGAAATAGTTGAAATCGGATGATAACCACGCCCACCCATACAAAGGTTATGTTGAAAATTACTAAAAGTTGGTTAACTCACTAACAAAAAACGTCAGAAACACTAAATTTTGCAGAAGAAATAACAGATGGTAGCTGCACTCAGATTTATTTATTAAAAAAAATATATATTAAAATTTATGCCGAATATATGGGTCAAATTGTGTGTTATGTTAATAAAATTATATCAATAAATTGCGAGAGTATAAAATGTTCAGTTGCACCCGAACTTAGCCTTTCCGCACTTGTTTTATTTTGAAATTAACAAAATTTCCATCCCTTGTAATCACTGCTGCTTCTCTAACTATATATGTGTGTATTTCTATCTCTATCACAAAAATAATTTCAAAATAAATATTAATTTCCCATATCGCAGCGCAATCATTTAAGGGTATAAGCACTTAAATTAATGGCAGTTTACCGCGATTATATCAATGGATTACATATATTGCTTTCGAGTTTTATATACTCGCAATGAATGCGCAAAAAGTTGTTTATTTTTGTTGTGTTATATGACCAAATGCTAATCAGCGGCGATGTGTCACGTCGTATACGTAATATAAATGTGGAAATTTCACAAATGGAAAATATTAATGATTCTTGTCTGTTGCAGTAATCCAGAAGTACTCCATTGCCAGTTTATAGTCCTAATTTTAGTGAATATGATGAACTGATTAATATTTAATGAGATTACCATTACCTGAGTCCATTTTCTCATATTGGCTTCGACAAAAGTGGTTCTTTTAAGATTTCTATTAATTTATTAATGACGAATATTTTAAAACACTGATATTTTCATATTTTAATTTATATATTCTTTAAAGTAAATTCAAATTTTTAATTAAAATTTTCCTACAGAGTCACAACAAAATATTGTTTTTTTTTTTTTTATTTCAACTTTGTTTGAATCACGTTATAGTCAGTAGCTAGTTATGCCAACACAGCGCAACAATTTGTTAATATTATATGTGCACAGCTTCACACTTATGCAAACTTGAAACCACCGCTTAGCTAGCAATTTTTCATATACGCAAAAATACGCAAATGTGGGAGCATTTCAATGTAGTGCTTGCGTGCGTATGTGTATCTTTATGTGGAACGGTCGACTACACATCACCGTTCGGTGATCTTTATACTCTCGCAACCTGTTGCACAGAGTATTATAATTTTGTTCACATAACGGTTGATTGTGTCACCAAGAAATATATATAATAACTAAGCCATAAATAAAGCTATGGAAATAAAATTTAGAACAAAGGATCGTGGAAGCGTGAACCCGCCCCCAAATAGGTTTTTTGTATATAACTCGCAAACCAATGAAGTTATATAAACCAAACTTTCTGCAGTCGTTTATTTCCTTATACAGTCCAAAAATGAAAGAAATCGGATAATAACCAGGCCCACCTCCCATACAAAGGTTACGTTGAAAATTACTAAAAGTGCGTTAACACACTAACAAAAAACGAAACACCAAATTTTACATCAGAAATGGCAGAAGGAAGCTGCACTCAGATTTTTTTACAAAATGGAAAATGGGCTCTTTCACTTACATATTTCACTTTATAATATATACATTAAGAACCAATGAAGATATCGGAATAAAACTTTACACAAATACTGCATTTGAGCTGTGACAACACTTGTGGAAAAATTCTCAAAATCGGACCATGACTTTTCAAGACCCCTGATATCGAACATGAAGAACTCAGTGCCTAAGGGTAATTTTTCACCGAAAATATAGATAAATCTCTCAGATATTATAATGTAATTCATTCCCTCTGAATTTTTTTCTTATAAACGTTTCTCTCTGTACCTGAAATGGGCCATAACTTCCCCCAGATCCCATATACCTAATTATAAGTAATATTAAATTAAGTGAGTGTATAGTCTTCGATATATTGTATCTTGGTGGTGAAAACGAGTGAAATCGGTTTAGGAATTACCTCAGTCCCCATATACTATTTATGATGATTTTCATTATTCTATTGAACTTTATACCGAATATATGGGTCGAATTGTGTTATCTTTATAAAATTACATCAATAAATTGCGAGAGTATAAAATGTTCGGTTGCACCCGAACTTAGCCATTCCTTACTTGTTTTAATTTTAATTAAATATTTTAAATTTTAATGGTACAATAATGTTGTAACTAAAGCCACAACTGCGGCAACCGCACACCCACAAACCAACGGGATTTTAGCATGCTTAGTAAGCGCATTAAAGATTTTCATAATGAAAAATTTTTAATGTGAGGCAAATACATACCGTTGAAATTCGGTTGAAAATTTGCAAATTAATTACATATATGCAAGGAATGGTTATGAAATCAATGGAGCGTGTTTTAAGTGCGAAATTGCAACAACACTTTTACAGGCTTAACGATACATATATGAAAATGTATTTTTAAACATTTTAGCGCTGGAAAACTTATTAATATTAATAAGTTTAGAACTTATTATATTCATACTAATAGCTCAATATGCAGCTTTATTATCTTCTAATAATTAGTTTCACATTAATTATAATTTTGGTCAATTGCAATTAGTTGTAGTTTAAAATATAATAATGTATTTTTCATTTGCTAATATAACACCGCATCAATAAATTCAAATGTCTGTGTAGATATCTTCACATTTTACATTTTTTCCTGCAAACTTCACTTTAATATGTCCAATGAGACGCTACACCTGTCGTCATTAACAAATTTTCAGCGGTTGACCAGCGATCATTTATCAAATTGCCATTATACTTACCGCATGAAACCGTTAAACCGAAAGCGTAATATGTTTGCAAGTAAAAGAAAAATTGTAGCGGTTGCATGTAAACAAAGACAGTCTACGGGCCGCAACTCATAAATAATTTTGTTTCTACCGCGAGGTAGTTCCAAATTAGTTGTTTAATCTAAATATTTTAACACAAATATTTTGTTGCAATGCCGTTGCAAGCAAATATAAATCAACTGTGTTTCGAACACTTGACTTTGGGACTGCATTACACCGCACAGTCACACTTTGTCAACGCTAGCGCCGCTTCATTTTTATTGTCGGGGATTAATGTGTTGACGCCTGCCTTTAAACAACGGTTTGTTATTGCTTTTGTGAAATGCCACAATTAATAGTGACAATGTTGTGATTTTATTGCAGAACAAATAATATGTGTAATTAATTAAATTATTGTAGTTTAAGCTTATAAAATCATGATGGTAAAAACGATCGAAATATTTTTAGATTGCCACGCTATATTATGCGGTTAGATTATTATCTACAATGAAAGTAAAAAAAAAACAATTAGGGAAAGACTAAGATCGGATGCAACCCGCACATTTTATACACTCGCACTTTATTGATATAATTTTATTGAGATGACACACAATTTGACCCATGTTTTCGGTATAAAGTCCAATAGAATAACGAAAATCATCATTTATAGTATGTGTTGAGGTAATTCCTAAATCGATGTGAATGATTTTCACTACCAAGGTACACTTTAACCTAGACTGTATGCTCACTTAATTTTGCAAAGATATTTCACATATCATATATCGATATATGCAATATAAAGTCCACCGGAAGTTTGATAATCTGAATATAATATATATGGGAGCTATGACCCTGGAAAGTTATGACGCGATTTTAACCTTTTTTGATACAGAGACACACTATTAGAAGAAAAAGATTTCCTCTGAATTACATTAAAATATCTGAGAGATTTACCGATATTTGCAGTGAAAAATTACCCTTAGGCACTAAGTTCTTCATGTTCGATATCCGCAGTGTTGAAAACTTATTGTCCGATTTCGACAATTTTTCCACAAGTATTGCCACAGCTCAAATACAGTATTTATACAAAGCTTTATTCCGCTATCTTCACTGGTTCCTTATGCTTGTATTATAAAGTAACGAATCAGATGGAATTGAAAATTGAGTAATATGGGAAGTAGGCGTGGTTGTAAACCGATTTCGCTCGTTTTTCATCCGTGTCATTAGGGTATCAAGAAAATATTATTTACCAGCGCATTGAAATCAGTTGAATAATTCCTGAGATATGGTTTTTGACCAATAAGTGGCCGACGCCACGCTCATTTTTAATAATTTAAATCTGAGTGCAGCTTCTTTCTGCCATTTCCCCTGTAAAATTTAGTGTTTTTGGCATACGTAAGGGATTTGCACAAAATTTCATTGAGTCAAATAAGCAAGCTTCATATTATTATTTTCTCACTTTGAATAATTAATGGAAATTAATTATAATTATAAACCTGAAACTGTTGCGATTAATGCAAATTCTAAACTAATTTATAGAATGTAAAAATAATATCTCCAGTTCTAATACTTATTGCATATTATACGAGCATTAAAAATCATGCCAACCAGACATATTCATATAGATAAACACCTCAGTTGCTGCATGTGTAAATTTAAATTGCTTGTACATGTTTTCACAAATGTATGCGGCGACCTATTAAAATAATATTTAGCATGCACACACGCATAATAAAAACTCAAATAAATAGTAATGAAAATAAAAACCAACTCACTTTTCACTTCCAGCTGCGAAACCACACTTCATAATTCAAAAAAATAAATATGCACTTAGCACATGCTGGTCGGAGTGAGTGGTTTTATTGTTTTTACAGTTAAATGGTTTTAAAATCAACGCATACACTATGTGCTCGGGGCGCTTTTTGCGCCAATTAGCTTTGCAGTAAGGCAAAATTAGCAGTTTCATAAAAAATTTAATGGTATAAAAAATATAAAAATATTTTACGCACTTTAAATGACAGTTTAATGTTCATGCTTATTCAATTGTTGCTTTAACTCACATACAAATAATATAGCGTGAGTCTTTTCGTGATTAATAAAATATTTTTATGTTAAGAAGAAATAGTTTTTAAAATATTTGAAACTCACTATAAATATTTTCTTTTTTGCGTCACACCACCGGAACAACCCACTGTGTGAGCGTTTGTATTGTGAAATAAGTGAAAAGCGTAAATCATTTGTATTGAAAGCGTTTAAAAAGTATTACACTTTGTTTAACGGCGTAAAATTTGTACAACAGCAACAAAAAGTTTGAATTGTTATATAAATGAGAAAAAAAACAGTTTTTTACAGCTACGCCAACGTTTCACACTTTTCAATTCTGTTTTTACTCATTACTTTACTGCTAATTGCAGTTGTTGGCAACAAACAACTAAGCCATGCAAAAAGCACATGTGAATTGCAGTCATTAAAATCAATAATTAATTATATATATGTATAGCATACATACGCTAATATTTGATTGATCCCGATTAATTAATCAATGGCAATTTTATGCAATTTATTCGAAATAAAATAATAATTTAAAACTCAATATTTTAATAAAAATAAGTGTTCTAAAACTAATAACTGAAAAATGTATATTTAAGTGTTATACAATTGTGGCGTTAAAATAAAAGGCTTAGCGTAAAATTAATTATAATTTAAATTATGAAATTAATTGAATTTATTTTCAAGTGATTGTGACATTTAAATATTTTATTTTTTAATTAATTGTAATTTTTCGACATTGTCTTTAAATTGAATATATTTTCAGTGCGTCCGCTTTTGGTGGAGATATCTTTCAATAATCAACCGATGTCTGCTGATCGCAAATACGAAATTGAGTGTCAGGCCTTTGGCTCGAGACCACCATCGAAGATTACCTGGTGGATGGGAAATATGGAGCTATTGGGACACAGTCAAAAGGTAAACGGAAATAATCGACGAAACAAAATAGAAACATTTAAAAAAATTAAATTAAAATTTATTTAGAAGTATAAGATTGTCGAGAAAAGCTTTCAAAAGCTCTAAGTTGTAAAACGCTTATTTAAAGTTGTGACAGTTAATTATTTACATAATACCAGCGATGCGTAATCTTTTCGATGAAAAATTGTATTATTTCTAATTAATTTTTTTGTTAAAAGTGGTAGAATGTCGAGAAAAGCTTTCAAAAGATCTAAGTTGTAAAAAGCTAATTTAAAGTTGTGACAGTAAATTATTTAAATAATATCAGCGATGTGTTATTTTTTTGATGAAAAATTATATTATTTTTAATTTATATTTATACTCTCGCAACAAATGTTGCTAAAGAGAGTATTATAGTTTTGTTCACATAACGGTTGTTTGTAACACCCAAAACTAAACGACTTAGATATAGGGTTATATATACCAAAGTGATCAGGGTGAAGAGTGGAGTTCAAATCCGAATGTCTGTCTGTCCGTCCGTCTGTGCAAGCTGTAACTTGAGTAAAAATTAAGATATCTTGATGAAACTTGGCACACTTATTTCTTGGCACCATAGGAAGGTTGCTTTCGAAAATGAGCAAAATCGGACCACTGCCACACCCACAAAATGGCGAAAACCGAAAACACATAAAGTGCCATAACTAAGCCATAAATAAAGCTATGGAAATAAAATTTGGTATGAAGGATCGCACTCTGAAGGGACATATTTGGATGTAATTCTTTTGGGTAAGTGGGCGTGGCGCCGCCCCCTACTAAGTTTTTTTGTACATATCTCGCAAACCAATAGAGCTATATATACCAAACTTAATGCAGTCATTTTTTTAGCCACTTCCTAATGCAGTCCAAAAATGAAAGAAATCGGATCATAACCACGCCCACCTCCCATACAAAAGTTAGGTTGAAAATTACTAAAAGTGGGTTAACTTTTTAACGAAAAACGTCAGAAACACTAAATTTCACATAAGAAATGGCAGATGAAAGCTGCACTCAGATTTTTTTACAAAATGGAAAATGGGCGCGGCGTCGCCCACTTATGAGTCAAAAACCATATCTCAGGAACTACTCGACCGATTTCAATGAAACTTGGTTTGTAATAGTTTGCTTACATCCCAATGATATGTTGTGAAAATGGGCCAAATCGCTTCACAACCACGCCTACTTCCTATATACCAGAACTTTGAAGACGATCTAAATCGCTTACTTTACAATATATAAAGTAAGTACTAGTGAAGATATCGGTGCAGAACTTTTCATAAATACTATGTTAATAGTGTGGCAGCCCCATTCTAAAAATCGCCGAAATCGGACCATAGGTTTTTAAGGCCCCATACATCGAACACGATTACCTCGGTGCTTCTAATCTAATATTATGGTTTCCAACTTTCAATGGACTTTATACAATATATATGACAAATATGTGGGTCAAATTGTGTATTATATAATATAAATAAAGTTAAATAAATAAATTGCGAGAGTATAACTTAGCCCTTCCTTACTTGTTTTCTTAAATTTTACTATTTTTTAAGAAAAATGTTTTCGACAACATTCATTAAAAATTCGCTTATATATGTGTAGTACTTGTGTTTTATATAAACCACTGATATTCATATTATTTTTCAAACTATTTTAAGGTTTCGGAAGATGGCAATGTAAGCCTTTCCGTACTCAGCATTACACCAACGCGTAGTGATCACGGTAAAGCGCTATCCTGTCGTGCAACAAACGAGCTTGTGCGCAATGGCATACGCGAGACGGCAATGAAACTTAATGTTTTCTGTAAGTAACACTATTTTTGTTTAAAATACCAAAATATTTACTTGAAAATAAATGCAATAACATGTAATAATATTGGAGATTAATATACAGTTGAACTTCAATAACTCGAATCACCATAATCCACAAAAAAACTTCGAGGTAGAGGTACTTCCGAGTTACGGAAGCTAATTTGTATGAAATTTTACTTATATTGTCAATTCAAGAGTTAGAGTTATGGAGAACTTCGGGTTATAGAAGTTCAAGTTATGGAAGTTCAACTATACATGTGTAACCGCCTTAAAACTCTGAACCTTTTGACAAGTAATTGCTGGGTTTTCAACATTTTCCTCCACCATAGATATCTTCAGAATATTATGATTATATTCATTTAGGAAAAACTGCTCAAATACTCGTATCTTCGATGTTTCATTTGGAACTCCTCACATGCAGATATGCATCCATTCCAACAATATTTTTTCACACCTAAGCTTTTCTAGAGCGAATCTTTCAATCCAATATAGCTTCAAATTTATCTAAGAAAATATTTTTTAAATTTTTGTACCCACATTGTTGCACGTGCAAATATATTTTACAGTTTACACAAATAAGATAATGTGACATTCATACCCATACACATTCATATATATACATATATGTACATATATATATATTCAAGTGTAGCCGTAGTGTAGCTTTGCCAAATTTCTGTGATGCAATGATAAAATCCATATAAAAATATATGTAAATATGCATAAGCGAAATGAAGCACTCAACTTGATTGGCTATAAAATGCATTGTTATGACACAGCCGCGTCGTTGCTGTGCTAACAACAACAAAAACACAATCTAAAAGCCAAACAAAAGAAAGAAGCGGAAACTCAAAGCAACGACGGTGACAAAAAAAATTCAAAGGATATGCGAGAGGAATATGTGCTAGAGGAATAAAAGCTAGATTTTCTAAGATGCTGTAAATGTTATAAAAGAAGACAAGCGAAAGCAGAATAGATACCGTTAAACGTAGTGATATGCTTATAGTATAAATTTGTGTACACAAAAGCTTTGCAATATTTTTTGACGCACAAAAAGCTTATTATAGTCACACATATAAGTCACACACATTTGTTATTGTGTGTGTGTGTATTTTTAGCTACAAACTGTTGATGCCTAAGCAAGTCATTAAAGCGAGACAAAAAAATAAAAAAAGACACGTCTTACATTTTTACAAGCACCCTTTACTCGACGACTTGCTGTTATCACTGGAAAGCAATATTTTCGTAATACTTCGAGACTTATATATGAAGCAATAACAATGAATCAGAGAATTGAAAAAAAAAACTGGAAACAATTTCAACCAAACTGTGTACCGAGAACTAAAACATCTCTATAGATAACTATATAAATATATACTACATATCGCAGCTGCAATGTTTTGTTTAAAAAATCGCTTCGTTTATTATAACATACTTTTTGGCGCTTTCACACTTCATTCTTTAACACACTACCACGCTACTGAGGCATGCATACACACACCAAACATAACCACTGCATGTCACCACATGCCGTTAGACGCACATCTTCATACGGATGTGTCTGCATATATATATTATATATACATATATATATGTATGTGTGTGTGTTTACAAGTTTCTCGGTTTGCTTGTTCGCTTCGACAGCGCATCTTGCCTTGTCTTCGCAGATATTAAATTAGATAACATTTTCAATTTCCTTGCTCATTTACATGAACATTTCGCATTACACATTCTCGTTTGGTGAAACTGTGTGCGAACAGCAGCGAAAAGACACAAAATAGACAAAAAAAACATGTTTATATTTGAAAACAGTGGCTTACAGCGTGTGCGTGTACGTGCCCACATAGGACGCCGATAGTGTTACGAGAAACTTGCAAGTGGTATAGGTTATTCAGCAAACTGGCATAGAATAGGCAATAAGTCGTGTTTTAATTAAAAATTAATTTAATAGGAGTGTTTAATTTTGTAAAATTCAAAATGAAAAAATAATTTTATATTTTTAATAAGTTTCACTACTATTACTTTATCATAATTCAAAATTATTTCTTGTAAGTAGTACATACTCACAAACTTTCCAATGTTATAATTACTATTCTTAAAAAAGAACACTCAAAACAAAAGAAATAATTAGTAGTGTGCATATTTAGATAAACACGAACAAATTCATTAAATTGTGGTTCCACTTTGGCATAGGTGTGTCTTTTGTAGGAAAAATAAAATGAATTCTTTTTAAAATAAATGCTGTAATATAAATACATATATCTACAATGAAAAATGATTTACTGAAGTTCTTGAAACGAATTCACCAATATTTCTAATTAGAAATATTCATAGTGTAATAACAGTGAACAGCCAATAAAACACATATGTACTGTAAATTGATAACTGCCATAGATTTTTCTTCGAAACTAAGGTTATATGCGAGGTTATATAAGCACAACTATATAAATGAAAAACAGCAGTTGAACTTATCACACTTGTATTTCTTGCCAAACCAGATCTTATCTACATGTTGCAACTACATTTATACAATTAACGAATTTATCAACAAAGTAGTTAGTGCCAAATCAACTTGATATGCCTGACTGAAAGCATAAGCAAAATAAAATTGAATTGAAATGCAATATTCGATATGTTCTCAAATTTAGTAAACACACACGAAATTAAAAGTTTATACATATATGTATATTTCTATACATATATTTGTATAAATCATTTGGTCAGCCCATAAATTGAATTTCTTTTGAAGTGCTTAGTTAGTAAGTTGTTTTTCTAGTTAACTTTTACTAAGAAACTCTTTCTTATTTTACTTGTGTATTTATCTACTTGCAGTCGTACCAACGCTTCAGCTGGATTTGGGCTCGAATTTAAATCCGGAAGATATTGAAGAAGGCGATGATGTCTACTTCGAGTGCAAAGTGCATGCAAATCCGGCAGCTTATAAAGTTGTGTGGAAGCACAATGTAAGTACATTATACGAAAAAGTATCTACAAATATGTTTGAGTATCAGTTATATTGAATGTAAGAATAAGTAATGTAAATATTTTGCAAAACTTTTTTTTTACAATCAAAAAGTTGATTATTTCTACTTACAAATTTGTGATTTTATAGGATGTTATTTAGGATTTAGATTCTTAACAAGTTGGTTTGGCATGATATTTCCCACAAAAGCTACTAAATAATAATATTCTCACAAAATATATGTAAATAATGTATCTATGTATTAGGCTCATCTTAAAGAGCTCTGAGTCTTAATTAAATGTAAATTTATGGTACAATAATTTTCTCCTCTATAGAGGTGAACACATTTCAAAGCATTATACATGAAATAGTGTAAAGGAGTAAACATATCAGAGATAATTACTTTTAATATACATATGGTATGTGAACAAAACAAGAAGTAACAAGTAAGGAAGGGCTAAGTTCGGGTGTAACCGAACATTTTATACTCTCGCAATTTATTTATTTAACTTTATTTATATTATATAATACACAATTTGACCCACGTATTCGTCATATATATTGTATAAAGTCCATTGAAAGTTGGAAAGCATAATATTAGGTTAGAAGCACCGATGTCCTCGTGTTCGATATATGGGGCCTTAAAAACCTATGGTCCGATTTCGGCGATTTTTAGAATGTGGCTGCCACACTATAAACATAGTATTTGTGCAAAATTCTGCACCGATATCTCCACTAGTGCTTACTTTATATATTGTAAAGTAAACGATTCAGATCGACTTCAAAGTTCTGGTATATAGGAAGTAGGCGTGGTTGTGCAGCGATTTGGCCTATTTTGACAACATATCATTGGGATGTAAGGAATATATTACAAACCAAGTTTCATTGAAATCGGTCGAGTAGTTAATGAGATATGGTTTCTGACCCATAAGTGGGCGATGCCACGCCCATTTTCCATTTTGTAAAAAAATCTGAGTGCAGCTTCCATCTGCCATTTCTTGTGTGAATTTTCGTGTTTCTGATGTTTTTGGTTAGTGAGTTAACCCACTTTTAGTAATTTTTAACATAACCTTTGTATAGGAGGGGGGCGTGGTTATTATCCGATTTCTGTAATTTTTGTACTGTATAAGGAAATGGCAGAAAAAACGACTGTAGAAAGTTTGGTTTATACAGCTCTATTGGTTTGCGAGATACATACAAAAACCCGATTTGGGGGCGGGGCCACGCCCACCTCCCCAAAAAAATTACATCCAAATGTGCCCCTACATATTACGATCCTTCATACCAAATTTTATTTCCATAGCTTTATTTATGGCTTAGTTATGGCACTTTTTGTGTTTTCGGTTTTCGCCATTTTGTGGGCGTGGCAGTGGTCCGATTTTGCTCAACCTTCCTACGGTGCCAAGAAATAAGAGTGTTAAGTTTCATCAAGATATCTTAATTTTTACTCAAGTTACAGCTTGCACAGACGGACGGACGGACAGACAGACATTCGGATCACTCTTCACCCTGATCACTTTGGTATATATAACCCTATATCTAACTCGTTTAGTTTTGGGTGTTACATACAACCGATATGTGAACAAAACTATAAACTCTCTAGCAACTTTGTTGCGAGAGTATAAAAATGTTTGTTTACGATTGGCCCACCTTCCACTGTGAGTCACCCATGTGTATACGTACATACAATGCTTTGTATGTAGCTTCACTCAAGCGTACCTTTCAATTAAATTGATTTAAATTTTACTTTGAAATAAAGCAAATATTAGTTCTATGAACATTTGTTTGTTGTTACTGTCGATAGTTTTTCTGACAAATGCAGGCAGGCATAATACTTTCAATTACTGTTGCAATTGGAGAATTTTGTGCATATGTTGATACGAGCATATGGAATTGATTGACTTTTCATCAGCTGCGCATTGATGTATTTCATCATAAAACAAAATCCGTTTAATTGAATATGTTACGAATTTGGCAATATTTATAAAGAAGATTTTTGTTGAATTTGAAAAAAAAAGAATTGAAATTTACAAAAAAAAAAAAAAAAAAATAAAAATAAAAATTAAAATTAAAATTAAAATTAAAATTGAAATTAAAATTAAAATTAAAATTAAAATTAAAATTAAAATTAAAATTAAAATTAAAATTAAAATTAAAATTAAAATTAAAATTAAAATTAAAATTACTGGACTCCAATCCATAACTAACCCAGTTAATTACATACCCAAACTAGGTCATGTCAAATAGTAAAAAGCATAGCATTTCAGAAGTTCTATTAAATCCGCCGCAAAATATGCCACAGCAGCTAGCTTTGGCGGCTTTGCTCTCATTTTCCCAAAGACCAACAAAAGCTTACGCATAGATAAGCAAAATGTCTTGCGCGTCTAGAACAAAACATACTTTTCAGCGCATCTATTTATACTACGCCTTAGTGCTTCCCAGTTGCTGTTGTTCGTTGTTTCATACTGTAAAGCATTGTTGTCAGCTTCACATTGTGTTCATCTGTTAGAACGTGCCGCTGCCACTTGACATAATGCGTTGGTTGGAACGAAACTAAGCAAATAAATAAGAACGACCCACCAACTGTGCAAATAGTCGCGCTCAAAAGTATACACTGCAATTAGTGTGCTACATGACAATTTCATTCCGAAGTGCGGTCAGGGTCACTTAGCTGCTTGCGTTTATTGCGGTCACTTTTAAAGTTGCCTTCTTTAGAAATATACAGACATCGTACGATTACATTTAATTTTCATTCCTCCACTTTCTAATTGTATTCTTGTGTATATATACATATATAGGTTTTTTGAGCTTACTCATTCAGTGAAATCGTAATAAGAAAATACTAGTATTACAATTTAGGATATTCTTATAAGGATTGGATTATTTTTCGCTCCGATATTTTATGGAACATAATATTTTTAAATAAATCTATTTACTTATACGTATGTATATATATAATATATATAATGTTATAAGTGCGCTTAGAAACACTCGTACTACATTTGTCTATCCAGAGATTTTTTGTACCAACAAAACTGTGTTAGCGTAAAAAACTACTCAGAAATAAGTGCAAGTCGCCGCACAATTAGTGCCAGCAAATTTTGTAAATGGCAGCACTTTTAAATGCACCACCTTTGGTTTTTCCACTCCAAACTACTACACACTCCACTCGTAATGCCTGTCACAAAATGAAGTGTAATGAATAGTTAAAAAGTGGCAGAGCTGCCGCAACAGATGTACATGTACATGTATGTAAAGGCAACGCAAGCCACTGTGGTCGCATCGCAATTAAGTTTAGTGTAGTTAAATTAGAGCTTCTTTAAATTAAGAATGCTTGAAAGATGGATTTACTGCATAGAATTGTTTAATATTTAAATATGGTGTACTGAATACAAATATAAAAATTTAAGTTTTATAAATTCATTAAGTGTTTAACAAAACAATTGATCAATTTAGATAGATAGTATTCCTGATATTGAAAAGAGTTTAAAGTGATCTGAACTGAATAATGAAATGGTAAAAGAGTCACAAAATTAAAAATATTATTTCAAAAAATAAAAAATAAAAAAATTACATTAATTTAAATTTTATAAATAAATTATTTTATTCTGAATACCAACTACAGTAAATTAAATTTGTTAGAAATTTGTCAATCACTGAATTTAGTTGCTACATATTACCTTAATTAAATTAGAAAGTGGTTAGTTAAAAAAACTGAACTAATATTATTATCATGGAATTAAATAGAAAATATCATATTACTTTGAACTTAATTAAACTATTTAGAAAAATTATTGATGCATTAAAATTTTGAAATAATTGATAAAGTATTTGAGGTAAATCGTTAGAATAAAAATATAATAACTACAAAATAGCATTACATATCACACAACAAAATTAATCTCGTGGAAAGCCTATTAATTAATATAGAATAATAACACAAATAAGAGTTATTTAAATATGTAACTATATGAATAAAAATCATGTATTTTAAATTTTCAAGGAAAATATGTATTATGAAAATTAACGAAAATATATTATATTGACTAAATTTATTTGAATGAATAACACTATGTCTATGAATGTTAATTAATTCATTCTAAAATCAATTAAAAAAAAATTATAAAATATTTGCTTTTTAATTGTACTCATAAACAATACATTTTGCGTAATTTATAAAATACATTACTCTATACCGGCAGAATACGTAATTAAAACTAATGAAGGTTGTGTTTGCATATATTTAGTGCCACAAACCTTTTCACACCCGACTTTATCTTGGATTTCTTTGCTCGAAATTCTAATATTCATTAAAACTCAAATTGTAATTGCCAATACATGTATACAACTGTGTTGCCAGATCCACAGAACTTTTTATTTGTATAGAATATTAAGGGAAAGTGTATGCGCTGCTGACAACGAAAATTCGCACGCTCATTAAAACTCGCACGTACAAGCATAGCATATATGTGCATACAAATAAATATGTACTTTTGTATAAATTTATCTACACACGTGTTTGTATGCATGTATGCACATTGAATATGCTGACAATTTTGATCAAACTAATTGTTAATTTAATTTGCGTGCACGTTAATTGTGCAGCATGAATATTTAATTAAAAAGGTGACAACCATGGCAGTTAGTTAAACTTGTTAGACTCAACTCAAACAATTTCTACAACACTGTGACATTACTAACAATGTCGGCATGTCAATAGTATGATAATTTAGTTAGGCAACGTAGCAGCTAATGTATATACATTCATATTATATATATGCTGGTATGTATGTAAATTCTTTAGAGCGCTCTACAAATATTAAACTTTGAAAAAAAAAATTACAAAAAAATTTAATTACATTAATAAGCAAACTAGCAAATTGGCCAGTTAAATGGCGGCACTTGCTGTTATATAATAAGTTAGTTATTAATTGTGAAAACTTTTCTTGTAAAAAATGATGAACAACAAGAGAGACAAAAGAATAATTTACAAACTCAGGATTTAATGGTGGATATGAGCGAGGGGTTCATATAATATTGAGAATTCTATAGACCAACGATATAACTAATGATATGGGTGGGTTATTTGTACAAATATACAGTGCTAGTACAGTTATATACAGCACGACTCTACAGAACTCGTAACGAGTTGTCAACAGAAGGAAGCTGCACTTAGATTTTTTTACAAAATGGAAAATGTGCGTGGTGTCGATTAGATACGTGTCAAAAACCATATCTCATAAGCTACTTGACCGATTTTAATGAAATTCGGTACAAGATATTTTCCTGACACCCCGATGAAGATAGCGAAATTAAACTTTACACAAATAATGTATATCATATGTGGCATCACTTGTGGAAAAGTTGTCGAAATCGAACTATAACTTTTCAAAGTCCCTGATATCAAACATGAAGAACTCAGAGCCTAAGTGTAAGTTTTTACCGAAAATATCGTTACATCTCTCAGATATTTTAATGTAATTCAGAGGAATTGTTTTTCTTCTAATAGTGTGTTTCTGTTCCAAAAATGGTTAAAATCGAGTCATAACTTCCCCCAGCTCCCATATACCTAATTATACGTTTTTCAAAAATACGATGGACTTAATACCTCATAAACCGGTTAATATGTAAGATATCTTAAGTGTGCGTATAGTTGTGGATACAGTGTACCTTGGTGGTGAAAATGAGTTAAATTGGTTAAGGAATTACCTCAACTATTATAATAATGTTAATTGTATACATATAAAATATATTTTTTTCAACTCTCAGCAACAACTACTAGAATTGCTTCACATAATCAAACAGTTAAACTTGCTGCAATTAAAGCATAAAATATGAAACTCAGCGTGAAATAAGAAATAATGAAATAGGCGAATACGCAAATAAGCAAATAACAATAAATGCACGCTATAGAATTGAACTTTATTAGCGGTGACAATGCATGACTTTGACATAGTTTTACGACGTGATGAGCACGCGTATATTTACACACCTACACACACAAACGCATAAGTGTAAGAATACTACAATAACACACTCTCACATAACACATAGCAAAGCGTGTTTAGTGAATAGAATTGAAATGAAAAGTTAGCGAAATACACAAACAAACAACAGAATGTAATACGTACAAAAGAAACAAACTGTACAAATAAATAGCAGCTTAGAAGCGCCTGAAAGCACGCAACGAAGTGAGATTATTACAGTTTTTACATTGCACAACATAATAGTTATAATGTTGGCATTTGGCGCGCATACATACATATATTTATTAAAAATGAATTGCATGAGCGAGCGTATCTGGTGAACAATGTATTGTTGACTTATGCTATGTACACAGATGCATATAATATTTGTGTGTTTGATGTACGACATGTGGCACGTGTGTGACATATGTGATAAATACAAATAATAGCGCGTCAACTATTTTGTGGATAAACGCTTCATTTGTTTAGAATTGTATGCCGAAAGCACAAGTGAAGTTTTCTATGGATATCATATGATACGTATATATATGTATACAAACAGATGTGATTGTGAGAAAACCCAGTAGGAAAATTGAGCGATGATTTTGAATTAGACTTAGGCAAAGCAGACTAAATTGGAACTTGCGAATCAAATTTGATATATTTAATTTTTAGCTGAAAGAAATATAACTTAGTTGGACATGGGTATTATTTATTTATTACTAGAACTCAAATAAATCTAATAATATATTTTAGAAAATTAGTTAAAGACGAGTTTTCAAAATTTCAAATAATATACATAAATTCTAAATTCTAAATTTATACAAGTTTGCGACAGTCAATGAAGACTATAGAACCGCACTGAAAGACTCTACCCTACAATAATCTACAATAATAAGAAATAATAATTATAGGAGCAGAGTATCTGATGACGATTGAATAGTTGTTCAGTTACGTATCATACTGTGAGAAGTACACGTGACTTGACTATAATTAACAATTTACATATATGGGTTGCCCGGGGCTGTTTTAAGTACACAGTGTTCAAATAAACGTAACGACAAAAACACCTTATCTTCATTATTTCTAAGCGCAATTAAATGCTGTTTGTTTATTCGTTGTTGTCCGTTTTGACTATTTCAAATTAAGTATATATTTTTGTCATATTATTCAATCGGTTTGCCTTTCATTCCTTCGGTATCCAAAAGAGTTGGTACTCATTTCGAAAATCACTAGTTCTGTACCCTATATCAATTTCATTTGTTTTAATATTATTACTAAAAATTTCTTACTGGGTGCGCGCATGTATGAGTATTTGTATAAGGACTGTAATAACTGCTAAACTTGGTGGTGCTTACACAAAATATACCAATATTAGCCTATCGTGCGCGATAAATGTTAAATGCAGATCAGTGAGTCTATGCTTTTGGGCACATCTCAAGTGTAGTTATATTGAGAAAATTAGGTTGCATAAATACAAAAAACTAAAATTATTTTCATAGAACTCTAGATATAATAAAATAAAATCCAAATATATACTTAAAATAATAAAAATCTCTCTAGAGTGCTAGATTTCGCATTAAATGAAAATCTGTTTAATTATTTTCAGAATCAAATCATTCAACATAATCAACGCGCTGGCGTCATTGTGAGTACTGGCGATTTGGCATTGCAGGGTGTGACACGCCATCAAGCGGGCAACTACACCTGTACTGCTTCGAATGTGGAGGGCGATGGTGATAGTAACATTGTTGAGCTGAAAGTGATGTGTAAGTAAATGCGAAGAAAATTTATAGTTAATAGACAAATATACACTTTTAATCTAACATCGAATTAAAAAAAGACATTATCTGAATAAATTGACAAAAAATTACGTAATCAAAACATTCAATTAAATACTTAATTGAATCTAATACAAATTACGAATAAGAGTATACATTCCTTTCCATATATTTAAAATTAACCTGAGTCCTTTTTTTATTAACTTCTCAGAACCATACTATTGTGTTTCCTAGTTGGTTACAATCACTACTTTATGTATTCCCTATACTTATATATACTGGCATATATGCATGAGCTTCCACGTTTTGTTTTGTTTGCGCTAGTATAAAGTCCAGAGAAGCATATCCTTCCTTTGGCACAAAGCAAAACAAACACTTCTGAGCATTTTCTTGCTCTACTTCGGTGCGAGAATTCAAATAGTTCTCATAGTTTTCCTAGAAACCCAGATTCCTACTTTTAAAGTTTTGCGAAAGGCAAAAGATGCGGCAAGCGCTAACTGGAAAATGGTGCTGTACAGAGCGGAACGAAGTGAAAGTTCTGTGTCAGCAGTAGGGAATAGCGGAGACAATTGTGCTGGGAATTTAAGTAATTGCTAAGAGTGAAATTAAAGCAGCGGATTTCTACTTGTTTGTAAATATGTGTTATTGTAACTGGGTGCGGCCTTTTAATTAATTTATTTTTTCTTTACCACGTGACACTACATTTTTGCATTTTTTCCTTCGTATATTTAAATATGATTTACTGATACTGATAATGTAAAAAAAAGAAATATGATTGGTAATATGTTAAAGTAGTTTGAGTCGAGAGATATGTGTACTTATTGTAAAGATGTGGATCTCTCTTTTTTTTGTTTTGCGCTAGTTGAAAGCTGCTGACTCTAAGTTATCGTTTTAATGCTATCCAGATACAATAGCTTTGTTTTTAGTTTAGTTTAGTTAGGGGGGGGGGGGGGGGGGGTGGGTTTCACACCACAAAACCCACCCCTGTCTCCTTCCAATGCAACCTATATCTTGAGTAAATGTTCTCACCTTCCTTAAGCCTTCATTTTGATTGCCTTTCATGACTTAGGATGCAAACGATGTATCGATGTTTTCGTCAAAAAGCATCGATGTCAGCCATCGATGTCTTGAATCTAAAAATATCGATGCATCGATGTCACTTTCAACGATGTTTTATGTCGATGTTTTATATAAAAATTTGACTTCACACCTTCACACTTTTTCGGGTATTAACTCGAAACCCTCTATTTGGATACACTTTATTATATTGGAATTCGATTTTTGTAAAATACGGAGAATTCGTTAAGGGAATGTGCGCTTGGACAAAACTGCGGTTACTTTTATGATTTATTTATACAATTTAATTCTGGCGTAGGCTACTGCGTTAGATCAGAGATTCAAACTACTGCATTTTAAAGATGCTGTGGCTAAAAGAAATACTTTTTTTTTTTTGTTTCATAAAGTATTCAAAGAATCGCGCTGATACAACCTAATCTTCGGATGAGTGTGAAACAGAATACTCGTTTGATATTTGGAACCAAAATAAACATTTGGTCCACCAAAAGGGACAGAAGGTTGAAGAGAAAGTGTATCTCGGCTGTTACCCCTACCAATCAGAAGCCAATAGAGTTTGGGTTGACATGAACACTGTGTTTCCGGAGTAAATAAATAGGCTTATTAATATTTACACAATGTGGCCACTTTAGTGCCGAGTAAACGACCGTTTTCTAAACCCAGGGCAACTATAACGCAGAAGTAAAATCTAAAAGAAATGACAGTGAAAAAACTTTCCATATCGCTGTTTTGTTATTTATTGAGAATAAACTTTAACAGACATATAATGCTAAGTGAAATAAAATGTATCAACTTAAGACATACTACATTCCCTTTATTTATGCTTCTGCTTCTGTATCCCTTAGCTTTTCACACTAAATTTAAAATAAGTTAAAAAAGTTCAAAAATATATCGATGTTTCGATGTATCGATGTTTTAATGGCCGATGTTTTTGATTTCGATGGGTTTTGAAGAAACATCGATACATCGAACCATCGATGTTTCATTTCTCGATGTTTGCATCCCTATTCATGACTACATTTGATAGATAATCTCTTCATTTTATATACTTACCTTTTGATTATTAGACACGGCCTTGCTCCCTCTCAATGATACTGTTGCACTGAAACTGCTCCCTTTTGAAAGTTTTCTAGTAATAAAAATTAATAAAATCAGTTTTCCAGCGCAGCAAGAAGCAACTAGCTGCCAAAAAGCTGCAACATTTTTGTCATGTAAACTTTTTATAATTCAAAGAGCTATTCCTAAATGTTAGATTACTGACCATACAGCACCAAAAGGAAGGTTAAGGGATTTGAGCGTGCAAGTTTGTCCGTGATACATACACATATATGTTAGCTGTCGTCGGTTGCAAGAAAAAAACTTTAAGTATTCTTTTGAGACTTGTTTACCCTTCTTGCTTCACTTGCGACCAAAGAAAAAGTTGCGCTGGCCATGCTCAAAGTAGCTGAGTAAATAAACTTATAAATTTAAACTTTTCGACTCTAATTCTCTGTGTTATTACTCTTGAGTGAAAGATGTGGTGAGCGATTTTGTTCCAGCCATCTTTGTGTACTCTGCGTTTGTATGTATATACATGTTGAGAGCCTTTAATAAAGCCAGACACAAAGGCAGATAAGCTTATATATACTAATATACCATATTTAAGGCATACAATTGGGTCTTTCATCTCCCTCCTCCGCGCTTCCATTGATTTCGCATACATATGAGAAGAAATTTAATTTTTCTGCAGAACATTAAATTGTAAGTATTAACAACTACAGCCAAAATAAAAAAAACTAAAGCTATAAAATGGCAATATATAGCTGAATAAGAGTGAAGTTTGTGCTCTAACGGCTTTCCTATTGCCACTATATGGATGTTTATGTCTGTTAGTATCCCGGCATAACTCACTATGATGGTCCGGCTAGTTTTAGCTATAAACTTTAACTTTAATTTTCGCTGGGCGGCACGCTAAACTCAAGTTATGGCTTCAGAGAACAGTATAGTACTTTATGTTGGCCATACATAGTAGTTGTTTATAAAATTGTTATTGTTACTACTTACATAAATATCCCTTTTAGATGCACTTGTATGTATATGGGCCGCCCTTTTCTCCACTGCTTGCTCGGAATTTTGATGGAAAATTGCATTATTTATTAGTCGAAATGGCGTACATACATATATACATATAAGAGAAGGGGTAAGCCTGGAAGCGTATATCCAACGCTCGGAATTAACTTTAATGATGCGCCATAAACTCAATTATGTAGCAACCTTATTTTAAATTACCAAAAGGGTAGTCACTGCTGTGTAACATAAAAATGGAAGAGAATGGAAAATAATAACTATTTTAATAAGCACTCTAACAGTTTATTATTGAAAGCGCAAAACTTTAGGAAAACTCTCTATTATTAGATTTTATGTGTACGAAAGTTTTTTCCATAATTTTAATGGAAACACTGTGAGGAAATTTCCACATACAAGTTGGAGTGCTTTGTTATTGTAAACAAATTAATCCACAGCACGGGTAAATTTTATTGATAATTTCACAAACAAAATTCTTGTTTAATACCTTGCGGAATCTCACCAATTGAATGTTGTAATTAAAAGCATATTGTGCTTTTTCAATAAAGCTTCTGCAGAAGGAGTTTTCATAATACGTTTGGTATTTAAAATATAATACAGAGTCAGGAAAAAAACAAACAAAACTAGTGGAATTCTTCTTAATAAATAGCTTTTTAAATTAAGCGTTTAAAAAAAAAGATATTTCATGCCAGATTCATATTGAGCTTTTTACAATAATTCGCATTCAATAAAGCTTTTCTCAAAGCACAAAAAGAAGCATTTCTTCTATGAACCGAAAACAAATGCAGTTCTTCAGAACTGGTACATTCCGATATCTTTTAAAAAGCTAATTAGCTAAAAGTTACAAGTATTCTTATAAAAGCTTTAAAGCTTAAGAACTTAAACCTATGCATATTGAATTTAACAAAATATTGAGAGCATATGAAAATATTAGCCATTTAAAAACGAGCATTTAATGTAAAAAAGTGGTGGTAAAGCTTAAAAGCTCCGCTCTACTTACAAGCTAACACTGACTGTCGTAAAAAAATATTTGAAATTTCTTCTTAACTCCGGCTTACCTAGAACTACATGTGCCGCATAAAGTAGTATACATTTTAAAGCACCTGGATTTAAGAAAGCTTTAAGTCTCATATACACAACGAAAGCTTCACATTGTTGATCTCGGTTTAAAGTGATGTCTTGTTGTTTTCTAAAAAATATTTTCACAAATAATAATTTTCGCTATTTCTAAGTACCTGCAACTGTAAATATAATGCATACCAACATACTATAAAAATCCCACTTTCTTAGTGGAAGTTTGCTGCGTAAAAGTATGCTATAAACACAATGCCACCCACAGCTAAGCTACGATTTATGAGTCTCCGTTGGGTGGTGGGCACGTGGGTGTATGTAGGCATACATACCAATGTAAAAACATGCATATATATATACGTTTCAGCTTGCAATGGTTTTATGTAAACAATGCAAAAAATTTGCCTGCAGGCGATTGCTGTTTTATGTAGACTCAAATACCAAACGTTAAAAGTGCCCTCATTTCTGCGAGCAAAATAGAGAAATATAAATAAATAAATGCCAGCAAAAAAAATTCAATTGTAAAAATGCAGTTGGCGGTAAATAAAAGAGCGAAAAACTTGAAAATAAAAATAAATCTCGGCTAGAGTAAAATAAATATGTTAAAGCCTTTCTTGACTCACTTTCTAGCACAATATGCAAGGCGCGCGTTGGCGAAGGCGAAAAAGTGATGCAACAGATTCTGCTCTTGCTATTTTATTTTAATACCGTTTCGTGGTTTCTAGAAAGCATACAGTCTTTA
This sequence comes from Zeugodacus cucurbitae, assembly GCF_028554725.1. Lineage (NCBI taxonomy): Eukaryota > Metazoa > Arthropoda > Insecta > Diptera > Tephritidae > Zeugodacus > Zeugodacus cucurbitae. The sequence goes on from NC_071667.1 coordinate 12,833,881, forward strand.
ATAATATTTGTATAGTTTAGCTTACTTTTTCACACACAGGAATACACAAATGCTTATATTATATATAAATACCTGGATTCTATTTAGTAGTAACCAGGTGTTGGTAGCTATAGCACTGCGACTAGTAACAGTACCAACATGCATATACATATTCATATCTAGTTTCACTCAGCGCATCACTGGCTTACCATTTCCTTTTTTGAAATGAAACCGCATTTGCACAGCACATTTATTTACATACCTGCCGTTATACGAATATTGTGTATGCTCTATTCATATGTTACAACATAAAGAAAATCACAACTTTTCACGTTGTTGTTGTTGTTTGTTGCTTATCTTTCCCACAGACAAACCGATTTGCCGCCCGGATCAGAAGAAAATTTATGGTGTGGCGCGTAATGAGGTAGCCGAGATTTTATGTGAAGTTGATGCATATCCACCGCCGGAAAATTTCAAATGGTCCTTCAATAATACGGCAGAGACATTTGATATGCCGCAGAGTGGTTTCCGTGCGCATTCAGCGCAAGGATCGACATTGACCTACACGCCGGTCAAGGTGAGTACACATACATACCCACATATACACACTTTGGAGATATAAATTATTCGTATGTATTTTCAACTTTTGTTTACCCCATTTGACTCAGATACTTAACCATATACACAAATAAGTGCATATATATGTAATAATGTGCGCCAGCAAGTGCATATGCAGTTATCTGTATATACCTTCTTTCCATTTAGTAAAACTGCCACCGTATGTGTGCCACACTTATTTTTTTGTATATAGTTTTGTATTTATTTTTGTACTTAGAATTTGAGAATTACACAGTAAATATCTCCCAACTTTAAATATGTAAATTCACGGTATCTTATAGAGAAGAAATTAAGTAAGGAAAAGCTACACCAGAACTTTTGATACAATCGCACTTGATTGATGTAATTTTATTAAGATAAAAAAATTACCCTTAGGCACTGAGTTCTTCATCTTCAATATACGGGACATTGAATAGCTATAATCCGATCTCCAAAATTTTTCAACAAGAGATGTCACAGCTCAAATTCAATATTTGTGTAAAGTTTTATTCCACGATCTTCATTGAATTACTATAAAGTGAAGGAATTAGATGGTATTCACAATCGAGTAATATGGGAAGTGGGCGTGGTTGTAAACCGATTTCGACAATCCGTGGAAACAGGGTATCAAGAAAATATTATATTCATCGGAATCGGTCGAGTAGTTTCTGAGATATGGTTTTTGACCCATAAGTGGGCGACGACACGCCCATTTTCAATTTTTTTTAAATCTGAGTGCTGCTACCTACTTTTATTTCTTCTGTAAAATTTAGTGTGTCTGGTGTTTTCGGTTAACGAGTTAACGAACTTTTATTAATTTTCAACATAACCTTTGTATGGGATGTGGGCGTGGTTATTATCGAATTACACCTATTTTTATTGTGTATAATGGGGTACGTAATGGAGGTGACTGCAGAATATTTGCTTTATGTAGCTTTAGTAGTTTACGAAATATGTGCAAGAAACTTATTAGGGGGTGGGACCACGCCCACTTTCCCAAAAAAATACATCCAAATATGAGCCTTCCTAGTTTTCGGTTTTCATCATTTTGTGGGTGTGGCAATGGTTTACGAAAGCGACCATCAGAAAAACTGAGCGATCGAAACTACATTCAGGAGAACGCTACATGCCCGAACAGCTCTTTTATATATATATAGTTTTTCTACGAAGTGAGGAGATTTATTGAAAGGTCGGACCGCTGTAATTCATCGTAAGAAATATTTCATAATAGTTTTGGGTTAATATTGAGGTTTACAGCAAAAATTCAAAATTCCGAAAAAAACATCTTATTCTTACAAATAATCGTAACCTGAATTTCGCAGATTTATTTAAGTTAAGATTTTCTCTGAATTTATATGCTATTTATTATTATTCTTTCAAAATCAGATTAAAATACACTGTTATTGGAAACTATTATTATAAATATAAATTCCAAACTATTAATAATGTATATTTGGACTTGAATCGCATTTCGGCTTGCTGTGTTTAAGGGATGAGGGAAGCCACCACACATTTAGTTCCAAAAATTTTAAATTTTCAACCATCTGTTGCCTGATATACATATTTGTTTACTTCTTCTCCATGCATATTTAAAATCGAGAAGCTGAAAGCTAAACAGAAAATAATTTTTTACATCTTCCAACATTTCTACTTCTTCTTGAATGGCAATAAATTATAAATTATTCACCGTAAAATGCGCACATAACGCATTTTGTGCTATAAACTGGAAAGCTTCTTTCCGTTTCGATGACATATTTGCCGCTTCCGGTTTCCGTTTGTTTATGCGAATATAACATTTTAAAATGAAACACTTGCAAATGCACATAAGAAATATTTGAATGTGAAGGAGTATGTGAGAGGAAATAAAACGTGCTCCCACTAGTATCTTCCCAAGATGGTAGTGAGTAGTGTAAATTTTATAATAGAAATACGAGTATGTTGTTTGTTTTTAGAAACATATATAGCAAATCTAATTCTAAAGCATCAAAGTTAAAATCTTGGAATTTCTTAAGTCTAAAAAGTTATCAAACAGAAGTGAAGGAAATACACACACACTTTGCGGGCTACAAAGAAAAACTTTGCTACAACTCCTTAACTATCTTTCTACAAAATTTTCAAAATCGTCTGGAAAGTCGGCAGAATATCAAAATCATTCTCTAAAAGCAACAACACTATATTTGCCATCTGTTACTTTCGTAAACACATACACAGCCATCTAAACTGAAGTTTTTTGTTGTTCTTTTGTTAATTTCTGGTTTGTTTATTATTTCTATCATTTTTTGTCATTTATGTAAGCGTTGCCGTCGGGCAGTTGACTTAAATACGCACAGCAACATGACACCATTTAGATATGTGTGTAAATAAGTGAGTGACAAGCCACACTCAGTTGAGTTTGAAGAAACTCAATTTGGTAAAGTAAGATTTTGAAAAGCTGTAGGTGCTGGCTGCATTTGTAATATATTTTCAAAACTTGTTCCCTGTTTGTATTGTATTATCTATAAGGAAATCGTTTTTATCGTATCCTGTTACTAGTTTATTAGATATTATATTATAGTTATAGCTATGAAGTTTCTGAATAACTATTTAATTTTCAATTTTGCTTCCGTTTTCTACAAAAAACATTACAGAACACAACCACATCTTCTATAATTCTACTACAAATTATCAATGTTTCTACATTGCTCTAAGCATATGATTCTCTAGGTAATAAAATATACCGCGCACTCATGCGTATAACAAAAAGAAGTTTTCTTTTGAGAACATTCAAGCTCTCATATATACATACATACATACATATATTTTCACTGTCATAGATAACTTGCATTTTGTTTGCTGCCGGTATTGCGTGTGCTTCAGGATAAATAAATGTCTTTCATAGAGTTTATAAATAAATAAAATCAGAACACACTATTTCAAGTACGTGTGAGATATAGGCATATACAATTGCTTGTATATGCGCACCTTCATTTGGCTTGTGTCTGCTGACGACTACAAAAGTGTAGGAGGGTGTATAACTTACGTATATGTCACTTTGGAAAAAAGCAAAATAAATTTTTGTTTGTAAATTTGCTATTTTACGAGCATCTGTCAAATTGAATCAACTGCAAAGCTTCGTTACCGAAAAGTTAACTTTGTTGGAAACATGTCAGTAGAAAGTGAAGTTTCCATTGTAGCAAGATATAATGCTGGCAGGTAATGGTTAGTTAAAGTAATTTTAGATGAAATATTTCTGCTGTTTCAAGAATGCGATGAAGTGTTAAATGCAATTTAGGATTTAATTGTTTTTATTTTATTATTATTATTAGTTATTTGAATTTATTACACAAATATTTTTAAAATATCTCCATATTCTTTCAGGAATTGGATTTCGGCACCATTATGTGTTGGGCGGATAACAATGTTGGCCAGCAAAGAGAGCCTTGCGTCTTTCATTTAATAGCAGCTGGAAAGCCCGAAATTCCAGCAAATTGTACTATATTCAATCAGACATCGGACTCATTGGAGGTCTATTGCATGGAAGGTGAGTGAATTTGTGTGTTTGTAGTTGAAACTATTTATAAGAATAGATGATCCATATAATATCAAAAATTTTAGTACTTAACTAAAAGTGATTATTTGTGTTTTAAAGTAAGACCAAACATTTTCCAATTTCTAATATTTTCCCATTTTTATATGAAGCAACTTAGAGCTTACAGTAGATCATAATCTATACTCTGGTTTAAAAATGTACTTGTCTATTCTGAGTAATATATATTACTAACAGACCCATCCACACGTTTTTGTGGCAAAGTATACATTAAATTACGTTGGTCCAATATTGGCTTCGGCGACTTGATTACTCGAAGTTACGCAGCAGGATGACAACTCAAACTACTTTTAATTGCAAAGTGAGTGGTGATAGTACAGGCAATTTGAAATAGTTGGGTTCTTTGTTTTTTTACCACCAATATAATCATTCTATCAGTCATTTATGGTTACCATTTGCAACTGCTTCTACAATCGCAATTTGATATTTTTGCAAAAACACTCATATGTTAGTTGTTAATTGGCAATTCTTTATGTGTCGCCACAAATTAAATGATTTTAGGCACCGTCAATAACAGTTGATCCAGGAATAATTGGAAGAGTCTGGCGTAAATCACCTGCTAACAGAATCCTGGCTCCACCAAAAACGTTTATCGACAATCAAGATATTTTAAAGTCCTGTGCAGTACCTCCAGCGACTTCTTGAATGTTTAGAAAATCTTCGTTATAGCGCTATTTTTGGCGATTTTGCCGACTGGTGTTTCGTTCATTTGCAATTCAGGAGTAATTTCAACGCCGAATGTCCCGTTAGTTTGCCTACTAACAGGTGCCAAGATGGCCCTATTCTTAAAAATGAGTGAAATTGGTTCTGGAATTACATCAGCCCTCATATACTATATATGATGATTTTCTATTGGACTAATGCCGAATATATATGTAGGTCAAATTGTGTGTTATCTTAATAAAATTACATCAAAAATTGCGAGAGTATAAAAAATTTTGTTGGACCCGAACTTGGCCTTTCCTTATTTGTTACAAATTGTTTTGAGCTATCGACACAATCTTATACAATTGAACAATAACAAAAATATTTTAACAAAGCAACAATGACAACCTTCAAAATATTATTTTTTTGTTTTCTCTTTTTATATTTTTCTTGGCAACTTGATTAAAATTCTTTTATCTTCCTCGCAATTGTTCCATATTTACTCACTCTCTAATCTTTTCCTGGCCTTCCACGAATATTTCAAGACTAAAATTAGCCAGATCGGTTTGGCCGTTCTTGACTTTTTGCGAGACTAACGAACAGCAATTCATTTTTATATTATATTTATGTAACTGTAAATGAGAAGTAAAACAAATTTTTAATTATTAATATCCCCTAACTAAATTTCACTAAAATACGTTCAGCCGTTTAGGCATGATAGAGCAAAACTCCCAGCAAAAACCATAAAAAAAATCACTAACTCAATTCAGTTTTCTGCAGTCTTCCTACCCTCTAAGTACGATGACGTGATCATTTTGATCGTATATCCATTTTTAGGTAACCATCGATTACTTTACTAAATTTCATCAAAATCCGTTCAGCCGTTTAGACGTGAAAGAGCAAAAGTCCCAACAAAAACGACTAAAAATAACTAACTCAATTTAGTTATCTGCCTACTGCCTACCCACTAAGAACGATGGCGTGATTATTTATAGCCTATGACCATTTCCAGGTTATCATCTATCACCATACCAAATTTCATCAAAATCCAGTCAGCCATTTAGGCGTGAAAGAGTAACAGACAGACAGAGTTACTTTCGCATTTATAATATTAATAATATAATATGGATTATATTAGACATATACGATGAAGGAAAGCTCTTATTCTTAACATGTGTAACTTATGATTTCATGTAAAGCTCTTATAAAGCTCCGCGCTGACTGAGCTTAAAACTTGAAAGCTTTTCATATATTCAAAAGAGGGCGATGACATTTAATATCAAAGGAAAACAATATGAAGGAAGAAGAGCATGGGAAATGTAATTATCTCATCTTCAATTAAACAAAAGGGTGTGTCTAAAATTGACACAAAAATCTAAACAGTCAGTTTGTTGCGCCAGTTTTAGGCACACCTTTCCTTTTAAATTGCACATTTAATCATTTAGTAAAACTTGCTCTATGCAATACTTAAATTCATTACAGTTTGAGACACTACTCACATGCGTAATCTAGTTCGTATAGAAAGTAAGCGGGTCAACTCAGACGTACTACTATTATTCACTGAAAATATTGCGAAGTTTTCAACTTCACCATCTTTGCTGTTCCACACTCACTCCCTAATTAATACTTGGCAGACATGAAACAAGGCTCATAGAACTTTAGCTTTACCCCGTTTGTAATGCAAGTCAAAAAAAAAAAACGAACGCATTGTAAAAACTTAGCTAATAAGCTGAAGGCAGAAGAAAAGAAAACAATATGAAAGCAACGCAGTAAGAGAAGAATGCGAAACAAGTTTTTGCAAGTTAAAGCTGTGGATTGATTAACTAAAGTGGCCACTTCTCTGGCTCATCAAAGTTGTTTAAGACTTTTTGTTGTTTCTTCTCATACCCACACTCCATCGGTGTATTCTTCTTTTATACTTTTATTCGCGTGTTATGTATTTTCATTTAATTAAAAGGCAACTAACTAATAAAACTGCATTATGAGTTAGAGTGTAAAGGAATAAGTGAAGTCAGGAAAAGTTTTGTCAAAAGAAACTAAAAAGTAAATAAATTGAAATGAACTAGACGCTTGCTAAGTATAGATTAACCTCCATTTAGAAGAGTTGAGAAAAGAAGTTGAAGTTGTTCAGGACTATTTTATATTCAATGATATTCCGCAGTTAATTTACTTTAGAGTTTTTCTGGATCGTAGAATATATTTGAAAACAAGAACAGGAGAAAATGTATAAGTAAAATAATTTATATTGAAGACTTCTTGACTGTCCAAAAGATTTTTACTTTATGACAACATCTTGCAGAAACAAAAACTTTAAGATATATTACAACTAAACTTCAAATAAAAAACTGCAGGTTGGGTCTACGTTATAGCGTTTTTAGACAACCAATGTAATTGATTAATTAAATATTTTATTAAGAAACCCTTTTTATACTGCCGGCTACTCGATAACCGACCAGCTGTTATACATTTTTGTTTTTGCTTTTCATAAGAAGTTGGTAAGTTTCATCAGCTGATTAATATTTTTAGCAGTGACATCTATCGTAGCTCTTTTTCGTAGCTTTTCATCGAACGTATATCGTACGTCTTTGTCGCAGAGTTGCATTTAATTTTCAAGTCGATTAAAATTCAATTAAAAATAAATGTATATTTTGTTTCGTATGGTAAATAGACCTTAATAAGCGTTTTAATAGACGCTCCATAACACGAACTTTTGAATTGGCAATAGCGTTTAGAAATCAAATGTCATACAAATTTCCTTCCATAACTCGAACTTCTTTAAGTCGAAGTTGGCCTTAACCCGAACGCTTGAATTGGCAATAGAAGTCAAATTTCATTCAAATTACCTTCCATAAATCGAACTTTTTGGTCAAGATATACTACTAAATTTAAAATTTTACTATCAAGGATCAATTTTAAAGGAGTCCCTATATTAGTATGGAGGCGAACAAAAAATATGATATTACACTTATAGATTTCATAAATCGTCTAACAAAGGCATGAGATACCAAAGGCATGAGAGCCAAACAATAGCAAAGTGCAACAAACAAAATTACAGAATACACGTTTTAATATATTTACATATATATAACTTTTTGCGAAGTAAATAACTAAAACTGTGGGTAAATCTATTTATTAAACCTTTTTGAAAAATTTATGTTTTAATAAAAATTTCTATAAGTCTCTATAACTCGAAGTTTTTTTGTGGAGTATGGTGATTCGAGTTAGAGAAGTTCCACTGTAGTTTTAAAGGTTTAAATCAATGCTCTATGACAATATCTATTTTAATGAGCTGGGCGCACTTTTACTAACGCATTAACGAAATACAGTTGTAGAATATTAACTCAGTGAACTCACTGCCATATTCTGGCGCTATTGTAAATGTCCTCTTTCAAGCACTACATACTAGCCCACTATGTTACAAATATGTACTTTTAATTTATTAAAGGCTCCAACGATGGATGAGTCACTTTACATTTCAGATAAAGACATGTCAAAGAATATTGAGACAGTCTCCTGAGCAAAAGCATTAGTACCGATATTGCGTTGTAAATGACTGTAGCACCGTCACATTGTCTTGCTGTCCTGTTGTCCAAATATTGGACAATTTTGCCACCAAATTCCACCTCAGCAATTTAGACATATACCTACATATATTATTCAATTTGATTTCGAATGCCGGCAGCTTTTCAATGAATCTGGAATTTTGTCAATTTCGAAGTGTATATTCCTTGTTTGCAGATACATATAAATATCGGTTAAAAGAGTATTATTGTCAACATAAAATATTTAATATATCAACATACATACGTACATATACATCTATGTACGTTTGTGTGTGTGTGTGTGTGTGTGCGATACCCAGTAGTTCGGCTGGTGTCAAGCGATTACTAGAGCTCTAAACCTACTAGCGATTTCATGCATTACTAGTAATTAGTCTTTTCGCTAATGATTTGTAATGCAACGAGGCATTACTCGAAAAATGAATTGGCAAAACCCACCCCTAAAAACACTACTCTGAGTTGTTTTTTCATTTCGCGCTCTCTCTCTCTAGTCTCTTTTGTAACACAATTTTTTTCCAAAAATTTGACGCGTCATTTCACATTTTTCCGACTAAGAGGAAGATGCGTAATTTGCGTACGGAAAATTATGGAATATTTTTACATATAGTGAAAAAGTAATGTGCAAAAAAGTGAAAATTAATTTAATAAGTGAAAAAAAAATTATGAACGAAACAAAAGAAGAAGGCAAAAAAACCACGGACGGAGGCGCCAACACCGGATCATCACAAACAACAACAAAATCACCGCAGATCACCCATCTCTACAACCATAGAACCATCGCGGGATTATCTACCCATAGATCAGGTATATACTTAATATAATTGAAAACATATTATTATAAGTACATCAATTTAACATTATTATACTAAAAACTAATAATATTTTTTATTTTGCATACATATGTATGTATTTTGCAATAATAAATAAAAATTAATTAAAATAACTAATAATAAAAAGTAATATTAATAAAGAAAATAAATAATTAGTAAATAAGAATAATATAATGTAAGATAATTTTTAAGGACGAAAAAAGGGAGGAGATAGAATATAAGAATATTTGTACATGAATTAAATAAATATATTTCTTTGTATTTCGTAAACATTTGTTTTATTTTGTGTAAAAGTGTTGTTTTCAAAAGTTTTTCTCAGGCGTAGAACCACAAGCATTAATGGACCAGTAGAATCGCTAGGGATTTTGAATTAATGAAACCTCTAGCGTGTTCGAATTAGTCAAATCACTAGCCATTTTGAATTAACGAAAACGCTAGTGATTCTGTTCTAGCGATTCACTAACGATTTTGGAACTAGTCCTTTCACCAATGACTGGTAATGCAGCGTCGCACCGCTCGATTACTCTCGTAGGACATTGCAATGTAAAAATCGTTAGTCAAATAACATTGCATGTAATCGGGCTGGGACCGGTGCTAATGATTCGGAATTAGTTATATCGTTAGCTCTTATCCGATGGTACCGAACTACAGGGTAGCGTTGCTTTCAGATGTGAGTGAGTGAGCGCGTATGTTAGTGTCGCATACATAATGTAAAAGTGCACTCAAGTTGCTCATGTTTTTTAAATGAGACTCAGTTGGTGTAGCAGTAAATGTACGAAATATAGAAAGGAACGCCACTTGCAAATATGACACGCAAATGCAACCCTGTATATGTACATATGTAAGCTTGTATGTATGCATGTGTAAGTTTGCTGCAGCTTAAGCTGTAGTTACCGTTACTTGGTTGCTTTGCGCTACCGCCAAACATACAAACGAATAAATGAATTCACATCACAATCTTATCCCTCTTCAACACTCCGTTCTTTTCCTTTACGTTACTGTTATTATTTTTGTTGTTGTTGCTTTCAATGATTTTGTTGCTATTGTTATACCTTTTCGTATATTGCTGTAAAACGCTGCCAAGCGTAAGGCAAGTACCTCTCCAGTCAACTCGTCAGCTTGCCAGCCAACCGGTGGGCATATATATGTATATGTATATATAGCAACTACCTTTCCGGTTAGGACATCGGGTGCGCTCATGTACCCTTGTACGTGTAGTTTTGGCATTTAAGCTGTCAGTCTGCTGTGAGGTATAGGTGGTTGTTTGTAGCTTGCTGTCTCGGTTGTTCGATTTAGTGTCGAGTTTTGGGGTTAATAAGGCCAACAAGTCGAAAAGTTTGCTTCAACTACTTGACTTGTCTTGGCTGGTTGAATTTTCTATTTGTATTCGCATATGTACATTTGTATGTACGAGTATGTACAGATATATTGTTAGTTGGAAGAAAGTTTTGTTGCTGTTGATTGCCTTATTGTTGTGCTGTTTTATTTGTGCTTTGATATTCGTAGTTGTTGTTTATTTTTTATTTTACTGATTTTCTGTTGTGAGCTTGATATTCAATATATTGTATATATGCATATATGTAGACGCATATTTCAGTTGCCTTGACAGTTGAAATACATTCGCAGTCGCTCTGCAGTGACATTTCTCTATGCATACCTACAAACAAGCAATGTAAACGAATTTATTTATTTATTTGCATTGCATTCAACTTTTTCTCTGACAAATCGAATTTATTTGATTCCATTTTATCATTGCACTGTTGTAAATCAGAATATTTAAAGTATTCATTCAACTTTTTGCATAATGCGCGTGTAGGGCGATGCAACTCTGGGACAGCTACTGCCTGTAACAAGCTGAAAAAATGTGTCATAAAATCGAGTCATAACTTTCCCTAGCTCCCATATTCCTAATTAAAGGTTTTCAAAAATACGTGTGTTATATCTAGCAAAATGAAGTGCGCGTATAGTCTTCGATATAGTGTACCTAGGTGATGAAAATTAGTCAAATCGGTCCAGGAATTACCTCAGCTCTCATATACTAAATATATATAAAAATGTTTGAGTTATTTTAGTGAACTTTATGACGGATAAATGGGTCAAATTGAGTTAGCTTTAAATAATTACATCAATAAATTGCAAGAGTATAAAATGTTCGGTTGCACCCGAACTAAGCACTTCCTTACTTGTTTTCTATAATTTTCCTACATTAAATTCTATTTTCCACATACATCAATGCTCGATTGGCATTGCAACTTATTTCTTCATTTTTTTTTTTCCAAAAGAGTTTATGATCCTTTTGTATGAACCCTTTTATGAATGAGCTTCATTCTTTTAGAAGAAAAAAATTGTAAATTGGCAGCAAGCTTTGTTTAAATTTTTTATGACAAGTATCAATGCCTAACAAAACAATTATACTAAAATGTGTAAAATCTGGCAATAATTATAGTTTGATTACTACTGAGTGAAATACTATCCACTTTAGTCAGTCTAGGGAAAAAACTATCTTCCAGAACATAATTTCAAATCCAATGTAATGTGTATACTGAATAATTGAAAGCATAATCTAGTCTCGCATTACTGGCCACTCCATGTCAAAGTTTCCATGTTGATGCTTTGATAAGTATCCAAGAAAGTTTTTGACCGAATAACAATTTACAAATTTATTTTATATAAGTGTGATAGAATCATTTAATATTTCTTATTATATATTTTTACAGGATTTGATGGCGGCTTACGGCAATGGTTCATAATGGAAATTTTCGATCAGCATAATGGTCAGTTACAGGCCAATATCTCATCAAAATATCCCGTTTTAAGTGTCACTGGTTTGGACTCTGGGCGTCTCTTTCGCATATTTGTCTATGCAGTGAATTTGCGTGGACGCAGTGAAGCGGTGCAAGTGGATGGATATACACTAAAAGCGGCCGAGAAGCAAACAGGTAAAATCTTTGGCCAAATCAATGCTGGTAAACCGTTTTGAGATGATTTAAGAATTATTTGGATATCTCTTAGATGTATGTATTCGAGTCAATAATTGGCGAAGAGTATGTTCTCTCGAAGTTGATTAAGAATAATATGTTTCCAAGAATATGTTGATCTGGCTTTATGAAAGAACATAAAATTCTTTTTCGTAAATATATATATACTCGAGGAATATTTGCTCTAAAGTGTTAGCAAGCTTCGCTTTCTTAAATTCCCTTGAAAAATTTAACCAACATTAACGCATTAATTCATATTATGTAATGCGAAAGCTCTACCCGTTGAATCATGTAAACCAATTTTTCTTACATAATTGATATTAAGACATTTTCCTCGCATAACAATGCAGACTTAACAAATTGAAAGGCGGCCTTGTGAAGATGGGTAAAAGGAAAAAGAAGAAAAAATGTGGGCATTACCTTTTCATTACCCCAACTTCGTTTCATATGATATTTCAAAAGATATATTTTTTTACATTTGTTCAGGTTGCATCTTCTTTTTGTAAGCTTGCTTTTTTATACCCTTTCAAAAAGGTTGCATTTACAGGGTCGTCTATATCGTTCAGACGGCTTATGAGTGATATTTATACACTCAGAAAAGAATAAAAAACGACGGTGGAAACCAAAAACATGAAAAAAGGAAGTTCGGGAAAATTGGAACTAAAACTCATTTCAATTTATGCGCTTATTTACTTATTTCCCACGCCGTTGTTTTTTTTCTTTCTAAGTAGCACTTCACCTTAAATTATGCAGAAAAAAGTGGCCGAAAGGATAGTAAATGTGAAGACCGCAAAATATATCTGGGTGGCAACGTACAAGCATGGGTTGGATAAACGCCTGAGTGTACACTTAAATGCGCTGGCGTATAATTTAAAATAGAAAATTGGATTTTTCCGAGACTTGAGTAGCCGTCGAACGAAGTGAAAAAAGGATCTATGTATGTATACAGCTGCACATATATACATATATTCATGCTGGCCTATCTAAATACACGCAAAAAGTTTGTGCAAATGGCAGCGCAGCAGTGGAGATAAATTGCAAGGTGATCGCCCTGCCAAATGGCTGTAGGAAGTGGAAAATTTAAAATGATTAGGTTTAATGAAAATGACGGAAACCCTTAACGCGAAAGAAAAATAATAATAAAACAAAAAAGACAACTAAAAACAAAACCAAAAAAACGGAAAAGGAATGATGTAAATGACGATGTAAATGCGCTGAAAATTTGTGAAGGAAGAGCGCAAAAAATAATGTAAATTGCAATACTAATTAGTTGCTGCAGCGGTGAAGGTACAAAACGTTGTCCGCTTTTTAGAGCACAACAAACTAAATCATTTACTTCAATTTTGCAATTTAAAGAAACAAATTTTCATCGATTGGAATTTGTTGGGAAGAACACCAAGCCACTTCCGAGGGATACGAAGATAAATGTAAAATAGCTGAGAGCTAATTCTTCTGATAATTATGAAGGATCCTTGAAATTGAATTGAAATTAAATTAAAAAAAAATATTGAAAGTTCGAAGCTTTTCGGAGTTCATAGTTTTTTTTCGATATTCAATTTCGAATTTAAAAAATATTTACTTTTAAGTAGCGAAATTAGGTTTTTGATTGCTGATCTCAAGCTTCAGATGGATAGTCTTACAGTACATCTGCGAATATACTAAAACCATTCTAGGTTTATCTTTCTCGGTCTATAATGGGTACATTCGACAATCAAATCCCTAACTCAATCACCAAAACTGTATTTTTAAAGAATGCATCGAATAATAGACGAGCCATTGGGCAAACAATTGATGTGATGTTGCATTACCGTTTTCTACCATATTAATGTGAATACTGTCATTCTTTTATATAAACCTCACCATTGTCATCTGGTGCGTGTCAAACTCCGTCAATTCATAATTTAATGTTTAACTTAAGTATACATAAGTATTTACAAAGTGGTATTGTCAGTGAGCTTATCTTTACAATTATTCCTCTTCTTCTCCTTCTTCTTTACAGTCGCGCTGACATCGTATAAGGGTACACAAACCAATTTCGAACTCACACCCATACTTTCGGTGGGCATTTTCGTTGGCATATTGGTGGCATTGGTCTGCATTACTATCGGCACAATTGCAGCATTGAAATTACGTTCACAGAAACAACAACAAAAATATCAACTTCAAAATGCGAAATTCTCACGACCAGGCAATTTACAAATTAAGGATAAAATCTCCTTGCCATTAAGTCATTCAGAGGAAATGTACGACGAGAAGAATCCTGATGTTGTGCCATACAATGAAGGTGAGTAAGGAAAGGCAACAAAAAAACAGACAACAATAGTCAACTGACCTGATTGTTGTGAATACAGTTGTAGAGAGAAAGAGTCATATACTTACATATTTATACATTTATACATACATAGAGTGTTTACACATAAATATTTGTGTATTTGCATATAAGTAGATCTTGATAGATGCTTGGACGGCCGGCAAAGTGCACTGTGAAGAAAGTATTTTACTTGACAGTTGGCATATTTCAGGCGACACAGTGCCAGCGTTTCATCAAAAGGAAGCACAGATGAGCTGCAGGTATTTGTGCCCACAGCACAATAGTCGTATGCAGGCCAAGATATTGTCGACATTACAAGTGAAAGGCAAATGCATGCATTCGTATGCAGACACTTGATTGTAGACTGTGTAGTTTTCATTTGAACGCGTTTGCTGGAAAAGTGTGAACGCAATTAATGGAAAATGTTTCGCATAAAATCAATCGCCCATACATAGACGGTTTAAGAAGCAGAGTTTCTTCGACCAAACTGATGGTCTGTATATACATATGTGTCATAAAGTTTTTATACACTCGTAACATGCTGCACAGAGCATTATAGTTTTTTTCATATAACGGTTGTTTGTGTCACCAAGAAGATGTGGGGTTATATATATATAAATGATCAGGATGACCTGTGATTTGAAATCCGGATGTCTGTCCGTCCGTCTGTCCGTCTGTCCCTCTGTCCGTGTAAGCGATAACTTGAGTAAAAATTAAGATAAATTAATGAAACTTGGAACACATATTTCTTGGCACCCTGAGGAGGTTGCTTTCAAAAATGGGCAAAATCGGTCCACTGCCACGCCCACCAAATGGCGGAAACCGAAAATCTATACAGTGTCATAACTAAGCCATAAATAAAGTTATGAAAATAAAATTTAGAACATAAGATCGCATTAGGGAGGGGCACATTTTGATGGAATTTTTTTTTGAAAAGTGGGCGTGACCCCGCCCCCAAATAGGTTTTTTGTATATAACTCGGAAACCAATAAAGCTATATAAACCAAACTTTCTGCAGTCGTTTTTTTAGCTATTTCCTTATACAATCCAAAAATGAAAGAAATCGATTAATTACCAATAATTATGTTGATAATTACTAAAAGTGCGTTAACTTACTAACGAAAATCGTCATAAACACTAAATTTTACAGAAGAAATAGCAGAATGAAGCTGCACTCAGGTTTTTTCACAAAATGGAAAATTGGCGTGGCATCGCCCACTTATGGGTCAAAAAACCAAATCTCAAGAACTACTCGACCGATTTCAGTGAAATTCGGTATATAACACTTTCTTGACACCCTTATGACACGGGTGGAATATGGGTCCACGCCTACTTCCCATATAACTCAATTTTGAATTTTTCTGATTCGTTCACTTTATAATATGTATGTACATTAAGAACCAATGAAGATATCGGAATAAAACTTTACACAAATACTGTATTTGAGCTGTGACATCTTCTTCTTCTTGACTGGCGTAGACACCGCTTACGCGGTTATAGCCGAGTCCACAACAGCGCGCCATGTATCCCTCCTTCTGGCAGTTTGGCGCCAATTGGTTATATCAAGTGAAGCCAGGACCCTCTCCACCTGGTCCTTCCATCGGAGTGGAGGTCTCCATCTTGCGGGCTTCCACCAGCGGGTACTGAATCGAATACTTTCAGAGCTGGAGCACTTTCATCCATTCGAACAACATGACCTAGCCAGCGTAGCCGCTGTCTTTTTATTCGCTGCACTATATCTATGTGGTCGAATAACACATACAGCTCATCGTTCCATCGTCTGCGGTATTCGCCGTTGCCAATGTTTAAGGGACCATAAATCTTCCGCAAAACCATTTTCTTGAAAACTCCTAGTGCCGTCTCATAGGATGTTGACATCGTCTACGCTTCTGCACCGTAAAGTAGGACGGGAATGATGAGGGACTTGTAGAGTTTGGTTTTTGTTCGTCGAGAGAGGACTTTACTTTTCAATTGCCTACTTAGTCCATAGTAGCACCTGTTGGCAAGAGTGATTCTGCGTTGGATTTCCAGGCTGACATTGTTATTGCTGTTAATGCTGGTTCCCAGGTAGACGAAATTATCTACAACTTCAAAGTTATGACTATTTGATGACAGGAGATATTTCGTCTTGTCCTCGTTCACCACCAGACCCATACGCTTCGCTTCCTTATCCAGTCTGGAAAAAGCAGAACTAACGGCGCGGGTGTTGTTTTCAATGATATCGATATCATCGGCGTACGCCAGTAGCTGTACACTCTCTTTATTCAGAACTAGCAGACCCGTCCACACGTTTTTGTGGCTAAGGTATACATTAAATTAAGTTGGTCCAATCTTGGCTTCGGCGACGATATTGATTAGGGTTTTCAGGGTTGATTTATGTTATGCAGCATGATTACAACTCACACTACTTTTAATTGCAAAGTGAGTGGTGATAGTTCAGGTAATTTTAAATAGTTTGGGATAATTGTCAACTCTTTTGGACCGAAATTCTAAATTGTCGCTTTAAGATCATCGATATCTTTTTTTTTTACCACCAATATAGGTCATTCAATCAGTCATTTATGGTTATCATATTGAGGTTTCAGGAAAACTTCTCTTTCGAGTCAATGAAGTGACAGAAATCTGTTGGAAATGCTATTAATCAATCGAGGTGTCAACTGCCAACTGCTTCTACAATCGCAATTTGATATTGTTGCAAAAACACTCATATGTTAGTTGTTAATTGGCGATTCTTTATGTGTCGCCACAAATTAAATGATTTTAGGCATGCGATTAGCCCGTCAGTAACAGTTGATCCAGGAATAATTGGAAGCGTCTGTCGTAAATCACCTGCTAACAGAATCCTGTCTCCACACAAAACGTTCATCGACAATCAAGATTTTTTAAAGTCCAGTGCAGTACCTCCAGCAACTTCTTGAATATTTGGAAAATCTTCGTTATAGCGCTATTTTTGGCGATTTTGCCGTCTGGTGTTTCGTTCATTTGCAATTTAGCAGTAATTCCGAATGTGCCGTTTGTTTGCCTACTAACAGGTGCCAAGTTGCCCCTATTCCCGTTAACCTTGGTGGTGAAAATGAGTGAAATTGATTCTGGAATTACATCAGCCCTCATATACTATATATTATGATTTTCTATTGGACTTTATGCCGAATATATAGGTCAAATTGGTTGCCAAGTTGCCCCTATTCCTGTTATGCTTTGATGGTGAAAATGAGTGAAATGAATATATGGGTCAGTATTGTGTGTTATCTTAATAAAATTACATCAATAAATTCCGGGAGTATAAAATGTTCGGTTGCACCCGAACTTAGCCTTTCCTTACTTGTTAATATTATTTCTGATAATGACATACACGAATCTTAAATATACTGCGACTTTTAGAGTAGTATGAATGCAGTTACAAATTGTTTTGGGCTATCGACACAACCTTATACAATTGAACAATGACAAAAATATTTTAGCAAAGCAACAATACTATCTTCAAAATATTATTATTTATATATATTTTATATCATAAACAATATGCTGCATGCACATGAATTGAGAATTAACAAATGAAAGCGACTGCAAAAATAAAGAATAATACGTATCTGAGTAAACCTAGAGATACATATGAATGATTGGTTAAGAAAATACCTACATCTGACAGCTACCTTAACTAAATAATAATAAAAATGTAACTAAGTACTATCTATCTCCTAACTAAATTTCATCAAAATCCGTTCAGCCGTTTAGGCATCATAGATCAAAACTCCCAGCAAAAACCATAAAAAAAATCACTAACTCAATTCAGTTTTCTGCAGTCTTCCTACCCTCTAAGTACGATGACGTGATCATTTTGATCTTATATCCGTTTTTAGGTAACCATTTATTACCTTACTAAATTTCATCAAAATCCGTTCAGCCGGTTAGGCGTGAAAGAGTAACAGACAGACAGAGTTACTTTCGCATTTATAATATTAATATGGATTATTATCAAGCGACATTTTTTTTTAATTCCGTACAGGACCATTAAGTAGGGAATCGAAGCGCGAGTGATCTTAACCCCCCTCCCGTACCACCGTGCCCGAGTGACGCCCACAACTCTACAACGCATAGTTAGCCGCCGAGCGGCTTTTTAAAATTTTTAACTCGTGATATCTTTTGAATGGAATGTCAGAATTTAATAATTCAAAAAGTTATGTAAAGGTTTTGAAGCGATCTTAAATAATAAATCATTTATTTCGATAAGAAATAATACTAAGGTATAAATAAAGAGCCTTTTCAAGTAGTGGTATTTTAATAAATTTTTTTAAATAAAATCGTTTATTGTGACAAAACTATAATAGTTACAGATATGACGTTTTTTGTAGATAATGATAAGGTCTACAAAATTGTAGTACATCACTTTGTTATATCTTCAATCGTTTTCGCAGCATTCGCGATTAAAGAAAGTTTTTTGGTATTTTTTTTACATTTTCGGAGTTTTGGCAAGGAACCCAATTTTTTTTAAACTAAATATAGCCTATGTCACCCAGGGATAGTATAGCTTTCCAACGGTGAAAGAATTTTTCAAATCGGTTCAGTAGTTTCGGAGCCTATTCGAGACAAACAAACAAAAAATCAAACCTTTCCTCTTTATAATATTAAGTATATATATATGGGTCGAATTGTGTTATCTTTATAAAATTACATCAATAAATTGCGAGAGTATAAAATGTTCGGTTGCACCCGAACTTAGCCTTTCCTTACTTGTTAATATTATTTCTGATAATGACATACACGAATCTTAAATATACTGCGACTTTTAGAGTAGTATGAATGCAGTTAGAAAAATTACTCTTCTAACTGATCTGCGAATCTTTTCACAACAACAATCTGAAATACTAACTCGAAAATCATGCAACATCACAATTTACATTCATAAACTCATGATTATTCATGAAGCGCAAACTTTTCGACAAAATTTCAAAATCTACAAATTTCCGAAAATTGCGAATATCAGCCAAATTTTACACCCTAAAAGTATGGAAATAAATATGTATGCATCAATTAAAAATATGCCTTTCTTTGCAGTCGATGGTGAATACAAACAGAAATCAACAACACAAACACCATCCGCCCATCTGTCCACAACAAGTGAAGCGGAAATTAGCTGCAAACCGCTAACGGACGAGCTTGGCGCATACAAAAGCAACAAGGTGAGTAGCAAACGCACGCCCAAAGGCAGACGCTTTGTAGATGCTTTCATGTCGGGCTTAAATTAATTCATCAATGTTGTACATTTGCATATATACATAAGTATGTGGTTGTTGTGCTGTTCTTGCGCAAATTCTTGTGTTGTTGCTTTTATGCTTTTCTTTTCCGATTTGAATTTTAAAGTTTTTATTTATTTTTACCATCCTTGCTTTGCTACATTTTCTTTCGCCTTTGCTCTCTGTGTTGATTGCGGCCTACTAACAGACACACACACACTGACACACAACAATTTGATAGACAAGTAAGCGATGGGCTTTTGTTTTGCCAGCGAGAGCATCGTTAAGTGGTGCGTCGATAATGAAGATAGAATGAGAAAATGTGGGAAGTTGTGCCCTTGCAGTAGTGTTAAGATGGCGGCCTGTAGAAGTTTGTACGTGTGTGTCCAGCGCTAAAGTTGGCTGGTAGCTACACGTGCTAGCACAAGAATGATTTCTTGTAGACAATCAACCAAAGTTTTAATTACTTTGCTTTACAACAAAATTGAATGTTTAATAACTTTGTGGAATTACTTTGCATTAATTGTGCATGAAAAGTGTCAAGAGACTTTGGTTGAGGTAAATTTTATTCATATTTAGTTTTTAACAAAGAAGCTTTTTCTTCTTTAAGAAAAGTTCGCTACAAGTATAAAAAAAATTAACAAAATATGAAGAGAAAGGGAATGATTGCGTAGAATACAATTTTAAGACTTTCATGTTAAAACTGAGGTTAGATTGAAAATAATTCAGGTTGTTAGATCCGATCTAGGGACAGTCATCTAGCTTGGTGTATTTTCTTATGCTTGAATCTAGTGCTACAGACGACCATAATTCGGGCCCCGGCGAAGTCGATCAGCCTTAACCCCTTTGGCGAGGTGTCGTCATGGAGGCTGAATTTTCCGACTGTTGCGTCAAAGACACCTTCTTTATCCACCCTGACGTTAAAATCGCCAAGCACAATTTTGACATTGTGGCGGGGGCTGCGCTCATAGGTACGTTCTAGGCGCTCATAGAAGGTATCTTTGATCACATCGTCGTTTTTGTTTTCATTGGGGGATTTTTTTATGTGGTGGGTCCCAAACCCTACTCACAACTGCGGGATGTCTGTTGGCTACCCAGAGGATACTTGGTCTAAGACCGGAAATCGTGAGCTGCTTGAGCCACATGCAATGGAATTGTTCTTGTCCACTCCCAAGTAAATGACAGTCAGGAACTTTCCTCACTTATCTGAACTTCTACACATGACCCCATCCTCTAATCATATCTGAATAATCGGTATTATTGGTAATATAAGTTTTAGGCCTTTGCTAGTACCTAAGCTTCGCGGTTAATCTTCTGCTTTTTATAAGAAAGAATTACCCAAAAGTTTTAGGTTTAAAATTAAAAAAGCTTTACTTCAGAACCTTAAATCTTATCCATCGGTTTTATAGTGAATTTACAAAGTAGCCCTTCGATCATAGACAGTGGTCTTCGCGATTCATAATTTAAAGAAAAATATGTAAGCAAATTCGCAAACCTGGAGCTGCCGACTCATATTATAAGTGTATGTTACTCTTTCAAATATTATCTATATAAAAATTGTTTTTTTTTTTGTAATTTCAACTGTATTAGCAAGATTTCTACACTTACATATACAGGCATAACGATTAATCTCTTTGAAATTGAATTTGTTTTTGACAATTTCCAACTTCTTCTACATTCTAGGATGATGAACTGCACTATGCCGAATTAACAATCGCGCCCGGCAGCGCCAGCTCCAGTGGCATACCCAAAAAGTCCATTTCTGTCGATTGCAGCAGCAGTATGTTGCTACAAGGAGCCGGCATAAATACAAACAACATGTCCGTCACTGTCGGCGGCACACTGCCGCACGGCTCCAGCGTACGCAAGATGTTGCCCAACATAACGGCCAATGCCGGTGCAAACACACTCCAACGACTCAAGCAACAGCCAACGGCATCGACGAAACAACAACAACCACCACCACCACCATCGTATGATTACTTTGAAGAGCCGACGATGTATGCGCAAATCGATCACTATAAAGCAACCGCGACGGGTGGCACCACAGCAAATGGCGGCTGCTCGTCATCGGCATCTGTATCGCCCTTCCCGCCATGCATTTCATCGCCAGTCTCGCAGGGCACCCCATCGACGGTATCGCCCGGCACGGTGCAGATGTACACAATGCCATCGCATCCGGGCGGTTATCATACGTTGCCGCATAACCATCATCATCAGCAACAACAGCAACAGCAACAACAGCTACAACAACAACAGAAGCAGCAGCAACAACAAGCACATCAGCAACACAACACGTCCGCCTCGTCAATGCTGCAGATGATGGCAGCTGCAGGTGTTGTGCATGGTGCCGCTGGCAATATTTACCATCATCATGGCACGTTGCCAATGCCACCCACATATCAGCAGCATCAGCAGCAACAACAATTGCAACAACAACAAGTCGCCGGTCAAATGATAGTGTCGAGCAATAGCAGTGGACTTGGTTCGACTATAACAACAGCAGCCGTGACAAGTCCGAGCAGTTCGCTGTCGGGTCTCTCGGCCATTGGTAAATCGTATTCGCGTGAAATTGTGACTGTACGAACACCGCTCATGTATTCGCAGCAGGAGAGTTGCGTCTAAAAATGTGCGACGCAAGCGTTTAGCACGCATTTAGGCGTACTGAAGCCGCATTGGAATTCAATTATGTCTGCAAGAGACTGGGTATGATTTGTGGAAATGTGAAAAGTATAACTTTTACAATTAAATTGGTCTGATTAAGTTTTTGTTATAATGTTGTAATGAGTGGCGAATGTTGAAATCATCGCGTGTATGTTGAATGGCGCTGAAACATGTTTTGTTCTTGTTTAAAGGATTTTTTTGTGTGCATATTTGGAATTAGGCATTTAATTATATTTATGTTATTGTATACAAAATTATATATGCTTTGTGATTTGTAATGTCAATTAAAAACTGTTTAAATATTTTACATTTACATATTTTATTTGTCCACTTACTTTGAGCAAAACTAATCTCAATCTATTGATATTTCCTGTTTGAAATCTTTTAAATTTTTACAAAATCTTTCCACTTGCTTTGAGAGAAATTAACTTCAATGGATTAATATTTTCGGATTAAGAATTTTCAAATTTCATTAATGAATTTTGTAATCGAATTAATTGAATATTGATTAAAAACTGAGAACAGTTAGCTGTTTTATCGTACTGATATGAATGTACTAAGCCAAATATTAATTCGTTTTATATATTAAATATACATATTTATTATTATTATTTTTTAGAGAAAAAAAATATGGAGATTTTTATTAAATTTCATTAAAAACATTCCACACTTAATTTCCAAAAAAAAAACTTAAAAATCCATATTCAGTTATATATTAATAACATCCATAATGGGTACAAAGCAACATGGCGTATACGTAATATACTTTCCTGAATATTTGTCAGACGATCGTTTGCATATTTCTGAATACAGAACAAATAATAATGAAAATCAAATTATTTAATTTGATTTGTCACAGTTAGAACTATTTTTGGTTATCGATAACATAATTTCATTTACATATATTTTTATTTATTATTGCTAAATGCAAGCGTCCAATTAAATATATTGTTGGTATGCCATTTTTTTTTTAAACAATTTAGCCCTTCTTCTATGTTAGGAAAAAATACACATATAGTGTTTTAGGTCAATTTGACCCACTTATAAAAACTCCACTAATAACACTATTTTATTGAAAGAGTTCATATTTTTTTATTTGAATCAAGTTAAGTGTATGTTAATTGTAAAAAAATAGTTGAGATATGTATGTTTTAACGAAAATTTTCACAAACTAAGCTGCTGTGTTCCTTGCAAACAAATTTTTGGCACGCACTGCAAAAAGCTGAATATTTGTTC